>NC_132784.1:76242263-77448096 GCF_048418805.1 Vulpes vulpes | reverse complement strand
CATTTCATGATCGAATTGTTTAATTCTTGGGTGTTGAGTTTAATAAGTTCTTTATAAAAAAATAAGTTCTTTATAGATCTTGGTTACTAGCCCTTTATCTGATAGGTCATTTGCAAATATCTTCTCCTATTCCGTAGGTTGTCTTTTAGTTTTGTTGACTGTTTCTTTTGCTGTGCAGAAGCTTTTTATCTTGATGAAGTCCCTATAATTCACTTTTGCTTTTGTTTCCCTTGCCTTCATAGATGTATCTTGCAAGAAGTTGCTGTGGCCAAGTGCAAAAATGGTGCTGCCTATGTTCTCCTCTAGGATTTTGATGGATTCTTGTCTCACATTTAGATCTTTTATCCATTTTGAGTTTATCTTTGTGTATGGTGTAAGAGAATGGTCTAGTTTCATTCTTCTGCATGTATGCTGAGTGAAGTAAGTCAATTAGAGAAGGACAAACATTATATGGTCTCATTCATATAAAAAATAGTGAAAGGGAATTAAGGGGAAAGGAGAGAAAATGAGTGAGAAATATCAGTGAAGGTGACAGAACATGAGAGGCTCCTAACTCTGGGAAAGGAACAAGGGTTGCAGAAGGGGAGGTGGGCAGAGGGATGGGGTGACTTGGTGATGGGAACTGAGGGGGGCACTTGATGGGATGAGCACTGGGTGTTATGCTATATGTTGGCAAATCGAACTCCAATAAAACATATACAGAAAAAGACTATATACTCAGATATTTCTTTAAGTTCATCATAGTGATGCATGGGTTTCTAGGCAGACGTTCACATTGAGTTCCTTAACACTTTTGTGCTTCTGAATTTGCTAGAAAGATGAAGCTACATTCTAAATATGGTGGCTTTCTTTCAATGTCTCAAACATCTCAAATTTGTTCTTGCTTTGACCTTTTGCACTGGTCAAATCAGTGCAATCTCTTCCAAAGATACTGTTTCTACATATTTTCACATGAATTTCTTCTATCTCATTATTTAATTCTCAAATAAATAGGTTCCAAAAGTGTCATTCCTTTAGAGGCCAATTTGCCAGGAAGCCTCTCACTTGGATCCATCCCTTTCCAGGCCCTGTAAGGGACCCGAGGAATGTGCTCACACAGTCATACGTTTTTGGAAAATTTACAAAAGTGAGATATTTTAATTGCAATTGACTGTGACCACTATCTCCTCTTTTTATTGCTTTTCCTTCTGTCACACTTTTCCTTGTGAGTGGCTTTCAAAACATTGTGTCCCACTTTCTTCATCCATGAAATGAGATGAAATGACTTCCCAGTGCTGTTGTGTATACCTCCCAGTGCTGTTGTGAGGATTAAATATGTTTACACATGAAATGTGCTTAGCACAGTGAGTGACTGGCATGCAAAAAATGCTTGTTATTTTATTGTTAGCACCATACCATGAGGATACACAATAGTAGACATACCACTGAACTCAAGTCCTGGCTAGACCAGTGCAGATCGTAAGTAACTTACTAACGCAGTATGCTCCCTTAGCTGCAGTTTCATGTTCCATAGTTTAAATTACCCACAGGGAGAAGCAGGCTCTCTGTGGGGAGCCTGATGTGGGACTCGATCCGAGGACCCCAGGATCACAACCTGAGCTGAAGGCAGGTGCTCAACCACTGAGCCACCCAGGTGCCCCTAAATTTGATCATCTTAAAGAACAAAACGTAATAAAAGAATGAAGTCTTCTACATGACAAGACAGAACCATCATAAGTAAAATGAAAAGACAAATGACAAATTGAGAACAAAAAATTGCAACTCATGTCCCAGGCAAAAGGTTAATTTCCGTAATGTAAAGAGAGCTGCTGCAGATTAAGGAGAGATCATCACATTTTTCACCTTTCCAATGGGAAAAAACCCCAAAATTTACAAAACTTTCCTCTCTTGAACTTTGAGACCATTCTGTGACATACTGGTGGTAATAGAAATCTATTACTCCACTGGAAGGCAAAATAGCAACTCTTAGCAGTACTCAATACTCTGACTTACTTCATAAGATGAAATATGTACAAGGTTATTCATTGTTTGTACTAGCAAAGAGCTAGAATAAGCTAGGTTTCCAACATCCAGAGGCAGACATTAGATAAACTGTTGTTCACCTCTACAGGGTAGTAGTTTATGGCAAAATAAGAACTTCTGTAGCTGGTCATGGAGCAGCCTCCAGGATATATTTTTAAATGAAACAGAAAAGCAGCACGTTTAATGTAGTATATATTGTTTTGGAATAAGGAAGAAGGATAAGAATATGAAATTGTATTTGCTTGTACTTGCATTAACACTTGAATGATACAAAACCAAAATTAAACCACTTTTAGTTAGGGCGAGAGAGTGGGGATGAGGGATAGGGTCTTATGCTCAGGCAAGAATGGGAAGCAAGACTTCCAATGAATGCATTTTTATATTGCTTTGATGATACATAATCGATTTGCCTATCCAAAAAGGAAAAATAAAGTTAAAAGAATTCCCACAAGTGGAACATATGTGTAAAGAACTTTAGGCAACTTGTTTAAACTCAAATTTCTCAGGTATAAAGTAGGGGTGGGGGAAACAGCATCTACTTAAAGCCCTTTTTCAGTTGTTCACACAAATCAAGCTTTATTTATTTATTTATTTATTTATTTATTTATTTATTTATTTTGAGGGAGAGAGCAGGGGGAGGAGCAGAAGAGGGAGAAAGAGAATCTCAAGTAGACTCTTGGCTGAGAGCAGAACTCCAACCCAGGGTCCTGAGATCATGACCTAAGCTGAAATCAACAGTTGGCCACTTAACAGACTGAGCCACTCAGGTGCCTTGCCAACCACGCTTATTCTTGACTCAGGACATACTTGTGTGCCTTCTGTGTGGAAGGGGGTTTGGAGAGCCCTGTCCTTGATCATTCGGCAGTCTATTGCTAGACTCCTCAGAAAAGCCTTAACCCTGGTCTGCTCCTCTGGACTAGTTGTTTTCCTCATAACTTCTTAAAGTTGGTGAAATCTCTCTCTCTCTCTCTCTGTCTCTTTTTCACTTGTTTATTTAATATTTGTGTGTTGAATCCCAAGAACCCAGAGTCATCTCTTGCGTCTAAGATATTTTTCAAATGAATGAATGTTTGTACCCAATGCAAGATGCCTGGAAAAGACCCAGTTGATTTCAGCTATTTCTGTCATGGGCTACATGTCAAGGATCAGCCTATGCTGTGCATACCACCCCACATCTGCATCCAAATACTAGCTTGTAAGAATATATGCCCTTGTTTAATCTTAACAACAAGACTTAACTCATATGGATAGCATTTGGAGTAAGAATTAAATAAAATTAAAAGACTTTTTAAAAGCAAGACCACTCTCCTACTCCCTGGATTGAATTTTCATATTTAGTTAGACTCTTGGTGTTCTCCCAGCCTCATTACAATCCTGATTTTATTCCACAACAGACAGAAACCAAAGAACTGTGCCCTCTCTAAGATGTAGTCTCAGAGTGAAAGCAGGCTTGCAGCTTCTTGTACCTTGGTGTCAGATAATTGCTCATAATTAGTTTGCATATCTTATCAGAGAGAAGGAGCTTAATTATTTCCCTCTGCAGAATCTCTGGAGAGAAAGCTCAGTGTCTTTCCTTTTTTTTTTTTTCCTCTTTAAGAAAAGTACTATTTTGAACTTGGTTTCACCTTGAGGATGGAAGCAGAAGGAAAGAATATATATAATCTTCTTTATGTGTGTGTGTGCAGATAATTTTTTAAACCCTTTTTTTCTGGTTTTGTAGAGAAATATTTAGAGTGGCATAAGGGAGTTATGTCCTTTAAATACAATATGTATGCTGTGGTATAACTTAAATTCTCTCTAATTCACATATTTTTTCCTTAGGACTCCCTTCCCCCATACCCAAGTTTGGTGGGACTTATGGAAGGCTTATCCTCATGCTTAATTTACAGTGTATAAAATAATTATAAAATTAATATTAATTAAATATAAATTAAAATTAAAAATATACAATTAATAGAAAATGATAAAATACATAATCCTATTAGGTGTGACAAAAATTCTCAAGTGGAGGAAGCATTGCTAAGAACATCATTCAAAACAGGGTGGGATTTGCTTCAACGTGGATGGAACTGGAGGGTATTATGCTGAGTGAAGTAAGTCAATCGGAGAAGGACAAACATTGTATGTTCTCATTCATTTGGGGAATATAAATAATAGTGAAAGGGAATAGAAGGGAAGGGAGAAGAAATGGGTAGGAAATATCAGAAAGGGAGACAGAACATAAAGACTCCTAACTCTGGGAAACGAATCAGGAGAGGTGGAAGGGGAGGAGGGCGGGGGTGGGGGTGGGGGTGAATAGGCGACAGGCACTGATGGGGGCACTTGACGGGATGAGCACTGGGTGTTATTCTGTATGTTGGTAAATTGAACACCAATAAAAAATAAATTTATTATAAAAAAAACAGGGTGGGGAGGATATTGAGGAATCAGGACTAATGAACTTCTCTGCTTCAATTTTCAGAATTGTGAATTTTGTCAGTTGCAACCTGTCAACTGCACCTTGACCATCTCCTGGAACTCATCCTTCTACTTTGGACTGAAACAGAGATAAGATAGCATCTGTTAGCTAAATGGCCAATTGTGGCTTAGGCAGTTCAGCTCTGTCAGCATCAATGTTAATTCCTTCAAAACAAGTTATATAACCTTGTGGATTTTGCCTGCACTTCTCGCTTGCAATTCAGAGCACACTTTCAATTTTTGGTCTCTCTGTATCTCCCAGATTGCAATCCTTAAGACCTCGAATAAATGCTTTTAGTTGCTTTATAGCCTCTTCTTCTTCTTGGTCAACATATGTTAATATAACATTATATATACATATCTCTCTCTGTCTTTCTCTCTCTCTGCATATAGTTTTAGCAAAATGAGGTGCAAGGTGAGTTATTTTCCAGCCACTTTGCCGAATGACACCAGCTTCACTGGCTAATTCCAGGCTCTGCAATAGCAAATTCTCAGGTGTTCATTATTTGGTTGATTACTTCAATTTCCCACTACATGGATACGGACTGAATTAAAGAGGTAAACAAGCTGGTGTTACATATAATACTGCAAACATTCTGCAAGGGAATCTTCAAAGATTTTTGTTTCCACTCGAGAGCATAGTGGAGATGTCCAAGGTGGGAGTTTGGAGAGGCAGAGCCATTTCAGTCCCCCCGTGTGTCTGTGCACATGTCTGTGTCATATTTCTTGCCTATCTGGTGTGTGAGCAAACAGCGTTTGGTGCAGGTGCTGGATCAAGGATCAGGGAATTGTACATGAACCAGTAACTTATTCCAGTCTCCTACTGGAACCAAACCTCTGTCTAAACTTCCTTTCTCAGTATGAAGTAAACGGATTTCTGATAAGCCAGAGTAAGACTGAGAGGGTAAACCAGATGAACCTAAGGCATGACTGCATTAGATTATAAAAAGCTCCAGGCAGGAAATGTGTCTTTGCTCAAATTTGCACCCTGCAGCAGCATAAGTGGGCAACTGACTGATGGTACTTTTCAGCAACCTTAACAATGCCCTAAGTTTACAGAGCACTTTGAAATGCATTAATCTCTTTCGTATTTACTTTTTTATTTAATATAAATGCCCATAGTTTAAAGCTGGATATATTGTCCTTATTTTACAGATAAGGAAACAGATTCAGAGCAGTTAAGGTATTGTCCAAGCCACAGAGCAGGTAACCTGGAATTATGAATCTTGAAGTCTCTTGACCTATCCCAGGGAAATTTATTGAGAGTTTGGAGGTGAAGTGAATGTGTTATGAGAAATTAGATTAATTAAAATGCAAATGAATATTTATTGAGCATCAACGACATGCCAGACACTATTCTTGGAACTAGGGAAAAAAAACCCAAGGGAGTAGGAGTTGAGGATTAGGAGGAGAAAAATGACAGAAAAAATGTACACCTTCATGAAGCTTATATTCAAGAATGGGTGTCAGATAATAAGTCAAATAACTAAGCAAAATATGTAGTACCTTAACTAGTGATGATTGTTGCAGACAAAGCAAGAAAGGAGGAGAGAGGGTATGTGTGTGTGTGTGTGTAGGGGGTACAGTCAAAGTTGATATGGGGTCAGGAAACATCTCACAAATTTATGAAATTTGAACCAAAAATTGATGGAGGTAAAGAAGTGAACCACATGGATGTGTGGAAGAAGAGACTTCCAGGTGGAAGGTAGGACTGTTTCTGATATGTGTTGGAGGAACTGGAAGGAGGCCAGTGAAGCTGGCAAGTAATGAGTCAGGAGAAAAGAAATTGCAAATGAGGCACAAGAAATAAGGCACTATGATTATGGAAGAGGCTTTTGGCTTTGTTTCAGGTGAGATGGGAATCACTGATATCTTGAGCAGAGGACTGACCTGGTCTGACTTCTTTTCTTAAAGGATCATTTGGCTTCTATGCTGAGATTCCATTTCATTACTCAGGGGGAAAGGTGGAAGCAGAAAAACCAGTTAGGAGAGTGTTGCAATGATTCTAGTGGAAGAATTATTAATAGGGGGATGAGAGTGGTAGCAAGGGAGGGGGTAGGAAATAATTGGATATGGAAATATTTTGTAGAAGAGCCAATAGCATTGGTGAATGGATTGGATATGGGGTAGGAGGAGAGGAGGAAAATCAGGATGACTTCAAAATTTTTAGCTGGAGTATCTAGGAAAATGGAAATATGATTAGGATAGGGGAAGGCTGGGGGTGGATTAGGTTAAGAGGGGAAGATTAGGAGTTTCGTTTTTGGATGTATTAATTTTGAGATGCCTGTAAAACATCCAAGAATATTTGTCGAAATATTTACTCCAAACAAAATAGATGTTTGGAGTCTGTGTTTGGGGAGAGGTCTCAATGGGACATACAAATTCAGGATATATTGGCATGTGACAACGAAACCAGGTAAGGTCATCAAAGGAATGAGTGTGGATGGAAGCAAAACCTTAATAATAACATAGCAGAGCAGACCAAATTGAGCTTAACAGTGAGGTCTGCATAATTGGCCCAGAGAAGATGAATTAGGTAGTCTTTACCTGCTTTAAACACAGAATTTGGTTTTCCTTGGGTATCTTAGAGTATCAAAGCATCTTCATCTCACATAGGTTTTGTCTATGTGGAACGTTTATCTTGGTCCATGACCTTCTCCACCATGAACCTCTTCTGCTTTTCAAATTAGGTACACACACACACACACACACACACACACACACACACACAATTGATAGGCAGGGAAGTCAGTCGATACTCTTTCTTCTAACTTTACGTTAAACAAGAAAAAGCGTTTCTGCAAATTCTCCCACCAACCTTTACTAGTAGATGTTGGGCAGGTTTACAGTAGCTTCACCGTTTATAATCTAAGGCTGTGTACTTGCAAGTTCCTGAGTTTCCTACCTGAAGTACTTTTCTACCCAGGAGCATTTGTTTCCTGCGTTGATCCTTTTGTGACGAGCAAACCACCTTTTCAGCCTTCACTACTTTTGTCTCTCACTTGGTGAGTAATTTTTTTAACTGAGACAGTACTGTTAAGTTCTGCTTTTGTGTAGAGAGTATGTGGAGATGTAAGGCTATAACTAAATTTGATATTCCACTTTTCATTTAAGCAGCCCTGTTTTTAGCCTGAGAATCTCTACTTTCTCAGACTCCCCACCTCCAAAACCAGAAGCTGGCTTTCTTGATCATGCCATTTTAAAAAATTACACCCACCTTCATCCAAAAAGGGGTTCATCCCTTTGAACTTGGCCACAGTAACTTCTTGCAAGAAGTTACTTGCCTGAAGGCAAGTGAAACAAAAGCAAAAATGAACTATTAGAAATTCATCAAGATAAGAAGCTTTTTCAAAGCTTAAGTGAGTTACCATACCCACAATGAAGATAAGACAACAAAGCTTCATAAACTATGGGCAAATGGCTAGGTTTACTCACTGGCTAAGTGATACCACTTATGTGGACAGTGTGCTAAAAATTTGTGATACAAGAAAATTAAAGGTGGTTGCATATCTTAAGGTGGGCAAGACTCCCGGAAGATATCAATCCCCTTCGGAGATATGGTGTTTCAGATGCTGTAAACCTTAAGATAGGTCTTCATCCTGACAAAACCCCAATATGGCAATGGAGCTTTCATGTCTATAAATGTCCATTATTCTCCTACTGATGTAAAGATTAATTTCACATTTGTCATTTAGGGTGTCTACTGGTACCAGGAGCCTGCCTCCCTGTTTGAATATTTATTTGGTTTTAACACATTTTTTCATGTGTTAATAGGCATTCATTTGTCTTTGGTGAACATCTCACTTTTCTTCTTTTTTCTTTTTAAAAAAATATATATTTTTTTAGCTCTTCAAAGGAAGGAAGTGTGTTTTTAACATTTACTGAAAGCCTATCAAATTCAAATTCAAAGCGAGTGCTCTTCACCTGTCCTGTCCTGTCATTATCTAGCACTTACCGCTTCCAGGAACCACTCAGTTTTTCTTTTGTCTTTTTTTTTTTTTTAAGATTTTATTTGTTTGAGGGAGAGTGAGAGAGATAGAGAGCGCACAAGCCAGGGGAGAGGCATGGGAGAAGGAGAAGCAGACTTCCCGCTGAGCAGAGAGCTTGATGTAGGGCTCAATCCTAGACGTGGGACCATGACTTGAGCCAAAGACGGATGCTTAACTGACTGAGCCACCCAGGTGCCCCTCGGTTCTTCTACTTTAGGAATTTCCTGCTTTTCTCTGCCATCCCATCTCTCCTTCTGTAGTCTCCTGTCCCAAGTCTTGCCCTCTGTGTGATGAACTGCTCACATAACATCTATATTCCCCGGTCCTAGCTCCCCAGAAAGGGGAGTTCATCCTCCACTCTGACTGCTTTTCTTGCAAGTGTGTGTTCATATCACTTCTGACTTTTGTTTTCCTTTGCATGAGAGAGGAAAAGAGGACACAACACTAACTAGTCTGCAGCTAAGTGCTGTACCTGGACTGAGAATTTGAGAAGGGAAGGTTGTGAATCTAGATCTGAGGATGCTCTCATTCTCATCAATCTCTCTGCATTCCTATAGAGTGTGTACAATATCTGGCTTGCTCCTCTAGCCTTTTATTGAAATGCTAATTCATCCTTGATGAGTTGCTGGGTGGAGCCTGGCTTGAAGGCATCACAGTTCCCCCTGCGTAAACCTTGAGGCTGGGGAATAGTTTTGTTCAGGAGCAAATTCATTAGAATTATAATTTAGTCATTCCGTCCAAGACCAGGCTCTTTGCTATGAGTAGGAAAGGGAACAAGGAGGGAAGCAACCACTAGATATCCATCTCTAACCTTATGGTATTGGGATTTTTAATCCATGTCCTCTGAGGTTCTCTGTTAGAGGGCGAGTATAAATCACTGTGTGATTCGGACCATCCCCCTTCTGGCTGCCAGTGTTGCATTGGGAGGGAACTAGGGACTTGCATCTCTAGCCTGCACCTAGGCTGCTGTGGGGCAGGGATGAAATTTACTCATCTCTGCCTTCTGGGGCCCTCCTTGAGTTTCATTCCTCAGTCTACAATCTATTGGGCATGAGATTTGTTTCCCTGTGTTCCCGAATTGAGTTTAGATTCAATTGACAGTTGGCTCTTAACGACCTGTAGCTAACATTGCTATACAATGTATATAACAGTTAGGAGAGTTAATCCTAAGAGTTCTCATCACAAGGAGAAAAGTTTTTTTCTTCTATCTTCCTTCTTTTCTATATATTTTATCTAAATGAGAAGATTGATGTTAGCTAAACCTATGGTGCTAATCCTTTTACAGTACATATAAATGAAACTATCATACTCTGCACTTTAAACTTATCCAGCAATGTATGCCAATTATTTCTCAATAAAACTGGAAAATCCAGTTGGTTCTTGGCATTGGGATCATTTCCAACATTATTCAATTAAGTCCTGACTGTGTTTCACTCAATCAAAAACTCAACTGGCTTACTTAGGAGCTTCTAAGAAGTTTTCTATTTGTGGTTAAACAATGGCATGCTATAGTGGTTTTTGAAGTCAGGACCTGAATTACTAACTTGTCCTCTTCTGGTTTGAGGAAGTGCAGGTTACATGTGTAAATACAGAATTAATAGCAGCTGACCTGTTATATATTACGCTTATTTCCAGGGATGACTGGAGCCAAGGTGCAGACTCTTGGCCAGATCAGAATGAAATCAACTAACTTGTGATAAATATTCCTGTGCTGGGATCGAAGAGAGATGATGTAGGCAATCTGTACTGGTTTATTAGCTTCACTCATAAAAAAAAAAAAACCAGATAGGCAGTTTTATACTTAGTTTCTGTTATGTTCTCTTGGTTTCTTCTATTGCTCTTGGTCACCAGCCTAATTTTTCTGCTATGCAATCAGAGGGGTATAAACTCACTCTTTAGAGAAGACGTGGCTCTCCTGAGCTAAAGGTATCCTGCATTTATCATGGTACTTCATGCTTCAGATACAAAAGTACATTTTATGTGATTGAGGAAGCACTCTGTAATCTGTGTCTGGAAATCTTGGACCTCTTTGATGTTTGCCTGTGCCTTCTTTTTCCTGCAATACTGGAGTGTCATGAGTCATTGTAACTATCCAACCATGCACAATTGATACTTTATATTAGTTTTGTATTCACTCTGGCATATGATTCAGGAAAAAGTCTATATATATTTGCAGTTTATGTCTAGAGCAAATGGTAATTTAGATGGACAAGGTCACATGGGCAATTGATAAAGTCAGCCTTTGAGTAACTGAAATTCTTGATTTTCTTCTCTTCTTCCCTTCACACTGTTTTCTCCCCCATTCCCCTTAGATAGGGAATGCCCTCATATTTTTCTCTAACATTCTTCCATAAAAACCTTCTGTGGATTGCTCCAAGAAGCCTTCCTAATTCTCGCCTACCCCACCCCCCTTAAATAAAATTAGTTCTCGGTGCTCTGTAGCAGCAAGAGCATATTTTCACAGAACTCCTGTAACATGTCACATCTTATTAGATCCTTTTTCCCCTGATAGACTGTGAAATCTGTGAAGACAGCAATCCTGTCTTACTCATTTCCATGAATTCCACCAACTCTTAGCACAGTCTCTTATAGGAGCAGGTACTCAGTAAACGCATGATCAAAGACATCAGTGAATCAACAAATAACTCTTTAGAGAGAAAGGAATTCTTTCACTTAAAGAGTTATTGAGCGTTGACTGACCTGTGACATATCTTGAAAGTGCATTTGCATTCCAAACAGGTGGATAAAACGTAAAACTAGAGTAATGCTGTTTTAATTATGGCATATCAGACACTGATAGACTGTAGGTGAGTCAAGTGATCAGGTGTTTGCAAATTTTCGTTAAGTGGGGCATCAGGTACTTTCATGGAAATTTAAAATGATATCATGTAGGTTACTGGGACCATGAATCCACTTTGAAACCTGGAAAGGTCAGTGAACACTCACTTGTTTAAGTTGGGATCAATTTTACCCCAAATAAAACCTCACTATTATTCTTCCTGAGGTCATTTCTAGTGTGGCACCAGTGTCCCCTGTGATCAGTCTGGAACTCTGTCACCCAATATGACCATGAGTCATGTTGTATGTATGGGACCTTTGCTTCCTTATTTGTGGAATAAGTTGGATTCTATAATCTCTAGAGTGCCCTTCAGCTAAATATTTCATGTAAGGATGAATAAATCAATCAATCACACAAATATACTTGACTAGGAAAGACGGTGCTTTGGTGAAATTAATGAGATCAATCACCTTTCACTGTTTTGGCAAATGGAAGAGAGGAGCTGTGACTTGGAGGATTCATAAGTCATCTTTGAATTGGAAAATAGATGTGTGATTATAACAGATTTCCAATTGTCAATTTATTTCACTTAAAACATTATTACACCAAATTTGCTCCTTTTTAGGATATACTTCACCAATTGACGTCAGTATTTTTTCTGATGTCATTCAACTGCCCTTATGGCCGAGGAAGAGGCTACATGGCATGTTAATGGCCCTCATTGTCTATGAAGTAGCCAGGTGACCATTTATTTCTATCTCTGGAGAGGAAAAAACAGAAGTAGACATGTAAGCAAGCTGAATATTCATCAAGGAAGATTTGCTGATGCCTGAAAGTTAAGTCCATGAACTTAAACTGTCATGAGAGGAAGCTAAGAGGTTGATCCTAGATTTCACAAAAAAATTAATTTTGGACACTTCTAGTCCAGGATCTAGTTAGGTTTTCTTTTTTTAAAAAAATATTTTATTTATTTATTCATGGTAGACATAGAGAGAGAGAGAGAGGCAGAGACACAGGCAGAGGGAGAAGCAGGCTCCATGCCGGGAGCTGGACGTGGGACTCAATCCTAGGACTCCAGGATCGTGCCCTGGGCCAAAAGCAGGCGCTAAACCGCTGAGCCACCCAGGGATGCCCCTAGTTAGGTTTTCAAGTATAGGATCTCAAGGGTAATTGGGTTGATGAATTCTGACTTGTGGCAAAGAATATCACAAGAGAGTGATAATGAAAAGCACCCCCCCCCCAAAGCTCACAGGAGAATGATAGATAAAAGTAGAGTATCAGTTTATGATTTTATCATTAGTATTTAGCTTCTATAGACAGTGAAACTCACATGGGTCTCATTCTTCAGGCTCCCTGGAGAGTATCTACATATCAGTGCATGGGATGCCACATTAAGTTTGCAGCTTGCTTGGTGGATGTGGAAATGGGTAAAGAATTTGTGATTAAAATTTGACTATTTAGTGGCATCTTGCTAAGCAGCCATAAGCACGGTACTCCAGAGTTTCTTAGCCCCATGTAATACACTTGAGTAAAGACTTTCCCATTTAGTCTTTTATTTTTTAAAGATTTTATTTATTTATTTGAGAGAGAGAGAGACAGAGAAAGAGAGAGAGTGTGTGTGCCAGGTGGCAGGGGGAAACTGGGAGGGGCAGAGGGAGAGGCACAGAATCCGAAGCAGACTCTCTGCTGAGCGCAGAGCCTGACTTGGGGCTGGATCCCTCGACCCTGAGATCATGACCTGAGCCCAAGCCAAGAGTCAGATGCCTACCCAATGGCGCCACCCAGGCCCTGCCACCCCCTCCTTAAGTTCCTTAAAGGCTGTTTTTGCCTCAACAAAACATTTAATTAATAATAAGGATTTCAGGAGCAAACTGCTGAAGGAAATGCTGTTCTGAATCAGTAGCTGAGTTCATTATGGGGGATATTTGAAGACTACACAGGCAAAGGAGACACTGTGGTGTAGGCAGGATATCAGTGGTGGAGTTTAGATTGAGAGGGAAGTCATTGGAAAAGACTGTAAAAATCAAGACAACCAACCTCTTTTACGTGAATATACTGCCACCCATTGGTCTTTTCTCGTCATTGGCCAGGTTTAGAAGGCCGCTTCTGTGGATTCTTAGTATGGCCAGATCTAGACTCTTGTGTTGAGAGCTTAGCAGGTTTTTAATGTGTGTATTTTTTTTTTTTTTTTTTTTACCAATAAAGTTGGAGTCAAGAAAATTGGATTACAGTGCCAACAACTTGATCTGGGACCCTGGACAAGTCCCTGTTGCTTTGGGTGATTGTGATGGTTTCCTCATTTGCAATACAGCCAAAAAAAAATAAAAAATAAAAAAATAAATAAAATAAAATAAAATAAAAATTAAAAAAAAAACCCAAAACAAAAAAAACATGATAACCAAATATGTACTGAACTTAGAAAATGACATTTATTAAATACTTTGGATGTATTATGTTATTAAAACCAAACAATTATTTCCACTTAAAGATGAGGAAACTGGCAGAGAGCAAGCGAATGACTTGATAAATGACAGAGGTGGGATTTGATTTCAGGATGTTCTTATTTTAGAACATATACCATTAATCATGATGCTAAATATATTTTTTAAAGGTTTTATTTATTTATTTGAGAGAGAGCTCATGTGCACACATGTGGTGCATGGGGCAGGGGGCAGAGGGAGAAGCAGACTCCTCACTAAGCAGGGAGCCAGATGTAGGGCTCCATTTCAGGACCCTGAGATCATGACCTGAGCTGAAGGCAGATGCTTAAGGACAGAGCCATCCAGGTGTCCCCAGTGCTAATTATTTTTTTTACAAGATTTCTTCCAGTTCTTTTTTTCCCCAGTATCTTCTTTTCTTAATTAATTAATTGTCAAGCTAGCTAACATTTATTGACAATTTGTTACTTGACAAAAAGTGCTAAGATTTTTACCTGAATTCTCTCATTAAATCATTGTTATAATCCTATAATGCAGATACTGTTTTTATTCCTATTTTATAGGCCAGGACACTAAGGCTTACATTAGTTGATTCCTGACTTCCTTAATTTTTTCCAATGGCCCACTCTTAGTTTTTCTTCCTGATTTGGCTGACACTAATGTGCCAGAAGGCTTTTAAAGGTAGCACTTGAAAAAATATGTGTTAGCAATTTCTTTCTTTTTTTTTTTTTTTTTTTTGGTACTACTAATTGCACTAGGTAGCATAGGGAGAGAGGGAATACAGAGCTTACTCCAATATAGATCCAGCTCTGGAGACTTCTATGTAGTCTGGAACAGTGCCGTATCATATGGTTTAGTATGTGTACTTGTTGCCATGTCTGCAATAAGAGGGGTCCAGCTAAAGTATCAAGGAGTCCAGTGCCCAGGAGATGACACCAGTCTGGGCACAGGAGAAACTTCCTAGCAAAGATGACAGTAAAATGACTCTCTAAGGACTGATACCCTGAGTAGGTATGAGCCCAGCTTTATGCAGCTTGGGACATAAGCTTCATCGAACCTCCTGTAAGCTGCCCAAAGCACACGTATTGCACCCAAGCATCTGTTCCTATTCTTAACTGCACTGACAATTTCTTCTTTCCTTATACCAATATGACTGTTAAAACCTAATACTCAGGTCTAGAGATGATCTGTGATTCCACCAAACAAGTATATAACTATGGTTACTACTTCAGACTGTATCTCTTTTTTTCTTCAAAATATTATCAAAAGGACAAAAATAAGTGTTGGCAAGGCTGCGGAGAAAAGAGAAAACCTGTATACTGTTGGTAGGAATGTAAATTGGTACAGCCACTATAGAAAGCAGTATGGAGGGTCTTCAAAAATTAAAAATAGAACTATTGTACAATCCAGCAGTTCCACTTCTGGGTACTTATCCAAAGAGAATGAAAACCTCATTTTGAAAAGATACATACCCTATGTTAATTGCAGCACTATTTATAATAGCAGAGATATAGAAGAAATCTAAGTGTCTAACAGTAGATGAGTGGATACAGAAAAACGGAATATTTCTCAGCCATAAAAAAAATGAAATATTGCCATATGTGACAACATGGATGGACGTTGTGGATATTTGCTCAATGAAATAAGTCAGATGGAGAAAGGCAAATACCATATCATGTCTGAAAACAGACATGCAGATATCAACAAACTGTTGATTACCAGAGAGGGGAGGGATGAGGGGGTGTTGTAAAAAAAGGCAAAGAGGTATAAACTTCCAGTCATACAATAAATAAGCCATGGGGATGTAATGTACAGCAGAGGGAATATAGTCAACACTATTCTAATAACTTTATAAGGTGACAGATTATAACCAGATTTATTGTGGGGATTATTTCATAATGTATAAAAATATCAAATCACTATGATGTGCACCTAAAACTAATAGGATATTTTATGTCAATTATTCAACTAAAACAAACAAAAACCTCAAAATACAATGTCAAATTACAAGGCAGATTTAAAATGCTTAAAATCATACCTATACATATACACACAGGCACATGTGCAGACCAGAGCTTAGTTCTATTCTAAATGTCCCGAGAAAGAAGTCCACCTGTCCTTGTTTGTCCTTGAAAAGAGATTTAAGAAATATCCTAGCAAAAAAAAAAAAAAAAAAAAGAAATATCCTAGCAACCCCCCCAAAAAAACAAAAACAAAAAACAAAAAAACAAAAAACCAAACCAAACCAAAACAAAACCCAAAACTCCACAAAAACAGAGATGTTTTGTTTCTTCCTAACCATATATACTTTAATATTTTTATCTTCTTGCTACTCAGGTCAGGTTGCTTTCTCAGTTTGTGTTTCTTAGAAGCAGAACCTGAAACAAGGATTTGAGTTTGAGTAATTTATCTGGAAGATGAAGGAGGCACCAATACAGGAATGAGAAACTGAGACAGAAGGAGGAGATTGTCCAATAAAAGGCTACTACTGTGGGTAGCTGGAGCTTGCACTAGTTGAGGAGACTCTGGAAGCCTGTATAGAACACAGACCTAGGAGTTGACCCACCTGAGGGACCAGGGAGCTCAGGTACTTATATACCAAGCCCCATCAGTCTCAAGTTGAAGGCTGCTCTTGGGGATTGTTAATTCCCCCAGGGCTTTGGGCCTGCCAGGAAGGTAGCAGTGAATGCCCCCAGGCAATGAAATGTAAGGTCTATCAGTCCTAAATCTGAAGTGGTAGGAAACATAAATTCCCCAAGTGGTTCTTTGTGTTTATCATGATAGGGGCTACTTATACTTTCATCTCTTGGGTAGTATCCCAGTATCCCAGTATCAATGTTGATATTCTGGCTCTCAGCGACACTGGTCATATAATGACCATTGGTTCAAAGTATATAAAGCATCATGACAAAGCGTCCTAACCATGCTGGGTATCATCTCCAAACTGTTTTTACAACACTGCTCATAAGGCCATTCCAACATTTAGTCAGCCAGTAACTTCTGGATGATGTGACATAAGGGGGGTCATATTGGCTTCATGGTCACATGCTATTTCCCCTTCTCACCATAAACAAGACCCTTAGACTGAGATGCTGTTAGACAGAGTCCCATGATAATATAGACATTCTGTGACCTGTCAGTTAATAATAACCAAAGCATCATAATCTGGAGAGCAAATATGTATTTGAAATTTGTTTTCATTCCAGTAAGATCAAAACATGTATTTTTTCCTCTAATGTGGAAGGGATCTGATATAATAAATTTAGTACCAGGTGACTGGTTAGTTTCCCCAAGGGATGGGACCAAGTTGATGGCCCAGAATCAGTCTCTCAGTGACAAGATGGCTATTCAGCAGTATCAGCATGGCTATTCCATCAGCCATCGTGAGAGAGAGCTTGTGCTGTTGGGTTTGTGCATATAGCTGCACCATGGCTGCTCTGCTCATGGGTCCATTATGCTGGTACTGAGGTGACTGAAGACACAGCCTGGTTGACATCCTATTTACCTGTTAGTGATGTCTGCAGTGATATTGCTGGCAGTGACATAAGACACACAGATCTGCATCCATTGGACACATTCCATCCATGTGCTTTTCCCCCAGAGCTCTTTGTCTCTACGCTTCCAGTCTTGGCATCCTCCAGATACCTGAACAACCAGCCAGGTAACATCTCAGAAGTCCAAGTGTATTTTTAACTCAGTCACTTCCACTTGTAGTAGTTTGGTTGAAAACTGCTCTCAGGGGATGTTAATTCTTTGCAAGAGAAGGGAGGCACTTCTCACTTGCTGAGTAGTAGAAAAGTAGTAGAAAGAGAAATCATCAGGTAAAGATATGCAAGTGGTGGCAGTGAAAGTTGGCTGGTAAGAGTGGGAGCACAATAGAGTCCGCCACCCTACACAGTGTGACAGATGGAAGCAGTGTACACACTACATTTTCTGAAGTGCCTGAAGTTTAAGGAAGATATGATTGATCGATTGATTTTAAAATATTTTATTTATTTATTCATGAGAAACAGAGAGAGGCAGAGACAGAGGCAGAGGGAGAAGCAGGCTCCATGTGGGGAGCCTGATGAAGGACTCGTTCCCAGGACCCCGGGATCATGACCTGAGCTGAAGGCAGACACTCAACCACTGAACCACTCAGGTGGCCCAGAAAGATATGATTTTAAAACCTCTTTCTTGCTGGCTAGTAATTGGAGAGGTAGTCTCATGATGTGATAGGGGTGCCCAATGAGTAAGTGGCTCAGGCTTATTTTAAATTACTGTTTCTAGATCAGGAGAAACTACAAATATGACTCAAGTAAATAGCTGGGAATGTTAGGATAAGGTATATTTTATATATCAAAGTAGCAATATCAGCTTTATAATTTTACCTCTTGGCTCTAACCCAGGGATTAAAAGGTGGCCACAAAAGGGATTATTATGCAGCAGTAGTGCATAAAAAAGATGGTGGGATAAGGTAGGACATCAACAGTGAGAAGCCATGTCAAGCTAGGACCATCTCTACCAACACTTGCATTATTCATGTTGAAATATACACGTACATTTTTAAAAAATTTTTCTAAAGAAGTAAATTCTTTGCTTTATAGCTGGTGGCTTACATGTTATGTTTATTTTTGGGCAACTTTAGGAAGAAAGTGAAATTACAAGGTATAGCGATAAAGACATGGATAAAATAGTAGCTTTGCATGTGATTCCTTAGTCAGATCATGCATGCCATATATACTTTCATATTATTTAAAAAAATTAATAAAAATATGAGTGTCCTTTTTTTGATTATGTATTCCTCTCAATATAATTTCTAAGGTTTATTATTTTCCACTTATAAAGTATGATCATAAGTATTGCAAAATTTATATTGCATAATGATAATATAAATAAATATAAATTTCTCATTCATGCCAGAAAGGTTCCTATGAAGAGATTTCTTATCAAGAGATTTTTTTCTGCACTTAGAAGCATGCCTATATATATATATATATATATATATATATATATATATGCACTTTTATAAATAATGTAAAAAAAGAAAAGCTTACCTTATATACATCTCTACTCTTGGCTTATTTATTTATTTATTTTTATTGAATGAAGCTGACTGAATTGTAAGAATTTAAGATATACAATGTGTTAATATGATACATTTATACATTGTAATATGGCTGTCATTGCAGTGTTGTTTATCATATTACATAATTATAAGATAGCGTTGTTATCTATATTCATGTGCATGGGTAAAATAGTAGCCCATCCACGTTGTTGCAAATGGCAGGATATTCTCCTTTCTCATGGCTGAATAATACTTCATTGTGTATATATACCACATTAAAAAAATTTATTTATTTACTTATTTAAAGAGAGGGAGTGTAAGCAGGGATAGGGGCAGAAAGAGAGAAAGAGAGAATCCTCAAGCAGACTCCTTACTGAGCACAGAGCCTGATGCTGGGCTCGATCCTACAATCCTGAGGTCATGACCTGAGTGGAAATCAAGAGTTAGCCACTAAACTAAATGAGCCACTCAGTCACACATCTTTTTTTTTTTTTTATATCATTTATCAATTGGTGGGCATTTAGGTGTTTCTATATATATCTTAGCTATTGTGAATAATTCCGCAATAAACAAGGGAGTACAGATAATCTCAAAACTCTGTTTTCATCCACTGAGGTGTATACACAGAATTGGAATTGCTGGATTGTATGGGAGATCTATTTTTAATTTGGGGAAGAGCCTCCATAGTGGCCTCCATAGAGTTGGACCAATTTACATTCCCACCAACAATGTATAAGGGTTCTCTTTTCTCTACATCTTTACCAGCACCTCTTGTTTCTTGTCTTCTTGATGATAGTCATTCTAACAGGTGTGAGGTGGTATTTTTGTGTGGTTTTGATTTTTATTTTCCTGACAATTAGTGATATTGAGCATCTTTTCATTTGCCTGTTGGCCATTTTGTTGTCCTCTCTGGAAAAATGTCTATTTAGTTGTTCTGCCCATTTAAAAAGTTTATTTATTTATTTTTATCAAGGTTTTATTTTAATCCCAGTTTAGTTAACATACAGTGTTATGTTAGCTTCTTTCAGGTGTACAGTGTAGTGATTCAACAATTCCACATACTACTCAGTGCTCATCAAGATAAGTGTGCTTTTAATTAACTTTTCCTATTTCACCCATTCCTCCACCCAGCTCCCTTCTGGTAACCATCTGTTTGCTCTTTATAATTGAGTCTTTTTTTTTTTTTTAATTTGTCTCTATCTCTTTTTTTCTTGGTTCATTTGTTTCATTTCTTAAATTACACATATAAATGAAATCATATGATATTTGTCTTTCTTTGACTGGCTTATTTCACTTAACGTTATACTCTCTAGATCCATCCATGTTGTTGCAAATGGCAAGAATTCATTCCTTTTAATGGCTGAATAATATTCCATTCCATCTATCTATCTATCTATCTATCTATCTATCTATCTATCTATCATCTATCTATATCTATCTATCTATCTATCTATCTATCTATCTATCTATCTATCTATCTATCTATCTCTATCATCTATCATCATCATCATCTATCTATCTATAATCTATCTCACATCTTTATCCATTCATCTATAAATGGACACTTGGGTTGCATCCATAATTAGGTTAACAGTATTCTTTTGATCCATGAACATAGAATGTTTTTCTGTTTGTGTTTGCTTTGATTTCTTTCAGCAGTCTTGTGTTTTTTATTGTACACATCTTTCACTTTCTTGGTTAGTTTAATTCTTAAGTATTTCATTGTTTTTGGTGCTATTGTAAATGGTATATTTTTCTTTATTTCTTTTTCAGATGTTTCATCATTAGTGTAAAGGAATGCAACTAACTGATTTCTGTATATTGCTTTTGTAACCTGTGACTTTACTGAATTGTTGATTAGTTCTTACCATTTTTCGATGAACTCTGGGAGATTTTCTATTTGTAAAAGCATTTAGTCAGCAAACAGTGACATGACTTTTTTCGTTCTTCCTTCCAATTTGGATGCCTTTTATTTCTTTGTCTTGTCTAATTGCTATAGGTAAGACTTCCAGTACTATGTTGAATAAGAACGGTGGGAATGAGCAATGTTGTCTTGTTTCTGATCTTAGAGGAAATTTTTCCATATTTCTTCATTGAATATAATGTTAGCTGTGGGTTTTTCATCTATGGGCTTCATTATGTTGATGTATATTCCTTCTATATCCAGTCTGTTAAGCAGTTTTATTTTAAAAGGATGTATTTTGTGAAATTTTTTTCTTTGATTATCATGTGATTTTGCTCCTATATTTTTTAAGTTGAATATTTTATATGTAATTGTGTCACTTCAAAACACATAGCTCTAACTCGCTTAAAAATCATTTAATCTGTCAAATATTGATAAAAAATTATTTCCAATATTTTGCTATTTTAACTTATGATGCAAAATAAATAGGTTTTGTGTTAGCTGTGCCATCTCATTCTTAAAGCTGTCGACTTTTAATATTCCTTTTAAAAATATTTTGCTTTATAGTATGACTTTTCATGTTTTGGGGCACGTGTAACGTATATGCTTTTCTTCTGATAATCTGGAAGTGGTATAATTTATTTTTATAATCCCTGATGTTAACCTTTAGAATTATGTATAATAAACTATTTCTTGAATTATTGCTTTAAAATTACATCAGTGTAAAAGATGTTAGTATTAATTAATGTTAGAGTTTTTCTTTATTTATATTTCTTATATTCCTTTCATCAGCTGATTTTGATAGATTATGTTATCATTCTTAATGCTCCTAGCAACAAATTTTCTATGTCTTAGAATATACTTACATATAAAATACTGTATTTTTTGCATTCGATCAGTATTTAATACCTCTCTTCTCTGAGAGGAGGAGATTGGTAGACAAGGGAACCTGTAAAACTGTCTTCTTTTATTTCATGTTCGTGCTAATTATATAGTCATATTATTATTAGTCATATTAATATCACTATTGAGTATATTACTATTGTCATATCACCATTTCCTATAATATTCACAGCTTTCTAATCTTAGGCTCATCTATAAGAGTGTTCACTTTAATGAATGTAAGGTGAAATGAAATTGGGGAACATTTTGAGAATGATTAGATTCTTTCCCTCTTCAGTGAAGGACAAAAAAGAGAACTCCAATGCCTTAACCAGAATTTTATGTTTTTTCATTAAGACATATTGTGTGCTTTTACTTCTTAAATATAGATCATATGTTTTGGTAAATGTTTTACATATGACATATCTCTTCAGGGATACCAATTTACATGTTGGATCTTCCTTTGTTCTTTAGTAATCATATTTCTTATAAACATTTTGAAGTTGTGGTTTATTTTTAAATTTTATCTTTTTATTCTTCTCAAACATCTTCCATGATTGCTTTAAGGAGCAATTTTTTTTTTTTGAGATTAGCTTATTTTTATTAAATATTTTTTTGTTAAACAATAAGGCATATGTTTAAAAAAATCAGAAATTTAGAGAAACTTGATGAAAATTTCCTAGAACAGACACATTTACAAAGACACTATTCTTAACTGTGTTTGTTTTTAGATCTTTCGACAATTATTCCCATAACTCCAGCTAACGGATTTATCTATTTATTATCAAATTTAGATAGCATTCTTTACTTTCTGATAAAAAAGCTAAGTTTTTGTTTATTTATACTTATCTTTCCTCCTTTCAATATTTTGTCTTTTCATCATGTTTTAATTCTTCTGTTGGAATATTGAAACTTTACTGCACCTAAGTTTCTATCCATGAATTTGTTATCTTATGATTAAGGAGCAATTTTGTTTTGTTTCATGTGCTGACAATTTTCATATAAGTTCTTTCATATAATTTCTTTCCTGAGATTAGCCAGTTTACTTCCCATTATGTGATATAATCTTTTTTCTTTTTTTCAATGTTGTTGTTCCACATAATGGATATTTTAAAATTTAAAAATGTATTAAAGAGTTTTCTATAATTTTTTTGTTAATAGAATGATTTTTCTCATTATTTTCCTTTCCTTTTTAGGTTTAATAAAATGTCAAAAAATCTGTTTTTGTTGTTTTTCTTATTATTTTTAATTGGCTTTAGGAAGAATTTTCCTGCCATCCTTAATCAAGTGTATATAACATAAATTTAATTGCTAAATATACATCATTATGTGCTATAAATTTTGGGGGGAGTCATTTTCCAGTAATTCAACAAATACTTACCCAATGCCAATTATTGACAACCTTCTGAGATAGAAAATTAAAAATGAATTACTGATAAAACATTATCGGGGTTGAATAGAAGGGGATATCAACTCCTCTTTCAACAACAAGGTCTCAGAGAAGGTAGTGATTACAACAGTTAAATCTATGTCATCAGATGCTACCCTTGCTTCTCTCTTGTGTGACCCTCCCATCCTGAACAACCTCTGTGCTTCTGTTCCTGCTTCTGTGGATTTCATTAGTACTGCATGGAATACCTTTCCTTTAACTTCAGTCTATCTAAATTTTATTTATCTTTCTAGAGTAATTCCTTCCTTGAGTATTTTCTCCTCTATTCCAGTTTTATAGTGATCTGTCCTTTCTCTGGAGTTCAGTGACTGTGTTTTATTTTGCCTAGAGAATTAAAAAACTACTGTTTTATTTTAATGTCCAAGGATTGTGTCCCTAATTATGCTATAAATCCTTAACAAAATACACAGTATTAATGAGCACTGATTCTGTGCTGGACACTCATTAAGTACTTTAAAAGTATCACTTCATTAGATCCTTCCAAGATCTCTGTGAACTAGACACTGCTGTCTTCTTTAGTTTAGAGATGAGGAGTATGAGGCACAGAGAGACTTGAAAATGTGCTCAAAGTGACACAAGTTGTAAAGCTGCGGAATTGACATTAACATCAGGTGATGTGTCCAGAATCCAGGTAGCAAACTACTTCCTCCAAACTGGTTCTGGTGTTCAATGGATCACTCCCGACTGATAGAAAAGAGGGCTCTTTTTGGCAAGAGGCACCCAAAAGTGGGGGCAAAACTCTCATGTTTTCTTAGGAATCCTCTCTTTGAGAAAAGACACAATTAGGAAATCATACTTGGTCCAAGTGCCACTGAGATTATTTTAATTTTATCCCTTTAGGAATAAACTCTTGAGGTTTTAGTTCTTTGGGGACCTGGCTCTAAACTATTGAAAACTCCTGAGAACATGTCCCCTTGTTCTGTGCCAATATGTGTATATTCATGTGCAGGCCAAACATTATTTCTTCACTGCTGGGCTCTTCAAGATGGAGATTTGTCTTCTTCAGAGAGTATTTAAAGGTCATGCCTCTTGGAAGAGGTTACCACCATGAAGAAAGTTGAGTGTTCCATTTTTTTAGAAAATGATCATTTCTTTGGAAGCCTTTGAGAATGCTACATGAAGGATATCCTTAAAGAAGTGAGTACATTGTATTTTGGAAAATATGAAGTTTTTGAAATTTGGTGGAGCAATATCAGGATGAATTTAAATGTCAGGAAAATAACATTCCTAGCTCAGGCTCTCAGAAGAGAGTAGACTTGGGCATTCTGTTCACATTCTCAGGAGATAAAACAATTGATTTGGTGTGACTTTTAAAAACTGAATTTCCTATTTATTTTTGTGTAATATAGAGATCCTCAATGTCAATAAAGATTTCTAAGGTCACAGAATGTAGATATGAAAGGGGCATAGAAATTATCCTCCCTGTCTTATAGAAGACTCAAAATGGCTTATAATCAAATAAAAAAGAAGAAAAGAGAGAGAGGAGAGCAAGAGAGAAAGAAAGGAGAAAGAAAGAAAGAAAGAAAAGAAGAAAGAAAAAAAGAAAGAAAGAAAGAAGAAAGAAAGAAAGAAAGAAGAAAGAAAGAAAGAAAGAAAGGAAAGAAAGAAAGAAAGAAGAAAGAAAGAGAAAGAGAGAAAGTAGGGAGGTTGGTCCAAAACTAGAAGCAGCCTGTCTCTGCTACCACCTAATCTTCACATACCTATATTAGTATATTTGGACCGGCATAAATGTTTTCATTTATGTCATGGCTGATGCACCTAACATAAATCTAGAATTGTCCCTGTGACTACTGAAAACATACTTTACATAGCATTGAGCAAATAGTTATGATAATGATAAAAGAATCGAATAGATACAGTCACTGTATCATACATCAAGTTCCGCAAATAATTATTGTATGAGTAGTAAATTGCTTTTATTTTATTTAAAGAGGACATTAATTGAAGTGATAATAAACGTTATTTAAAATCAGATCTTTTTCATATACATTTTCTCCATAGTGATTGTCTCCTTTGAAACCATTTGATTTCTTCTTCCCGAACTAATGAGACAAAAAGTAACATTTTCTTTCTCCTGCGTGAAGCATTCTGCATTTGATATTTTTCATATTTCTATAATTGATATTGCCTGACAAGTGTCAGGATAAGTGCCTTAAAAGAAGTTTATACAATGTTTAGGGAATCACATAAAATAATAACATGTTATTTTGGTGCAAACAGATGCTTAATTTTCTATACAATTGTCATGGCATTTCCGTTTTACTGTCCAAAATTTGCCAGATCACCTGTTCTTACTGACAAGACCTCTCCATTTCTTCCATAACATCATGTTCTCTTATATCAGTAATTGCTTCACTGATTGTGTATGTTATCATTTCCACATTCTGTTATCAGTGCAAGTAGAGATTAGACTGATAGACACATCTATGATTGTGTCTTTATAATATTAGAATGGTACTGATCCTTCAATGAGAACAGGAACTTCTCTGCTTAGTCTTTCCCAGATGTCTAATGTAAGGATCTGAATATCACATTGGTGAGATTTTGCAGTACTCCCAGTAAAGGTCTTCCTAACTGAGTTTTATTATCCCATAACACAGTAAGATGAAATGTGGAGACTAATTCCTATTTCAAATGCAATTTTCTGATTTGCAAAACTTTCAGACAATTTAGTTGGACTCCTCTTTTTATAGGAGAGGGTACTGAATCTAAAGAGATCAAGGGTGAATTGTCCAAGTTTATACAATATCTACACACAACTCCAAGACCTAGTACATGGACATACTATCTTCAAGTTCAACAATAATTCAATACTTGTCTATTACAAATCTGTTTAAGATAATGCGTTATTGGCTTAAAGTATTATTTGTAACTGTTGACAACTGATTTTTTAAGTATATAAATTGCTTTTCCTTCTTGCAACAGATTAAAACTGACCAATGGAAGAGAAGAATCAGACAGGAGTGTCTGAATTTCTTTTCTTGGGCCTCACAGATCATCTCCATCAACAGATTGTCCTCTTTGTCATGCTTCTCTTCATCTATCTTGTCACCCTGGGGGGTAACATAGGGATGATCATTCTCATATGGACTGATCCCAGATTCCACACGCCTATGTACTTTTTTCTCAGCCACTTGTCCTTTGTTGATCTCTGTTCCTCTTCTTCCATTGCCCCCAAGATGCTGTGTGATATCTTTGCAGAGAAAAAAGACATCTCTTTCATGGGTTGTGCTGCACAGATGTGGTTCTTTGGCCTTTTTGTGGCAACTGAATGTTTTCTCCTGGCTTCCATGGCATATGATCGGTATATGGCCATCTGTAAGCCCTTGCTGTATACACTCATTATGTCCCAGAGGGTCTGTGTGCAGCTGGTGGTAGGGCCTTATTCCATGGCTCTTATAAGCACAATGACTCATACAATTCTCACATTTCGCTTACCCTTCTGTGGTCCAAATGTCATCAATCACTTCTTCTGTGACATATCTCCACTGCTTTCCCTAGCATGTGCAGACACCTGGATCAATAAGTTAGTGTTGTTCATCATGGCAGGATCTATAGGAATGCTCAGTGGCCTGATCATCATGGTCTCCTATGTTTGTATCCTGGTGGCCATCTTGAAGATCCAGACTGCTGATGGGAGGCAGAAAGCTTTCTCTACCTGTTCTTCTCACCTGGCTGTTGTCTCTGTGCTGTATGGGACGCTTTTCTTTATCTATGTTCAGCCTGACTCCAGTCCCTCCCTGGATATCAATAAAGTGATTTCTCTATTTTATACTGTGGTAATCCCCATGTTGAACCCCCTCATCTACAGTCTGAGGAACAAAGAGGTGAAAAATGCATTCAGGAAGAAGTTTGAAATGAAAAATTCCATAATGGTTTTGGCAAAATAAAACTGTTGTGTTGTGCCATAGATGTTGGTACAAACCGTGTAGGAAAAAGTTCATTGAAGTGAAAGTCAGAAGTTGCATGTCTGTCCATGCTCCGCTAGTTCTTGGATGACTTGAAAAATAACAGTTCTTAAATATTTTTCTATGCCATCTTGTTTTCTGTGACATGGCTAGAGTTTCAAAATAATATAGAGAGTTTCAAAATAACATATTATATTTCAAAATAATATAGGTTGGGAATATAAATGTGATATATACTTGAAGAAAACTGAGGTGAATATTTGTACAATCATGGATATTTGAATACTATTTAATCCAGACTAGAAAACCAAAAGCTGTAATTGAAAATTCAGGGTACCACAAATGATATTACAAAAGAATAATAAAGCAAAAGAAAGTGCTTGTGTACATGTGCCAAACAATGAGGTAGTAATTGTTGGTAATTAAAAAACTCTTTAAAATTCAAAGAAAAAGAAAATAGATAAATGGGCAAACAAATGAACAGATAATTCACAGAAACGGGGACCCATAGGCCAAAAGTGTATGGAAAAAGATTCACTATCATTATTGGTCAAGTTAGTGAAAGGAAATTAAAATACCAATGCACTGCCTTTCAATGTAGATGGAATATTTTTTTTTATTATTTATGATAGTCAGAGAGAGAGAGAGAGAGGCGCAGAGAGAGAAGCAGGATCCGTGCAGGGAGCCCGACATGGGATTCGATCCCGGGTCTCCAGGATCTCGCCCTGGGCCAAAGGCAGGCGCTAAACCGCTGCACCACCCAGGGATCCCTAGATGGAATATTTTTAATTTACAATGATGGTGAAGCTCCTGGACCTGATGCAGAGCCTCTCCTGTTCTGCATTCCACTTACTGACTCCAGCCTTCTGTGCCATGTGGTCTCTGGGCTGGAGAAATTTTCTTAGCTGTGTGGAATATGTTGCCTTCAAAACCCAAAGAGGCCTAGTAGGACCCTCTGATTCTTTTATTTTTTTTATTTTTTTTTATTTTTTTATTTTTTTAAATTAATTTTTATTGGTGTTCAATTTACCAACATACAGAAAAACACCCAGTGCTCATCCCGTCAAGTGTCCACCTCAGTGCCCGTCACCCATTCACCCCCACCCCCCGCCCACCTCCCCTTCCACCACCCCTAGTTCGTTTCCCCGAGTTAGGAGTCTTTATGTTCTGTCTCCCTTCCTGATATTTCCCAACATTTCTTTTCCCTTCCTTTATATTCCCTTTCACTATTATTCATATTCCCCAAATGAATGAGAACATACACTGTTTGTCCTTCTCCGATTGACTTATTTCACTCAGCATAATACCCTCCAGTTCCATCCATGTTGAAGCAAATGGTGGGTATTTGTCGTTTCTAATGGCTGAGTAATATTCCATTGTATACATAAACCACATCTTCTTTATCCATTCATCTTTCGATGGACACCGAGGCTCCTTCCACAGTTTGGCTATTGTGGCCATTGCTGATAGAAACATCGGGGTGCAGGTGTCCCGACGTTTCATTGCATCTGAATCTTTGGGGTAAATCCCCAACAGTGCAATTGCTGGGTCGTAGGGCAGGTCTATTTTTAACTCTTTGAGGAACCTCCACCGTTTTCCAGAGTGGCTGCACCAGTTCACATTCCCACCAGCAGTGTAAGAGGGTTCCCTTTTCTCCGCATCCTCTCCAACATTTGTTGTTTCCTGCCTTGTTAATTTTCCCCATTCTCACTGGTGTGAGGTGGTATCTCATTGTGGTTTTGATTTGTATTTCCCTGATGGCAAGTGATGCAGAGCATTTTCTCATGTGCATGTTGGCCATGTCCATGTCTTCCTCTGTGAGATTTCTCTTCATGTCTTTTGCCCATTTCATGATTGGATTGTTTGTTTCTTTGGTGTTGAGTTTAATAAGTTCTTTATAGATTTTGGAAACTAGCCCTTTATCTGATATGTCATTTGCAAATATCTTCTCCCATTCTGTAGGTTGTCTTTTAGTTTTGTTGACTGTATCCTTTGCTGTGCAAAAGCTTCTTATCTTGATGAAGTCCCAATAGTTCATTTTTGCTTTTGTTTCTTTTGCCTTTGTGGAGGTATCTTGCAAGAAGTTACTGTGGCCGAGTTCAAAGAGGGTGTTGCCTGTGTTCTCTTCTATGATTTTGATGGACTCTTGTCTCACATTTAGATCTCTCATCCATTTTGAGTTAATCTTTGTGTATGGTGAAAGAGAGTGGTCCAGTTTCATTCTTCTGCATGTGGATGTCCAATTTTCCCAACACCATTTATTGAAGAGACTGTCTTTCTTCCAATGGATAGTCTTTCCTCCTTTATCGAATATTAGATGACCATACATTTCAGGGTCCACTTCTGGGTTCTCTATTCTGTTCCATTGATCTATGTGTCTGTTTTTGTGCCAGTACCACACTGTCTTGATGACCACAGCTTTGTAGTACAACCTGAAATCTGGCATTGTGATGCCCCCAGCTATGGTTTTCTTTTTTAAAATTCCCCTGGCTATTCGGGGTCTTTTCTGATTCCACACAAATCTTAAAATAATTTGTTCTAACTCTCTGAAGAAAGTCCATGGTATTTTGATAGGGATTGCATTAAACGTGTACATTGACCTGGGTAACATTGACATTTTCACAATATTAATTCTGCCAATCCATGAGCATGGAATATTTTTCCATCTCTTTGTGTCTTCCTCAATTTCTTTCACAAGTGTTCTATAGTTTTTAGGGTATAGATCTTTTACCTCTTTGGTTAGGTTTATTCCTAGGTATCTTATGCTTTTGGGTGCAATTGTAAATGGGATTGACTCCTTAATTTCTCTTTCTTCAGTCTCATTGTTAGTTTATAGAAATGCCATTGATTTCTGGGCATTGATTTTGTATCCTGCCACGCTACCAAATTGCTGTATGAGTTCTAGCAATCTTGGGGTGGAGGCTTTTGGGTTTTCTATGTAGAGTATCATGTCATCGGCGAAGAGGGAGAGTTGGACTTCTTCTTTGCCAATTTGAATGCCTTTAATGTCTTTTTGTTGTCTGATTGCTGAGGCGAGGACTTCCAGAACTATGTTGAACAGCAGTGGTGAGAGTGGACATCCCTGTCTTGTTCCTGATCTTAGGGGAAAGGCTCCCAGTGCTTGGCCTGTTCAGGTTTTCTATTTCTTCCTGCTCCAGTTTTGGTAGTTTGTGGCTTCCCAGGAATGCGTCCATTTCTTCTAGATTTCCTAATTTATTGGCGTACAGCTGTTCATAATATGTTTTTAAAATCGTTTGTGTTTCCTTGGTGTTGGTAGTGATCTCTCCTTTCTCATTCATGATTTTATTAATTTGAGTCTTCTCTCTCTTCTTTTTAATAAGGTTGGCTAATGGTTTATCTATCTTATTAATTCTTTCAAAGAACCAACTCCTGGTTCTGTTGATCTGTTCCACAGTTCTTTTGGTCTCGATATCATTGAGTTCTGCTCGAATTTTAATTAACTGTCTTCTTCTGCTGGGGGTGGGGTCTATTTGTTGCTTTTTCTCTAGTTCCTTTATGTGTAAGGTGAGCTTTTGAATTTGAGATCTTTCCAGTTTTTGAATAAATGCTTGTATTGCGATGTATTTCCCCCTCAGGACTGCTTTTGCTGCATCCCAAAGATTTTGAACGGTTGTATCTTCATTCTCATTAGTTTCCATGAATCTTTTTAATTCTTCCTTAATTTCCTGGTTGACCTTTTCATCTTTTAGCAGGATGGTCCTTAACCTCCACGTGTTTGTGGTCCTTCCAAACTTCTTGTTGTGATTAAGTTCTAATTTCAAGGCATTATGGTCTGAGAATATACAGGGGACTATCCCGATCTTTTGGTATCGGTTCAGACCCGATTTGTGACCCAGTATGTGGTCTATTCTGGAGAAAGTTCCATGTGCACTTGAGAAGAATGTGTATGCAGTTGAGTTTGGATGTAAAGTTCTGTAGATATCTGTGAAATCCATCTGGTCCAGTGTATCATTTAAAGCTCTCGTTTCTTTGGATATGTTGTGCTTAGAAGACCTATCTAGTATAGAGAGAGCTAGATTGAAGTCACCAAGTATAAGTGTATTATTATCAAGGTATTTCTTCAGTTTGGTTATTAATTGGTTTAAATATTTGGCAGCTCCCACATTAGGGGCATATATATTGAGGATTGTTAAGTCCTCTTGTTGGATAGATCCTTTGAGTATGAGATAGAGTCCCTCTTAGAGTCTCACTATAGTCTTCGGGGTAAATTTTAATTTATCTGATATAAGGATGGCAACCCCTGCTTTCTTTTGAGGACCATTTGAATGGTAAATGGTTCTCCAACCTTTTATTTTCAGGTTGTAGGTGTCCTTCTGTCTAAAATGAGTCTCTTGTAGACAGCAAATAGATGGGTCCTGCTTTTTTATCCAGTCTGAAACCCTGCGCCTTTTGATGGGGTCATTAAGGCCATTCACGTTCAGAGTTACTATTGATAGATATGAGTTTAGTGTCATCATATCTATTCAGTCCTTGTTTTTGTGGATTGTTCCACTGAACTTCTTCTTAAAGGGGAATTTTAAGAGTCCCCCTTAAAATTTTTTGCAGAGCTGGTTTGGAGGTTACATATTCTTTCAGTTCCTGCCTGTCTTGGAAGCTCTTTATCTCTCCTTCCATTTTGAATGAGAGCCTTGCTGGATAAAGTATTCTTGGTTGCATGTTCTTTTCATTTAGGACCCTGAATATATCCTGCCAGCCCTTTCTGGCCTGCCAGGTCTCTGTGGAGAGGTCTGCTGTTACCCTAATATTCCTCCCCGTAAAAGTCAGGGACTTTTTTTCTCTTTCTGCTTTAAGGATCTTCTCCTTATCTTTGGAATTTGCAAGCTTCACTATTAAATGTCGAGGTGTTGAACGGTTTTTGTTGATTTTAGGGGGGATCTCTCTATTTCCTGGATCTGAATGCCTGTTTCCCTTCCCAGATTCGGAAAGTTTTCAGCTAGGATTTGTTCAAATACATATTCTGGCCCTCTGTCCCTTTCGGCGCCCTCGGGAACCCCAATTAAACGTAGGTTTTTCTTCCTCAGGCTGTCATTTATTTCCCTTAATCTATCCTCATGGTCTTTTAATTGCCTGTCTCTTTTTTCCTCAGTTTCCCTCTTTGCCATCAACTTGTCTTCTATGTCACTCACTCGTTCTTCCACCTCGTTAAGCCTCGTCGTTAGGACTTCTAGCTTGGATTGCATCTCATTTAATTGATTTTTAATTTCTGCCTGATTGGATCTAAATTCTGCAGTCATGAAGTCTCTTGAGTCCTTTATGGTTTTTTCTAGAGCCACCAGTAGCTGTATAATAGTGCTTCTGAATTGGCTTTCTGACATTGAATTGTAATCCATATTTTGTAACTCTGTGGGAGAGAGGGCTGTTTCTGATTCTTTTTTTTGAGGTGAGGTTTTCCTTCTAGTCATTTTGCTCAGTGCAGAGTGGCCAAAAACAAGTTGTATTGGGAAAAGGAGAAAAAGAGAGAGAAGGAAAGAAAAGAGAAAAAGAAAAAAGAGAAAGAAGAAAAAAAAAGGGGAAAAAGAAGAAAAAGAAAGAAAAAGAAAGGAGAAAAAAGAAAAAAAAAAGGGTGGGGTGGGGGAAGCAATCAGAAATCAAGAAGAAAGAAAGAAAGAAAGAAAAAGCACAAAACAAAACAAAACAAAAAAACCAAAAACAAAAAAACAGACAAACAAAAAACCCACGGGGGAGTATCTTCCGATTCTGTATACTTTAAGTTCCTTGACTTCCCTTGGAACTGGTCCGTCTACCTGGTCTTCTGGGGGAGGGGCCTGCTGTGCTGAGTCTCAGGTGTTAGCACTTGGGGGAGCTGCTCTGCCCCTGCCTGGTGCAGGGCTCAGTGGGGGTTGTTCACCCCGTGAGGCCCCGGGAGGAAGCCACAGTGGCGGGGGCAGCTCTGGGACCCTGGAGTCAGCCCCCGCAGTAGCTCCGGGGCTCTCCGTCTGCAGGGCCTGGAGGCTCCGGGGCGGGGCCGCTGATCTGCTCAGTTCCAGGCAGGAGCGTCCTCGCTGTCCTGGGCCCTCCCGGCCTCTGCCTGTCCCGGGGGAGGCCGGATCCTGGGCTGTGTCCCGGCGCCCTGTGCTCCGGGGCCTGCGCTGTTGGATTCGCGCTCCCGCCCCGCAGCCCCCTCCGCGGAGCCGCCGCCCGAGCCCGTCCGAGCTGCTCCGGGTCCCGCCGAGCGCTGCAGCCCTTAGGGAGCTCGGCGCACTCTCCGGGGCGCAGTTCCTCTGTTACTGTCCCCGGGAGCCCGAGGGCATCCCCGCCTTCCTGGGGATCCTGCTCCAATTCCCCGGGAGGCCTTTCCGCGGGGAAGGTCGGTGCAGCTCCTGCTCCTCCGGGACGGGGCTCTCCTGTCCTGGGGACACTCGCCCCGGCCTCAGCCCGGCTCCTCGCGGGGCCCCTCCCCCTGGAGACCTTTTGTTTCTTTATTTCTTTTTCCCCGTCTTCCTACCTTGATAGAGGCGCGAACTCTTCTCACTGTAGCATTCCCGCTGGTCTCTCTTTAAATCTCAGGCCAAATTCGTAGATTTTCAGGATGATTGGATGGTTTTCTAGGTAATTTGTTGAGGACAGTTGACTTGGGGACCCTACTCTTCTGCCATCTTGCCCCTCCCCCCTGATTCTTTTCTTCATGAATTTCACTTTGGATAGTGTATTGTAGCATGTTTCTAATCACTGGATCTGTAAAAATTCACCCAATATTGAGTTCCTGAATCTTAATAGGTGTTTGTGCTTGTGTTGTGCTTCCCACCCTCTGGAGCACAGGTGTTTTACCAAGGCCCCCAATGTTCCAGCAACTGCTTGTGAGATCTGCTCTATCAGTATGATGCTAGAAATTGCAGAAATTGCAGTTATGATCCACTAAGTGTAGTGGGTAAGAGGGCATATATCTTAGGAGGCCACATACCTGCAGACTATATTGAGGAGGGCAGGAGTGTTAGCACAGCCTTGAGGGAAAATTTTAAGTTAATTTTGTTCATCTCACATGAACATAAACTGTTTTTCACCCTCCATTCTTATCAGAATAGAAAATAATACATTTTCCAAATCATTGATTGCATACCATGTATGGGAGACCTTGTATATATTTCCATGTGAAGTATAGAGTTGCTACTACTTGGTTGAATTTTAAGCAGTCTACAGACACTCTCTAAGAACCATTCGATTTTTGGATGGGCCAGACTCCTGAATTAAATCAAGATAATACAACTACTTCTGTTGCATCCTCTATGTCTTTGATGGTGGCATTAATTTCTATATTCAAGTGTTCTGGAATCCTATCAATCCTCCTTGAGTCTAGGAAGCCTAGATGCATAACAATATCTCATACCACCAGGTTTTAAAACTTTTAAAAAAGATTTTATTTATTTATTTATTTATTTATTTATTTATTTATTTATTTATGAGACGGAGAGAGAGAGAGGAGAAAGAGAGAGAAAGAGAGAGAGAGAGAGCACGAGTTGGGAGGGGTAGGGGTGGGGAAGGGATAGAATCTCAAGAAGACTGTACTGAGGATGAAGTTCCATGCGTGGGGGTGCTCAATCTCACAATGCTGAGATCATGACCTGAGCTGAAATCAAGAGTAAGGTGCTTAACCGATTGGGCCACCCAGGTGTCCCCCCAGGAATCTCCCTTACTAGTGCTTTTTCTTTATTGTTTCAATGGAAGAAGTATCCCTTCAGGGAACACAGTCGCCTGATATCTTCTTTAATGGATACCTGATAGCATCATCACCATCATATATATTCACTTATAAATCCTTTCAAGCATCTTCACATCTCTGAGCATTTGGGCCCCTTCTTTGACACTTTCACATGGAAATAATGGAATCTCTACCTCACTTACTGTAGGCTGTCAGTTTTTCCAAGGTTCAAGGTGCCATCCCAACAGTGCATTAGGATGCTTCTGGTGTCTTGCCTGCAAGGTAATTTTGAGTCACTGGAGTTCTACATCAGAAAATTCTTCCTCATTCAACTTTATATTCCCCCTATCCTAAGCACATCACATTCAAGATGTATACTGCATTATTTTCCAGTTCTGGTTGGTACTTATTAGCCAAGTCCTAGAACTCTTTTGGTAAATAATAGGCCAATTCTCCTTAGTCATTAGACCATACCATTCTAAACCTTGCCCCTGGTTTATGTTTAAAATCTGAGAAGAGAGGTGGGACAAGATTTTGAAAAAAGCACTAACTATCTTGAGCCTCTCTCACGGAGCCCTCTTTATGTTCTCTGGCAAAGGAAGGCTGGTCTCTTCCAGCAAGGGGGAGAAGGTCACTTCTGTAGGGTCACAAGCTTTGTGGGAGCTGGAATATCTCAAACACATCCACACCGATATCTTAATCACAATTCTTAGTGTCCAACTCCTTCCTTATCAGAGTCCTGACTTCTGTACAGGAAACTTGCAGAAGATATGAATTCAGCTTCTTTCTTATTCTATTTCCCTCTGTCAAGTTGTTGGGTGGAGTTTATACACAGTCTGGTCTCTGACTGTAGGAGATGAGGATCTTTTTACATTCTGCCTATCTGACTTTGACATCATATCATAAATTGGAAATTATCTGGCCTGAGTCTGTTACTTATTTTCATCCTTTAGGATGTTAGTGGCGTTTAAACAACAATCAACTTCATAGTGCAATAATTACCATTGCTCCCTCTATCTCTCACAACCTAGATAATTACATAAGCCAATGTATATTTTTCACCTGTACCCCATCTCAATTCACTGATGTGAATCTTAGTAATTGCAATGCCATCTCTCCAGTCAGCAATCTGAAAGTCCACCAAGAAGTCCATTCTAGAATCTGCTCAATTCATTGATCAAGCAAGTTACCAACGTAGGCCTCGTTCAAAGACAGGGGAAAAAAAACCCCTCAATCTTTCAATGGAGGAATAGCACACATTTGTAAGAAAGGAGGTAATTAAATATGCTTAGGGGTAACCTAACAAAAGTTGTTAGAATCACAAAATCTAAACAAAATTTAGTACCTTTATTATAAACAAGAAACCTTATTGTTTAATACGGTGCAGGTGTCTGAATTAACTCAATCTACTTATATGTGGGTTCAATGAATTTATAATACAGAGACATATAGAAAATAATTCCTAGTAAAAATTTGGACAATTATATTGCAAAAACATATCCTTTAGAAACTGCTTGCCCTAGGAATTATAACTACTTTTTGGAAGTCAAGAGATGACTTCATTAAGAACAGACTCTGCCTCTTTAAAACTTGAACCTAGTATACAGTTCTACAAAAACTTTGGCTAAGAGACTAAAGGTCAATTCACTTAAGAAAGTATAGCATTCGAACGAATGGATATGTTTTTGTAATATAATTGTGAGTGAGATCAAGCCCAATATTGGGCTCCATGCTTAGTGGGGGGGCTGCTGGAGATTCTTTCTCCCTTTCCCCTGCTTGTGTGCTTTCTCTTTCTCTCTCTCAAATAAATAGATCTTAAAAAAAATAATGTATGGTGACAGATTGTGACTACATTTATTATGGTGAGCGTTGAGTTGTATATAGATTGTTGAAATAATGTGTTGTATGCCTGAAATTAATATAACATTATATGTCAATCATACTTTAATAATAAATGAAATAAAAGATAATTTAAAAATTGAAACAATAAACTAAAAAAAAAAGAAATCTGGATCTCAAACCTTGTGGGTTAGGAATAAAATTCAGAGGCCACTTCCTTTAGAGATGAAAATATTCATGACCACTGATTTCTTATATGCCAAGCCTGATTTCCTGGGCAGAGAACAGGACTCTGCCCAAGTGCTTTGCCGCAGTTCCTCTGAACAACTGAAGGCAACGTTGGCTTTTTAGTGGTTAGAAGTTTCACACAGTTTCCGTGAGCACTTGAAAAATAAATCTGCTCTCTAAATATAAGCATTTTTCAAAGATGTGGAAATCTTTAACACTACAAAGCTTGGTGTTGACAAAGGAAAGAGGCAAAGCTAAAATAAAACAAAAGCATTTATTTGGGGTCTCAGAATTAAAAATTTGGGAAGCACAGCTTTGGGTAGCCACCCAAATTGTGTCCCCTCGGGGAACAAAAGTCTAGGGATTTTAAAGACAAAAGGGAATGTTTGCATATGTTTGTTTATACTGAATTTTGATTGGTGTTGGTGGCAGAAAACTAATCTTAACTGAATATAATTGGTTGCTAAGGCTATCACTAAGCAAAGTATGCTACTGTAGCAAGTTGCAGGTATTTGGGCTGAATCCTTGGAATATTGTGGTTTGACCCAGTTCAAAAGTTGATGGTTTCTCTGATGAGGGTGCACAGAAGGCATACCTTAATGGCATCCTGGCTCCATAAAAACTCCTGGACATAAATAAGCGACCTCATTTCATTTCATATTTCACAGTGTCAAGGGGTAAGACTGCAAATTTTTAGACCTTCCCATTTATCCTGAGGGGAAAAAAATGCTTTTATTATTTCTGTCCTAACGTCAGAGGCTGATATGGCAGGAAAAGACCTGGTTTGACAGAAATCTCTCACAAGTAAACTATAAAATTCTCTCAAAAACATCTGCAAGCAATTTGGAGCTGTGTATCAGTAAGGAAACAATGGCCTGAAATCTGCAACACTATGTGATATCACGAACGAAAACAATAATTTATAATCTTCAAAATAATTTGCTGTTTGCATTTCAATATTTTATTTATTGGCTGCATCAATATTAAAAACCATTTGGGATGCCTGGGTGGCTCAGCGGTTGAGTGCTTGCCTTAGGCCCAGGGTAGGATCCTGGAGACCCAGGATCGAGTCCCACATTGGGCTCCCTGCATGGAGCCTGCTTCTCCCTCTGCCTATGTCTCTGCCTCTCTCTCTCTCTCTCTCTCTTTGTGTCTCTCATGAATAAATAAATAAAAATCTTTAAAAAAAGTATTAAAAACCATTTATGGAAGATCTGCTATGAAGTCCACTTGATGATCGGCCTATATATTTTACATTTATAGCTCTGTACGGTAGGTACTACACTAAAATAAAAAACTACGATGCCTGGGTGGCTCATTTGGCTAAGCATCCGACTCTTGATTTCAGTTCAGGCCATGATCTCAGGGCCCTGGAATTGAGCCTCACCTCACATCTGCTAGGCTCCGTGCTCAGAGAGAAGTCTGAGATTCTCTTTCTCCCTCTACTTTTGCCCCTCCCCACTCCTCTCTCTTTCTCTAAAAGAAAGAAATAAATCTTATAAAAAAAGGAAACAATAATCCAAAGTCATTAACTCAAGCATGCATTAAGAATGCTAAAATATGGAAGAAGCTTAAGAGGGGTGTTCTGCAGGGAGCAAGTAGCTGAAAGATTTTACAAGGTTGATTGAGGAGGGTCATTCAAAGTTTAATTTTGTTCTAAGAATTATTCACCGTTCACATTCTTGGAAAGTAGGGGGAAATGGGTTATCTTAATCATGGGACAGGATGTAGGAACAGGAAGATGGAATCTCAGAGTAACAGCTACTGGCTGCTTAAGTGCATTTAGGGATAAGGAGTGGAGTGTGGGAACATTTGGAAGTTAAGAATTTTGGAGAATAGCTAAGATTTAGTGTTTTGATTTTTGGGATGGTTGCAATATCTCTTGAGTTAGTAGTTAGCAGCTACACAGAGGCACTTAAACTCTAAGCAGTATAAAATATGGGACCACAGTGGTAAGGAACACTTGAAATAGTATCATTATTAGATTCTGAAATGTCTTCTTTGCACCCCCTTATCTTTCTTAGTTTTATCCAGGAAAGCAAGTCCAATAGATTGAAGGCAATTGTTTAAAATACAAATATTCACATGATCTTTCTACATTGGTTCTTACCTTTACTCTACTTTTAGGGTTTTGTCAGAGCTCTAAGCTTGGCTGATGGAACATGTGCTAGAAATATTCTCAATAATTTATAGGGTACCCAGGTCTCAGTCAGTTTATCATTGGACGCTTGATTTCGGCTCAGGTCATGATCTCAGGGTAGTGGGATAAAGCCCCACATTGGGCTCCTTGTTTAGAAGGAAGTCTGCTTAAGATTCTTTCTCCTCCCTTCCTGCCACTCCTACTGCTTCTCAAAAGAAAAAAAATCTTCAGAAAAAGAAATATTCTCAATTATTTTAAGTGAAATTGGCCTGCCAATACTGATCTAAGATTTTAGTCAATTTTCCTCTATTATTTTGTTAACCAGCAATAAAACAGAAAAGTATGGAATCTCTTATTGAGGGATAACTCATAATTAATAAAGATTTAGCCAGTGATTACCCTGGAAGTAACCACATATAATAAGCAGGGAGGACATTGACTAATCTCCAGGGCCTTTGAGGTAATAATAAAACATACACACACAGTTGCCGCTAATTGTCTCCTTTTGAGAGATGATTACTATTTAGAAACAAAGGCTTCAAACAGTTATTTTTGTAATAGTATGTGTACTTGATCTTGAGCTTCTTTTAACCTAAGATGTATACCATTATTGAAATATATTTATATTAATGTATTTTACTCTCACATAATAAAATTTTGAGGACTGTATTTTTCTGATAGCCTTTTAGTTTTTTTTTCTGTAAGTCTAGTAAAGATGGAATTCTTGAGTAATCAAAGACTTGATAAAAACAACATGAAGCAACAGAAATTATTTCGATAAAACAGAGAATTTTTGTTTTCTAGGCAGATTACTTAGAAGAGAAAGAAAAACTTTTTCACAATCTTATCAAGAATAGACCAATAGTTCAAGAAAACTTCATGCTTTTAGCAGATGAAGGAAAATTAAGTTTTAGTGTTGTGTAAGTACGCCTCATCCGCCAGTCCTAAAACTAGCAGAGATGTGGATACCTGCACTTTCTTCTCTAACCTGAGCTCTTCTTACTCTCTAAGACAAGCTTCAGTCTCTAGTTGGGCATCGGTGACCAGGCAAGCTGCCCACAGTAGAGACCAGCCCACTGTGCAGCCACTTTTCCTCTGCTTTGCTGCAATTCCTCAAACAAATGCATTAAAGCAGCTACCATTTGGGGGCATCTCTGTACTCAAGTGGCAGTTCACAAGCATCTGATATATGGACCACCCTTCCTCACATAGTGGTCGTGGGCCAACTCAGGATTTCCCTCCTGATGCCCCTCTCCCAAGACTCCATTCTTTGGTCCCCTAGCTGGCTCACCAATTGTTGGTTTGAGTACTTGAATGCCAGGGAATTTTTTTGGTAAAATCCAGAACTGATCCTTATACACTGAGGGCAGGGAGAGACTTAAGAAAGAGTCAGGCTACTTCAGATGGCAGGTGGAAAGTTTTATAAGCTAGGGAACTACCATATGAAGCTTGTCTTAGGCAGCAGCAAGATGAGTAGATCTCCACACCTGCTTTGCCAGAATCTCTTTTTTAAAGACTTTCTTTCTTTCTTTCTTTCTTTCTTTCTTTCTTTCTTTCTTTCTTTCTTTCTGAGAAACAGAGAGAGAGGCAGAGACACAGGCAGGGGGAGAAGCAGGCTCCATGCAGGGAGCCCGACATGGGACTCGATCCTGGGTCTCCAGGATCACGCTCTGGGCTGAAGGCGGCACTAAACCACTGAGCCACCCAGGCAGCCCTTAAATGTTTATATAGAAGCCCTTAATGGGTTCAGTCACATACATGCACCATCAAGATGGTCTCAGCAACACGTTACCCCCTTGAGGGTGCATCCTTGAAAAGGGCTCCCACTGTGGGAAGGGCGGGCAGTGTGTACTTTCCAAGGACAGGGGCTAGGGGACTCCAAGTCCCCTAGGTCCAGCTGAAGGGTCAAGGGATGGTTACTTATACTTGAGGACCACTTCTAGTCAGCCAGCTAACTGGTTACCTCATTAGGCAATTTTACCTTTTTTAAAAAAATTCTTACATTCCCCAGAGGGAAAATTTCTCATAGATGTCCAAGAGAAGCACTTTCCTATAATAGAATTTGCTTTGTCATACTTTTTCATATCATATTATTTCCTTCTCTTGAAGTTTAATGAAGTGTCATTTTATTTATTTATTTTTGTTATTATTGTCCATTTCTTTACTAGTTTTAGTTGATTTCAAGTAGAAGAAAAGGGTAAAATGACTTTGTTTTGCCTTCGTTAGTTGAAGTGTACGATATGATTTAAATTGCTACACTTAAACTATTGATTGTGTAATACTTTTGTTTTATTTTATTTTTAAAACTTTTAAAAAAGATTTTTTATTTATTCATGAGACACACACACACACACACACACACACACACAAAGAGGCAGAGACACAGGCAGAGGGAGAAGCAGGCTCCATGCAGGGAGCCTGATGCAGGACTTGATCTTGGGACTCCAGGATTACTCCCTGGGCCAAAGGCAGGTGCTAAACCACTGCCACTCAAGGATCCCCAATATTTTTTTTTAAATTTTCCATGCCACTCAAAAAATACCTATAGAATATGTCTTCCTTGCAACTTTCCAAGATAGGTACTTCATAGGATGCAGACAGTTGTAAAGCTATGTCCTTGAACTTGCAAAATCAGATGATAGTCAAGAAAATGCTATGGTGGTTGCTGGAGTGGGAGATCACATCCCTTTTAGGGGATTGTGGGAAGTTTTCCAGGGGAAGTGGTGACTGAGATCACCCAACCAAATTGTGCTGGTTTCCCAGTGCTGTCCTAACAAGCTACCCCAAGCTTAGTGGCTTTTATGATTTTATGATTTTAAAGTTCTGCAGGCTAAAAAGTCCTACATGGGTCTCACTGGGCTATAATTAAGGTGTTGGCAGGATTACATTGCTTCCTGGAGCCTCCAGAGGAGACCCGTTCCCTTGCTTTTTCCAGCTTTTCAAAACTGTCCACGTTCCTCGGTGATGGCCCCCATCCTTTATCTTTAAAGCCAGAGAGAGAGAGAGAGAGAGAGAGCAGGCTCACAAGCAGGGGGAGGGGCAGAGGGAGAGGGAGAAGCAGACTCCCCACTGACTAGGAAGCCCAATGTGGGGCTTGATCCCAGGACCCTGGAATCATGACTTGAGCCGAAGGCAGATGCTTAACTGACTGAACCATCCAGGTGTCCCAAGTTCTTTAGGTTAACAACATCAGCAAAGTCCCTTATCTGCCACAGAAGGTACCATATTTGCAGGTCCCTGGGATTAGGAGGTGGACATCTTTGGAGAGCATTATTCTGCTCATCACACTATCCCCTCAGATGTGATATTTTTTTGTCTCCTCTATAAAACTTTATTCCAACCAAGTTGGATGTTCTTACCTCCTTGTCTCTGTTCATCTCCTTACTTCAACCTGTGATGCTCTTCCTCTTAATTTCAGGTCTCCGTCTCAAACTTGTCTATCTTTCCACACTAATCTGCCCATGAAATTTTTCCTAACCACTTCAGCTCACAGCTATCCTCCATTCTACTAAAATTCTGTGGTTTGTTATGCCTTGGACCAAGCCAGTGATATGTTGAACTGTGGGTATTCTTTTTATTTACCCCATCTACAGAAGAGAATTTGGAGGAAAAGAGAGTAAAGAACAAAGCAAACAATAAGCCCCCTTTGCCAACAGGGACACACTGTGGATCCAGGTAGCACACTACTCCACCCTAGCATGTGTTTACTGTTAACATCACTGCAGATGGAAAATATGGTTTGTTTTGACAAGGAGGATCTCAAAGAGGAAAAAAAAAACATTTTTTTTAGGAATCCTCTGTTGGAGAGAAAAATGATATTTTGTAAATATACTTGGCATGAATGCCAATGATGTCACTTTAATTTTGTCCCTCAGCTGTAAACTTTTGAGGGTTTAAGTTCTTCAGAGGCCTGGCTTAAAGTATTGAAAACCATCAGGAACATGAACCTTTTATTTTGTGCTGGATGTGAATCAGGCTGGAGGACAAGGAGTGCTTCTTTCAGGCTCATCTGCATGGAGATTTATCTTTTTTACTAAGTGCTTAGGATGTCATATCTGCTGCAGAAAGTTACTACCAAGAAGGATTTAAATTTTCCATGAAGTCCAGAAAACTTCATCTTGAAGCAGTTAATAGGGAAACAAGGGATTCTCTTAAAGAAGTGAGTATCCCACATAGTGATTAAAAAAAGAAACTTTGAAATGCAGTGGAAAGATGTTAAAATGAACTTGACTTCTGGGAACAAAAACTCACCAGCCCAAGTATTCCAAAGAGAGCGGTCTTTGGTTTAGTCCAGCTCTTCAGGACATGAAATAACTGATTTTTTGATCCTTTAAACCTGATCTTGTTATTTTGATACTCCAATGTCCTGAAAGAATTCCAGGGTCATAGAATGCTAGAAATGGAAAAGTCACAGAGATCATCCCCCTTATTTATAGGAGAGTCAGGGTCTCTTATTCGTGTTTGTGTGCATTTGGGGGGTGGTGGTAGCGCATTCCCCTCAGCAAACACACTCACCTCATATGTCCACAAATATTCACAACTACTCACAGTTCCAAAGTAGATTTTGAACTCTTTCAAATATGAAACTAAAGCAGTGTTTTCCCCAACCACTTCAGTTCACAGTGAAGATAGAAGCTTTTTCTGAAATCCTGTGGCACAGGTAGTTTTGGACTAGCCAAATACGACTTTGAAATGTAGGTTTCTTTTTATGCCTAGGTCTTCTTTCTCCCAATAGGTGTAAATTACTAAAAATAATTGATATTAGTGGCTGACATTAACAAGCAATTGATCTGTGGAAAATGCAAGCCACAGATATTTTCTCAAATAATAATAAACTCAAGAGGCGTCAACAGTGTGTTAACTATTATTTTGTCACCATGGCTTTTCAAGGACCGTATCTTAATCATTCTATCTTCAAAGTGTGAAATGTTTTTGTTTATACAAGGAATTATTTGAGTTGATAGTAAGCATATGAACCTAGAATCTTTCTTATGGATACTCCCACACCTTGTGCTTCTTACTATAATTTTAAACAGCTTGTTGTATTCTTCCTCAGTTGATGAGTCAGAAAAATATTTGCCTGAAAATTTTGTCTAAATAAAAATGTCAAGCATTTTACACATTTTTGTTAACAAAATATAAATAGGCTGTCAGAATTTATGCCTTAAATAGATTTATAAACATTACAAGGAATTAGGGGAAATAATTTTATTTCGATGAACAAAATATATTCATATATTCATAGAAATTACTGGTAGAAATTACCACTCAAGATGAAGTCAGTTGAGCTTCCAGTGGATACTTATTTTTCTATGAGATTTCCATGGAAACTTGTTGTGCAATATTTGATAGATTAATTAATCTCAAAGAAAGAGCATCTCAATGCCTCCCAAATCATTATATTCATTTGAATTATATGGTTAGTGGCATAGCCTTCATTTCATTTAACGCCCAACTTGAATCCTCTGTTCTTGTGCCACTTCTGTCTTCATGCTGGTCGAAGAGTAAATATATCCAATCTCTCATTTGCAGGGTAGTCCTTTATAAACATAAATACGATTATTATGTGTTACTATAAAATCATCCCCATTCTAAATAACCCTACTGACATTTGTTTACATTTCCCTTTGTAAGCCTTTTATAAAGGAAGAGATTAATATACACAGATATGAATATTGTCTTCATGACATCTGAATGGTATTATCCACTCCGTCAAAACAGGAACTGAGAGGGCTTTATTTCTGTTCTGTTTACCCCACCCCAACTGTTGATTATCAGGATCTGAATTTTTCATCATTTCTCACAATATCGATAACTGGTTACTGTGTTCCTAGGTAGGCATTACTATTCTATCATGTGATAAAGATGAAATACAAAGACTGAATTTAATTTCCAATACAATTTTAGAACCCGAGGGAGTTTCAGATTTTATAGTTAGACTGTTCTTGAGATGGCAGAGAATATTGAATCCAAAAAGATCAAGTATGAATTGCTCAAGTCTGCATGGGGATTACAATGGACAGGAACTAGTCCTTGGGAATACTGTTGACCAGTCCAACACTATTTCCATTACTGCCTCCTTAACAGATTAAAAAACACTTGTCATAAATTTAAGAGGCTGTTTTGTATATGCTAATTGATATTTTACTTTTTTTTCCAATTGATATTTTAAAAATGAAATGTATTTTTGAATTTCTTACATAGGTTACAACTGATTAGTGGAAGAGAAGAATCAGACAGGAGTGACTGAATTTCTTTTCTTGAGCCTCACAGATCATCTCCATCAACAGATTGTCCTCTTTGTCATGCTTCTCTTCATCTATCTTGTCACCCTGGGGGGTAAGATAGGGATGGTAATTCTCATATGGACTGATCCCATATTCCACACGCCTATGTACTTTTTCTCAGCCACTTGTCCTTTGTAGATCTCTGTTCCTCTTCTTCCATTGCCCCCAAGATGCTGTGTGATATCTTTGCAGAGAAAAAAGGCGTCTCTTTTATGGCTTGTGCTGCACAGATGTGGTTCTTTGGCCTTTTTGTGGCAACTGAAAGTTTTCTCCTGGCTTCCATGGCATATGACCGGTATATGGCCATCTGTAAGCCTTTGCTGTATAGACTTATTATGTCCCAGAGGGTCTGTGTGCAGCTGGTGGTAGGGCCTTATGCCATGGCTCTTATATACAGCATGACCTATATGATGTTGGTTTCACTTACCCTTCTGTGGTCAAATGTCATTAATCATTTCTGTGATTTTTCACCACTGCTTTCTCTTGCATGTGCAGACACTTCCATGATTCAGTTTGTATTATTCTTTTTAGCTGGATCTATACAAATATTCAGTGGCCTAATCATAATGATCTCCTACGTTTGCATCCTGGTGGCTGCCTTGAAGATCCAGACTGCTGATGGGAGGCAGAAAGTTTTCTCCACTTGCTCTTCTCACCTGGCCATTGTCTCCATGCTGTATGGGACTCTTTTCTTTATCTATGTTTGGCCTGGCTCAATTTCATCCCTGGATATCAGTAAAGTGATTTCTCTATTTTATACTGTGGTAATCCCCATGTTGAACCCCCTTATCTACAGTCTGAAGAACAAGGAGGTAAAAAAATGTATTCAGGAGGAAGTTTGAAAGGAAAAATTCTCTAATGCTTTTGGTAAAATAGAACTGTGCTGTGTTGTACCATAGAGGTTGGTTCATAATGTCTAGTAAAAATAACACTGGGCTGAGAATGAGAAGCTCTCTTTAATCCTGGGTAGTTACCAGGTTACTTATACTTCATATATTTTTTTCTTCAGTCTTCTGCATTGCAAAAACGATGGGGAATACAACATAATTTACAGATATTAACAGTATAAATGTAATGTATGCCAGAAGAAAATCCAGAACATTTATATATTCTCAAATGTGGGATGACATTTATTATAGCAAATGTTATAAGGGAAAGATATTAAATGGAAAGAGAGAGTTCATTAATAAAGGTGTCATAGAACTTGTTAAAAGTTGAACAATGGAAAGTGAGAACACAGTTGCAAAACAGGTGACTCACAATGAGTTAATGTCTCAGTCGGAAAGTGCTGAACATATATGTGTGTATATATATACACAGTAGAGAAATGGGCCAATTGAAGGAGCAATTGGCACAACTGGAAATGCAAAAGGCCAAAAATATAAATATATAAAAACTCTTCAACTTTGCAATTGTTTAAGTAAATAAAATTAAAATGAGAATGTTCTTTTCATTTATCTGATTATCAAACACTAAAATGATTATGTGCAATGCTGGTAAGGTTACCACTGGACATAGACGGCAATTTTACACTTATCTACTTCAGCTGAGTGTGGAATAGCTACATTTTTAAAAGTAATTTGAAGATTTCTACTAAAATTCACATAATCTTTTACCTAGCTATCTTACATTTGGAAATCTGTGCTACAGAAAAAAAATATCAGACACAAATGTTGCAGCATCATTTATAGGGGGATAAAAGAAAACTAGTTTGTATCATTGGGAGAAACATACACTCTGTCTTTGAAATGTTGCACAGCTAATTATAAAAAGTGGAAGTTTATATTTATACTTTGGTTTGGAGGAAACTCCCTCATACAATCATTGATAGATGGGGCAAAAAACCAAGTCAAAATTTAATCTGTAGAACTGATCACAGGTTGTGTTGGTTTGCAACCTCCTTGGGAGGCTGCCATGAAATGAGTGGCCCCCATCACAAAGGGCAGAAGAGACCAAAGAAAGCAGACCACTTCAGGATAGTAGATGGCAGGTTTAACAGGCATAACAGGCATAACATAATTTAAGAGGTTGTTCTGGGTGCTGGGTAGCAGAGTGTATCTCTGCTACCTCCTGACAAATCTTCAGTTTATATAGAAGCCATAAAGGGGTTCAGTCATATACACCACCCAGAGAGTCCCAAGAACACATCACTCTCTCAAGGCTATGTCATTGGGGCAGCTTTTGGGAGCAGAAAAGGTCTATAGAATGCATATTCCAAGGATAGGAGACAGGGGAGGAAGTTCAGGTTGCCAGGGTCCAGCTCACAGGTCAACCAGAGCTCAGGTATTCTTCATGACCTCCCCCAACACTTTGTAAAATAAAATAAAATAAAATAAAATAAAAAAGGTGCAGGTAAAACTTACCTACTGTGTAAAATATATTGGTACATATGTATGTACACGATCATGGAGAGAAGTGTGCAAAGTTACTGGTCCAACTGTTAACCTCGGTTACTTCAGTAGGGCGAAGTTGGAAGTAGCATTGAGGGCGGGGGTTAGGGTGCTTCATGCTCATGTGAATTGTTGGACTTGTTTTACAACAAATGTTTAATTTTGTAACTAAAGTTTACTTTTGAAAAGCCATAATCTGTGTCAAAACTGAATGAATGAATACATCTGTAAGTAAATAAATTTGGATGAATGGACTCAATGCCTTCTGGTACGGCTGCTTCTCCATTCTAACACTCTGATTTTGTGAAATACTTTTAAATACTGGTGAATGAAATCTTTATCAAAAACTAAGTAAAATGGGGAGGTGGGAGTGGGGATGGGGTAATTCCGGGATGGGCACTGAGGAATCCCATCCCATTGATGGGATGAGCACTGGGTATTATATTAGATGTTGGCAAATTGAATTTAAATTTAAAAAATGTAAAAAAAAAAAAAAAAAACCCCAAATAAAATGGAGATATTCTTAGCAACTCTGTGCTTCAGTCTCTTAGTTTTTCCCTATAAGGATCAGTATTTTCTCCCTCCAACCTCCCCTCTGGTCTATAATTTTTATACAAGGTGGTAGGTTTTCTCCTTATTAAAAGCATCAAAATGATTTAAAAAATGCTAAAATCAAAATGACCCAGTGCAAATGGTGAACTTTGAAAAGTAAACCAAATGTTATCTTAAATAGATCCATGTTAAACTACATTTTATACTTGTAGTAGCACAACATTTCATAGAAAGAATGTATGCTTCTCCTAGCGTTACAAATTCAGCGTATTTCCTTTTATTCCCCCTACAAATGATATCCCAATATTGGTGTCTGGTATTTATATACCTGTAACCCAGACTTCCAAATATAAGATAGTTAGGTCGAAGATTATGAATGATTAATTTTGTTAATTGTCAGTTTTCTGAAATTTCCCAGTACCGTACTACTCAGAGTTGTTGAGACTTGGGCTTAGGTGTGCCAAAGGGACATGTGTTTTTATCTAGAATGATCAACAGTTTCTTCCTCGTCAGACTTTGTCTTAAAATGACTCTATTCTGCATCTCCATTACATGTCTCAAATCTGTCACCTGTGAGATAGTCATTTCCTAGTATGAGAGCTGAAGTATTTTCTGCCATTTTAATGGCTTCTTAAACATGTATGATGCACATCCTATTGAATGGGGGTTGGGAGGAGAACAGCAGGCAGCAAGTGATGATTATAAATTTCTTGAATTGCTCTATGGTCCTTTTCCAAGCATATGCAAATATATTCAAACCAACTGTCTTCCTCTAGCTCTCGTTATTGCTGTTCTGATCTAATGTATTCTGTCTAGAATTCTCTTCCTACCATATTCATGTGGATTAGCTACTCGTTTTTCACATACTGTTTAAGTGTTACTGCCCCTTAGAGACTCACCCTAAGGAAGTGATTCTCAGAGACAGGGCCAATTAGAGCCTACCCTCTGTATTTTGTTCTTATGGCACCATGTTCTTTTCCTTTAGATTTTATAGGTGTAACACCGTGCATCTTAAACTAGATTTTTATTTTGTTTTTATTGGTAAGAAATGTTCCCAACAGATTTTTTTCCTACAGAGCAGTGACAGAAATTCATTGTAGGTGCGTTTTTTTTGTTTGTTCACCCTGAAAATCTTTAAGTGGTTCTCCTCATTTTGTAAAGAAAAAGTGAATTAGCCCCAATATCAGAGGGAAGTTGTCTGTCAGTTAAGGCCTCCACTCACCAAAATCTCCCAAACTGTAGTATCAGCTCCTGGCAGAAGGCCATGGATTTTTATATGGCATTTCTGAGAAGCTGGATGTAATTCTTAGCTTTGTTTCTCTATAGATGAGGCATTTTTTGTCTCTGGTATCTTCCAAGATTTTTTTTTCTTAGTTTTGATTTTCTGTGCCTGGGTATAGTTTTCCTGGCATTTATTTGCTTGGTGTTCTTTGAGCTCCCTGGAGCTATGGTTTTGTGTCTAATTTTTTTAAAAAAGATTTTATGTATTTATTCATTAGAGACACAGAGAGGCAGAGACAGAGGCGGAGGGAGAAGCAGGCTCCCTTCAGGGAGCCCAATGTGGGACTCCATCCCAAGACCCCAGGATCACTCCCTGAGATGAAAGCAGACACTCAGACACCACTGAGACACTCAGGTATCCTTTGTGTCTAAGTTTAATTGGGGGAAAATAATTAGTTTCAAATCTTTTTATTTTTTTTAAGATTGATTTATTTGAGAGAGAGGGAGAATGTTGAGGGGAAGGGGAAGAGGGAGAGGGAGAATCTGAAGCACACTCCTACTGAGCACAGAGCCTGATGCAGTGCTTAATCTCATGACCTTGAGATCATGAGCCGAAAACCAGAGTCAAACGCTCAACTGACTGAGCCACCCAGACACTCTCCAAATATTTCTTCTATTCCTTCCTCTTTTATCTTTTGATATTCCCATCATGTATATGTTACACTTTTTGCAGTTGTTGCCCCAAAGACCTTCCTTAGATATTTGTCTCTGTTCCTTTTTTTTTCTTCTTCTTCTTTTTTTTTTTTTGGTCTTTGTTCACTTTCCTTTTACAAGTTTTTGAAGTTTCTATTGCTCTGTCCTCAGGCTCATTGATTCTTTCCTTGGCTGTGTCCAGTCTACTGAGTCCATCAAAGGCATTCTTCATTTTGGTTACAGTGTTTTTGATCTCCAGCATTTTAATCATAGTTGATTTAAATTCCTGGCCTGATAATTCTTACATCTCTACCATGTCTGGTTCTGATGCTTATTGTCTCTTCAGATCATGTATTTGCCTTTCCGTAACTGCCATGTAATTTTTTCTTGGTAACCAGATGTGATGCTCCAGGTAACAGGGGTGGCTATAAAGAGGCCTTTAGCAAGGTGGTGGCAAGGTATGGAGGGCGAGGAGTGATCTGTAGTCCTCTGATTAGGTCTCAAGCTTTTGGTGGAGCTATGCCTCTGCATTGTGAACTTCACAAGTGTTTCTCAGTGTTTTTTTTTTTTTTCTCCCTTGTAAGTTGGGACAGGATGATCAGACTGGACTGGAGTGGGTTATTTCCTTCCTCCACATGGAAGGCTAGAGGAGACTGATGTTGGCCATTTCCCTTCCCCAGATTCATCAGGCTCTGAGAGTACCTGAGCAGGGGATTGTGTGGTTAACTAGTTTCTCCTGAGGCAGGAGTACAGAGCCTCTGATGGGTTTCAGGATGCTTCCTCTTCTCCCCTGATGGAAGCACAAGGGGATTTTTCTCTTACATTTACTATCGGGACCTACTTTGAGACCCTAGAGATGAATCTTACTCTGTTGTTCAGGTTTTCCTATCCAGGCACTGGTTCCAATGGCAGTTTCCTCTTGTGAGTAAACTGTGACTCTCTGCTTTCACCTCTCTTTCCAGTCTTGGGGGTAGTGGTTTGCCCTGTGTCCTCCCTTGTCTTACAGATCCAAGAAGAGTTATTGATTCTTCTGTATCTTTAGCTTTTTACTTATTAGGAAGAATGACTTCTAATATCCTTACCTGCAGAACTAGAAGTCTAAAATCTCTTCCTGGTTTTTGCAATAATGTTCTTTCTGGCTGAGAGCTCTCATCTTCCAACATATGCCTGGGGAATGCCTCACCTCTCTGCCTTGGCTTGGAGATAATTTTCTCAATAAGAATTACTCTAAGTTATATAACATTGAATTTTTAATCATCACTACCCCACTAGGAAACTTATATTCCCTTTGCTCTGGTCTAACCTTTTTCTATTATTCATCACACTTATTACATTCCAACCTATAACATTTAAATAGATTATTTTGTATTTATTTTTGTTTCAAGTTTTTATTTGAATTCTGGTTAGTTAATATATTGTGTAGTATTGATTTTGGGAGTAGAATTTAGTGATTCATTACTTACATACAATACCTAGTGCTCATCACAGCAAGTGCTCTCCTTAATCCCCATCACCCACTTAGTCCATCTCCCACCCATCTCCCCTCCAGTAACCAGCAGTTTGTTCTTTTGTTCCCTATAGTTAACAGTCTCTTAGGTTTGCTTCAAGCAAACCATCAAAGTCTCAGAGAACAGGCAGCAGCCTCTGTGATATTGGCCATAGCAATCTCTTACCAGACACGTTGCTGGAGGCAAGGAAAACAGAAGCAAAAATGAAGTATTGGGATTTCATCCAGATAAAAACTTCTGCAGAGCAAAGGAAACAATCAACAAAACTAAAAGATAACCTGTTTAATGGGAGAAGATATTTGCAAATGACATATCTGATAAAGGGTTAGTATCCCAAACCTATAAAGAACCTCTCAAACTCAACATGCAAAACAAATAATCCAGTTAAGAAATGAGCAGAAGACTTGAATAGATATTTTTCCAAAGAAGACATACAGATGGCAGTTATATTACAATATATAAACCTGTGTATACAACCTACTACCCAGCAGTTGCACTACTTGGTCTTTTTTTTTTAAGATTTTATTTATTTGTTCATAAGAGACATAGGCAGAAGGAGAAGCAGGCTCCATGTAGGGAGCCCAATGTGGGACTCAATCCTGGGACTCCAGGGTCACACCCTGGGTCAAAGGCATGTGCTAAACTGCTGAGCCACCCACAGATCCCCGTCACTGTGGCCATCAGCTAGCTCTATGTTTCTGTAACATTGTTTCCTACTGCAATCTGGTCTAGAGAAGAGAGATACCACTAATATTAGTGATACTAGTGCCCTCGTGTCTTTTCTAAAGATGGTAGAAATTGTGGTAGAAATGGATTTGTATCTCTAAAGCCCAATGATCTGTGTGATGAGATCACGTTTGGATCAGTCATGACCTTGGCGGAAATGAATTCCAGGAGGTGTATATTGGAAGAAGTCAAGGGCCAACCAGGCAGTGGAGGTCATGTAGTTATACAAGCATTGTCCAAAGTCTGGCACTTAGAATTCAATCTTTGTTCACTTCTTCCCTCTCCCATCCAGAACAAACTTCTGTCCATTCAAATTTGATTTTCCTGGGAAGATCTCTCAAAGAAACAACCTAATTCTTTTCCATTATTACAGAATGTTCACATTACCCAACCCTTTGAAGAAGTTAGATTAATCTCCCAATTTTTCTTCCTACAGTCAGATTCTTAAAATTATGACTTATTCACTCATTTGTTTAAAAATATTTATTGAACATTTACTCTTTAGAGCACTATCCCAGAAGCTGGGGGTAAAGTGTAGAAAAACTAACAAAATCCATACTTGTTATAGGATGGTATGATATGATAAAAATTCAGTGTTATGTAATGGTAATTGTTTTGAAGAAAAAACTGTGTAAGAGGGAAGGCAGGTGATGGTTGGGGTGGGATTAGCTCTACTCTTTTACAAAGGATGATTGAAGATGGCCTTTATGATGAACAGAAATCTGAATGAAGTGAAGAAGAAAATTGTGCAGATATCTGGAGAGAAATGCACTAGAAGCAGAAGGAAGGAAGAGAGAGGAAGATTCTGAGGTAGAATCCTGCTTTGCTCATTCCCAGAATAGAAAGTGGACTGAGTGTCCTGATGAGAGGTAGGAGAATCCAGACCTTTCTTTTCATCTCCTCCACTGAGCTCTTATGATGTCTGAATGGGTTAATACTCTCAAAGCACTTTGAAGAGTGCCCAGCATGTAGTAAACATCTCCTGTGACAAGATTAATGCCCTGTTTCAACTTTTTTTGTGAATAAATTGACCTCATCTGTTTTCTGAAATACTTTGAAAGATTCCTCATTGCTTACAGAAAGAAATTCAAACTCCTTTGCTTGACGTTAAAGATTTTTATGAATTTTGAGACCCCAATCATTTTCCTACCCTTATATTTGAATTTTTTATATAGCCAATGTGGACTACTTTTGTCTTTCAAAAATGCTGTCTAAATTTATGGCTCTTCTTTGCTGCATAGGCACCTCCATCTCATTTTTATTTGCCTATATCTTACTTCCCTTTGAGACTAATCACGTCCAAGAGACTATTTTCAAACCTTCAGGCTACAATGATCCTGCTGTCCTGGTAACTCATGGTCCTATCATATGGGTCTCGCATGCTGCAGTGTTTCCAAACACCTTCTGATTATAATCTTTCTGAAGCAAGGCTCTATTTTTAGGTTCCCCAACTTTCACACTGCCAAAGGTGGTCATCAAGCTCAAAGCTGGATTTTGCGGTATGTGGGTGGCTCATTTGATTGAGCATCTGACTCTTGATTTCAGCTCAGATCATGATTTTGGGGTCTGAGATTGAGCCCTGTGTGGGGCTTCACACTTAGCACAGAGTCATTTGGGATTCTCTCTCCTTCCTCCTCTGTCCCCTCTCCCCATGCTCTTTCTGTTTCTCTCTTTCTCTAAAATAAATAAATGACTAAATAAAATCTTTAAAACAACAACAGCAACAAACCCCAAAATATACCTGGATTTCGAAGTGTGTGTGTGGGTGGTCCCAAAGGGAGAGATAGGTTTGTTTTTTTTTTTAATTACAATGGATTCAAGTAACAATATTTATTTCTTGAAATAACTTTAATATTTTCTCTATAGTCCCTATCTCCTGAGCTTTTTGTTCCTTGAGGGAATTGACTCTTACATACACAACCACTCTTTAGAGAAACGTCTGCTGTGTGTTGGGCATATTGAGACAATAAATGCCTTTTTGAAGTGTGAGTTGAAGGCCCAGATTTCAAGATGGTATCACTGCATTGTGTGTCTTCCTAGACACCTGGAAGAGTTGAGAAGAATGATCAGTCTACCTTTGTAGGGTAATTGGTTTTTATATCAGAGAATGCTACTTCATAATTTACTGTGACACAGATAGGCAATCGGTCTAGGGCATGTTTCTTCAGATAGGTGCATTAGGTGATTTCCTAAATTGCCTTCAGGGGTTCTAAATATAAAAAGAATGAGTTTAGGCACCTGGAAAAGCATCACCTTCAAGCTTCCTGTGAAAAATAATTTGGTACAAGTCAAATGTTTAGTTTAAGTAAACTAACTTGGTTTAAATATACTAACTTGAATGTACCTGTTGGTTGAATTTGATGTTTGGCATAGAGATAGTGAAATGTGCTATTGGATTTATGGCTCATAAATGAGCCATAATGGATATTAGAATTAAGAGGCTTTGGCTTTTCTGTCTCTTCTTTCCTTTCCCTACATTTGGTCTTTTTTTTGTTGTTGTTGTTTAAGATTTATTTATTTATTTGAGAGAGAGTGAGAGAGAATATAGTGGGGGGAGGGGCAGATAGAGAAGGTTCCCCTTTGAGCAGTGAGACCAACTTGGGCCTTGATCCCAGGACCCCAGGATCTTGACCTGAGCCAAAGGCAGATGCATAACTGCCTGGATCACCCAGGCACCCCTATGCTGGGTCTTATAAGAATCTACTGACCTGAATTCCATGTTGCTCACGCCAAAACTCACATGCATATCTAGGATCATGATTTCTATGTGTTAGAATTTTTGGACTGGGAAAAATAAGGTAATATGCATTTTGACAGTTATGAACTATTGTTTTCATACACATCTTTCTTGAGTAAATTGCAAATATAAATATCAATGACCTGCGATGAGTTTGTATATTTAGAAAATATTGGGGATCCCTGGGTGGCCTATAGGTTTAGCGCCTGCCTTTGGCCCAGGGTGTGGTCCTGGACTCCAGGGATTGAGTCCCATATCGGGCCCCCTGCATGGAGCCTGCTTTTTCCTCTGCCTGTGTCTCTGCCTCTCTCTCTCTCTCTCTCTCTGTCTCTCATGAATACATAAATAAAATCTTAAAAAAAAGAAAAAAAATATTACATTCTTGAACATCTCGATACTGAAATAGTTTTTCTTTTTTTAAAATTTTTTATTTATTCATAAGAGACACAGAGAGAAAAAGGCAGAGACAGAGAGAGAAGCAGTTTCCTTGTGGGGAGCCTGATGTGGGACTTGATCTCAGGACGCAGGGATCATGACCTGAGCCAAAGGCAGACACTCAACCCCTGAGCACCCAGGCGTCCATGGGGTGCAGCTTTCCTGACTAATCTTGGATTCCACCTCTCCAGGCCTTTTCTTTCCAAGCTCCATTTCCTCTGAGACCACAGAAAATCAGTGGATTTTCATTTCATTATTTTCCTATTAAGAAAAACCCTTTTCAAGTTTTCTTGCTAGGAGAAACTGTTGATAGATTTCTGTTGATACTTCTGCTGCTGCACAGCCCATTGATATTTTTATATGATTGTGCTGTCGGAATCCTTGTGATTATCTCAAAGTGTCCAAAACATGTGCCTCCCTTCCTCAATTGCCCATTTTTGGAGTTCAATTTTTATTTCCCCTTCCTCTCACTTCTCATTTCTTCATTCATTTCTTCATTTTTTAAAAAAATTATTCCAAATTACAGATTCATGGGAAGTTGCAAAGATAGTACAGAGAAGCTCACATACCCTTCCCTCAAGTTCCCTCAGTGGTACATCTTACTAACTACAGCACAACATCAAATCTGGGAAATTGGCATCAGTGTGATGTGTTTTGTTCTATGTCATTTGTTTAACCCACACAGCAATCAGGCTGCAGAACTGTTCCATCACTACATAGAATGCCTCTGGGCTACACTTTTATAGCCACACCTCCACTCTTCCTCCCTTTCCTAATCCAGGTAACCAATAACCTATTCTCCATCTCTATAATTTTACCATGTTGAGATGGTTAAAAAATTTCATGGTTATAGAATTCTGAATTTTTGAGATTGGCTTTTTTTTTTTTTAACTCAGTACTCAGTGTAATGACCTGGAGATCCAACCATTTAAGCTCTTGTGTATACCATATTTCCCCCCTTCTTTCTTATTGACTAGTATTCCATAGTATGATATACTAATATTGTTGAACCATTTACATATTATAGGACATTTTGGTTGTTTCACATGTGTGGCCATTATGATGAAAGCTTCTGTGAACAAAATTATACGGGCTTTTATGTGGACATAAATTTTCATTTCTCTGGGATAAATTCCCAGATGTGTCCTTTTCATTCTTAAATTACTACTTTTCTTTTGCAGCTCCTATTAATGCTTATTGGTTACAAGACTTACTCAATATTTAAGAACTAGTTTCTTCTTCGATGCACTAAAACATCTGATGGAGTTTGATGAGGCCAATGGGTACATAAACCAATGACAAGAGGATTGTAGGTGTTTGGGAGAAGAGGTCACTGAGGAAATTCGGTGGAAGATTTTGATCCTTGGTCAAAGCCATCTTCCCTTGTCTGAGCTTGTCTTCCTTCTTAGACATCACAGGAATATCTTTTAGACAACATGAACAACTATCTAAAATCTAAACGAATTGGTGGAGAAGTTACATTCCTAATGCCTTTCATCTAGACTGAGAGAAGGCATTTTCCTGAATTCATCAAATTCACACAGTATTTTTCTTTTCTATAAAATGTTTCTTAAAGTATACTTCTTACAATGTAGGGATTTTAAGAAATGTAATCTGGTGCAGTTAGAGGACTTGCCTTAGATAATCCTCAATTTTCACTTCTAAGGTTAAAATTCTATGATTCTATTAAAAAAATCTGCTTCTGTGGAAGAAACTAAAGAGCTCTGTGAAGTTTAGTGACTTACCTGTATTACGCAAATAGTTTGCAAATAGATTGCATGATCATCCAATATAGAATTCAAGAGAGTTGGTGTCAGGTTATCCTTTTTAACTGAAAAAAATAAAAGTTAAATTCATCTTAAATTTAATTACAAATTGATAGCAAAGAAAAATCTTTCTTTTTCTCATTACAGATTGAATCAGAGGATGGATTATGGAAATCAGACTTTGGTGACTGAATTTTTTTTTTGTGGGCTTAACAAATCAATTCCAGCACCAGGTTGTTCTCTTTGTGATATTTCTCTTGGTTTATCTTGTCACTCTTCTGGGAAATGTGGGAATGATCACCCTCATTTGGTTGGATCCCCGACTCCACACGCCTATGTACTTTTTTCTTAGCCACTTGTCCTTTGTGGATGTCTGCTCTTCTTCTGCCATTGGTCCTAAGATGTTGACTGATATCTTTGTGGAGAAAAAAGTAATCTCTTTTTTTGGTTGTGCTGCTCAGATCTGTTTTTTTGGTCAGTTTGTAGTGACTGAGTGTTTTCTCCTGGCCTCCATGGCATATGACCGGTATATGGCCATCTGTAAGCCCTTGCTGTATACACTCATTATGTCCCAGCGTGTCTGTGTGCAGCTAGTGGTAGGACCTTATGCCATGGGTCTGATGAGCACCATGACCCACACGACTTTAGCCTTTAACCTACCTTATTGTGGCCCCCAAATCATCAATCACTTCTTCTGTGACCTTCTTCCTGTTCTGTCCTTGGCATGTGCAGACACCCAGGTCAATCAGTTTCTACTTTTCATCTTGGCTGGAGCTCTAGGTGTGCTCAGTGGTGTGATCATCCTAGTTTCCTACACTTACATTGTCATCACTATCCTGAGGATCCGCTCTGCTGCGGGGAGGCACAAAGCCTTTTCCACTTGCTCTTCACACCTGACAGCTGTCTCCATCCTGTATGGGACACTCTTCTTTTTTTTTTTTTTTTTTCAATTAGCAAGAGGGTTTATTGGACGTTTGCGCAAACGGGCTCTCCGCCTCCGAAGAGGAAGAGAGCCCCGATTAGCAATTACAGGTATCTTTTAAAGGCAAAAGGAAAAAAAAACCGCTTAAAGACAAAAGAACCTCGGGAGTCGCATAGCATTCAGGTTATTGATTTCACAGAGGGTCAACATGAACCTATTCAGGGACATTCCAATCAGGGTGTGGGGGGAAATGGTTTTCTTATTGTAAACAGAATGCTTTTAGTTGCTAAAATTTCAGGAAGACGCCTGGATGGGCTGCCTCTGGATTAGGGCTGGCCCTACTTACAAAGGGGGAGGTTTCTTCATTCCCTCCTCTTGTTTGGGCTGATTTTAACCTTAAAATCTTAGGGAACATTTATTTCTTCAGTTTGGAGGGCCCGACATTGCTGAGTTAATACCAGAGCTTGGGTAATAAACAATCTTTCTCGGATGAACTGGAGTGGCCAGTTGAGGACTCAGGGGATGAAAGTTAGCAGCAGGAGCAGGATAACTAGAGGGCCCATAATGGTAGAGATTAGGGTGGTTAACCAGGGAGACTGATTAAACCAGCTTTCAAACCAGCCCTGCTGGGCCTCCCGGTCCCTTTGTCTTTTATTTAACTTTTCCCTGAGTTTGGCCATGGAGTCTCTGATGACTCCAGAATGGCCTGCATAGAAACAGCATTTTTCTCCTAGGGCTGCACACAGTCCTCCCTCTTTCAGGAATAGTAAATCCAAGCCTCTCCTGTTTTGGAGTACTACTTCTGAAAGTGAGGTGAGGGACTGTTCTAACTTAGAAACGGACTGCTCTAGTGCCCGTAGATCCTCATCTACAGCTGCCTGGAGTTCTATATAACATCGTGAGCCCTGGATCAGAGCAGCTGTGCCAGTACCCACCCCAGTAGCGACCCCTAGTCCCAACATAACGGCTAGGGTTAGGGAGACAGGTTCGCGCCAAAAACGGGTGGGATGTTCATTATACTGATTTTCTAGAGTTTCAGCAGGGTGATAGAACACCCTGGGTATGATCTGCACCATGACACAGAAGTCGTTTGAGCTATTTAGAACCTTAGCTGACACACAGGGGGTGAGGCCTTTGTTGCATGCCCACCAAGTTCCCGGCTGGGGCTCCAGGTAAGAGTCAGTCCCTAAAATCGGGGCGGTAGTATTGCAGAGTTCCTGGTAACCCCCGGTGAGTATAGTTAGCCTTGACAGTGATGTAATCCCAGGAGGAGGAGGGCCTCTCATCCTGTGTCTCCCTAGTCTCGCACCCCCAATTTTTACAATAGAAGTGTTCCCCTCCTCCACAGGTGGGATTTAGCCTGCGATCTCTGTGGTACCCGGGACAGACATAAAAGGGAAGAGTGCTTAGCATGGCCCTTCTGTCAGGCGTGCCACATCCTCCCCATGGGTCTAATCCCAGTCACCCTGGAGGGCTTTCTCAGTTAGGGGCTCTAGAGGTGTCCAAGTATCCCTCTAGGTCCCATGGGCTAGGGGCCCCTATGGTTAGCTTGCATAGGTCAGGATATAGGTTAGGCCACCAGGTTCCCACAGGGGCGGTCTTAGTTATAGGCCAAACCTCGTCACCCCCAGACGTGAGTACCTGCCAGGTTAACCTTTTGAGGGCATGAGGGTCACCTCTGGCGGAGGTGAAGAGCGCTAGGAGAGGTAGGAATATAACAACTGTCATTGAACAATTTTTTGAAAGTCTTATCTTGAGCGGGTTTTGGGTGCAGTGGAGCTTCCATTGGAGTGGCTCGTCCGGTCCGCCTGGCTGGCGTCAGCGGTGCTCGTTGATGGGGCGCGCTTCACGTGTGAGGCGTGGACCCAAGCAGCAATGCCGTCTACCTTTAAGGTGGTTGGGGTGGTCAGTAGTACAGTAAATGGGCCCTTCCAGCGGGGCTCAAGCGTCCTGGACTGATGTTTCCTGTTGTAGACGGAGTCACCGATCTGGAACGGGTGTGGGTTGGTTGTGTCTCCGGGGCGGTAGACAGCCGCAAGGGGTTTCCAGATCTGGCGCTGGATAATCTGGAGCGCCTTTAGCCTGTCCTGTAAACCGGGAGTGTTAGCAAGAGGGTCAATAGCAGAATCTAGCAAGTCCGTTACTGGTGGGGGACCTCCATAGAGAAGCTCGTAAGGAGTTAGCCCATGGCGCGCGGGAGTGTTCTGGACTCGGAACAGGACCATAGGGAGGAGTTGGACCCAGTCTCTAGTGCCAGTCTCCAATGTCAATTTGGTTAGGGTCTCTTTAATTGTTCTATTTATTCTTTCTACCTGCCCTGAGCTCTGGGGTCTGTATGCACAATGTAATTTTTAATTTATCCCCAGTAATCTGGCCACCAACTGACTTACCTGGGAGACGAAGGCGGGGCCGTTGTCCGACCCTATTACCTTGGGCAGTCCAAACCGGGGGAAAATTTCTTCTAGGATTTTGTGACAACCACCTGGGCAGTTTCTCGTTTGGTGAGGAAGGCTTCTGTCCATCCTCCTGTGGGCCTAGTGCAGCGGCTCGTGCTGTTTCATCGGCCATCCTGTTCCCCTCTGCTACTGGGTCGTTGCCGTGCTGATGCCCAGGACAGTGAATTATCTACCACGGCCGCCCCGGCTTTACGTTCACCATTTCGTAGAAAGCTACTCCCCTCGGTGTACCAGGTTGCTTCAGCATCTGGCAAAGGCTGGTCCGTCAAGTCCCTTCTGGTGCCATGGACCTCAGCTAGGATCTGGTGGCAATCATGCATTACCAGGGAGGGGGACTCGGCTTCTGGAAGCAAGGTGGCCGGGTTTAGGGATGTAGCCGTTCCGAACCGTATCTGCTCAGAATTCAGTAACATGGCCTGATAATGGGTGACCTGGCGTTTGAGAGCCATCGATCAGGGGGCTGGCGGATGACTGTCTCTATGGCATGGGGGGGCCACCACAGTGAGGGGTTGGCTGAAGGCCAACTTATCTGAGTCTTTTACCAGGACTGCCACAGCCACTATTATTCGGAGACATGGGGGCCATCCTGCAGCCACTCTGTCTAATTTTCTTTTGAAAAGTATGCCACGGGCCTTTTCCAGGGTCCCAGTTTCTGAGTTAGGACCCCTTTGGGTATTCCTTGGTGTTCATCAGCATATAGCGCAAATGGCTTGGTTACATCTGGGAGGCTCAGGGCAGGGGCGGTCAATAAAGCCCTTTTTATTTTGTCAAAAGCCAATTGTTGCTCCTTTCCCCAGTGGTAGGGGGTGTTGGATTTCGTGAGAGGATATAGGGGAGCCGCCAGCTCTGCAAACCCGGGTACCCAGAGGTGGCAGAACCCAGCACTGCCGAGGAACTCTCGTAGCCCTCTGGCACTAGTGGGTGCTGGGATCAGGGCTACAGCCTTTTTGCGGCCCTCCGTCAGCCACCTCTGGCCTCCTTCCAGGAGATATCCCAGATAGGTCACTCGTCTCTGGCCTATTTGGGCCTTTTTGGCGGAGGCCCTATACCCCAGTCCTCCCAGTCCTCCCAGTCTCTCGAGCAAGGCCCCCGTACCTTTTACACAATCCTGTTCTGTCTTAGCCGCTATGAGCAAATCAAACACGTACTGCAGGAGAACGAGGGCCGGATGGCCAACTCGGAAGTCTGCCAAGTCCTGATGCAAGGCTTCGTTGAACAAGGTGGGGGAGTTTTTGAATCCCTGTGGTAGCTTTGTCCAAGTGAGTTGTCCTGAGAATCCCGTCTCAGGATCTTTCCATTTAAAGGCAAAAATAGGCTGGCTTTGAGAGCTTAACTTTAGGCAAAAGAATGCATCTTCTAGATAGAGCTCAAGGGTCCTTCTGCCTCAGTTAAAACTGAATGTTGAGCTCCCGTAGCAACCAGGAAGGTCACTGGTTGACCCCCCCATTTTAAGGGTTATCCGAGGCTGGGGGGGGGGAGGGCTCCTGGCCCTGACATCCCTACTCTTCATCCTCTAGGGACAGTACGGGAATGGGCTTCTTCTTAGGTCCCTGCGTTTGGCCCTTCTTTGGACAATCTTTAACCCAATGTCCTTTTTCCTTGCAGTAGGCACGCTGGTCTCGTTCCCCGTGGTCTTCTTTTGTCTCCCAGGTCCTTACTCTGTCCTGACTTACTCTGCCCTGAGCCCTGTACTACGGTGGCCAGTATCCCAGTCAGTTCTTTATTGCGTTTCCTTTATCTCTTTTATTTTCTCTCTCTCTCTCTCTCTCTCCTCTCTCCTCTCTCTCTCTAAGTATACATACGGTAGCCTTCCATTAATCTTTCCAGAAAACCTGCCGGCGTATCATCTTTTCCCTGCACTATAGCACGTACCTTTGCCAAATTGGTGGGGCGACGCCCTGCCCCTCTGAGACCCGCTAGGAGTACCTGGCGATAGAGACGGAGCCGCTCCCTCCCAGCAGCAGTGTCATAGTCCCAGGTCGGGAGAACCAAGGGGAAAACGTCCTCAATTTCATTAGGCAGCTGGGTCGGCCTCCCATCCGCCCCGGGGACGTTTTTCTGTAGAAGCGCGGTCTCTCCTCCGTGGTGAGGAGAGTCTGCAGGAGCTGATCAGGGTGCCCATGGGGTCCTGGCTGAAAGACCGGGGCCTTCACCTCCTACCGGTCTTAGGATTGAGCCTGGGGCGTCTCGGATCCCGGACGAGCCCCCAAATGTTGGACCCTGGCTCACGGGTGCCAACGTGTCCCGGCGGACGCCCCAGACACTCAGACCCCAGACAGGCAGATGCAATTAGCAAGAGGGTTTATTGGACGTTTGCGCAAACGGGCTCTCCGCCTCCGAAGAGGAAGAGAGCCTGGGACACTCTTCTTTATCTACGTACGCCCCAGTTCTAGTTTCTCCCTGGACATCAATAAAGTGGTTTCAGTGTTCTATACATCTGTGACTCCTATGTTGAACCCCCTTATCTACAGCCTGAGAAACAGAGAGGTCAAGGATTCATTCAGAAGGACGTTTGAGAAGAAGCAGTTTCTCATGAGTAGATAAACTAGATCTCATTTATACTACAGATTGAGAGCTGATATATATGCAAGATGAAAGAACATGGGCTGAGCAATGGGAGTCCTACTTTTAGGTTGAGATGTACCCTTTATTACTCTGTGTCATTGAAATATCACATGAAGTCTTCAGATTACAAGTTTCTTGTCATTGATCAGGAAGGAGTTTTAAATCTTTAAAATGAGATAAGGGGATTATTGAGCCCCAATGCTTTGAAAATATTTCCATCGCCTGTGAATAGGATAGGAGAGGTATCTGTTAAATCCTGTCTAAATGCTAGAATCTTAATTAGTGACTTGACAGTTTAGTTTCCAACGTATTGAGATCCCTCAATTATCTGCAAGCTGGGACTCGACTCTTTAAACATAAACTGTTAACAAGTGTATTATTATCAAAGGGTAAAAACTTCTACTTATAAGATAAATATGGGAGGCCTGGGTGGCTTAGTGACTGAGCGTCTGTCTTCAGCTCAGGGCATGATCCTGGGTCCCACATCAGGCTCTCCACAGGGAGCCTGTTTCTCCCTCTGCCTATGTCTCTGTATCTCTCTCCCTCCACCTCTATGAATAAATAAATTAAAAAAATTAAAAAGTTAAATACATTGGGCAGCCCCAATGGCCCAGCAGTTTGGCGCTGCCTTCGGCCCAGGATATCATCCTGGAGACCTGGGATCGGGTCCCCCGGCAGGCTCCCTGCATGGAGCCTGCTTCTCCCTCTGCCTGTGTCTCTGCCTCTCTCTCTCTCTCTGTGTCTGTCATGAATAAATAAATAAAATCTTTAAAAAAAAGTTAAATACATCTTGGGAATGTAATGTAAACATGGTTACTCTAGTTAACAATACTGTCTGTACATTTATAAGTTTTAAGAGAGCAGCTTTTAAAAGTTCTCTTCACTGGAAAAAATACATAACTACATAAGGTGATTTGTTTTAACTAAATGTATTGTCTAATCGTTTTGCGAAATATACTTATATCAAACCATTATGTTGATACCTTGGACTAACAGAATGTGATAGGTCAATTATATATCAAGACAATGGAAAAAAGTGGGTTTTTCAGGAAGTATGTAACAATAGTACTCTCTAATACTACCTTCACGTTGGAAGCAGACATTTTACAGAGGCCTTTTATATCCCCAAGACTCTCTGCTCATAGTAATAACTGTTGGGATTTTGCCACTGTAGTTATATGAGTCATGCATATAAAAGGCAAAATGCATTTCAATTTTTAAATAAAGTGTGTATTGGTATTGTGATTTATTGAATTTTGTGTCATAGGCAGGATGCGAATTCTATTTTTACAAGATGTTTAATCTGGCATACATGAAGAATTAGTGTATTGCCCATGGCCTCATAACTTGGGTCACACTTTTATTTTCTCCAGGTACAATATTTTTCAACCATACTTCTGTGTGTTATTTTCTAGAATGTAGCAACAAATCTAAGGAATGAGGGGATCAACTATGTTTTTGTGCAACTCTAAAACTCAATGAGGGCCACACTCTGTCTTCTTTTGAAGGATTTCTTTAAAGGATATAAGCCATCTCTAAGGCCCTAGCATATGTTTGCTTGTCTTGCTTGTTTTTCACCATGCTTTCTGCCAGTTTTTGTGTCTATGTTGGGTACTGATGTGGGTCAAGATGTTATTTAATTAAGAGGAAATAGGAGTGAAAGAATGCTAGGCTCAATAATTAAACAAATTTTTATGTATGCCTCTTATGTGCCTGACACTTTTACTGGGTATTATTCATACTGAGAGGAAAACGCTTCTGGAAGTTACAGGCTAGTATAAAGGAAAGACAGACAAAAAGATTGAAAAATATTTACTTATATATGGTGATTTCCGTGACAAATGTTAAGATAATCAAAGAATGAATGGGCAGTGTAAAGAGTATATTCTAGGAAGGGTAGTTTTTAAAAAAGGCCCTTTTTAAAAAAGGAGGGATTGGCAAAGATGAAAAAATTCTTTTCATAGAATATCTTTCCATGGAATCTAGAGGTCATTATTTGGAGCATAAAAGGAGAATGTGCCTCCCCCAAATAGAAACAGATGCTTCTGGGTATTCTAGGTTGGGGAGCAGGCACTAGAGTTTGCAAGCTAATTGATTCTAATCCTCAGGATACTTTTATTCATTCCTTTATATGATATGTTTGGAGAATGGGCAAGGTTTATAGTAGGAGGACAAATGAATTGTTTTATTAGGAGAAGGGATTTATTATATAATATGTAAGTGCTGATAGAAGCAATCACTTTCAAGAATTGATTAAGATCTTTGTTATCTTTCATTGGGTGACTCTTTGCTGCATGAATTTGTAAGATCTTCCGGGCACCTCATGCTGGATTAATTATGGTCTATTTCCTACTCACGCTAGGCCTCTATGTGCCATCAAAACAGAACCATGGAAAGAGCTGAGCTGACTTGGTAGCCTTAGTGCAATCTGAATGTGTTTTGGGGGGAGTAGCAGCACACTGCTTAGGCCACATTCTCCTTCAGTGGTGTGTGCCATCCAGAGGCCTCTTCTGGGGGATTTCTTCAGTCATTCTTGGGGTCTCATGCGGCCTTTCCACTTTCTGTTTCTTCATCCTGGGGCAGTGTTGCTGGTCTGTGTTTACCTCACCTGAGTCTCTGTTCAAATGTGATGTCATCCAAGAGACCCTCTGGACCTCTTTACCTAAAATAGTTCTCTGTTCCGGCTGTATCTCAATAGTATTAATAGTATTATTTTTCGAACATGTTCCCATAGTCACTTTCTAGGGCTGCATAACCAATTGCCTCCAAGCCAGTAAGTTATAACCACACAAATTTACTGCCTTGCAGTTTCCCTGAGTCTTGGATCTGGATCCATCATGGCCTGATTCTCTTAGGGTCTCACAGGCTGACACAAAACTGTTGCCAGGGCTCAGCTCCCTTCTAAAGGCTCTTGGGAAGACTCGTTTCTGAGCTCACTTGTGTGTTTGAGAAAATTCAGTTGGTTGTGGTTGCATGGCTGGTGCCTGTTCCCCAGGGGTGGTCAGCTGGAGCCTCTCTCAGCTCCTTAGGGTTCCTCATTTGCCTTCTGTCATGGCCCCTCCAGATTCAGATGAGCAGTGACTTGTCTAGCTCTCCTCACATTTTTAATCAACCTCTCTGACTCTTCTGCTCTCAGTTGGACAAAGCTTGGGACCCACGAGCTCATCCAGAGTCATGTCTCTTAGAAGGCTAACTGTATCATATAATATAACATAATGATATGAGTGGCACTTCACCGTATTCAGAGATTTCTGGGATTAGGACAAAGATTAGGGATCTTTACAGGACCATTTTAGGAGTTTTGCCACCTACACTTATGCTCACAGAATAAACATCTATCCTAAATGTAAAGGGGAAGAACTGACATTCGAGTTTGTCTTTGTTAATTTGCATATGTGTGTGTGTGTATTTTTTTTCCTGGATCTGCCGTTCTGATGTTTTTTTTTTTTTTTTTCTGGTAGTTTCTATACTAACATAATTTTAAAGCACTGATTAGTATAGACTATTTTTTTAAAAAAAATTTTTATTGGAGTTCAATTTGCCAACATATAGCATAACACCCAGTGCTCATCCCACCAAGTGCCCCCCTCAGTGCCCATCACCCAGTCACCCCAACCCCCGCCCACCTCCCTTTCCACTACCCCTTGTTCGTTTTCCAGAGTTAGGGGTCTCTCATGTTTTGTCACCCTCACTGATATTCTCACTCATTTTCTCTCCTTTTCCTTTATTCCTTTTCACTAATTCTTTTTTTTTCACTAATTCTTATATTCCCCAAATGAATGAGACCATATAATGTTTGTCCTTCTCCGATTGACTTGTATTCTATAATAGTAATGCTATTTCATACATTTGTGGAGGATCTGCTATATCACACTGTACTAACTGTTTGCAAACATTTTATTGAATATTTCAGTTCCCCTTGTGATATGAGTTATTTGATCTACTTTACAGCTTGGGAGTCTGAGGCTTCAGAGAGCCTGAGCCACATGCATCAAATCAGGCATCTTCCAAATAAAGGAGGTGCCTGTGACTCTGCTCTGAGCCCTCCAAGCTCTAGTCTTTTCATGCAATTAGGGTAAGGTCATTAGTGGAACAGGACTTATTCTCTTTTTTTATACTACTTTTTTTCTAGGTTCACATTTGCTTACTCCAGACAAAAATGAGGACAATTTGATGTAGACAGTTATTGTTTAAGATGATAATTCTGATAGATTTCGTAAAATGATGTAACTAAAAAGAATTTGATGTAAAGCTGCAAAAGGTAATCATTTCTCTTTTATCATGCAGTGCACTTTGGAAAAGCAATATTTGCATTGATTCTGATGAACACTTTCTATTCATTTTAGTGTATTTTCATTTTGAAACCAGTATTTCAAATTACTCTTTGAGTAAATTGGTTTCACTATAAGGTTCTTCCTGTGTAATCAGCATCCTCATTTTGTCAATAACTCAGAAAATAGAGACACATGGTTAGTAGGACTTTTGAAAATGCCAGTTCAATCCAGTTGGATATGACCCTTGACATACTAGAGTGTTTATTAGAGAAGGACATAATGCCTTAACAAAGAATGATATGTGGTGGCATTTCTAAGAGACAGAAGAGAGGCAAAAGGCAAAAAAGTTCAAAGAAAGTGATTAATTTCTGTCTATAAGGATCAGGGAAGGCTTCTTAGATGAAGTTATAATGCAGCCATACCTTGCAGAACAGATGGAATTTTGACTTCCAATATTTCAGTAAGTGAGAAGGGAAAGTCAGGAGGGTTATAAGGAAGGAGGGACATATGGGTCTGTGTGGGAATGGCAAATGAGTAAGTCTATTTGAATCTTACAATGCTCCCATAGTGCGAAAGGAAGCTGTCAATGTAGGTCTTGCAGGACTGAAGAAGCAATGTTATAGTGAATCCAGACTTAAATCTTCCCAAGATGTTGCTGTGATTCTGAAGTTTATATGTAAATGCAAAGGAAAATTACAAAACTATAGTAATTAAGACAGGATTGGGGTGTCTGGGTGGCTCAGTAAGTTAAGTGTCCAACTCTTGATTTTGGCTCAGATAATGATCTTGGGTCATGAGATCTAGCCCCACATTGAGCTCCATGCTGAGAATGGATCCTGCTTAAGATTTTCTTTCTCTTTCTCCCTTGGCTTCCCCCTTTACCCCTTTGCATTGTCTCTCTCTTAAAAAAATAAAAAGACAAGATCAAGAATAGACTAATAGTCCATCCAGTGGGACAGAGTAGAGTATCCAGGTAATAAATACACACTAATACCTTTATTATTAAAGAACATACAGACCCAATACAAGGACACTTCATTTATGACAGGGGTGACACAGCAGGGAAGGGGGGAAAGAAAGGATTGGAAAAAAATGGTGTTGGAGCCATTGGATGTCTGAATGGGAAAAAAAGTAGAATTTTACTCCCATCTCACATTACACATTAAAATTAATTCCAGTTGTTTGGAGATTGAAATGTGAAAGGCAAGGAATTAAGACATTTAGAAGATAATACTGGAGAAAACCTTTATGGTAGGCAGTTTTTGAAAGTACACTACAAAAATGCTAAACATCAAAAAAAAAATATTGATTCTCTGAACTACACTAAAGACTTGGGTTTACCCATAGGAGTATAAACATGGGAGCCACAGGAAGGGAAAGGATATTTACAAGGCATATAAGTGACATATCTGAAGTATATGAATAACTATTGTAACTTTTAAAGAAAGACAGGCAATCCAGTGATGAAATGTGGGCAAGACACTTCAATAGACGATCCATAAAAGTGGTTATGGAAATGACCTACAAATATTGCAAAATGGCTCAATCTCCCTCAAATGGAAGCTAAAGGCACAATGAGATACCAACTCACTATACACTCACCAAAATGACTAAAATGACAAACACTGACTCTCATACAGTACTTATGGAAGTATAAGTAATGATTTGGGAAGACTTCCTAAATTCTTAGTCAATACGAACATATATGTACCCCATAACAAAGAAATTTCACCTCCAGGAATATTCCCAAGAGAAATGCTTGCTCATGAACACCAAAACACATGGTATTCATTAGATGCTCATTGAAGAAAAAAATCACAAAAGTTAAAACCTGGCAAATGCCCAACAACAAAGTAATTGATAAATTATTTGTGGAATATTAATATAATGGAATGCTAGCATCAACAAAATACATGAACTAGAGATTTATTCAACAAAAGATAAATTTCACAAACATATTATGGATGGTGGAGATGTTCTATTTCCTGACTTGGGTGGTGGTTTACATAGATGTACTCACAATGCAATAATTCAATGAGCAGTACATTAAGATTTTTGCACTTTTCCGTATGTTATTCATCAACAAAAGCTGAAAAACATATAGTATCAGGCTTGCATTTGCAAGTGAAACCTCTCTCATGATCCCATAAAAAAACCTGTGTGAATATGATAGAGATTCTTCATATGTTCTGATTCACAGTGATTTTTCTTTGAGTATTAGAAACAAAGATTAATTATCAACAATGCCAATTAAGCTATCCTGGGGGCTGATCCTCTACTGTAATGATCCCTAGATGAACAGTTGCAGAAGTTTTGTGGTACTTCTCGTGGGGAAAACTCAGCAGTTGTTACAACATGGCACTAAAGTTTACTCTAAATATTTTCTTATGTAAGAAGGAGGTAAGAAATAAAGAGTTTACTCAGTCAGTCATAGGAAACAAGTAATTTGACATCCCAGTGGATTTTTTTTTTTTTAGAGTTTAAAGATAGTTGTAACATTTTAATTTAATTCCCCCTTACCAAATCCCAAGGTATGGCATGCTTTGGGACATAAGTTCTCCCAGAACAAAAAAAATGATGTAACTACTTCTGGAAATTTTGATCCAAGCGAAAAGACAATGTGTTTTGGAGTGGAATCTTACCAGTTCCTTGGGAAGAAATCTAAGAATAAAACCAAGTGATTTCAAGAAAGTCTGACCTCTTCACTGTGTGGAGGCATAGATGATGGTGGGAAGAGGGAATATATGCTGAAAAAGAGTACAATTTGTACTCCATTTTAATTTTAATTCTTGGAAGAGGAGAAGAACTCATTGGAATGTAAGTTTAAAACATTTAAAAAAATCCATTTTGGTCCCTTGCGTTAACTCTTCAAGAAGTTCAAAATAAGTGGGTTTATGGGAAAATGAAAATGACTGACATCTAAAATGTGGTCTTTTTTGGTACACAGAGAAATCTTCACTGTCAGATCATAATTGGTTAGAATGTAAAAAATGCAGCAAATCTATTATGAAGTAATGTGAAATTCTGTAAGATGTACAAAGACGTTATAAGACAAGTGAAACCCCTCTTCAAGCCCAATGACTGCTGCCAGCAGGAGAGCGGTCTGGCCACCCTATCCAGGTGTGGTGCCATCCATATGGAATGTTGCCCTGCATTTATGAGGATGACACTCATAGCATGGGGTAAAATGAGGGAACTGTGAGAGCACAACGGCAGCTGTTCGAGAGCCCTTGTACTTGAGTAAACTTGGACTCTACACACAATCTCTCTGGGGCCTCATTGCTCTCTTTGTAGCCAAAGCTCTTCCACTGATAAATTCACATATGCATATTGCCTGATTCTGCATCGCTCAAACAGCACGCAGAATGGGTTGACACTCTGAGGGACCTAAGGTTCCTTCTTGGGAGAGTGACATCTTTAAAAGGATGGAGACTGTATTCAGAGGGGGCTGTGTCTTCATTTCAGATAACTCTTATGAGATATTAACTCTGGTGGTGCACTTTAGGCACCACCGACCACACTTGACAACAGCCCTAATTGCCTGCTCTGTAAAGTGGGGATGACAAAATGTTTCTGATCCAGGCTTGGGTGGAAATCGGGCTGACATTTGCAAAGCACCTGGGGCACAGCCTAAGTCTGGAATACTCTGCAAATGCTTGTTCCTTGTCCCATATTTATTATAACCCTAAAGGTTTGTATCATGCAGCTAAGCATCACTTAGAACTGCAGGTAGGATGTGATTATGTATTTGCCACCAGCTCTGTGGTCCTGGCTCAGACATCTTGAAGAACTCAGTTTTCTTATTTATAAAGTGTGAGGGAGGGGTTAGAGTTCTCTCTACCTATTAGAACTTCAGAAGTTTTGAACTTCAAATGCACAGCTTGCAGTTGTTTCTCACTTTCTAGCTCCGAGGCTTCATTTCTTTCTTGCCTGTTGTTGCTCTTCTCCCACTTGATCATAGCTATTTTTTCTTCTCTCTTTTTCTTTTTAAACGCTGAAATAAATTTCATATAAAAATAGATAAAATTAAATAATAAATAAAAGCAATTAAGGAATTGCTTTTACTTGGTTTTGTTTTACATTTTTTTCAAAGATTCTATTCGTTTATTTTAGACAGAGAGAGAGAGAGAGAGAGAGAGAGAGCCCACATGTGCAATGGTCGGGGGATGGTGGTGCAGAGGGACTAGCAGGCTCCCCGCTGAGTGGGGCATCTAAAGCAGGGCTTGATTTATTGCATGACCTGAGCTGAAACCAAGAGTCTGAAGCTTAATCAATTGAGCCACGCATGCACTCCTAGATTATTTTTAATTACAAAGGTAATGCATGTGCATTTTCTCCTTGCATTGAATTTTAAAATCTCAGATAAACCTAGAGTCTCCTTTGATTCCCTACCTACATACCGGTTCACTGTCCCCCTGTTTTCAGAGTTAATTAGTCCTCCTTATTACTTATCTTTCCAGACATTTATTTTATTTATACATACACACATGGAAACACACTTAAATAATTAAAATTAAAGAAAACATTAACAATGCTCTTACTACCATAGTGTACCCATCATTCTGTGACTTACTTCTCCTTCACATATTTTGGAAAAATAGCCATGTTTCTACTACTTAATTTTAATTTTTTGTACATTTAATTCCAGTATAATTAGCATATAGTGTTATACTAGTTTCAGGTGTACAATATAATAATTCAACAATTCTGTACATTACTCAGTGCTTGTCACAATACATGTTTTCTTCATCCCCTTTACCTATTTCACCCATGCTCCTTCCCCACCTCCCCTCTGGTAATCTACTACTTAATTTTTAAATGTCCATACAATATTCCACAGAATGACTATACCAAGGTTTGTTTGCTATTATGTCTTTTGGAGAATATTAATGTGGACTTCAGTTTTTCATTGCTTGAAGCAACAGTGAAGCGGACATCATTGTTTTTTCCATTCTGTTTCCTCAGGGTATATACTAAGTAATGGAATTTCTGGATCATTGGATATGCACTGTTTAAAAGAGATTTTATTTATTTACTTATGAGAGACACACAGAGAGAGGCAGAGACATAGGCAGAGGGAGAAGCAGGCTCTCCACTGGAGAGCCTGATGCAGGACTCGATCCCAGGACCTTGGGATCACGCTCTGAGCCAAAGGCAGATGCTCAGCCATTGAGCCACCAAGGTGTCCCCAGATATGCACTTAAAAAAAATTTTTTTTAAAGATACAGTGAAAAACTGCCATCCAGAGGCCATGCTCCTGCTGCAGCCACCGATCTTCTGTGACCACTATATTGTCTCCTGGCTTTGTCAGCATTTTATATTTTCTCATTTCTGACTATCTTGTCAATTTGATGGGTGAAAATAGTATATAATTGTTGTCTCAGTTGGGTTTCTGTGATTATTTGGGATATTAAAATTTTTTCCTATTTGTTGGACTTTGAGTGTCCCCTCTGTGACATGTCGGTTGGCCTAGCATCACAACTAGTACCGCTATTTAAGTGGATAATCTGTGACAGTTCTTTGTGTGATCTGATCTTAATTCTTTGTGACATATTCCTCTGTATTTTTTTCAATCTGTGTGTCTTGTTTTTACCTGGAGCGTATTTGGCATCCATCTACTTAAAATTATGAGGCAGTAAAATTTTTCACCATTTTCTTCAGGTAATTTTTATGTTCTATTATGGAAGACCAACCCTATAACACATCATAATGCTAGTCTTTATGGTTTTATGTTATATATTTATAGTTAGAATTTTTCTTTTTAGTTTAGTGATGTAAGTAGAATTTCAATATTATCTACTTTTTTGAATGGTCATCCAAATATTGTAACACTCTTTTAGGGGTAATCTTTCCTCATTGAAAGGAAACCTTTATTCATACAGAACTGACATCTATGCCTAGGTCTACCTATGGTTTTTCTGTCTCCTATTCATCTCCCATCTGTTCTAGTAACAACATCTTATTGGTTTAAGTACAATGGCTTTAAGTATTCATATCTGGAATAGTACATCCCCTTTCTTTGTTTTTCTTTTTTGAAATTGTTTTGCTACTTTTTTATTTTTTTATTTTTTTATTGGAATTCAATTAGCCAACATATAGCATAACACCCAGTGCTCATCCCGCCAAGTGCCTCCCTCAGTGCCCATCACCCAATCACCCCAACCCCACCCACCTCCCTTTCCACTACCCCTTGTTCATTTCCCAGAGTTAGGAGTCTCTCATGTTTTGTCACCCTCACTGATATTCTCATTCATTTTCTCTCTTTTCCCTTTATTCCCTTTCACTAGTTCTTATATTCCCCAAATGAATGAGACCATATAATGTTTGCCCTTCTCCGATTCACTTATTTCACTGTTTTGCTACTTTTGAACATTTTTCTCTTCCACGACCTTAAAAATCAGATTGTTTCATTAAAAATTTTATTTTCATTTTAATTTTTCCAATTGGCTGGAATTGTATTGTTTGCCATATAATGTGGTGGTTAGCCTAAAATCAGCCTTAAGTTTGTAGCCTGACCCAATCAGCTTTTGACCTGTTGCAATGAAGGAGACCACACACCTTGGGAAAACCATGGCTGTTTTGTTAAACAAAGAAAATCTAGAGTTATTATTGGATTTTGGGAGTGAGAATCTCCATGGCCATTCTTCAGGTCGGAAAAATAGACACAAATCAATTGTGAAGTAAACAGGAAAAAATATTTCTCCCTATAATGCATCCTAACAATATTCTGGGGGGAGGCTCATGACAAATGCTTTATTATTTTTTATTTATTATTTGTTATTCGATGAGAAACTTTATTTTCTAAAATTACAAGCTCTCTAAAATTTTTGTTTGACATTATATCATCAAGATAAAACCTCCTACTCTGGTCTGGAATATCTAAATCAGTCTGATAGAGCAAAACAATCTCAATTCCCTGCCCAGGTACAAAACTCCACATGAAGGATGTCTGGATACAACCTTCTACATCTATCTTACCTTTGTGGTTTTCAAGGAAACAGGACCCCATGCTACCTGTTCAGTCTAGACCTGTTCTGATGTTGTTGGCCCCTTTATACATAGCTGGCTTTGCTTTGAGCTCATCAGAATTGTTCTTGATTCTTACTCTCCCTGTTAAATTAGCCTTAGCTAATTTTTGCTTTCTCAGGAAGAAATGAATCTTAATAAACACATAAAAATACACGAAATGTATTTTTCACTGATTTAGGCATTTCTTCTCTTGCACAGTAAAGTTCTATAATTTATATTTTTCTTTATATGAATCTAGAATATTCCTTGTTAGGCTTATTTATAGCTATTTTATCAATTTGAGTGAATGAATGTAAGTTTTTCCATTATAACTCATAGGTAATTATTATTGACTTTCTTACACTGATCTTCACTATTTTGTTGAACTGTTTCATTTTTTTCTAAGAAAGTTATCTTATTGGTTGACTATTGTACATTTTTCTATGTGGATGACTATTTTGCCTGCAACAGTGTCAGTATTTTCTTAATTCTGTTTTCTAGAATTCTTACATCTTCTTTCTTTTTTTACGGTTTAGTACTTTGAATGTGTTCTCCAGTATAATGTTAAATAGTACAAATTGTGAGGATATATAGTTTCTGGTTATAGTGTGAGTGTTTCTATTACGCTGCACACATATATTCTCTGGAAGCTTCAGAAAGATTCTTTTTACTGAGTTAAGTAATTCCTTTTCATTTGCAGTTTGGGATTTTTTTCTTTGTTGTTGTGGTTTTGAGAGCCATATTTAGCAAATTAAAGAATTTTACTGAAATAATTATAATGCATTTTCTTTTAATATGTAAATGTGGTGAGTAATTTTACAGGTTTTCTAATGGTGACCCAATTCTTAGTTCTAATTTTCTCTTTAAAACGTTTAAGCCATATTGCTTTTAAGAGCTTTACTATGTTTGATTTGCTAGCATTTAATTTAGTCTCTTATATCGATTTTTCCAAAATTGGGCCTACAGTTTCTTTTCTTGTGTATTATGTTATGCTTTTAAAGAACTTAAAGTCGTATGCATATCTATTTTCTGTTTTTCTCACTCTAGAAGACCAACACAATCGATGGCTGATGGAAACCATACAAGAATCACAGAATTTATTTTCATAGGCTTGAAGTATCATCCTCGGATGCAAGTCTTCCTTTTCTTGCTCTTTCTACTTTTTTACTTTGTTACCATGACAGGAAACTTGGGTATGATTATTCTCATCCAGATGGATTCCCGCCTTCACACACCCATGTACTTTTTTCTCAGTCACCTGTCTTTCGTGGACATCTGCTTTTCTTCAGTTGTGGGTCCCAAGATGCTCACCGACTTCTTCGCTGAAAAGAAGGCCATCTCCTTCCTGGGCTGTGCTTTGCAGCAATGGTTCTTTGGATTCTTTGTGGCCATTGAGTGTCTTCTGCTGGCATCCATGGCCTATGATCGCTATGTTGCCATCTGTAACCCATTATTATATTCTGTTGCCATGTCACAGAGACTCTGCATACAGCTGGTGGTTGGACCCTACACTGTTGGGTTTCTGAGCACCATGACTCACACGACGGCTGCTTTCCGACTTCCCTTTTGTGGCTCCAACATTATCAATCATTTCTTCTGTGACATGTCCCCCCTTCTTTCTTTGGTATGTGCTGACACCCGGATCAATAAATTGTTAGTTTTCATTGTGGCTGGAGCCGTACTGGTTGTCAGTAGCCTGACCATTATAATCTCCTATTTTTACATCCTTACTGCCATCCTGAGGATCCGTTCTGCCGATGGGAGGCGCAAAGCTTTTTCCACCTGTTCTTCCCATCTCACCGCGGTGTCCATCTTATACGGGACACTCTTCTTTATCTACGTGAGGCCAGGTGCAATTTTTTCCCTGGATGTCAATAAAGTGGTCTCAGTGTTCTACACAGCGGTGATCCCCATGTTGAATCCTCTCATCTACAGCTTGAGAAATAAAGAAGTGAAAGCTGCCATGCACAGAATGATCGTCAGGAGGAAGTTTTGCATCAGAAGTTAAATTCTAGGAATTTAGAAGTTAATTCAGGAATAAAAAATATATATACACATAATATATATATACCTTCTAGATGTGAAAGGTCTACCTGGTCCTCATCTGAAGATGCTAAGCAATGGGCAGAATTTGGAATATGGTATCCTTGCCAATTTTTTCTTTAAAGCTCCATTTCAATCACGTGTGTGATGATAAAAATTCCCAGTCCTGAGTCAGAGTAATTATGCTTCCTCAAACAATTTTATTATTGGAAATAGAATAAAAATCTAATAAGTGTTGGATCATCTAGCTATTAATACTACGGCACTGGCTGGACCAATATGTCCAGACCAGGTGCAATTTATTGGAATGACACATATGGTCACCATCCCTAAACACAGAATTGAAAATAGGAAACAGAGCAGGTCACTTAGCTATGGATGATTCTTTTAACTAAAGAAACTCCTCGTATCATTTCCTTTAAATATCTTTTATGCCTATTTTCTTTATTCTTGTCTTTAAGAATACCACGTCACAATCACTGCAGAAAAAAGTAAATATAGACAAGTAAAAAGTGAACAATATTGACAACACAAAACTTATATTCTTACTTTTCCACCAAGTTACAAGTGGCAACAGAGATGCCTCTCTACATATTTAGCTCTGAAGTTGTTCCAACTATTACTTTAATATTTGATATTTAGTTTTTTCTGTTTCTTTCAACAAAAATAAGTAGGTATCACTTATAGAATTTAGAAATAAAATACAAACAGGTGAATGAGAGAAGAAGAAAATTCTAAAGAATCAGAGGCAATAGGTGTTGAGAAGTCAGAGGTAAACTAAAATGCAGAAAATGTATATCCTGTTTTCATGTTAGCCTTTTATTGTTGTTCCAAATTAGAAAAAAAGAAAAATACAATAGGATGTAGTTTACACATTTTTTAACACCTTTCTGTCCCTCATAAAACATTTAAACAATTCAAGAGGTATTATAATTACTTCAGGTAAGAGAAAATGATTTCTGAAAAGTGTTGTTTTGGTGCAACACTTTCGGTGCAACAGTCTGCAGGCTTTTGAGCCCTGATCGCTGAGTGTGATCTAAAAATATAAAATTTATCTCTAGATTATAGAAAGATAGAGGGGGAAAAAGGAGAGTGAAACATGCCTTGGTAACAATACAGGGAGAGCTAGAGTATAAATGTATCTCAAGTCTGTGACTAATAAATTTCATGATGGATTTCCTGGATAAACAAATATTTTCTTTGGCAGTGTTGATGGGATGATGGTGTCCTAGCCATCCGTTCTTGGGATCATGCTTTAAATATTGCAGTTATTCTAAGCAGATCACTTTGCAATGACTGGTCATAGGGTGGTTTGCAATCAGAGAGAGTGAGCAAGTTGTGCAGAGAACTGAATACCAAGACAATGAAGTGATATGTAGGCTAAGGATAATCACAGTTTCAGTGAGGCAACTATTTCAGACAGCAGGTATGAGTCATGGGCTAGGAAACTAGACAGACAGAATTAGTGCCAATGGGTTGCTCTGAAAAGGATTCAGCTTTTAGCTCGGAAATTTCTTCCATTTAATTTACATTATTTATTTATTTTTGAAGTAGTTAATTAGGTGAAGGCTGGGATCAACACTCTCAGATGTGTGTCTTTGTTGTCAGTGTTGAAATAAGTGACTTACTTTTTTTTTTTTTTTTTTTTTTGCTGAAAGGAAAATTATCAATGTTTTAGGCTGTGCCTTTCTTTACAGCACAGATCCTGCACCAAAGGAAGGTTCGTGAGCATTCTTTTGGTTTTTTTCCTCCTCTCCCATTGCGTGTTTTTTTTTTTTTTTTCCTAGAATCTCTAAGCTTAATGTTACAGGGTACAAATACGAACCTGATCTGTTTTATCTGTGATTTTGGACTAGGAAAATTATGCAACATTTAAAAAAAACTACAACAAAACACCCCAAACCTTTTACACCTGAGTTATTGGGATCCAGGTAGTAGCTTTGGTTCAGCCTGGGGTCCACAGGGAGTTTTGTGAGCCCCATGTTCCCTCTGGTATGAGTGATGAGACACGCACATATCTGAAGCAATCTGGGAGGAGAGCTATTTAAGGTTAAGGGCAAGAGAGTCATTCAAGTCATTCAGTGGCCACTCTGAGTCTCACTAAGCGTGAATTGATTCAAATCACAACCCTGTATCTCCCTCCCAGAATACTTGCCTCTTGCAGCCTTGGGGAGTTGTGATGGAGAAATAATGTGGGTCATAGAATTTTAGATTTTGTTCACTTCATGATGTTGGGAGACACCACCAGACAAGCTATACCACATTTTATGTGTCACTCAAATAATGAAAGTTTTATAAACCATTTAAGAAAATGTTTCTGGTCAAGAAAAGGGATTGTAGATTTTTTAAAAAGGTCCATCTATTTGCTCTCTACAAGAGACTCATTTTAGACATAAGGACACCTACAGCCTGAAAATAAAAGATTGGAGAACCATTTACCATTCAAATGGTCCTCAAAAGAAAGCAGGGGTAGCCATCCTTATATCAGATAAACTAAAATTTATCCCTAAGACTGTAGTGAGAGATGAAGAGGGACATATATCATACTTAAAGGATCTATCCAACAAGAGGACTTAATAATCATCAATATATATGCCCCAAATGTGGGAGTTGCCAAATATTCAATTAATTAATAACCAAAGTTAAGACATACTTAGATAATAATACACTTATTTATTTATTTGAGAGAGAGAGAGAGAGAGAGCGAGAGAGCAAGAGAGAGCACATCAGCACAAACAGGGAGAGGGAGAAGTAGGCTCCCTGGTGAGCTGGGAGCCTGACATGGGGCTCCATCCCAGAACCTTGGGATCATGACCTGAGCCAAAGGCAGATGCGTAACTGACTGTGCCACCCAGGTGCCCCAGGATATGGAATTGATTATAAGCGCCTGTGCATATAAAATATCTCTTGGTGAAGAAGCTGACATTCAGAATGGAATGGGTGATATCAGGTCTTCTTCAAGTGCTTAAAAATTCCCTGGAATCCACTGGAATCATCTCTGAGACACTCTACTTTTTTTTTAATTTTTAATAATAAATTTATTTTTTATTGGTGTTCAATTTGCCAACATACAGAATATGAGACACTCTACTTTTGCCAAGGCTCTTGATATTTTATGGGTAGCTCATCTAAGGAATGGGCCAATTGAACTCATTTATTTATTTTATTTTTTAAAATGATTTTATTTATTTATTTGATAGAGAAAGAGAGAACAAGGGAGGAAGGGGCAGAGGGGGAGGGAGAAGCAGACTCTCCTCTGAGTAGGGAGCCTGATGATGACATAGGGCTCAGGACCTTGGGATCCTGACCTGAGCTGAAGGCAGATGCTTAACTGACCAAGCCACCCAGGCGCCCCATTAGAACTCATCCAGATGGATGTGAACCATCATCTGAACTCAGGGTGGTAGGTCAGTAACTGCAATCTCCTTGAACCTCACTCGAGCAATTCAAATGCCAAATATAATGGGCCTGAAGGCAAATCGCATGATGCTGATGGAGAGCACACTCACCTATAACCTAACAAGAGTTCCCATCAAGTATAATGAAAGGCTTTCTGCCCTCAAGAAACCACTTTCTCCATGGTTTATACCACTATTTTTCAATGACGAAGCAAAAATTATTTTTTTAATTGAGAAGATGTTTCAATTTACTTAGGATATTATATAATTTAATGTATAAATTGAATAAAAAATCTTTGAACTAATAATAATATACAATAGGTAACTAAATTTAATAATTTTTTGTTATTGCTTACAGAAAGCAGTAAGAGCACATTTTTGGGGGGATTTAATTATTGTAGAGTATTTGGAAGGCGGAACACAAAAAAGAATAAAATCATGTAATTTCACTAGCCACATATAAAAACTGTGCCTATTTTAATACACTTATTTCAGGCATTTTCCCATTTATGTATATTTGTATAGTATATATAGAATTCAGAGACACATAAATGTACACAGTCTATTTTAAAGATAATGAAATCTTGAATAACACATTGTTGCAATATGATTTTGTTTATACAGATAATCTATATTAAATCTTTGGCTTATATTCTTCCAGCAATTTTCTCTGTGTGTTTGTGTGTGTGTAATTTTACAAAATTTCATATTAAATATTATTTTAGCCTGTTTTAAACTAAATCATAAATCAAATATTTTAAATAGACTGTTTTCTAGTAAACATTCCTCTCAAGAGGATTTTTAATTGCCAAGAGAATTTATAAAATTAACAATGACGATGGGTGATGACTCCTAATTGGTTGGCATTATCAAGTTCTGAGGATGTAGCAGTAAGTAAGACAGGCCAAGACCTTTCCTCCACAAGGCATATATTTGAGGGAAAGAGGCTTGTAAGTAAAGGTAAATCAGCTAGAGGTCAATACTACCACCACCACCACCACCACCACCATCACTACTGCTACTACTGTTACTACAAATAGCATAATGGGATAGAGTAGATGTCAGGATGGAGGCAACATCATTCAGCTAATAAGTGGTGGGGATGGGATTTTTACATTTTTAGCTGTTATGCTGATACCCCCACCCTAATGAGATTACCTTGGAAAAAGAATAGCTAAGAAGAAAAGAAACCAAACAGGTTCCATTTGTTTCTACCACAGAAACTACTGAAGAACCATCCTATCTTTTGTTCTCCCCTTCTTTGATAGAGGTCCCACCTTTAGCTGGGCACATTGAAACCGCAATAAAAGACCGCATTTTTCAATTTTCTTTGTAGGCCAGGGTTGCCATGTGACTAAGTCCTGACTGATAAGTGGAAACTTTGTAAGGTGCTCTAGGAGGTCTCCTTAGAATTTCAGGAAGTGCCTTTTCTCTCATCTGTATCCTTCCTATTACCTGGAATGCAGATTTAATGGCTAGACCTTGAACACTCATTTTGTACCACGAAGAAGCATTTAGGTTCTAGATGCTGTATATCAGCCATTATCAGCCCTAAATTTGCCACCTCCAGATTTGTTTTACAATAGAGAAATACATTTCTTGAAATAATTTTTAACGTTACTGTTATTTTGAGTCTCCCCTCTTATATCACCAATCCTAATTCAAACTGATATAAATCCCTCTTTTGAAGGCAGAGGATGGGAGCAGAACACCCACATCACACCTTGGTTGACTATTGGCTTGACTTTTAAAGCTGCAGTGAATTAAAGGAGAATAAAATTAGGAGAAAATACTTAAGATGGTGTGTAGTTGAAAAGAGGTTTCTATTCATTTTCTTTCTCCTCACTTGACACCCTTCAAGAGAAACAAATACAAGTATACCTTCTCTATTTCATTTCACTTTATTGTGCTTCATGGATACTTGTATCTTTTACAAATTGAAGGTTTACCATCCTGTGATGAGCAATACTATCGGCAATATTTTTCCAACAGCATTTGCTCACTTTGTGTGTGTGTCTCATGTTTTGGTCATTCCTGCAATATTTTGTTATTATAAAATAATAAAATAATATAAATTATTATATTTATTATAGTGATCTGTGGTCAGTGAGCTTGGTGTTACTATTGTAATTGGGGCACCACGAACCACACCCATATAAGATGGCAAACCTTACGGTGAATGTGGGTTCTTACTGCTCCACCAACTGGCTGGTGACCCCGTCTCTCTCTCTCTCTCCCCCTCTTATTTTCTGAGACATAATACTGAAATTAGACCAATTAATAAGGTCAAGTGGAGAGTCAATGGGTGTGGCAAACTTCATTGTTGTCTTACTTTAAGAAATTGCCACAGCCATCCCAAGGTTCAGCACCACCATGACTGATCAGCAACCATCAACATGGAGGCAGGACCTTCCACCAGCAGAGGATCATAACTTGCCTAAAGCTCAGATGATGGTTAGCATTTTTTAGCAATAGTGTATTTTTAATTAAGGTATGTACGTTTTTATTTTAGATATAATGCTACTGCACATAATAAACTACAGTATGATGTAACTATAACTTTTATATACACTGGGAAACAAAAAAATTCACTTGACTTTCTTAATGTAATATTCGTTTTATTGCAGTGCTCTGGAAATGAACCCACAATGTCTCCAAGGTGTGCTTGCACTACATGCTTGGGCCAGTTTCTGCCTCTGTCCCCCATCTGGTGGCTGTGTACAGGGTATTGGGATTCTGTGACCTACTTCCCCTCCTGGAGCAAGTGCCTACATCTGAGGCTTTGGAGAGGCAGAGTCTCAGGATTTACAGTCCCACCAGGTGTGGGATGGACATGGTATTTATACTGAGAGAGTGGTTCTTCTGCCAAAGAAGGGAAAAGAGACATCTGGTCTATTCCAGATGGACACATTTGATATGGAACTTTGAGGAAAGAGAAAAAAAGGTTTAAGGAAGATGTCTGGAGAGATAAAGAGATGCCATTTTCACACATTTCTTCTCCCCTACCAATGTGAGAGACAATAAAAAAAACCATTTAAAATATGTTTAAATTCATGTGTATGAATGATAGGTAGAAAGAGAGGAAGAGGAAGAAAGAGGGAGAGGAGAGAGAGAATTTATATGGGAATGGCCCAGTTATATTCACATTTCACAAGTGAGACCACATAGAACCAAATTCAAAATAAGAAGCTATATCCAATAATACAGAAAATTTAAACAAAAACATTTCTTACTATACTTATCTATGAAATGGAGATAATACCTATATATGGCACTTTATTATTATAACATTAAGAAAGTTACTACAGATAACTTCTCAGAAGATTGTGATTGATATTTATAATATTATTATTGCTAGTCTAATAAAAATTTTATATAATCATCTTTATAAATGTTAGGAAGGCATATGATGCCATCTGCTCCTAATCAAATTTTATAAAATTTTAGTAGCCTAGAAAAGAGAAATAATGCTTCCTTATCGCATGTTCTGGGGAATACTGCTTTATCATCAGAGTCTAGCACAATATCTGACTCAGAAGTGATTCAATAGAAGTTTGTTAAATGCTTCTGAGGTCATTTTGAAATGAATGTAACGAAGCATTATTAACCTTTAAGGCTGAGACTAGTCTCTCTCCAGTTCCATGTTAATAAAGATTCCCTCAAGATGGCCATTGATCCTCAATTCATAAAAACCTAGTTTAAAAATTCAGTATTATTTTAGAATAAAAGGGTCAAGGTTTGTTTTACAGTATAGGCTTTCAGTACCATGACAGGCACAATTTCATATTAGTCATGACGTATCTTTTATGATCATCCTCATTTTTAAAAGTCATCTATTGACATGGTCTCAGTGAATATAGGCTGTTTAAATAAAAGGTAGGCAGGTTTCCTTAGTGAAATAGCCTTGTAAGAATTCCTCCTTAAGGTCTTTCTAAACTTAGCCACTAGATGGCAGCAACAGCTTGCCAATCACAATAATTTTGTCTAATGTTTTCTTTAATAATTGAAAATGTAATTAAGATAAGTGCTTCAGCGTGGATGGAACTGGAGGGTATTATGCTGAGTGAAATGTTTTTCTGTATGTTGGTAAATTGAGTGAAATAAATCAATTGGAGAAGGACAATCATTATATGGTTTCACTTATATGTGGAATATATATTTCTTATATTGTGTGAAAGGGACTATAAGGGAAAGGAGGGGAACTGAGTGGGAAAAATTTGAGAGGGAGACAAACTATGAGAGACTCCTAACTCTGGGAAACAAAGGGTTGTGGAAAGGGAGGGGAGATGGGGTGATTGGGTGACCGGCACTGAGGAAGGCACTTGATGGGATGAGCACTGGGTGTTATAATTTTAAATAAAAACAAATGTAAATAATAATAATAATTATAAAAATAAAAAAATGAAATAGTTTAAACACCAAAAAAAAAAAAAGTAGGAGGGTTGGAAAAAGTTTTCAAAAGTCTAAAAATTAATTTTGAAGGGCTGTGAAATCAAATACACATTTTGTGTGTTTGGGCCTATGTATACTAGTCCCCCCATTATCTTTGGTTTTGCTTTCTGAAGTTTTAGTTACTTGCAGTCAATTGAGGTCTGGAAGCAGATGATCCTCCTCCTGAGGTATTGTCAGAAGATCAATAATGACCCAAAGCTATGTCACAGTGCCTATGTCATTCACCTCACGTCATCTCATCATGTAGACATTTTATCATCTCACATTATCTCAAGAAGAAGGATGAACACAGTACAGTCAGATATTTTGGGAGAGACCACATTCACATAACTTTTCTTTACAATATATTGTTATAATTGTTTTATTATATTATTATTGTCATTAATCTCTTACTGTGCCTAATTTATGAATAAACTCTATCCTAGGTATATACATGTAGGAAAAAATGGGGTTTGTAGAGGGTTCAGTACTTATATACAGTTTCAGGCATCCACTGGGAGTCTTGGCATGCAACCCCTACAGATAAAAGGGGGCTACTATACTTTATACTGGATATCCCATCACATAAATGTTTATTGAACATAGAAATTTAACATCTCTGATCTATTCTCACATTCATATCTTTCAAATTTTGGGAGGAAGGTATAAAGGGAGAAGGACTTCCTATGAAGAGTAACACAGTTTAGAATACATAGCTCAGAGATTTCACTCTGTGGTCAAACATTCTTATAACTCCTTACATCATCATAACAATAAATAAAAAGCCTTCATAACATTAGTTACAAATACTTTTCCTGGTCTGTCCTTTGCAACTTTGAAAATAAATAAAATTGTATGGGTTTTTTTTCATTTTTATTACAACTCCCATCTTTAAATATTGAGTATAGATTAGAATATTTGGCATTTATGTTTGAGTTTTTGTGGATTTTCATATTTGTATTTTAATCTAATTATTCAGGAATTTAAAAATATCCTAAGTATAATCCCCTTCCCTCTTCATGGGATAACACTTTCATATTAATAATAGTGGTGATTGTAAAATGCTGTTGTCAACTGAGCTATTGAAACCCTCTTAAAGAACAGGTGCTAAATGGGTGCCTGAATAGCTCAGTCAGTTGAGCATTGGACTCTTGATTTCAGCTCAGATCATGATCTCAGGGTTGTGAGATGGAGCCCCTCATAGGGCTTTGTGAGCTGGTTGAGATAGTCTCTGCCTCTCCCTTCCTCCTGCTTTCTCTCTATCACAAAGTAAAACAAGAAAAGAAGAAAGAAGAAAAAGGACACGTGATGTAAAATTCTTAGGTAAAATGTAATGTTGTAGGCTTTGTACAGATAATTTTATTTTAAAGCAACTCTGTGTGGTAGAAATCCTTCTCATTCAGGAGATAATGAAAAGTGAAGGTCATGGAAGTGGAGTGACTTGTCTGAAGCTACATGGAAGGGAATGGCAGACAGAGATGTCAAATTATGTCTGCTTGGTTCTCAAGCTCTCCTTTTATTAAACAGTCTTTTTTTTTTTTACCTTATTGTTAGAAATCTATAGCTTAATGGTAGCACTTGTATTCAGTCCTCTGTTCTGGTAAGCATCATCTCGTCTAACACTTATACAGAAAGTCTATTTTTCAGGATGTCTGGCATATTATACCCTACTTAGCAATTTTGGAATCTTTCTTGATATATTTAGTAGTGAAATGCTTTATATAAATGCAGATTTTAAAAAAAATTCAAATGTAAATTTGAAAAAATCCTTATGCTGATAATTTTTCAGTGGAAAATATCTACATGTATTGTCAACTGGAGTAACAGTTCAATTCAAGATTTCTGTTCCCTGACATTCCTTAGCCAATGATACTTAAAAAAAAATCAAGTTGTTTGTTTATTTATTTATTTATTTATTTGGTCATTAATGTATTGCCATTTATAAGGGCACAAGAAAGTAAGCTGAATTATTTCAAAAACCAATCTTTGGTCCCCTCTGCATACCTCACCCCATGTTACAGAATCTTGCAAAGAGTGGGCCTCAGTCAGGGATGGTATTCAAAATATAACTGGTGGGACAAGGGCACTGATCCATCAAAGAGAACGCTGGTTTAAAAAGGTCCTGCAGCCCTGAGCTGTCCTCCCATTATCTTCCCAGTGGGTAGATTTCAGGGAAGTCTGGATATGGAGTAGAGGGTGGGGTGTTCAGGGTGCTTGGCAAGTGAAGGGCTGAGAGAGGGAGCTATTTTCCAAAGACTAGGGATGTATTTTGAATTTAACAGCTGGTACAGCCCTAGCAGTGCTACGCTAGACACTGCAATGTCTGTTGCATTGACTGGGTTGTGGTCTCTCTCCCTTAGGGTCATATAGTAAATGTGACAGAAAACCACCATAATAAAAAGTAGCACCAAAGAATTCCATTTGTGGGGTCATTATAGGTTTTGAAATTTAGAGGGAGAGATTGCTTTAGATTGCAGATATCAGAAGGAAGGCTCTTTATGGAGGAGGTTATGTTTCAACTTAAAATTGCATGAATTAGAAACATTTTTCAATATTTATCTGATATTATTATAACAAAAATGCATAAAATGTATTTTATTAATTTTTCCTTATTGTCAGCTAAAAATTTGCAAATCTTTTGCAGCAGAGGGTGAATGCTCTGTGGTGAAGCTTAATATAGTTTATTTTTACCTTTCTTTCCTTTGCTCATTTTTCCTTGCCTAATATTAATCATTTAGGTAAAGAAAACAATAACTTTTAAGAGTATACATTAAAAATAAACTTAATTATTTGCTTTTTCTTTGGCAAATGGGTTTGCCTTGTGAATTTGAAATTTCAACTTTAATCAACAGTGATTATATTAATATACCTAAAAATAAACTATTTGGAATTTAGGTTTTTATGACCTCAGAAAGTAATTTAATTGACATATAACATTGTACTAGTTTTAGGTGTGCAACATAATAATTTGCTGTATGTGTTTATTGCAGAATGGTTACCACAAGTTTTGTTAGCATCTATCACCACAGAGTTACAATTTTTTTTTTTGTAATGAGAACTTTTAAGAACTATTCTCTAAGCAACTTTCAAATATACATACAGTATTATTGACAATGGTCGTCATGCTGTACCCTACATCCTCAGGCCTTATTGATCTTATAATTCATTTTGCTCACCTTTCCAACCTCTGCCTCTGGCAACTACCAAACCACCCAGCACTTCTCTGTATCTATGAGTTTTTGTTTTGTTTCATTTTTTTAGATTCCACATATCAGTGAAATCACACAGTATTTGTCTTTCTTTGACTTATTTCAGGAAGTAAATTTTAAACCTTTTTTGTGTTTATTATGATTTTTTCTCCATTTTTGATTTTTATTTTTTTAGGGAAGGAGAGAAGCAGGGAGCAGAAGGAGAGGGAGAGAGAGAGAATCTTTATTTATTTATTTATTTATGTATTTATTTATTTATTTATTTAGGATAGTCACACAGAGACAGAGAGAGAGGCAGAGACACAGGCAGAGGGAGAAGCAGGCTCCATGCACCGGGAGCCTGACGTGGGATTCAATCCCGGGTGAGAGAGAGAATCTTAAGCAGGCTCCATAGGCAGCGTGGACCCTGATGCTGGCTTATCTCACAATCCTGGGATCATGACCTGAGCCAAAATCAAGAGCCAGACGCTTAACTGAGCCACCCAGACACCCCATTCAGGAAGTAAATTTTAAAAGAAATCTTAGAAATATATATTCTGAAGATTCAAGACAGATTTACATAAGGGATTTAAAACAACTGTGATAAGCAACATAGGAAGAATGAAAATATTAATTTCCATTTAAGTTAAAGTACAATTTGCCCCCCCAAAAGAAAATATAACTATGTTTACAGAATAAGCATTAGCCAGTTCTTCAAAGAAAAGAACCAACCATCATGAAGACAATAAACAGGGCCAAAGTCATTCCCCAAATCCTGACTAATGACAACTGCTTGTTGTAGACACTTTACCTAAGACAACACACATATAAAAACCATTAGCAATATTGAACCTATAAACACACAGTGTCATACAATAAAAATGGATTATTATGCAGACAACTCATTATCAACAATAGCCAAATTATGAAAAGAGCCCAAATGTCCATCTACTTATGAAGGATAAAGAAGATGGAATATTACTCAGCCATCATAATTTGCAAGAACTTGGATGGAGCTAAAGAGTATTATGATAAGTGAAACAAGTCCGTCAGAGATATACATACCATATTATTTCACTCACATGTGGAATTTAAGAAACAAAACAGATGAAACATAGGGGAAAAAGAAAGGGGGGAGGCAAACCACAAAACAGACTTTTTTTTATTTTTTATTTTTTTATTTTTATTTTTAATTTTTATTTATTTATGATAGTCACACAGAGAGAGAGAAAGAGAGGCAGAGACACAGGCAGAGGGAGAAGCAGGCTCCACGCAGGGAGCCCGACGTGGGACTGGATCCCGGGTCTCCAGGATCGCGCCCTGGGCCAAAGGCAGGCGCTAAACCGCTGCGCCACCCAGGGATCCCCCAGACTCTTTTTTTAAATTTATTTTTTATTGGTGTTCAATTTGCCAACATATAGAATAACACCCAGTGCTCATAATGACAGAGAAGACACTGAGGGTTGATGGAGGGGAGGTTGGTAGGGGGATGGGCTAGATGGGTGATGGACACTAAGGAGGACACTTGTGATGAGCACTGAGTGTTGTATCTAAGTGTTGAATCATTAAATTCTATACCAAAAACCAACATTACATTTTGTATGAACTAACTAGAATTTAAATAAAAACTTGAAACTAAAAATAAATACATAAATGAACAAAATCTGAACAGTCTTCAGGGAAGAAACAGAATTGTCTTTCATATGTGGAGTCAACAGAGAGCTATCATCAAAAAGTAAGGTTTCATGGAGAAATTTGCTTTAAAGAATATAGCAGCATTCTAAGAAATTAAAAGTGAAACCAATAAAACCTCCTAGAGTAGGGAAGTTGTGTTGTTTGCTGAAGGGCTTATACTTTTCATCACTCAGGGTGGAACCCATATTGACTCTGTTTTGTCAGGCTTATGGTGTTTGTTTTGCAGATGAAACAGGACCCTAAAGTATTTTGTTTTATTTATTTGTATTCTTTTCTTGGCAATTAGAAATGTATTTCTCTTGCCATAGGCTAAAAGTTCAAATATAATTGCTATAAAGTTTAATGATCCGTGTTCTCAGAAATTCGCTTCCAGCCCTTGGTTAAATTCTTTGTATGTTTTGGATAAAGTCCTAGGAAGATTAATTTATTTGGCTACATGCTGTCTTTGAGAAAAATTCATTTTTCAGATTCTTTGCTCTTGCTCCCAAGGTATGAATGCAATAGAGAGAGAGACAGAGAGAACTAAGGTCCTCCAGTGGCCCACCCTCTCCATGCTACTTCAGTTTACCAGGGATTCCATAGTGGTTCCTGGCTTAGCCTGGAAACAGAGAGAATGGAGGGCCTATTTCCAGTTAAAAACAAATATATTTGGAGAAGGACAAACATTATATGGTCTCATTCATTTGGGGAATATAAAAATTATGAAAGGGAATAAAGGGGAAAGGAGAGAAAATGAGTGGGAAACATCAGTGAGGGAGACAGAACTTGAGAGACTCCTAACTCTGGGAAATGAACAAGGGGTGGTGGAAAGGGAGGTGGGCTGGGGGATGGAGTGACTGGGTGACAGGCACTGAGGGGGGCACTTGATGGGATGGGCACTGGATGTTATGCTATATGCTTGCAAACTGAACTCCAATAAAAAAATATATATACAAAAATTGCCGTAGTTCAAAAAAAAAAAAAACCAAATATAAAATGATCAGAAAACAGATCTCATTGGACTTATGTAGGATATGAAGCAAAACTTTGCACTTTCCCTTAGTGGTTCATTCCCAAGATATGGTAGACTTTGGGGACAGAGGATCTTCCATAGCAACCACAAAGAAAAGATGATGTAACTAATTTAGGGAACTTTTATCTAATATTGATGAAGCCTCTGGATATGTTTTGCATCAAGTATTCCACATTTTCTTCTTGGAAGAAAAGAAACAGTAAAACCAAATGACTATTAAAAATTCGGACCTATTGTGCATGAGAAGGTGGCCACATTAAAGGGAGAGATGAAAGCTGACAAACTTGGCTCATTCTTACGGTAGTTCTTCATGCCATCTTCAAAGAAGAGAGAGCCTATTAGAATGTAAGTTGAGAACTTCTAAATCATTTTCTGTTTTTTTTTTTTCTACCTGCTTTTCAACAAGCTCAAGAGAACACAGATTATTTTAAGTAGAATTAAAATAAATTATATGTTTGGCTCAAGGCCAGGACTGGCATGATCCTCATCTTTGTTGGATCATTGAGCAAGATCTAAGAAGAGATAATTTATGTAGAGATAAGCTTAGATTTTGCAACTGGATCAAAATATACTTGCCTCGGTATAAAATGGGACAGAGATGCTTTAGTAGCAGCAAAAGGTAAAAGAACAATGAATTCAACTCACATCCGTATCTGTACCACCTGGGTGTCTTCCTTGCTAAGAGAAGATTATCATAGGTTGGGTTGATATTCTACTAGTGCTCTGAACATGAGAGCTGGTTGTGTTCCCCTGCTCTGTGTGGTTCGATCTTTGTGGAGCACTCTATTCTCTTCTAAGAATCAAATACAGCAGAGAAGCTGAGAAATTAAAATGTGCATGGAAGGCTTGGGTAGGTTTAGAAACCAAGGTTGATAAGGCATTGTCCAAGAGCTTTGGGCAACTGTCAAATGGAAGACTGATATGTAGTGTATGAGGACTCTGGAGGTGTTCCTAGACTCTTGAAGAGCCCTAAGAAAGAGTTGAGTGTGATGGGCGGACTGTCTTCCTGACTATCCCATCTTCTTCTTTAACCCTCTGAAGCAGAGGATAAAATGTAAGCTGTATTATTGGCCTAAGAGGAGACCCTGCTAACTTTGAATAATACATTTCATATTAGAAAATTGGAAGAAAAGTATCTAGCCTAAGTATGATTATTGCACTCCACTAGTCCTGGGCTAATAAAACTTCTTTAAAGTATAGGGGTGCCTGGATGGCTCATTTGGTTAAGTGTCCCACTCTTGACTTCAGCTCAGCTTCAGGGTCATGGGATCAAACCCAGCATCAGACTCCAAGCTCAGCATGAAGTCTATTTGAGATTCTCTCTCTCTACTCCTCCCCTGCTCTCTCTCTCTCTCTCTCTCATAAACAAACAAACAAACAAACAAATAAATATTTTTTTTAAAGTAAAGTATAGGTAGTGTTCAGAGTACTTACATATTTTCCTCTCATTCTAAGTGGAAGAGAGTTCTGAGAGAGCAGGAGACAGAATTTTAGTTACACTGAACACATGAAGCAGCTCAAGGTCAAAGAGATCAGCTGACCTAAACAAAGGCACCATGAGAGAGGGTGATAAGGGATAGATGGAGGGTATACAAGTGGGATAATTTAGGCTCTTTTCCAGATTTCTTCCCTGTACATTTCCATAAAGGTGATACTCAAGGGTACCAGTCTATTATCCTAAGGTCTTCTCACTAGTGACCATTGGCTGTAACCTTAACACCAGGAGTAAGCAGCCAAACTTGCATCATTCTGTACTCTTAGTGGACTGAATTGTGTATCTCTTTGTGAGGACTGGAATTGTGAACACACAATTTTTGCAGTGTGACAAAGGAAAAAACACAGTCCGTTTGGACTTATACATGTGCAAAGCCCACCTCTGCCAGTCATCAGCATCATGAATGTGGATTGAGCTTCAATTTTCCTCCTATGTACAATGAAATAATGATATTTAGCTTGAAGGCTTATTAAATGAAGCATGTAAGGCAAAAATACTAACAATTATTGTATACTCATCAAGGTACCTAATGAGATTCTGCTAAATTCTTCGCATGCATTATCTCATTGTACCCTCACAACAGTTTACAAGGTAGCTCTAACTATGATTACTCCTGTTTCACAACGAAGACTTTTCCAGGGTCAGAGAAGATGGGCTCCAGGTGCATTTAGCCTTGGGTTATAATCACAAAGTACATGGTACCTGTCCTAAAAATAAGTGGCTGCTCATTTCTTCTGCAGATTCCTTCACTTCCACCCTGCTGCATGTGTGGTGAACTCAAGCAAAGTTCGCTGCAGTGACTTATTAGACATCTGTTCTGGAACCATCTCTGCAATCAGTTAGCCATGGGACCCTGAGCAAGCTGCTTCTCGCTTCTAGATTTTGGCCTCTCCTTTCTATATTGGTGGATTTCTGCAGAATCTTAAAATGTAATAGCTTCAGATCTGATCTTTTGCACTGGTCCATATATTACTTTTGTTTCCTTGTCTACTGCATGCAACTAAGTCATCTCACCCCCTGATGCTCTCCCAGTTACAGGTATGTTTTTTTCTGTGTCCCAGTTTTGAAGATATGTTGATCAAATCTGTTGTGACTCCTCTGTTCTTCTTCTAGTGGAAACCAGAACCAGTCGATGGCCTTTGAAAACTATACGAGGGTCACCGAATTCATTTTCACAGGTTTGAATTGCAGCCCCCAATTGCAGGTTTTCCTCTTCCTGCTCTTCCTGAGTTTTTACCTCATCAATCTAACTGGAAACTTGGGTATGATTATTCTGATTCGGGTTGATTCCCGCCTTCACACGCCCATGTACTTTTTTCTCAGCCACTTGTCCTTTGTGGATATCTGCTTCTCCTCTGTTGTGAGCCCAAAGATGCTCACCGACTTCTTTGTGAAGAGGAAGGCCATCTCTTTCTTGGGCTGTGCTTTGCAACAGTGGTTTTTTGGGTTCTTTGTGGCAGCAGAGTGTTTCCTCCTGGCGTCCATGGCCTATGACCGCTATGTGGCCATCTGCAACCCATTATTGTATTCAGTTGCCATGTCCCAGAGACTCTGTGTCCAGCTGGTGGTTGGTCCCTACATCATCGGGTTTGTGAACACCATGACCCATACAACGAATGCATTTCGTCTTCCTTTTTGTGGCCCCAATGTTCTTAATCATTTCTTCTGTGATATGTCCCCCCTGCTTTCCCTTGTATGTGCTGACAGCAGGCTTACTAAGTTGGTAGTTTTTGTTGTGGCTGGAGCTGTGGGAGTCTTCAGTGGTTTGACTATCGTGGTCTCCTACATTTATATCCTCATTGCCATCATGAAGATCCACTCTGCCGATGGGAGGCGCAAAGCCTTTTCTACATGCTCTTCTCACCTGACCGCTGTCTCCATCCTATACGGTACTCTTTTCTTTATTTATGTACGGCCAAGTGCCAGTTTCTCACTGGATCTCAACAAAGTGGTGTCGGTATTTTACACAGCAGTGATCCCCATGTTGAACCCGCTTATCTACAGCTTGAGGAACAAGGAGGTCAAAGATGCCATCCATAGGACTATTACTAGGAGGAAGTTTTGTAGGGCATAAATTCTTATGTAGAAAGGAAATTGGAGGAGAAATCTAAAAAGACAGACTATCTGTGTAGATTCCTAAGATTCCAGGCCAGTTGCAAGTGTTGGGGGCTGATTGGTATCCCTTTATCCATTCACCTCTCCACTTATTCATCTAGTCAATCAATTGGGATCCACTCAGCCCTGTATATGATCTATTCTATGTAATATACCAATATTATAGTTCACATCTACAGACTATTTAGTTTTGCTTCTCTTAGATACTTCACAGTTTATTATTTTTTAAAGAGTTTTTTTTTTAAATTTAATTTCAGTTAGGTTTCAATGATTAATTATGCTAATATATTTTCTTTCCCTGATGACCCCTTGACATTGGAGTTCTAAAATGCAGTGTTCTGGGAGAACCTGGGGGCACAGTTGGTTAAGTGTCTAACTCTAGGTTTCGGCTCAGGTCCTGATCCTCAGGGTGATGAGACTGAGCCCTACCTCTGGCTCTGTGCTAAGCAGAGAGTCTACTAAAGACTCTCTCTCCCTCTATTTCTGTCCCTCTCCACTGCATTCTCTCTCTAAAATAAATAGATAAATCTAAAAAAAATGCAGTGCTCTGTGTTTTGCACTCATATCTAGCTCCCATCAATAGGAATCTATACATAAAAAAAAGACATGGGATTTTATGTTTAACCTCATGAGTGGGATGAAATCCTTGACTGTATACACTAGTTTTTTTTTTTGGGGGGGGATGACCTTGACACAAAGAACTATGTATATCTCAGGGACTGGAGATGGATCTGTGTTCCGCTCTGACAAGTGGATGGTCCATAGGGATCATTTATAGTATAGTAACAGAGACTTGTGTTCATCTCTAGTGCATTTAATACAGAAAGAGCTTCTTTTTTTTTTTTTTTTTTTTTTCAGAAAGAGCTTCTGATTGAAGGTGTTAAGCCTGTATTTTCTAAGAATTCAATTTTCTGGAAAATGTTGAGAGGATTATTACCTAAACTTCTGCAGGTTGGGACTTGGTTGTGTATATGGCGGTGCCTTTAAAACTCTGGTAATAATGTTTATTACTCAACCAAGAACTTAAAGAGAAATGCCATAGTTGAAGATAGGCTCTCAGTCTAGACCCACTTGTTTCTAGTAAGGCTAGTAGGTTTGTAGTATTGCCACAAGGGAGTTCATACATGCAGCTTAATTTTATGATTATGATTCCAGGGCAAGATGAGTGCTGGACAGTCTTCCAGGTCTGAGCACCATCACTGCCTGTGGAGAATGGGAACCCACACCAGGGTCTCCATGTCCTCTCAGGGACCCAACAAAGTGACCCACTTCTATCTTATCTTTCTTAATATAGCTTTATCTCTTCTATAATGAAGACATAAATAACAGAGAGTTTCATGGAAAAAAATGGATCAGCATTCCTAGGTGACATTGTAACATCATAGCTAAATCATGGTAGAAATGTCCTCAGAATTCTAAGGAATTCCTACATCCACTTATTTGCCTAAAATGAATTTGGCAAAGTTAAGAAGCTTTTTACTGAGAATCATGGCTATGGTTTAGATAAATAAATAAATGTCCTAAACTTTTGAGTACTTTCTACATAACAAAGTATTATGGGTTATTTTCTATTGATTATTGTACAATGCAGTCTCTGAAAATAGACAATTCATAAGTGAGTTCCCACTTCCACAATCATAGCATGCTTTATAGCTATGGGGCTTTAGAGATAATTTATCCTCATCAGATTACTGGCTCAGGAGAAAATATTTTTTACTATTTTATGCTTTGCAAAAGCCCAAAATTTGACTTGCTATAAAATGTATTTATGATAGACCCATTTAAAATTCAGGAACTTTGTTTTACAGTGAGTTTCCCAGATGGAGTAAGATTTCTCCAAGACCATTCATTGGTAGAGAAGCAACATGATATAACAACAAAAAAATTAGAATTGGAAAACACCATGCATTCATTTATTCAACAAATAATTATTGAACTTCTTTTATGTGCCAGGCACCAAGCCTTGTGCTGCATACAACAGTGAAGAAAACAAACATCATTCCTGCATCTGTGCAGTTTGTAAGATAGCAGATCCAAGATGTTCTTCTGCTCATTACCCTTCTGATGTGTCAGTCAAGTCCATAATGAGATACACAGAAGTAATGATAATATCTTCCTTATCATAGATTATCATGAAGATTAAATTAAATAATGGATATGGAATCACTACATAAACTATAAATAGTTTTTACTGCTTCTCAATAAAAACCATTCAATGAAAACAGCAAAAGTCTGGAACCAGAGTGTTATTGGAAGTGTGTCAGATCTCCCAGTATTGATGCTTTGGCAGAATCTTAGGGTGCAGTACTGGGAGGGAAAACAAAAGCAGTTGGGACAGCCATTTCAATTCTAATCCCAGATCCATCACTTGAGTTTTCTGATTTCGGGGATCTTTTTAATTTTACCTATAATCTAGGGATAATAATGCCAAGTTACTGAGGATTTGTGACCAGTTTCTTGAAGGGACTGAAGTTCACAGAGTGTAAGTAGGAGACAACTTTATTATTTTTCATCATTGCCCCTTCAAAAAGTTACTGTGTTATCTCAGACCTCCCTCCCACTTATTAACATTACAGGCAGATCTAATAGTTTTTCCTTGAAAACAGGAAACAAATGGTTTTCTTTCCCCCTCTGACTGTAATGTCAGACTACATACCCTTCTCCCAATTACAACATCCTCCTCTCTTGCCTCAGGTGCTTTTGACAGTGGTCAAGGGGGCAAACCCAAGTCACTACGACTGGCCTTCCCTCTTATGTCCATGATCAAAGCCAGGATGCAAAGAAGAGGACAGAAAGAGCTGGCTGGAATAATTGGAATCTAGTGACAGAGGCATGCCTCTTTGTCTTGGGGGATTCTTTCCTGCATTCCTCAGAGCCAGAATGCCCCTCAGCCCCACTAACCCTGACCTCTGAGTTCAATCTGTTAGTCCTCTGAGAAGCCAATTTCTCTTCTGGCTGGACATATATGGCTCCTTCAGTAGCTCCCTGGCTTCTTGCCTTGACTCCTGGACTGTGATGATCTTATCCCACCAGGAGGCTGACTTGAGGGAGTTCCTTTTTAAGATGACCCAGAATCTTCCATCTTTCATGTGGCCCATGCCTGGCTCCAGAAAACACAGGCACTGTTGTGCCCTCCAAGTTCTGGAAGAATAGGCTCTGTCCCTTAGCTTGGGTGAAGGTAAAAGAGAGTCACAGTGACAATTCTTTCCAAAGAAATCCTCCCAAAATTATTACTTCATCCCCCCAGGTGCTTCTCTTCTAGGCTCAGGGAAAGTAGAGGAAAGTGATCCAATCTGCTAATGCTGGAGGATCTGGGATTCAGGGTGGCTGCTCCCACAAGGAGATGTCACATACTCTGCTTTAAAAGTCAACAAATTCAGCTATGCCAGCTTGTACTTGATTTGGGAATCTCTGCTAAAACTCTGAGGTAACATTTAGCATCCTGGTATAATTTAAATCAGATAATAAGTGTTTAAGTGCCTAGTTTGTGCCTTGCTATAATATAATAAATGGTCAAAAAATACAGACTGTATTACTCTTGGGACATTGACTAAAGTATTTTTTCACCTGTGACAATCCCTAAATATTACTGTATATAAAAAATTTTCTCTTTTATTGTCAGATAATTCATCATCCTTACTAAAAAAAATTACAATTTTTTAGTTTACAATTACAATTTTTAGTTTAGTGATTTCCCATTCCCTGAGAAAATGTACAGATCGCAGTTATGTTTTATATTTGCACAGTAATGAATTATAGAAATAAAGACTTTACTTTTTGCTTTGTTTAAATAATGAAACCTTAGAAATAACAGTTGAAGTTAATTTACCCACAACCTTCACATTAGAGCTTCAGTAATATTTGTATCCTGCCCTTTATAATACTCTCAGGTGGTAGGGAAAATAATGAGACACGGAAACTCCTTTCTCACTTGTATCTTGGATTAGGGGATGAGAATAGGAATACCAGATTCCTAATGAATTATCTGTGTGATTTTAACTGTAAGTCTGCTCTTGTAGGTAAACTGAGGATAATTACCCTAGAGTGTTATTTTTGAGATTTTTTTTCCTGTATTATGGTAAAGTGTTTTAGAACAGCATACCACAATGAAACCTTTTTGGGGATGAGACACTGTGAAACATTAAAAAAAAGGGAATGTGTTGGGTCACCTAGGTGGCTCAGTTGGTGGCTCTTGATTTTGGCTCAGGTCATAATCTCAGGGTCCTGGGATGGAGCTCCATGTGGGGTTCCAAGCTCAGCGTGGAGTCTGTTTGAGGATTCTCTCTTCTGCGCCTCCTCCTATTCACGTGTGCACTCTTTGTCTCACTCTAAAATAAATAAATAAATCTTAAAAAAAAAGGGTGAGGTATCATTAAGCACTTTACACATCCTCTGGAATATAATAATCATTGAATTTTTAGGTCTACAAAATAAATTGAGGAAGACTGCACTTTATATGTATCACATCCCTTCTTTGTGGTGATTTAAAAAATGTTCATAGAAATCTGACGTTAAATAAATCTGTTTATATTTGATTAAGCCCATGTTTCCCAAACTTATTTGGCAATGGAGCCCTTTTAAAAGAATTCTTGGTGACATGTTATTCCATGTTGCAGTTAAAAAAAACTGTCTTGTAGGGAAAGAAAGGATGTGATAGAGATCCAGATATTTCCTTTCACTTGAAATAGAATTAATTGAACTTTGAGGAGTGACAGAGCTTTCCCCTTCTCCTGATTTTCTGTTCAGAATATTTTTTCATTTACAAAAATACTTAATAAGAAAAGTACCAAATATGTATTTCCTACAAATATTTCCCCCTTTAAAAATGAACTTTTAATTCTTTGACCTAGGGAAGTTTTAAGATATGTAGTCAAATCTATAATTTTTTGCACTGATGTTAAGCTTAGAAAATGCACCATTACCCCCACAGGGTAATGTTTTCCTGGTATTATGCTTACATTTGCTACTCCTGCTCTGAGTAATTTTTCAAAGCAAAGACTGACCCCCCCCCCCCAATTCTTCACATACTTCTCATTTCTTTTCCCTAAGAAACTAAGAAAAACACTACTGCTCCACCCAGAGGTCCTTATTCCCATTGTGCAAGCCTCCTCTTCTTCTTCCCAGTGGCAGCCACTCTTCCAAGACTCCACCATGTCCTCAAAACTTGCAAACATACCCACTTTTTTCTAAGTCATCCACAGTATAGTTGATGCCAGGCTACAACTCCTACTAAGACTTAAGTAAAGACTGTACGTAACGACAGAGTTGTGTGATTCTGAGGGATAACTTGGGGCCACAACATGGCCCCCCTGAGTCTGCAGGCGGCTTGCTTCCGTGATTGGATGAGGCCCACCCACATTATGGAGGGCAATCTCCTCAAACTTCACTGACTTAAATGTTGATCTCATCCAGAGACACCTTCACAGAAACATCCAGACTAAAACAGGAGGACCAAGAGCACTCAAACTCAGACCCTGAGGCTTTGTCTCCTCCAGCTTTTATTAAGAGGGCTAGCAGATTAGCCATAGGAATTATTAATTTTGCAAAGCAGAGAAAAACGTGCTTATTTCAAAGGGTAAAAGAATAGGCTATTAACTCAAGGAGAGGGGAGCAGAGGAGCTGTATCTGGAGAACAATGTGGTCAAGAGTCAGTGGACAGGCTCAGCACCTCACGAATCCCCAGTGTGTCCAGGACTACAAGATTCAGTTCTCAGATAAACTCCACAACTGGTTGCTCACAACTGCCCACAGTTGGAGCTTACCAGGCCAGGTGGGGGCAAGCTGCCCTATCTTTGTCCCCATGTTTCTTGGCACAGCTATACTTTGCATGTTGATTGAAAAGCCCTTTTTGTTCACCAATGTTCCCCTAGAGGAAAACCTACTACAGAGTAGGTAAGTAATAATACTGTTGAATGAATAAGCTGAATGAATTGTTGAATGAAAAAGCTGTCCAATATTTAATATTATCATATTCATCCTTATTTCAGCAGAAAATATTTTCTTTGTCTCTGTGTGTCTACAGAGCTGATGGACATTCATAGCAGCACTATTTACTGTAGTCCAAAGCTGGAAACAACCTAAATATCCATTGAAGGATGATTGGATTATGAAATGTGGTCTATCCATACAGTGGAATATTACCCAGCCTTGAAAAGGAAAATGATTTTTCTTTATGTTACAACATGGATGAAACTTAAAGACATTATGCTAAGTGAAGTAAAAATAAGATGATATATATATGTGTTAAAAGCACTACATATGGACAAAAGACAAAAAGGAAATAAAAGAAAGAAATCATCTACCTTAGTAGCAATTATATTCGTGTGGTGAGACTGGCCAAACATGACTTCTTAAAAAAATTTCTCTCTATATTTCTATATTGAGCTAAAAAATTCTTTTTAAAAATCTACTTTAAAAAGCCCTGGAATTTTCTTTGGAATGTCCACTTAGTTCTCTACTGTCTTTCTCAAGGATAGTGACTATCCTCTTATTTATTTATTTGTTTGTTTATTTATTTATTTAATTTTAATATAATTTATTTATTCATGAGAGACACACAGGAAAAAGCAGAGACATAGGCAGAGGGAGAAGCAGATTCCTCGCAGGGAGCCTGATGTGGGGCTCTATCCTGGGACCTGAGATCAGGACCTGAGCCGAAGGCAGACACGCAACCACTGAGCCACCCAGGCATCCCCTCTTATTTATTTGTAATTGAGGCTAGGATTTGAGAAGAATCCTGTTTTTAACCCATGTATTCTTCATTTTCAGTCAATAATATTGTTTTAAGCATTGTCTTGCCAATGTATAGACTTCACGTATTTAATTTACTATTTGCTGGTGTAAAAGATGCATCACCACTCCTGTTCCATATCTTGATTTGCCTGATTTTATACCTGAGGCCCCTGTGCCATGGATTTTCTACCTGATGAGATGTTCTTAGGAGGTTCTGGGCCTCTCGACCCTCTGGTGGGAGACTGTGTCAGGAGGACGGGGAAGGAGCAGAAAGGGGGAATGGGAGATGGGACTGGGGAAGCAAGACTTACAGTTTCACTAAGCTTGTTTTATAAAATTGAGATCCAACTATATTCTGGTAAATATGTGAGTAGCTATGTGGGAAGCCTGAAGGCATAAGAATCATTGACAACATTGATAAAAGACCATCAATCTTGTCTATATACTATCAAGAAAATATTGGACTCCGAAGATCATTGGATATGAAGTCAAAGTTTTAGACTCTGTCACTAACTTTCGATGTGATCTCTGAGAGCTAATTTGCTTTTAGGACAGCTTCATTTTCCTCATGTATAAAATAGAATTTTAAGTATTTATGAACAATGAAATAAAGATTATATATGGAAGTTAAATAGTATAGAAATTTTTGACATTTATTATTAGTGTTAATCAAAATAACCAGGGAGATATAATGTCTATCCTCAAGAAGCTTCCAACCAAATAAAGCATGGCTAATGTATAAATGACTAAGATTAATTATATTGTTATAAGAAGCAAGTATATGCTTTAATGGAGACTCAAAGGAAAGAATAAAGGAAGAAATATAAGAAGAAAAGGAAGAAGGAAGCTTCATGTTGGATTAAAGTAGTGAATGATTTCGCAGAGGAAGTGATCCTTGAGATTGGCAGTCAAGGTAGAGGTTGGATGTCTAGCCCTGGTGAGGATACCAGGTGGTGAGAATGGCACAAGGGCTCAGTGATGTGACAGAGAAGGGATCTGATTTAGCTGAGATCATAGGAACTGTGAAGGAAAGGGGTAGGGGCAGATGGATAGAAGAAGAGATGGAGTAAGATCCCCTAATCAGTTTGAGGAGTTGGGGCATTATTCTTTCCAAGGCAGGAGGCTGACATTTATAGTGGTAGGGCTACCACATAGGACAAGGTTGGAGAAGTGGCCTTGTGGAGAATGGTCAGCAATGAGGAGAGACTGGAGATTAGGGCCTGATAGAAGCTAATACAATGGCCAGGGTGAGGAGAGTGATGGCCATACAGTGAGAACACTTATTATTGGTTGAGCTCTTGCTACATCCCAGACACATTATGTGCCTTATTTAATTTTCCACTGTAGGCACTGCTGTTTAACTGCTATTACTTTGGAAGGAATCAAAATGAGAGTTCTAAATTTATTTTGTTTGAGATCAAGAGACGGTGTTGCAATCTAGAAGTGTCCGTGGACAAGAGACATGTTCTTCAACGCAGCCAAGATTTGAAGTACAGTTTTTCCTACAGCTTCTAATTTTTATAATTAACCTTCTGGGTTTGCCAGATTTTGCTGAATTTGGAGTAAGTTTTTATTTTGTTTTGTAGGGTCGGGGGTAAAGCTGCAAGGAGACAGGATTGCAATCAATGAAATCATCATGCGAGAAAGTGGCCCTTCTGTTCTGTATCTATTTACAAAGCCATCACCCATCCCCAGGGTCAGTCCTTCTTTGTTGCCTCTACTGTGTCAGGCCCTGGGAGCCAACTTTCAGAGTTGAACAGCAATTATCACACAGGAAGTTTTCTCATTTAAAATTACTTTGATTAATTAGTTCCTCTGAAACTTGTTTAGAAGTGAAATAAATACTTAGTTTTGAGTTCAGTAATTGCAGATCTCTATGCACGCAATCAATCCTAATGATGCCCAAGGCATCTTGTTAGACAGGGGAACAGTAGCAATGTTGGGCTTTGAAGTCTCAATCTTACACCAGCAAGATGAGTTTAAGTTAGCTTTTTGCCGTAAGGGGTTCTCTGAAGAGTTTACTGATGGCTCAGGCTTCAAACTCACATATAGTCTTTTTCAGTCAAAGAAATGTTAGAAGTGAAAACTACCTTAGACAAACTCTGGGCTGAGCCCTTTCTTTGTCAAGGGAAGAAAGTGATCTGCTCAAGGTCATGAAGTTAGAGGCACAATTCTATCAAGAACCTGGTCCTCCTGAATGTAGAGCAATTACTCCTTGTCAGGTACCATGACACCTGCTCCTGAAAAAGGAAGGAAAGTAAGAAGGAAGGCAGGAGAGAAGGAAAAGGAAGTGAAGGAAGAAGAGAAAGCTCCAATAACTCTCACACTGGCAGGGAGTATTAGACATTTTATAATTAACTTCTGGCTATTTCCAAAGGAGCTTCTAAAAAAAAAAGACAATTATATTATCATGGAATTTTAGAAACTTGTGATAGACCAGCAAAGGAGAATTTTTAAAAAAGAGATTCAGTGTTTTCTGGTACTTCCTGATGAAGCCAGTGAAGGCAAGGAAGTAGTTTGAGCACTCAGGGATATAATGACACTAGCTTAAGCCTTTACCTCTGTTCTCTTTTCACCCATTTTTAAAAAATTAGATCTTTTTTCTGAGAAATATTTGATTGATATAATCTCTTGATAAGATATAGCCATCCAAATATATATTTTATGTTTTCTTTTATGTGTAAACGTTGCACACACGCACAATATAGCAAATATATGTCAGAGCAAACATCATACTAGCCTGGTGGGGGGAGGCAAGGTTCTGGAATGAGATGTTTAAATAGATATTACAGTGTTAAGGTTTAAGATAAAAGTGAGAAAGTTGCAACAAAAGGCTCTTTTATGCAAAAGAGCAGTCAGGGACCCTGGGCTTATAGCATAATCATTAATCAACTCACCATGGATTAGAGACATAAATGTAAGACCTAGAACTATAAAAACTCTTAGAAGAAAAAATAGAGGGAAAGACCCTTTACATTGATTTTAGAAATATTTTTTTTTTGGATTTGATGTGAAAGCATCGAAAACAAAAACAAGCAAGTGAGACTACAGCAAAGTAAAAAGCTACTGCATAGCAAAGCAAATAATATACATACCAAAAAGGCAACTTATTTATTGAGAAAAAAATATTTGCAAACCATAGATCTGATAGGTGATTAACATCCAAATTATATAAGGAACTCAAACAACTCAATGGCAAGCCAAACCAATCCAAACAACAAAAACTTGGTTACAAAATGGGCAAAGAATATTCATAGTTATTTTTCCAGAGATGACAAATAAATAGACATAAATGAGTATATAAAAAGATACTCAACACCACTAACCATCAGGGAAATGCAAATCGAAAGCACAGTGAGATAACACCTCATGCCTGTTGTGATGACTATTATCAAAAGACAACAGAGGGGCTCTGGGGTGACTCAGCTGGTTAAGTGCCCGACTCTTGATCTCTGCTCAGATCTTGATCTCAGGGTCATGAGTTCAAGCCCTGCATTGGGCTCACATATAAGAAAAAAAAAAAGACAAAAGATAACAAGTGTTGTGAAGGACGTGGAGAAAAAAGGGCCGTTGTGCCCTTTTGGTGGGAATGTAAATGATTACAGGCATTATGGAAAAACAGTACGGAATTTCCTCTAAAAAGAGAACTACCGTATAATCCAGCAATCCACTTTTGGATATTTATTTATTCATAGAAAATGAAATTAGTACCTTGAAGAGATATTTGCATTCTCATGTTTCTTTCTTTCTTTTTCTTTCTTTCTTTCTTTCTTTCTTTCTTTCTTTCTTTCTTTCTTTCTTTCTTTCTCTTTCTTTCTTTCTTCTTTCTTTTCTTTCTTTCTTCTCTTTCTTTCTTTCTTTCTTTCTTTCTTTCTTCTTTTTCTTCTTTCTTTTTCTTTCTTTCTTTCTTTCTTTCTTTCTCTTTCTTTCTTTCTTTTTTCTTTCTTTCTTTCTTTCTTTCTTTCTTTCTTTCTTTCTTTCTTCTTTTTTTTTGATTGAAGTTTATTGAATACACTGTAGGACAGCAGTGGGCAGGAGAGACTGTGAGGAGGTGGTGGTGAGGGGGGTATGGGAATGAATGGAATTTCCCCTTTTTTGGTAACTGTGCCTGGTTGTAAGTAGCCCATTGGTTAGTTAGGTCCTGTGGCTATTTCAAGGTGGGTCCCTTAATAAGCCTGTTTTGCATTCAGTGCGGTTGCCACTGTGAGTCCTTGTGCCTTGTTCAAATCTACATTGCTCAAACCTGTTGCCTAAAAGCAGCCTTTACATCCCCGCTGACAGGTCAACCATGACAAATCTTTGGCATTTGGGCAGAAGTCTCATCTTCAGTAGCTTCTTCCTGCTGAATGAGGGGAGCAGAGATGTCTCTACCTATGAGTCAGTTGGGGAATTTATATATAGGAGTCACAAAATGTAGAGGCAGCTGCACCCAAGGTAGACAACAGGTTTGAATCCCTGACTAGATCATCTGTAGGCTGGAAGTTATGGCAGTGAAGGATTTTCAGCTTCAGGAGGAGAGACATCAAAAAAGACAACAAAGTAGGAGCAACTGGGTGGCTCAGTTGGTATATATAAATGTTTATATATACATAAAATTGGAAAATTGTCCATGGCAGAGAGCATGTTTTAACTTTTCAGATTTCTTTTGATATCTAATGTTAGGCATATAATAGATATCTTAATTATCCTCATATCAAAAGGACTCTTGAGTTCGGCTCAGGTCATGATCTCAGGGTCATGGAATCAAGCCCCTCATTGGGCTTTGTGCTGAGCATGGAGTTTGCTGGGGATTCTCTCTCTCTCTCTCTCCCTCTGCCCCTCCCCCCACCTCATGCACACGCTTGCACTCTCTCTCTCAAAAAAAAGATAAATAAAAAAAATAAATAAATAAAATCTTTTTTTTAAAAAAAAGACAAGAAAATTATTATGAGAAAATAACAATTGCACCACACTGCAACATTATTCACAGTAACCAAGATTTGAAAATAGTCTAAGTGTCCATTGATGAATGAATGGATAAAGACATTGTGATTGTATATGTTCGCTTTTTAAAAATGAAGGAGATACTGTCTTTGCAATGGAGTGGATGGATCTGGAGTATATTACGCTAAGTGAAATAAACCAGAGGCAGAAAAGACACATAATACATGGTTTTACTTATATGTGGGATCTGACTTAGATATGAAATCTAAAAAAGTAAAGTTTATAGTAAGAAAATCATGATTACTCAGGGCAGGGAATTTGGGGGAAACAGAAAGATTAGTCAATGGGCACAATATTTCAGTTATGTAGAACGAATAAGTTCCAGAAATCTAATGTATTGGATAGGGTCTAGAGTAATTAATCCTGTATTTTGTACTGAAAATATGTGAAGAGAGTAGTTCTTAGGTGCTCTCATTAAACACACAAGAATGATAACTATGTTAGGAGATGGATATGTTACTTAGCTTGATTATAGTTATTTCACTATGCATATGTATGCTAACATCATACTGTATGCCTTAAATATACACAATTTTTATTAAAAATCAAGTTAAAGAGGCATGTGGAATTTTATTTTCTTATTTTTACAAATTGCGTAAAATGCAAGTAATTTACCATCCACATTTGGTGATGATTACACAACTTATTTGACTTTATGCTTTTATATTAAAAAATAATGTATGTTCATGGTAAATATTCAAAGAAGGCATGCAGATGAATACCTGGCAAGAAGTGATCACAGCCCAGATCTCCAGCTTCCCTCTTTGGTGTGGGGCAGTATTAATAATTCTGTGTTTCCTTCCAGAAGATTTTCATCCCTCATAAGAATATACATGAACTTATCTTTGCATAAACAGGCAAATGAAAAGATACTGCATACACTGTGCATTGATTTTTTAAATAAAAAACCCTTAGACATTATTATGTTTCAGTATGTTAATTAATTAAGTAGCTAACCCCACAAATTTTTATCAAGTACTACTGTGCTAGGTGCTATGTAGAGGGCTATGCCAGGGCAGGGATATAGTACCTTAGTGAGTAAAAACAGATATAGACCTGCCTTCTTGGGGTTTATGGTATAGAGCCACAAATATATGCCAATTTTATAGCATAGTAAGTACCATAAAGTAAGGATTCTTGGTCATGGATACCTTGAAAGGTGTAGATTCTACAAAAGTGTTTAAAGCAGCAGAGCCTGGCTAATGAAAGATGTATATTGCTGAACAGAAGTATGGATACACTAAATATGTGGTATTGCTATTATTCAGCAAAAGGTGTCAAAATTCTCCCTGCTAAGCAGAAGTTGGAATATATTTTTTTGGCTGTCCATGTATGGGTAAATAATCATATAAAAAGGCAAGAATTTTAGATATTTATTAAAATATCATTGATTACATTTAATATATTTGTTAGTCCTGGAAAATAATCTTTAATTACTTTTTATTTCCATGATATAGGTAGTATATTAAAGTGTGCCTGTTACTAAAAAGAATCCAATATTGAAGTAGACAGAAGAAAATTGAAAACCCACTCAACTTGCCACCTCATATTCACCCTGCTGAAATTCAAGTTTCTTCTCATGAAGTAGCAACCTACTCATGAGCCTGCTTAAGATTCTTTCTCCCTCTCCTTCTGCCCCTCTCTCCCCTCCCATGCATACATGCATTCTTTCTCTTTCTAAAAAAAATCTGCTTGCAATTACATTTTCCACAATTAAATTTTCTTACTTGGAGGTAGGGACTGCATTTTTATTTGTCTTTGACTTTTAGCAATTGTAAGGGCAGGTTTTAAAAACCTATTTGTGTGATTTAAAAAAAATATTGAGGTTGACACAGAATATATTTGTTTAATATTTAAATGAATGATCAAGACTATTTTAGTCAGGATAAGCTAGATTACATTATATTTCAAGTCCATGAGACATATCGTCTTTTTACTAATTGATGACTTCAATAAGCCAGTTTCCTTCCCTCTTTTGGTGTCACTATCACCAATACATGGCCACCATGATTTGGCAGAAGGAGAAGAGATAGATTGGATGATGTGTATGAGGTTTTATAGCGAGAAATAGAAATAGTGTACCTCACTTTTTTTTTGTATCCCATTGTTAAGAATGTAATCGTGTGATCCTGACAGGTACAAAATAGGCTGAAATATGTGGTTGTCCTGTGTACCCAGAAAGAGGAGATGGGCTCAGTGAGCATCTAGTCTGTCTATATTAGCAGAGGGGAAGCTCTTTGAGAACTTGGACATCTTTTTTCCTTTTAAGATAAATTAAGTGGAAGAACAAGCATTCCTTACCAATGTTTGCCTACACTGATGCTATTTTACACACTTAAAATTCCCAATCACTGCTCTGATTTGAAAATCATTCTTAGGAAACCAGTAATTCTTCATTAGGATGTCTTCTCTTTATTTTTCTCAACAAGATCTATGTGAAATATCAGCATACATTTATTTCCTCCTCTTGACAAAGTTTCATTTAGCCCAGGTTTCTTCTTTTTCTGAATATGTACAAAATGACAGAATGCGAAATCATTTTAGTGTTTGACAAATATTTTCAACAATCAAGTCTGGCAGGTCAGCATTTTAAGGCACTTTCAAGGAAATTTTACTGAATTAACTTTTTTTTTTTTTTGCCCAAATTCCTTTGACAATCCATTTCAAGAAGTGTCAACATCACTCTGGAAGGCTTTCATTTTGAGGAATGAAAATCTGAAACCTCTAGCCCAAAGGCTGTGAACCACTGACTTCTACTGAGAATCTAATAGACCCTCTTGAACAAGTAAGCACACAAACAAGATTTCTACTGAACATTTTCAGGGAGAATCTTGGACCCTTTGAAACTCACCTGTGTTCTTCCTAATGAACGATGGACCTAATATTAGAACTCCTGCTCTAGCAGAGGTAGAGAAAACCATTCAGGTGAAGAAGAAGAAGAAAGAAGAAGAAGAAGAAGAAGAAGAAGAAGAAGAAGAAGAAGCAGAAGAAGAAGAAGAAAAAAGAGGATCGAAAACTAAGTGCTAGAGCTCCTAATATACAAGATGCATTGGGATGAGTTCTGATTATACTGACTCTGCCATTAACTCTCTTCATGATCCTGGGAAAACATAGAAGTTCTCATAATCACACTAAACAATTGTTTTCCTCTGTAGTTGTGACAACCTGAACTAAAAGCATCACAAGGGCAAGAAACCTCTGATTTGTTCATGGCTTTACCTCTAGTGTTTAGCACATAATTGGATAAATGGTCCGTAGGCACTGTTCAATAAATATTTGGCCTATGGCTACATGGGACCTAAATTATTCCTATTTGATTCTGTCTCTGATTTGATATAAAATCAATTTCATGAAAAAAAGAAAGTTGGCCAAAAATAATTTTATTCAGTTATTTATCTATGAACACCGAGAAAGTCCTCCTTCTACCACTACACTGGACTTGTAGCTCCTGGCAAAAGACAGAATCAGGTGTTTAGAAGTGTGGCCTTGGACACACACACATTGTTCATGGAACACTGGGCTCAAGGGACAAGAGAGATACAGGCTCTCTAAAAGGATTGAGGGGACTTGTCACCCTCCTGCTCCAGTTTCCTGCCCTGAATAAGGAAGCTATTTTATAAGTACATTGTACAGAAGAATTAACCATTCACAAATACAGAAGGTCCTATTTATTTATTTATTTATTTATTCATTCATTTATTTAATTTTTAAGTAGGCTTCAAGCCCAGCGTCGAGTCCAATACAGGGCTTGAACTCACGACAGTTTGGTGAAGACCTGGGCTGAGATCAAGAGTCAGACACTTAGGTAACCAACTGTGCCCCCAGAAGGTCCTTATTATCTGATGTAAACAGATATCAGGCAAATGTTCATGAAATACACCAACATGGAAAACAAAACCAACATTTTCTATTATATTGCAATGAAGTGTTTGATGGAATGGATCTTGAAAAACAGAACAAAAACTATGAAATGCTATACCAAATTTCAATTAGGAAATTTATACAAAATAAACTAATAAAATTAAATACTGAGAAGAGCATATTATTTTCAGCATTCCATAATGGTTTTTATCGCTTATTCATTCATGAAGGGTGTTAGTTTTGCAAAACCCATTGGAGAACGTCATCGATTTCCTGAGAGGTTTCTCTTAATTTGTGTATCTCATTCTCTTTGAGGCTCTACGGATGCTTCAAACCATCCATATTGGTCTTCCTTTATTAAAGTGTTAGCTGGCTATATGTCAGATCCTCAGAGCTCAGAGATGTATCTGCAACTAACGTATCTAACACAGCAACTTCCTCCTGTTATCAGCTTTCATTGTGTTTGCATTGTATCCTTAGAAGATAACATGAAAAGGTAAACCAAACTCAGACCTTCAAATATGTTGACTTTTTGGTTGGGTAAGTTAGCTATTTCATAATAGAGCAGAGAGGTATGTTTGAGTATTTGGCATTTCCTAAGTGTTTCTTTCTTTGAATATTTGTGTGTGTGTGTGTGTGTGTGTGTATGTGTGCGTGTGTGTGTGTGTGTGCACACGTGTGTGTTAGGCCTTCTGTTTCTTAACATCACCACGTAATGATTGGGATTTGGGTCATAAATACATACCACAGAATCTCTGTGTGTATTCCATTTCCTTATTCCTCTAGGCTCAGTGTCTCTTGCATTTGGGAATATCCTAATAGAGCTTTCTTTTTCTGGCTGATGCAATTTTCATTTTGTCTCTCCACTGTCCCATTATTATACTCTCCTCAGGGTGCTGAAGGGTAGAATTTTACAATAAAACTAGATAGCAATTTCACATTAGCAGAAAAACTGTAATTTCTGAAATTTTAGTCCTTCACCTCCTCAAGACAGACGCAAAATGCACTGCAATGTTCAAAACAGATAAGTGAAACTTCAGGAGCAATATTAATATCCTAAATTTATATATCATTATTGTGCATTCTAAATAAGGTTCTAAACACTTTAAGTGTATTAACCGATCAAATGATTCACAGGCTTAAATGCAGTTGCTGACATTTTCTGTTTTTTTAAAAAACAATTTTGTTTTCTTTATTTTTTTAATATATTTTATTTATTTATTTGACAGAGAGAGGGAGAGAGAGATAGAGAGCACACAAGCAGGGGGAGTGGCAGGAAGAGGGAGCAGGGGAGACAAAAGCAAGTTCCCCACTGAGCAGGAAGCCTGACACAGGGCTCAATTCCAGGACCCTAGGATCATGACCTGAGCAGAAAGCAGAGGCTCAACTGACTGAGCCACCCAGGAGTCCCAAAGCAATGGTCTTTTTTTTTTTTTTAATTAATTTTTATTGGTGTTCAATTTACCAACATACAGAAAAACACCCAGTGCTCATCCCGTCAAGTGTCCACCTCAGTGCCCGTCACCCATTCCCCTCCAACACCCGCCCTCCTCCCCCCTTCCACCACCCCTAGTTCGTTTCCCCGAGTTAGGAGTCTTTATGTTCTGTCTCCCTTCCTGATATTTCCCAACATTTCTTCTCCCTTCCTTTATATTCCCTTTCACTATTATTTATATTCCCCAAATGAATGAGAACATACACTGCTTGTCCTTCTCCGATTGACTTATTTCACTCAGCATAATACCCTCCAGTTCCATCCACGTTGAAGCAAATGGTGGGTATTTGTCGTTTCTAATCGCTGAGGAATATTCCATTGTATACATAAACCACATCTTCTTTATCCATTCATCTTTCGATGGACACCGAGGCTCCTTCCACAGTTTGGCTATTGTGGCCATTGCTGATAGAAACATCGGGGTGCAGGTGTCCCGACGTTTCGTTGCATCTGAATCTTTGGGGTAAATCCCCAACAGTGCAATCCAAAGCAATGGTCTTAAAGAATTGTTGTTTCATACATTTCTCATTTTTCTGTTGTATGCTGTTTAGGAATGTTCTCCGCTGCCCTACACAGGTTTCTCTCTCTTTGAATTGTTTAAGTTTTGAAGGAGATAATGTCCATAAAATGCTCCACCTTGTGCCTGGCATCTCACAAATACTTAGAATTATGGCTTATTCCTCTTATTAATATTTGAGAATGGGGGCAAGAATGGAGGGGACCCTGACTTCTGGATATTACACACTGTAGTTTGTACAGAATCTATTGGGCTGGTGATCACCTAGTACGAAGCACAGGGAATAATTAATTTTGTTGGTGCGGGGGGCATGGGGAAAACCAAATATATTTGGTTAACTTCTGGCTAGAAGCATGGGGCTTGAGTAGGAAGCAATGCCAGATATAGTACCATGTCAGGACATTCTAAGCAGCATCATGCTCAAATCAAAGATAGGTGGTAACACTGGAGGCTTTTTCAGGCAACACAGCTTGAGTCCTGAGGGCCTGCACCATCAAGGGCATGGTGGTGGTGAGTAGCAGAAGTGGCTGAAGAGGAAGGCTGTAATGATGAGCCTTTGTGTCTTGCAGAGGACCTTGACACATTATCTTGTCAAGTTGCCATAGTGTTCTGGAGGTTATTGAGATGGACAGGCGATTTATAATAGGGTCATAAACAACAACAGTAACATTTTTTTTTCTGATTTATGTTCTACTTATAGAAGTTCTAATGACCCACTCTAATCTGTACAGTCATATTTTGGGGGGAGATTCTCCCCCATCATGCAAGAGTCTCTTCCTAAAGTTGAAAAACACAGTCAGTGAGTATGAATCTATTCCTTCTTTCTATCCTTCCAAAAAAAATGGCCTCTGGCGCCTCTTTCTTGACACAGTTGCACCAAGCAGCTCTGTCCTTCTGCAATCTCTGTGTGGTTCCTAGCAAATCTAGGTGCTCTATAATGTGTTCCATCTCTCGCCTTACATTAGTCGCCCCTCCATTTTGTGCTTTGAGATTGGTCATGTGTGGATGTGCATTGTGCGGGTTGCACTGAATGGAAGAAGTGCTCTCCCAATCCCACCTGGAATGGTGATACAACCTTCCTAAGTCACGGTATAGGGTAAAACGGTAAAACCTGTAGGTTTTACAGAGACTCAAAGATATAGCCCTTTGCCTGACATAGTATTGTTTCTTAAAATTCTTCCACATGGTCCACAGGATATACCCCACAGCCATTAACATGGACTTCCCAGTCCTGTGCTATCTGGTCTTGCCCACTGCTCTTGCTTAATTCAGTGCTGCTCTAGTTATCTCTCCAGGGTCCAGCCACCCTGAACTTCATTTCCTTGAATCCACATTGCTTTTTCTCAACTCGGAGGTTTGCATGTCTATAACCACTGTAAGACTGCTCTCTGTAGCCTCCTGGCACTGCCACCCCATCTTTGTCACCACTTTACCCAGCAAACTCCTGTTCTGTTATCCTTCATTTCTAAGTTTAATATTAGCTCCTCAGATAAATCTTCCCTAAGGTTACACCTTATGTCGTGTCTTGTAATACAGTTGTGGACACTTTATTGTGATGCTTCCATGATACTAATCATAATGCATAAATATATGTTATATAATTATTAGATTTCTTCCCCCGTATGGCAGTAGGTTCCAAAAAGCACTGTATCTTTATTTTAATTTTTACTTGTTTTTTGATTTTAAGTGATATTTATTAAAACCTTTATATATGTAATCTCATTTCATCCTTATAACAATTCTATGGGGAAGACAAGTTATTTCCATTTTATAGATAGGAAAACTGAGGCTTGGTGAGTTTACTTGCACTGCTCCTGGTCACACAGGTAGTGAGTTCTAGATTTGGGGGTCACACTTGGGCAATCTCAGTCCTGGCTTGCTTCTTAACTGTTACAAACTCACCTAAGACCTTACCTTGACTCATGGTTATATCTATCCCAACATCTGACTCAGTATTGGATATCTGGGAGTTGCTTGATAAATATATTTTGAATGTATAAATATAAAGTTTGATGTAGAGATAAAGTTTGCCCTAACCATGTGGCTTTGCTGTCTCTCAATTTCAATTTCTCAAATGCCGTCTCTCAATTTGATTGCTTACAAAATGGTTAAGTGGCACTCAATATGGTTCAGAGCTAAAATTCTTTAGTCTTTGCATTATCTTCATTATTACCATTATCATTATGGACTACAAATAATTCTTGAGAATCTATTGTGTGAAAATAATTCTATTGGTTATTCCTTTCTCCCAGATTCTGTTTTATCTCAAATACATAAATGATACTCACAAAGGAAATGGACTTTGCATGTTAATTGGACCAATTATATTCATCATAAATGATCTCTCACTTCATTCTAGAAAGATAACTGAGCATTATAATTGTTCACTTGGCACCAGAAGAGCACATGAAGATCCATTTTGCTTTTAGTGGCATATCCCAAAGGGATGCTCAGGCTTATATTTTCTCCTGGCATTGTTACCACTAGAAGGAGGATTCCTGTGGCGTGAATTGAAGGCACTTTTTTTTTTCCTAAGGTAATGTGAAAAATTGTGGAATTGAGTTGAAAATCAAATGAAGTCATTACATTCATAAAGTAAGTTGTGTTTAACCAGATGAAAATGCTCGGTAAATCACTATATGGACAACACCCCCCCCCCCATTCTTCCTATAATCAAACCATAACATCATTTGACTTTGTGGAATACAATTAAGGTTTTCTTTCTTATTAACATATTTGATGAAAATAGCTGAAATGTCTACAAATGTCTTGTGTTCAGTTCCTTTTTTTTAGAGCTCAATATGTTTATTCATCATACTGTGGTCACCACAAGTGTACCTACTATCTGCCACCATACAACGCTATCGCAATACCACTGAGTATATTCCCTATTTTGTGCCTTTTATTCCCTTGACTTCTTTTTTTTTGTATATATTTTTTATTGGAGTTTGATTTGCCAACATATAGAATAACACCCAGTGTTCATTCCATCAAGGGCCCCCCTCAGTGCCTGTCACCCAGTCACCCCATCCTCCTGCCCACCTCCCCTTCCACCTCCCCTTGTTCAATTCCCAGAGTTAGGAGTCTCTCATGTTCTGTCTCCCTCTCTAGTTTTTCCCACTTATTTTCTCTCTTTTCCCCTATAATCCCTTTCACTATTTTTAATATTCCCCAAATGAATGAGACCATATAATTTTTGTCCTTCTCCGATTGACTTATTTCACTCAGCATAATACCCTCCAGTTCCATCCACATCGAAGCAAATGGTGGGTATTCATCGTTTCTAATGGCTGAGGAATATTCCATTGTATACAGACCACAGCTTCTTTATCCATTCATCTTTCGATGGACACCGAGGCTCCTTCCACAGTTTGGCTATTGTGGACATTGCTGCTAGAAACATCGGGGTGCAGGTGTCCCGGCGTTTCATTGCATCTGTATCTTTGGGGTAAATCCCCAGTAGTTTAATTGCTGGGTCATAGTTCAGTTCCTATCTTTTTCAGTGAAGCAGGCAATTAGATGTGCATGTGATAGATATCTTCATCTTCATGAATCCTCTATAGCTCTATGTAATTGTGTATTGCCCACTATTGTCTCTCCTTATATCTTGCAGGAAACTTATTAGCCCGTAAAATAGGTCAAATTATAGAAATATCAACTTGAGTCATTATTTTCATGACCTTAAAACATTTCTTTTTCTATGTTAGGTAGTACATGGAAGAAGAGCTCAAGAGGAGTACAATTTTTATCTATCATCTATCTATCATCTATCTATCTATCTATCTATCTATCTATCTATCTATCTATCATCTATCATCATCTATCTATCATCTCTACCCCTATTTACATGTAATCCAGCTATATCAATTTCTTTCTATACATCTATCTGTACCTATATCTGTATCCATTTGCCTCTATTTTTTCACTTTTTTAGATATCTAAGATCTATATATAGAAATGTAGATAATAGATAAAATGATGGCAGGTACATGTGGCCTGGAGAGGATGAACTAAGAACTCAGTTACTTGTGGATGACCATTTTTAGAAGCATATACCTTTTAGAAACGTCTCCCTACAAGGAGGTGTTTGAGATATGGAGAGGAGAGATGTTTTATGGGGAGAAAGTTTCTGAGCATTCCTTGACTCTAACAAGGCATGCAGTGGAGCTTTAAGTCTACAAATGAATGACAAGTAAAAGTAGTTCAAAAAAGCTCTATTTTGTGTGTCTCCACATATAAGAACACCATTCAATATATCATGCATCATATTAAACTCATTCTCTTCATAAGGGTTTTTGGAATACATGATTTCAAAGTTGGTAACAAGAATGGTAATGTTTTGCCTAAATTCCTGGCTGATTTACTTGTCTTTTGGATGCTACTAATTGTATATATGGGCTGCTAAAAGTTTTTTTTTTTTTTTTCTAAAGCCTTTTGAGGGAAATCTCTGGTCTGCACAAAGTAGTGGGTAAGACTTCCTCATGTGCAACAGGTTTTATTCTTGCATTTATTTTTTTGTCCTGATCTTGTTTTTCCTTTTTAACATTTTCTTATTTATGCTACTTGCCTGTGTCTCATGTCTCACCCTAAACACCTGCAACCCTTTGTTAATATGTAAAAGCATTGACATACATATTCACATATGTATATATTGACATGTATGTATATTCTATATTTTAATAACTAGAGAGGCAAATAGGAGAGATTGGGGAAGGAATATCTTGCAATTTTCATTCCCAATATGATTCTTCAGGCAAGCCCAGCAATTTCCCACCTTGTGTAAAAGCCGCATGTTGAAAAGGGGAGGTTTCTGCATGACAACACGTGAAACTGTAAGGAGTCATAGCATAGCTACAGTTGGAAATCCTTGGAAGGTAAAGCAAATATATCTGAAGGACAGATGACTGAGGTGAAGAAATTGCGAAGTCATAGAGAATGCAATCTGTACTTTTAACTTCTAGTTTTCAAAGTGCTTAATCACATTTGTGATCTCTTGGAGGTTCACCCAACTAAGGAAGGTAGGTGAGACAGTAGAGTTTTGAGCTTTTAAGTTCATTTAAAATTGCAGCAGCTGGCACACCTGTGTAGTTCAATGGTTGAGCGTCTGCCTTTGGCTCAGGGCATGATCTTGGGATTCTGGGATTGAGTCCCGCATCAGGCTCCCCACAGGGAGCCTGCTTCTCCCTCTGCCTATGTCTCTGCTTCTCTCTCTGTGTGTCTCTCATGAATAAGTAAATAACATCTTAAAAATAATAAAATAAAATTGGCAGCATCAAGATCAGAACTCAGGTCTTTTGGTTCTTGGGCTTAAGACTCTTTTAGGAATATGCTTTGTGAAAATGACCACCTTGAATTCTAAGAGTATTAAAATAGCACTTATTCCAACCTTCTTTTGCTTATTATGAAGAATTTCTACCTTGGCAATCAATATAGCATTAGTATGTATGTATACATGCATTTTTTATTTATCTATTTTAAAGTTAAAAAGTATAGATTCTTACAATCAAATAGATACAATTCCAAGAGAGCAATTCTTAATTTTTCTCCCTTGATTTTAAGTTCATCATGTAGCACATGAGCAAAACTAAGTTTTTTTTCTCAAACATAAGAGAATTTAAAGCCTTGGATTTAAAGCAGAAATATTAGCTCAGAACTCTGACAGTGATAATTTAGCTCTTTTTTCTTTGTGCTGTGCTGGAATAGTAGATGCTCTGGGGGTTTAACACAGACAAGTGGAAATGGTGCTTCCTGCACTGCTGGCAATACACCCGCCTCCTGTGTCTGCCCCAGAAGAAGAAAAAAACTGTCAAACGTTCAATTCCATAACTTTTTGTATTAACAAATCACCATCCACTTGGTGGCATAAAACAAGAAAAATTTATTTTCTCAAAGTTCTGGAGGTCATAAGTCCAAACTCAATATCACTGGGTCAAAATCAAGGTGTTGGCAGGGCTACTGTCCACCCAGGGGCTCCATTGGAGAATCCAATCTTTGCCTCAAAGGCCTGGTAGTGCTGGTATTCCCTGTGGTTCTATCATTCCAGCCTCTGCTTCTATGGCCACACTGCCTCCTCCTCCTGTGTCTGTAGTCAAATTTCCCTCTGTCCCTTTCCTATAAGGGTATTTGTGATTGCATTAAGGGCCTACTCCGATAATCTTCCCATCTCAAGATTCTTAATTTTGAACTTAATGAGTCTTTCCTCATATAAGGTAATATTCCCAGGTTCCAGGAACTAGAACCTAGATACCTTTATGGGCCATATTCAGCTTGTGGTATTGCTCTAAACTATTCAGTTTGGCCAGTTCAAGTGTTTTGTTTGTTTTAACTCTTTATAGAAAATTCAACCACATTATGAACACAATTATCTGTTGATGAATAAGTTGCTTCTTTTCAGCATCCATTTGAGCGTCATACAAGTAGCTAGAGCTCACATTCCTACTGTCAAAGGAAAACTATTCTATTATTCAAGTTACATACTTTATGCATCTATGCATAAAATTGGTTTTGAGGATAAAAGTTGAATAAAATGTAGTTATTGCTTTCAAGAAAATTATAGTAAATGCATTTCTGATTATATTCTAAAACACTATTAGAATAAAAACATGCTTTTTCATGGAATTCCCTAGTAAAGACAAAAGGAGTCAATGACCAGCACAGAAACCAGAACTTCTTTTTTATATCTTTCACAAGGTGCTCCATCAAATGCAAAGAGAAAAGATAACTCAATCACCCTCTCCCGAAAAGGAGGGAAAATTAGTTGAAAGATATATGGTGACAGGGAGGAAAAGGTACAGCATAATGAGTATTCTAACGAACAAGGGGTAGTGGAAGGGGAGGTGGGCAGGGGGATGGGGTTACTGGGTGATGGACACTGAGGGCAGCACTTGATGGGTTGGGCACTGGGTGTTATACTATATATTGGCAAATCGAGCTCCAATAAAAATATACAAAAATATTATGAACTGTTGAAAAAATGGAATTTTAATAGCTTTGTATGGTGACAGATGATGGCTACATTTGTGGTGACACAGCATAATGTATAAACCTGTTGGATCACTATGTTGCACACCTGAAACTAATGTAACATTGTGTGTCAACTATACTCAAAGAAAAGAATATGGTGACTCACGTTATGTTATGTGCATGATAACTGATCTCCTCTGGCAGCATAGGACTGATTTCTCATCATCTAAAATGCGTGATACTTATGGCATGGTGTTCATGTCTCACGATGAACAACATACATGCATCAGTTGGGTATTTCAGTGATCTAAAATGGCAAATGATGAGGGAGGTTGATATACTGATCTACTGACATATTTATTAATCTTTTCACAGGAAAGGACCATCGAAACCCAAGATCAATGGATGAGAAAAATTTCACCGAAGTGAAAGAATTTATACTTCTAGGGTTCACAGCAGACTTGTGGTTACAGAAAGTACTCTTTGTTATTTTCCTCTTCATCTATGTCACCAGTCTTTCAGGGAACATGACTCTGATTTCTCTGATCTGTGCTGATTCTCGGCTCCACACAGCCATGTATTTCTTCATTGGGAATCTTTCATTCCTTGATCTCTGGTACTCTTCTGTCTATGCTCCCCAAATTCTTAGGACTTGTATGGCTGAAGACAAAAGCATATCTTTTGCTGGCTGCCTAGCTCAGTTCTTCTTCTCTGCTGGTCTGGCATACAGTGAGTGTTACCTGTTGGCTGCCATGGCTTATGACCGCTATGTGGCCATCTCCAACCCTTTGCTTTATTCCCAGACAATGTCCTCAAGGTTATGTGCCAGTCTTGTTGCAGCTTCATACCTTGGTGGCTTTCTTAACTCAACCATCATTACCAGCGAGACATTTACCTTGAGCTTCTGTGGGAGCAATGTCATTGATGATTATTTCTGTGACCTGCCACCCCTTGTAAAGCTGGCCTGCGATGTGAAGGAGAGCTACCAGTCTGTGCTCTATTTCATACTGGCCTCCAATGTCATTGCTCCCACTGTGCTGATCCTGGCCTCTTACCTCTTCATCATTGCTGCTATCTTGAAGATCCGCTCCACTCAGGGACGCCTCAAAGCTGTCTCCACCTGTGGCTCTCATCTGACAGCTGTCACCTTGTACTATGGCTCTATTCTCTTTATTTACTCCCGACCAAGTACCAGTTATGCTCTGGAAAGGGATAAAGTGGTGTCAGTGTTCTATACTGTGGTGATACCATTGTTGAATCCCTTGATCTATAGCTTAAGAAATAAGGATGTTAAAGAGGCTCTGAAGAAAATGTTAGATAAGGCACCATTTTCTTAAATGAAAGTACTTGGGAAACATGGCTATATAGGTTTTTTTGGTGATCTTCACATCATCGCTATTAGCCAAGACTCTCAGACATAATGAAAAAAGCGAAAAATAAAATTATTAGAGAATGTGGAAACCCTTAACTACAATAGTCTTTTTAAGTTGGTGCTAATGTATTTGAATATGTGCTTAAAATAAATAAGTGGGTGTGTTTGGAAAAACTGCTATGCCTGCCAGCTGGGAACAGAGTCTAAAATTCTTAGAATTCTGAGAAGGGTGAAAGGGAGTAGTTTTTGTTTTGTTTTGTTCTATTCTGTTTTTTTGCTTGCCATTGTGCAAAGATTTTTTTTTTTTTTTTTTTTTGCAGCAGACGCAGGATAGAATAACCCAGAGTCACAGTGAGCTTCCAGTGAAGGAATGTTTCCTAACAATTAGAATAATCAAGGAAGGGATCCCTGGGTGGCGCAGCGGTTTGGCGCCTGCCTTTGGCCCAGGGCGCGATCCTGGAGACCCGGGATCGAATCCCACGTCAGGCTCCCGGTGCATGGAGCCTGCTTCTCCCTCTGCCTGTGTCTCTGCCTCTCTCTCTCTCTCTCTGTGACTATCATAAATAAATAAAAAAAAAAAAAACTAAAAAAATAAAATAAAAAAAAAAAAGAATAATCAAGGAAAAAAGAATAGGAGCTGTATGAAGATAGAAATGGAGATGTAGAAAGAAATAGTAACTAGACAGATTTTAAAAAGTTTTATACCCAATGAGAAGATTAATTGTGAAAATCTCTATTAGGTGAATCAATAATTGACAGCCATTAAAGATCTACAAATGTTTGGGTTTCTTTGCTGGTTCAGTTTTATATATGAAATTCATAGCAACTTAGAGAATGTTTCATCACGATGTGTCACATTTCCTAATTTTAAGTCTTTTTATGTATAAAACATGAAGCGGGACGCCTGGGTGGCTCAGCAGTTGAGCATCTGCCCTTGGCTCAGAGCGTGATTCCAGAGTTTCGGGATCAAGTCCCACATCAGGGTTCCTGCAGGGAGCCTGCTTCTTCCTCTGCTTGTATCTCTGCCTCTCTCTCTCTGTATCTCTCATGAATGAATAAATAATAATAATAATAAAATAAAATAAATATAAAACATGAAACTATACCACACAAAAGAGCCCTAGTGTCGGTGACCAAGTATATTCAGTTGCTAATGTTTCCATAACAGAATGCCACAGACTGACTGGGTGGCTGAAACAACAGAAATTTATTTTCTTATAGTTCTGGAGACTAAAAGGCCAAGATGAAGGTGCCGTTAAGGTTTATTTGTTCTGAGGCTTCTTTCCTTTGCTTGCAGGCAGCCACCCTCTTGCTTTCTCCTCACATGGTCTTTTCTGTGCACAAGTACGTCTTTGTGTGTCCAAATTTCCATCTCTTCTTTTTGTGAAGACTTGGGTCAGATTGGATTAGAGCTCATCCTAACCATCTCATTTTAATTTAATTATTTTTTAAAAGATTTATTTATTTATTAGAGAGAGAGAGAGAGAGAGAGAGAGAGAAATCATGAATGGGAGGGGCAGAGGGAGAAGGAGAGAGATAATCCTCAAGCTGACTCTACACTGTGCATGGAGACTTGGGACTTGATTCCAGGACCCTAAGATCATGACTTGAGCTGAAATCAATAGTTAGACGCTTAGCCTACTGAACCACCCAGGTGCCTCTTAACTTAATCACTTCTATAGAGAACCTATATCCAAATACACATTCTAAGTCATTATCAGTCAACATATGAATTAGAGAGTTTCCATTCGACCCATAGCATCAGGGTTTAATAGGAATTTCTTAATAAATGAGAGAAGGAAATGTACCCTGGAAGTGTAGTGTGGACAAGGAAGTGTAGAATATTTTCTGGTAGTAAAAAAAAAAATTATCGACCACAAATGACACACTCTAAAAACAGTTTAATTCAAATAATTTGGAGAGTTTCTATTCTCAGACACATTTATAATTATATTGTGATTAATGGTAAGAGTGTAAAATTTTAGTGAAATATTTTTCATCTCATCATATCCTAATTAGTATATCATCCCCATATTCTAAATGAACTCTAATTAATTCTTTAGAGACTGAGGTGTAGAGACTGGGCTACTCTGTGGAAGAGGTCTCAAAGGTCTGTTGAGAAAACACATATATTGAGTCCAACAAAGCCTGCCAAAATATCAGAGGAAAGGGAAAAGCCGGTCACTTGTAGCATCTGTCCTTTCTGGTCAAGGGTAAGCAACTGGAACCAGCAGTAGTTAAGTGGTTTGGTCTCTCTTTGGCCTTAGCTCAGTTAGAAGTGGGATACAGTGTCAGGCATGATCTCTGGAACCAGCAGTAGTTAAGTGGTTAAGTGGTTTGGTCTCTCTTTGGCCTTAGCTCAGTTAGAAGTGGGATACAGTGTCAGGCATGATCTCAAAGGATCATTGTTATGCCAAATGCACACACATCTGCACACAGACACACAAGTTTCTAAATAAGGAGTTCACTAATGATATACCTAGCCTTCATCTAGAATTTTAAATTCAGTCTGGTAGTTACACTGTGTCATCATATATTCACTTACTCAGTAGGGTAAACAAGAGGGGAATAAAGTTGACATGCTTTTGGACTGTATTGGTTCTGGTGCTCTGTGCTGTCCAAACTACTAGTGTGTGATATTATCACATCTTGCCACTAGTTTTCAGGTGTTAGAGGGACATATTCTTCCCCCGAATGTTTAGTGCTCCAGTGGAAGGAGCAGGGAAGAGGGGAACACACATCTTGAAAAACTTGAAAGGGATGCTTTAGCATTATTGACTCAGACTTTTTCTGTGTCTTTTATTTCACAACACTATAATTGCAATTTATTTCAAATTCAAGGTGGATTTTGGGACATCTGGATGGTTATGAGTGTGATGGTTATGAGTCCTTCCTTTAATAATCTTCCTTCTAAAGTGATAAAGTACACCGAATCAGGAAAGTCCAGTTGAAGGTAAATTTGTCCTAAGTAGTCTGTGCTAGTTTAGAAGTAGATGGTACTTTGGGGGAAAACAGCTTCAAGATATAAAGATAATTACCCATTTATTCATTCTAGAAATATTTATTGACAATTAGTTGATGGGAACAGTGTTTTTTTTGGGGGGGACAGTTCTTTATGCGCTAGATACAGCAGTAAACAAAAAAGAGAGATCTTATTGTGTCATTGCATGCTGATGGACAAAAATGGACAATAAACCATATTCAGGAGTTAGAAGATGACAGTATGTCTTGGGGAAACTAGAGCAGAGTCTATGCTCATACCCTCATCTGAAAATCCCATTCAAATGTCTGGCAAAGGTCTGTTCTCATCACTCTATTAAAATACTAGGTCCTCTTAACACCAGCAATCCCCATCCTCTTGTTTTGTTCAAACTCTGCTCTATTTTCCCCAAGATCCAAAATCCTTAATGTGGCTTTCAATAGGCTTTGTGAGCTGATCACTCCTGTGGTTCACTCACTGGTTCCTCCCTGCAACATCTTTACTTAACCTCTTTCAGCCTTTTGAGCCCACCAGACTCACTCATATGAGGACTCTGATATATGTTCTTTCTTCTCATGGAACTGCTGTCTTTTCCTCCTTACTCCTACAGTGGGCTAGCACTGGAGTCATTTCTCAGGTCTTATTTCAGTATATCTTTCAGTATATCTTCTTTTGTGAAGTAGACCAAAAAATTATTAATTTTTTTCAGTTATTTGCCACTCCAGAGGATGAGTAGACAAGTAGCAATATAGCCACTGTCAGATATTTCCATTTCCCCCCAAGTTATATCATATTAAAGATAAACTTAATAAGGCACAGGTATTTTTCATTATATAGATAAGCGATAACACAGCAGAGGAAGTTCATAGTAACTATTGAGATGATGGCTATCACCCACCAGTTTGTACATTATCAATATAATGACCATAAATCCCTGTCAACGTAACAATTGCTCAAGCATGAGCAAATTCAGAAAAAAATTATAGTGTACAAATGAACACCAGCATAGCACTATAAATGTGAAGCTCTTGAGTTGTAAGATTTTTAAGGTGAAATCGATTATGTGAGTAATTTAGTTTCGCTGAAGTCCTAAATAGATGAAGACAAGTAGTGAGAGAGAGTTGTAAAGATAGGTTAAAGCCTACTTATGGAAGGGAGGTGTAAGACTAAAGCATGTGTGGTTTGTGTGCTAAAGAGATGAGATCCATTATAAGATAATGGATAAATGAATGATGTTTAGGATTCCAAGCTTTACCTACCACAATGTCACTGATCAAGTCATGTTTTCTCTGAACATTATCAGCTACATTTGAAACATAAGGACACTTAATATTTTTTAAAAAGATTTTATTTATTTATTTATTCATGAGACACACACACACACACACACACACACACACACACACAAAGAGGCAGAGACAGGCAGAGGGAGAAGCAGGGTACTTGCAAGGAGCCCAATGCAGGACTTGATCCTGGACCCTGGGATCATGCCCTGAGCCAAAGGCAGACGTTCAACTGCTGAGCCACCCAGGCATTCCAGGACTCTTAATATTTAAAGATTAAGATACCTGCCTTCCTAACAAGCAGCAATAGTAGACCCTGGGGTAGAAAATTCACATTTACATCCTAGTTACAAACTGATTCTGTCTTAGCTCAAAGGAAAATGTTTCAAACATGGAAATAAATCACAATCCTCTCTCAGTATTGGCTTTCTCCCACTATCTTTTTTAGCTAAGGGACAGTCAGCTGGTTACTGGGGCATCAGCTCCAATTCTGTATATTTTAAATTAGATTCCTCTGTTTAGCTTCTCCATCAGAAGTGTTTTTTTAAAAAAAGATTTTATTTATTTATTCATGAGAGACACATACAGAGAGAGAGAGAGAGAGAAAGAGGCAGAGACATAGACAGAGGGAGAAGCAGCCACCATGCAGGGATCCCCATGCGGGACTCGATCCCGGGACTCCAGGATCATGCCCTGGGCTGAAGGCAGAAGTTTAAACAGCTGAGCGTCCCTCAGAGTTTTAAAGCTAAAGATAAGTTGGAAGTATTCACAGCTTCTCAATGAATCCTTGACGCCAAAATTTGGGCTCTTCCTAATGTTCAGCATTTACTATATCAAAAAATAACTCAGCTCTGTATATGAATCTCATATCAACAAGAGAAGGTGGGGAAAATGTTTTTAAAGAAGGCTTTTTTTAGTATGTTTTTTTCTAAAGAGTTTACTTATTTATTCATGAGAGACAGACAGAGAGAGAGAGAGAGAGGGAGGCAGAGACACAGGCAGAGGGAGAAGCAGACTCCATGCAGGGAGCCTGACGTGGGACTTGATCCCGGGTCTCTAGGCCAAAGGCAGCACTAAACTGCTGAGTCACCTGGGCTGCCCTGGTATGTTTTTTTTATTGGAGTTTGCTTTGCCAACATATAGCATAACACCCAGTGCTCATCCTGCCAAGTGCCCCCCTCAGTGTCCATCACCCAGTCACTCCATCCTCCCACACATTTCCCCTTCCACCACCCCTTGTTCATTTCCCAGACCTAGGTTCATATTTTGTCACCCTCACTGATATTTTCACTCACTTTTTCTCCCTAACCCTTTATTCCCTTTCACTATTTATTATATTCCCCGTATGAATGAGACCATATAATGTTTGTCCTTCTCCTATTGACTCACTTCACTCAGCATAATACCCTCCAGTTCCATCCACGTCGAAGCAAATGGTGGGTATTCGTCATTTCTAATGGCTGAGTAATATTCCATTGTACACATAGGCCACATCTTCTTTATCCATTCATCTGTTGATGGACACCGAGGATCCTTCCAGTTTGGCTATTGTGGACATTACTATTATAAACATTGGGGTGCAGGTGTCTCGGTCTTTCATTGCATCTGTATCTTTGGGGTAAATACCCAGCAGTGCAATTGCTAGGTCATAGGGCAGATCTATTTTTAAGTCTTTGAGGAACCTCCACACAGTTTTCCAGAGTGGCTGCACCAGTTCACATTCCCACCAACAGTGCAAGAGGGTTCCCCTTCCTCCACATCCTCTCCAACATTCGTTGTTTCCTGCCTTGTTAATTTTCCCCATTCTCATGGGTGTGAGGTGGTATCTCATGTGGCTTTGATTTATATTTCCCTGATGGCAAGTGATGCGGAGCATTTTCTCATGTGCTTGTTGGCCATGTCTATGTTTTCCTCTGTGAGATTTCTGTTCATGTCTTTTGCTTATTTCATGATTGGATTGTTTGTTTCTTTGGTGTTGAGTTTAATAAGTTCTTTATAGATCTTGGATACTAGACCTTTATCTGCTAGGTCATTTGCAAATATCTTCTCCCATTCTGTAGGTTGTCTTTTAGTTATGTTGACTGTTTCTCTTGCTGTGCAGAAGCTTCTTATCTTGATGAAGTCCCAATAGTTCATTTTTGCTTTTGTTTCTCTTGCCTTCATAGAGATGTCTTGCAAGAAGTTACTGTGGACGAGTTCAAAAAGGGTGTTGCCTGTGTTCTCCTCTAGGATTTTGATGGATTCTTGTCTCACATTTAGATCTTTCATCCATTTTGAGTTTATCTTTGTGTCTGGTGTAAGAGAGTGGTCTAGTTTCATTCTTCTGCATGTGGCTATTCAATTTTCCCAGCACCATTTATTGAAGAGATTGTCCTTTTTCCAATGGATAGTCTTTCTGGCTTTGTCAATTATTAGTTGACCATAGAGTTGAGGACCCATTTCTGGGTTCTCTATTCTGTTCTATTGATCTATGTTTCTGTTTTTGTGCCAATACCACACTGTCTTAATGATAACAGGTTTGTAGTACAACCTGAAATTTGGCATTGTGATGCCCCCAGCTCTGGTTTTCTTTTTTAATATTCCCCTGGCTATTAGGGGTCTTTTCTGATTTCACACAAATCTTAAGATGATTTGTTACAACTCTCTGAAGAAAGCCCATGGTATTTTGATAGTGATTGCATTGAATGTGTAAATTGCCCCGGACAGCATAGACATATTCACGATATTAATTCTTCTAATCCATGAGCCTGGAATATTTTTCCATCTCTTTTGTGTCTTCCTCAATTTCTTTCAGAAGTGTTCTGTAGTTTTTAGGGTATAGATTCTTTATCTCTTTGTTTTTTAAAATATTTTATTAATTTATTCACGACACACACACACACACACACATACACACACACAGAGGCAGAGACGCAGGCAGAGGGAGAAGCTGGTTCCATGCAGGGAGTCCGATGTGGGACTCAAACCCAGGTCTTCAGGATCACACCCTGGACTGAAGTCGGCACTAAACCACTGAGCCACCTGGGCTGCCCAATGCTTTACCTCTTTGGTTAGGTTTATTCCTAGGTATCTTATGCTTTGGGTGCTATCGTAAATGGGATTGACTCCTTAATTTCTCTTTCTTTAGTCTCATTGTTAGTGGATAGAAATGCTTCTGGGCATTGATTTTGTATCCTGCCACACTGCCAAATTGCTGTATGAATTCTAGCAATCTTGGGGTGGAGTCTTTGGGATTTTCTATGTAGAGTATCATGTCATCGGCAAAGAGGGAGAGTTTGACTTTTTTGCCAATTTGAATGCCTTTTATTTCTTTTTGTTGCCTGATTGCTGAGGCTAGGACTTCTAGTACTATGTTGAATAGCAGTGGTGAGAGTGGACATCCTTGTTGTGTTCCTGATCTTAGAGGAAAGGCTCTCAGTGATCCTTATTGAGAATAATATTTTCTGTAGGCTTTTTATAGATGGCTTTTAAGATGCTGAGGAATGTTCCCTATATCCATACACTCTGAAGAGTTTCGATCAAGAATGGATGCTGTATTTTGTCAAATGCTTTCTCTGAATCTATTGAGAGGATCATATGGTTCTTGTTTTTTTCTCTTGCTGATGATCGATCACATTGATTGCTTTCCGAGTGTTGAACCAGCCTTGCATCCCGGGGATAAATCCCACTTGGTCATGGTGAATAATCTTCTTAATGTACTGTTGGATCCTATTGGCTAGTATCTTGTTGAGAATTTTTGCATCTGTGTTCATCAGAGATATTGGTCTATAATTCTCCTTTTTGGTGGGGTCTTTGTCTGGTTTTGGAATTAAGGTGATGCTGGCCTCATAGAACGAGTTTGGAAGTATTCCGCCCCTTTCTATCTTTCTGAACAGCTTTAGTAGAATAGGTATTCTTTCTTCTTTAAACATTTGATAGAATTCCCCTGGGAAGCCATCTGACCTTGGGCTTTGTGCCTTGGGATGTTTTTTTTGTTTTGTTTTGTTTTTTTCCCTTGGGAGGTTTTTGATGACTGCTTCAATTTCCTCCCTGGTTATTGGCCTGTTCAGGTTTTCTATTTCTTCCTGTTCCAATTTTGGTAGTTTGTGGTTTTCCAGAAATGTGTCCATTGCTTCTAGATTGTCTAATTTATTGGCATATAGCTGCTCATATTATGTTTTTAAAATTGTTTGCATTTCCTTGGTATTGGTGGTGATCTCTCCTTTCTCATTCATGATTTTATTAATTTGAGTCTTTTTCTTTATAATAAGGCTGGCGAATGGTTTATCTATCTTATTTATTCTTTCAAAGAACCAACTCCTGGTTTTGCTGATCTGTTCTACAGTTCTTCTGGTCTCTATTTCATTGAGTTCTGCTCAAATCTTTATTAACTCTCTTCTTCTTCTTGGTGTAGGTTTAATTTGCTGTTCTTTCTCCTGGTCCTTTAGGTGCGAAGTTAGCTTGTGTATTTGAGTTTTTTTCCAAGTTTTTGAGGGATGCTTGTATTGAGATTTTTTTTCTCTCTCAGGACTGCTTTTGCTGTATCCCACGGATTTTGAATGGTTGTTTCTTCATTTTCATTAGTTTCCATGAATCTTTTTAATTCTTCTCTAATTTCCTGGTTGACTCATTCCTCTTTTAGCAGGATGCTCTTTAACTTCCATGTGTTTGAGATTCTTCTAAATTTCTTCCTGTGATTGAGTTCTAGTTTCAAAGTATTGTGGTCTGAAAATATGCGGGGGACAATCCCAATCTTTTGGTATTGGTTGAGACCTGATTTGAGACCTAGTATGTGGTCTATTCTGTAGAAAGTTCCATGTGCACTTGAGAAAAATGTGTATTCAGTTGGGTTCAGATGCAAAGTTCTGTATATATCTGTGAAATCGATCTGGTCCAGTGTATCATTTAAAGATCTTGTTTCTTTGGTGATGCTGTGCTTAGAATATCTGTCATTTGCAGAAAGCACCATGTTGAGGTCTTCCAGTATTAGTGCATTATTATCTAAATATGTATTTACTTTGGTCATTAATTGATTGATATACTTGGAAGCTCCCATATTAGAGGCTTAAATATTCATTATTGTTAGGTCCTCTTGTTGGATAGACCCTTTAAGTATGATATAGTGTCCCTTTTCATCTCTTACTACAGTCTTTGGGATAAAGTTTAATTTATCTGATATGAGGATTACTACCCCTGCTTTCTTTTGAGGACCATTTGAATGGTAAATGGTTTTCCAACCTTTCATTTTGAGGCTGGAGGTGTCCTTACGTCTCAAATGAGTCTCTTGTAGATAGAAAATAGATGGGTCTTGTTTTTTTATTCAGTCTGAAACCCTGCGCCTTTTGATGGGATCATTTAGCCCATTCACGTTCAGAGTTACTACTGAAAGATATGAATTTAGTGTCATAATACCTTTCAGTCCCTTTTTTTTGTGGATTATTTCTTTGTGCTTCCTCTTTCTTTTACAGAGTCCCCCTTACTATTTCTTGCAGAGATGGTTTGGTGGTCACATATTCATTCAGTTTCTGCCTATCTTGGAAGCTCTTTATCTCTCCTTCTATTCTGAATGAGAGCCTTGCATATATCCTGCCAGCCCTTTCTGGGCTGCCGGGTCTCTGTGGAGAGGTCTGCTGTTAATCTAATATTTCTTCCCATATAAGTTAGGGATCTCTTGTCTCTTGCTGCTTTAAGGAATTTCTCTTTGGAATTTGCAAGTTTCACTATTAAATGTTGAGGTGTTGAATGGTCTTTATTGATTTTGGGAGGGACCTCTCTATCTCCTGGATCTGAATGCCTGTTTCCCTCCCCAAATTGGGGAAGTTCTCAGCTATGATTTGTTCAAATATGCTTTCTGTCCCTCTGTCCCTCTTGGTGCCCTCTGGAACCCTAATTATATGTAGATTTTTCTTTCTGAGGCTATCATTTATTTCCCTTAACCTTTCCTCATGGTCTTTTAATTGTTTTTCTCTTTTTTTCCTCAGCATCCTTCCTTGCCATCAACGAGTCTTCAATGTCACTCACTCTTTCTTCTACCTCATTAACCCTCATCGTTAGGACTTGAAGTTTGGGTTGCATCTCATTTAATTGATTTTTGATTTTGGCCTGATTAGGACTAAATTCTGCAGTAATGAAGTCTCTTGAGTCCTTAATGCTTTTTTTCCAGAGCCACCAGTAGCTTTATAATTGTGCTTCTCAACTGGCTTTCTGACATTGAATTGTAATCCAAATTTTGTAACTCTGTAGGAGAGAGGACTGTTTCTGATTCTTTCTTTTGTGGTGAGTTCTTCATTCTAGTCATTTCGCTTAGTGCAGATGGCTGTATGAGCGGGCTACATCAAGAAAATCAAGCACAACCTAAGTAAATTTCACTCTAGATGATTCTGATGAGGTCAGAGACCAGAAATTGAAAACAAAGATCAGAACAAAATAAAACAAAAGGATCACTAAAGTGAAAAACAAATTTTAAAACAAAGTAGTAAAAATAAAAGGCCAAGAATCCCAAAGAAGAAGAAAAAAAAGAAGAGAAAAAAGCAAAATTAAAGAGGTAAGATAAAAGAAAAAAGAAAAAAAAAGAGAAAAGGGGCGGGGACTGGGAGATGGTCATGACGAAGTTGTAGTAGAGGGAGAATGTAGCCTATCTGAGGGTTCCTAGAGTGTGATCCTCTTGGTTCTGAGTATATTAATTTCTGTATGTTAGAAGATGCTCAGTCCCAAATTTATATAAACCAGAAATATTTGTAGAAAGCCCCAACATTGACCACCAAAGCATAAATGAGATAAAAGAGGGGGGCAAAATGGGAATGAGGAATCTCACAGAATGAACCAACTCGGTATACCACTTGGTTCTGGGTGCATGCTGATCATCTTTTAGAAGGTATTAACTTCCGCCTTTGTAGAACAATATGAGGCAGGGAAAACAAACAAACAAACAAAAACCTATCTTGTATATCTCCCAAAATTAAGTTGAGTATGTTGAAAGGAATCTAGAAGTGGAAAATATATCTAAGACCTGTAATTGTAGAAATATGAAAGCCAAAATGGAAGAAAGTTAAAAATCAAGAGTTGGTAAAATATTGTAGTTAAGATGGGAAAAGAGAAAAAATATTGGGAATTTTTGGTCTGATATAAAAACGAGTTGTACTGGAAAAAGGAAAAAAGAAAAAAGGAGGGGTTCCCCCCAGTTCTATATACTGTAAATCTCTCGACTTCCCCTGGAACTTTCCAGTGTTGCTGGGTCAAGAACTTGCTTTTCCCCTGTCCTCCCAGCTGGTCTTCTGGGGGAGGGGCCTGCTGTGCTGATTCTCAGGTGTGTGCACCTGGAAGAGATGCCCCGCCCCCCGCCAGGTTGCGGGCTCAGTGGGAGCTGTTTACCACGTGAGGCCCCTGCTCCCTGGTGGCCCCACTCAGTCTCAGGCACAGGGTGACACCAGGAGGAACAGCCACCCTGGCGGCATCCAGCTCTCCAGCTCTGGAGTCAGCTCCTGCAGTAACTCCCGTAGCTCCCCATCTGCAGGGGTCTGGATGCTCTGGGGGCAGGGGGCAATGACCTGCACAGCTCAGGGCACCCTGCAGCAGGAGCTCCTCGCTGTCCTGGGCCCTCCCTGCCTCTCTGTCCCGGAGAAGTGCAGGATCCTGGGCTGTGTCCCCCAGTGCCCTGGGATTCGGGACCTGCACTGCTGGGATCATGCTCCTGGAGCCGAGCAGCCCCCTCCCAGCTGAGCGGTCAGAGCTTTCCCCAAGGCCCCCCCGGCGCTCTCCAGCCCTTTAGGGAGCTCGGCCCACGGTGTGCGGCGGCTCTCCCCCGGGGGGCACCTCCTCTGTTAGTGACCCCGGGGATCTGGGGGCTCCATACCCCTCCTGGTATCCTGCCTGAGCTCCCTGCTGAGCGCCTTTCCCTCCGGGAAGAATCCAGTGTGGATTTTTTAAGGTTCCCGCTTCTCTGGGGCGGGGCTTTCCTGTCCCCGAGGCTCCCACCGCCCCCCTTAGCCTGGCTCCTCGCGGGGCCCCTCCCCCACTGGACTCTTTTTTATTTTATTTTATTTTTTTCCCACTTTGCTACGTTGTTAGAATCCAGAAACTTTCTCTCTGTAACATTCAGGATGTTCTCTCTTTAAATCTCAAGTCAGATTTGTAGGTGTTCAGGATGATTTGAAGGTTACCTAGGTAAGTAGGTGGGGACCCTACTCCTCTGCCATCTTGCCCCGCCTCTCTAAAAAAAAGGCTTTTTAAAAGATCTTTTTGTTAATTAAAGAAATTCAGGTTATCAAAGGATTATATATTGTCTTAGCCAGCCGAGCAAGAGAAAAAAGTTTACTTCTAAAAGACATAAATGGCTTAACAATTGAGAGAACATACTCTTTTTTGTTTTAAAGATGTTATTTATTTATTCATGAGACACACAGAGAGAGGCAGAGACACAGGCAGAGGACGAAGCAGGCTCCTGCGGGGAGCCTGATATGGAACTGGATCCCAGGATCCTGGGATCACGACCTCAGTGTAAGGTAGATGCTCAACCACTGAGCCACCCAGGCATCCCAAGCACATACTCTTGGTAAGGAAAATTCTGGGTTCAAATACCAGCTCTGCTGGTGACCTATTCTGTGACTGTAGATTTTTTCTTAAACTCCATGAGAATCATAATAGTATCTACTTTATAAAGTTGTGGAAAGGATTGTGTGGTTCAGGGTTAGGATTTAGGATATTAACTGGTACAGCGAGTAACATATATATTATATTATATCATATTATATGTAAATGTTGTATTGATAGTCACAGGAGTGGTATAGTATATTGGTATCTGTATAATTATCAGCATAAAGCCTGACACATAAATTCTCAACAATGCATGAAGGATACTAAAATTTTTTCAGCACTTACTATGTACTTGACATTGGGTTGGATATTTTCATGCATGTCTTCTTCACTTAATCAAACAAACTGTTGAGGGCTTCATTTTTCTTCTCTGTTTGGTGGGACTAAGGGACTTACCCTGCATTAAAAAATTAGTAAGTGAAAGCCCTAATTTCACAATCAGATTTGAATAGCAATTCCTGTGGTCTTCCCAAGTCACAGACTGAAGTTCTATCATTCTAGTTAATCATAGATAAAAGTCCATAAATGCCCTAGTAATTACTGATTTAACTTATACCTTTGTTTATTTTAATAGAAAAATCACAAAATGATTTTTTCCCCCTCAAAAACTTTGTCAGGCTTTCTCCTCTGTGGACATGGAAGTAGGAAACCATACCATTCTGACTGAATTCATCTTGGTGGGCTTCTCAGCAGACCCACGGTGGCAGCTGATTCTATTTGGAATATTTCTGATGCTCTATTTGATGACTTTGTCAGGGAACATGACCCTGGTTATCCTAATCCGAATTGATTCCCGCTTGCACACCCCTATGTACTTCTTCATTGGCAATTTGTCCTTTTTGGATTTTTGGTACACTTCTGTGTATACTCCCAAAATCTTGGCTAATTGTGTCTCAGAAGATAAACGTATTTCCTTGGCTGGATGTGGAGCCCAGTTGTTCTTTTCCTGTGTTGTAGCCTACACTGAATGCTATCTCCTAGCAGCCATGGCATATGACCGGTATGCAGCAATCTGTAACCCATTGCTTTATTCAAGTATGATGTCCAATTCTCTCTGTACTGGGCTTGTTGCCGGCTCCTACTTAGGAGGACTTTTGAATGCCATAGCCCATACTGCTAACACTTTCCGCTTGAGTTTCTGTGGTAAAAATATCATTGACCACTTCTTCTGCGATGCACCACCATTGGTAAAAATGTCTTGTACAGATACTCATGTCTATGAAAAAGTCCTCCTGGGTGTGGTGGGCTTCACAGTCCTTTCCAGCATTCTTGCCATCCTGGTTTCCTATTGCAACATCCTTCTGGCTATCCTGAGGATCCGCTCGGCTTCAGGAAGGCGCAAAGCCTTCTCCACCTGTGCTTCACACCTCATTTCGGTCATGCTCTTCTATGGATCCTTGCTCTTCATGTATTCAAGGCCAAGTTCCACCTACTCCCTGGAGAGAGACAAAGTGGCTGCTCTGTTCTACACTGTGGTCAACCCATTGCTCAACCCTCTCATCTATAGCCTGAGAAACAAAGACGTCAAAGAGGCCTTCTGGAAAGCAACACAAACTATAAGGCTGCAGAGATGAAGGTTATCTTTTTGCAGAATGTTCTTATTGCATAATTTTCCAAATTATTGGCTTATATGTATGTTGGTAATCATTGAAATTCTCAAGTAAACGTAACCCATACTTAAAGGAATGACACATTGAGGAAAAGAGTGACACATCACTCTTTAATTGTTTATTATTATTTTGTGATTAAACTATTTTAAACCTTATAACATTGGTTGTTTGATGTTTTACAATATTGTCTTTTATTTTTAGTAGTGCTACATTTACACAAAGCTCATTTTCTTGATTATCTTTGGGGGATCTTGGAAAGAAAAAAGTAACTGGATAGTTTTTGTGCATCCAGTTTGTCTTTGAACCTTGGCAAGCCAATTTTATTGTGTGGGGAAAATATCTAGACTGGCTAAACTTCTGGAAATTTACTCAAGATTTTACAAATATCTATTTTTAGTAAGGCATTCTCTCCATATTTCTTCATAAAGTTCTAATTGAGTATATAGAAAATATCTTTGTAAATCTTGTATCTTCTACATTAATTTAATGTTAGGCAATATGTTTAATAGTTTTTTTGGACGAGCAAATAAACAAACAACCAAGGTACCTTTCTAATTCCATGGAGAGATATGTATCTCTGAAATTTTATATCATCTCAAAACAGTGATTTCTCCATGGAGAACAGAATGAGTGTTCTACTTTATACTCTCTCACCTCATAACATCACATAGTCTCCTCATGGAGAAAAAGATCAGGAAAGAACTGAAACAAACCAACTAACAAAACCCCACTGTCTTCTAGACTCAATACTTCTTTTTTTCCCCCACCAGAACATCTTATACATGAAGAAACTTATGGCTCAATAACCAGTACATGACAGATTTAGTTGATATTTTTTCAATACTTACAAACACAGTGAATATTAAGGATTATTAGTTACATGTGACAAATGAGTACCTTGTGCCTCACCAGTTAGTACTTTATTATTGAAAGACAATAGCTATTACTGTAATGAACACAGTTATAAAATACAATTAAAATTTTAAAACTAGATAGAGTCACTTCAGCATTTCTTCTGACACTTCCAGTCTTTCTTTTCCTCTGCATTCATCAAATAGCACCTTCTCTTTTCATCACAATATTCTTAATATTTTCTTATTCTTTTTAAAAATATTTTTATTTATTTATTTATTTAATTTAATTTATTTGAGAGAGAGCTAAAGGGAGAGGTAGAGAATCTCAAGCAGACTCTCCACTGAGCATAGAGCCTAATGTGGGGCTCGATCCCACAACCCTGAATCAAGAGTCAGATGCTCAATCAACTGAGCCACTCAGGTGCCCCAACATTTTTTAATTCTTCTATCACAGAGTAACTGTAAGTACTGGATGAGAAGGATTTGGGGTATATTACATAAGTCTCCAGAATTTCTTCACATTTTCAGAAAGCTCAGTATGTAGGGGAAAAAATAGGCCAATCCTAGGGGAGATAGCAAAGTCAATTTAATCTTTTGGGATTGTAGAAACAACATATATAGTTTTATTTTGCATTAAACCCTAATGTTGCTTTTTAAAAACTATATTAATATTGAATTGAATCAATATGTTATAGTATAAATTATAGTCTGATCGCTAAAGCAAATCAAACTAATACACACAAAATTTTTGTCACTGGATTTGACTAGAAAAAAGGGGTGTTGTTTAAAAAAGTCAGTTCCCTAAACTTCTGAAGCAGCCCTTTTTTCCTGAGCACTGATTTGAGAAACATATCAACTTAGACATCTGATTGTGTTAACCAGATGAGCTTTTTCAGAGCTTCTTTCACATCCTTATTCCTTAGACTATAGATCATGGGATTCAACATGGGGAATAGCACAGTATAAAATGTTGATACCATTTTGTCCCTCTCAAGGGAATAGCTGGAACTTGGGCGAGAGTAGATGTAGAGAATGGAGCCATAGTACAAAGTGACTGAGACCAGGTGGGAGGAGCATGTGGAGAAGGCCTTGCGACGGCCCTGGGTAGAGCGGATCCTCAAGATGGCAGCAATGATGAACATGTAGGAAGCAAGGATGAGCGCCGTGGGAGTGATGACATTGGAGGCCAGGAGGAAGTACAACACAGCCTGATAGCTTTCCTTAACATCACATGCCAATTTCACCAGTGGTGGGACATCACAGAAAAAATCGTCAATGACATTGTCACCACAAAAATCCAATGTGAATGTGTTACTGGTAAGTATTATTGCATTGACAAAACCTCCAGTATAGGAGTATACAACCAAACAGATGCACAGTCTACTTGACATGGTCTGAGCATACAGTAGGGGGTTGGAAATGGCTGCATAGCGGTCATAAGCCATGGCGGCCAACAGGTAACACTCACTATATGCCAACCCAGCAGAGAAGAAGAACTGACATACACAGCCAGCAAAGGAGATGCTTTTGTCTTCAGAGATGCAGGTCATGAGGATCTTTGGTGTGTAGACGGAAGAATACCAGACATCCAGAAAAGATAGATTCCCAATGAAAAAATACATGGGTGTGTGCAGCCGGGAGTCATTACAGATCAACACTATGAGGGTGGCATTTGCTACCACAGTCAGAGAGTACACGCCAAGGAATACCACAAACAGGACCAGCTGCATCATTGGGTCTGTCGTGAACCCCACCAGGATGAATTCAGTCACTGTATGATTGCTTCTCTCCATGGCTTAAAGAGATCTCACCTAGAAGTGAAAGAGTGAAGAGTTTAATTGCCTGAGCCAATACTACAGAACATTCTCAGTGTTAGGCCTGTGACATGTGGTCAAGGCTATGGAGGTCAGTGCAAGGGAGATCAGAGCAGGAATCTTGCCTGACTAGTGCAGGTGAGAAGAGCTTTCTGAGTGTCAACATATTCATTTCAATGAAATGCATTTAAAACAGGAAAGCTTAAAAAAAAATAAAACAGGAAAGCTTGAGTGCTTTTGGGGGCTTATTCATTTTTTTTTAAGAAAATATTTCTTGAGTTCCAGGTGTCAACTAGGCATTGAGATACAGCAGTGAGGACAACAGGGCTGACCCTTATTCTATGGAGACTCTATTTAGAAGAGTGACTACAAATAAATAAATAAATAAATGAATGAATAAATAAATAATAAAAAAAAAGAAGAGTGACTACATACTAAATAAACACATACATGTAGAAATATTTTCAGTTAATGTTAGAGATTTTAAGAAAATGAAACTGGATGATTGGGTGAAAATGAACTAAGGGAAAGGGAAATTAAACTTAGACTCTGAGAGGGAAAAGTCCTTTCTTGTTTGTGAGGTACAAATACACAAAATTTTCAAAGTTCACAAGAGATGGGAAAGTCCCCGTGGTTGAGAAGGTGGTGACATTTGAAAGGTGGTAAAATATGCCACCCCCAAATAAGCCATTTTGTCGTATTTTTCTTTTTCATTGATGTTGTAGCATGTGTCATTACTTTGTTTTTATTGCCAAGTAATATTCCTTTATATGAACACACCATATTTTGTTTACTCACTCATCAACTGACACATGTTTTATATTTTCTACTTTTGCCAGTTATGAAAAATGCTGCTATGTACGAGAAAAATGCATTCTCGTACAAACTTTGTATGGACATATATTTTCATTTGTCTTGAGAAGATACCTAGGAGTAGAATTGCTGATTCACATGATGTACCTTTAAGTAACATCCTAGAAATTACCAAACTGTTTTCCAAATCAACCCTGCTAGTTTTCAATCACATCAGCAAAGTATGTGGGTTCCAGCTTTTCCTCATCCTTATACAAGTAATTATCTTTTAGATACTTGGATGTGAGGTGGTATGTAATTGTGGTTTTGATTTACAGTTTCTTTTCTTAAGAATTTATTTATTTATTTGAGAGAGAGAGACAAAAGAGAGAGAGAGAGAGAGAGAGAGAGAGAGAGAGAGAGAGAGGCACGGGAACAGAGAAGGAGAGAGAAAGAAAGGAGGGGTGAAAGGCAGAGAGAAAGAGAGAGAATCCCAGACTCCCTGCTTAGCGAGGAGCTGGACATGGGCTTGATTCTACAAGTCTGATGTCATGACCTAAGCCAAAATCAGGAGCCAGATGCTGAACTAAGCCACCAGGCACCCCTTGATTTACATCTTCTTAATAACTAATGATGTTAAATGTCTTTCCAAGTGTTTATTGGCTATTTATCCTCTTTGCTTATCTTTTCATTAGTTTTATCTTCTTTGCTTATCTTTTTATGAGTTTCTTTTGTCTTTTCATTGTTGAATTGTAGTACTTCTTAAATTTTCTAGATGTATAAGCCTTTTATGATCAGATATAAGACATGCAAATATATTCTCCTATTCTCTGTTTTCCTTTTACACTCTTGAAGTTCTCCTTTGATGTACAATAGTTTTTAAATATCATAAAGTCCAACTTAGATTTTTATTTTTGCTTGCTCTTGGTTTCTTATTTAAGAGACCATTGACTAACCCAAGTTCACAAGACTTTGCTCTGTTTTATCCAAGGGTTCTAGTTTTAGTTCTTACATGTATGTTAACGATCCATTTTGAATTAACTTCTGTATATGGTGTGAAGTGGAGGTACAACATCTTTCTTTTGATTGCGGATATCTCGTTCCAACAGCATTTGTTGAAAAGACTATTTTTTCCCTATTGGATTGTCTTGGCACCCTTGTCCAAAATCAGTTCACCATTATATGTTTCCTATCACCCTGGTAACAAATTACTTCACACGGAATGGCTTTCAACAATGGAAATATATTATCTTACAGTTTTGTAGATTAAAAAGCAGTCCAAAGTGGGTCCAGTTGGGATGAAATCAAGATGTTGGCAGGACTGTGTTCTTTACTGGAAGCTTCCAAGGAGGATCCATTTCCATGCCTCTTCCAGCTGCTACAGGTTGCTCACATTCTTTGGTTCATGGTCTGTCTTCTCCATCTTCAAAGTCAGCACCATCGTATCTCTATGGCCACATCTTCTTCTGACTTTCAACAATTTTGCCTCTCTTTTCACTTTTAAGGACTCTTGTCATTATATTCAGCCTAGGTGATAATCCAGGACAATGCGTTTTTAAAATTAATTAATTTATAACAAGATATAATGTACATTTATCCCTAATATGTGGAACATATCAGGATTTTATACTGAATAAATGATTTCACTAAGCCAAAGGAAAGGAGGAATTTATGCCCAGTTTTTCCCTTTATTTAAAAAACTACATTAACTTGTAATATAAGTGAGGATTCTCACCACTAAAAAATCTTTGATGTTGCTTTTTCTTTTTAGTTGCATTTTTTTCATTTTTTTCTTTCTACGGTAAGTGTTGTTTAGATTTATCCATATGCGATCATATCGACACCTTGATTCTTGAAACAAATTGTGATCAGCTGCTCTTGTGAGATAGAGCATGACTTTATGTGTACAAAAACTTGTACGTTACTCTCATTTAAAAATTTTTTTTTCTCTTTTTTTTGGGGATTGAGGAGATATGGCCCTAGTGAAAAAACATATAAAATAAAAATAAAAGATTATTTCAATCTACCATCACTTTGTCGTTTCCACAACATGTATATATACGTAAAACATCTAATTCTAATTGCAAAGATGATAAAAAAGAAAAGTAGCTCATAATGTAACTATTCCATGGTAATAATTACAGGATGTATTCTAAAATAACATGAATTTTCATATGTAAATCCTGCAACATTTGGTGAAATGGTTATACATATGTGTAGAGTCATCACAAATGTATTAGTGATTCCAATATCAGGAGTGGCATTTCTATCAGTGATAGGATACTTCTGACAAGGTGAATAATTCTTCGTAAAGTTCGAAACAAAATAAATGAGCCTCTTCCTTCCATTTTGAATTCCTACGTGAGTTGATTTATAGTAAAATCTTGCAAAATGTAGTGTTTATTTGTAAAGCAGAGTAGACTCCAACTCACACAATTACAAAGAATTTTTTTCAATGCACAAATGTCATCAAGAACTGGCTATGCAGGATGAGATATTTTTTTCTTTGGGTGAGAGTAGCCCCCAGGTGTGAAACCTTTTCATGCTGTGTACTGCTTACTAAATGGACCCTTGATCCATGTGGCAGACAAAAATTCAAGGACACATTTCAAAAATGTTCCTTAAAGGATGTTATCAGTTGGTGAATAAACTCCACTCCACAGGTTTGTATTTAACCTTGGACTTATGATAGGGTTCCTCTGGGAATTATGTGAAGAAAAGAAAATACCTGGAAAATATCTTTTAGTGGTAAACTTCTACTTTGCATGGGCCTATGGGGTCACTGGGGCCAAGAGGAGATAGGAGTCCACTAGGATGTAAATTCCAAGAGAGCGGGAAGTTTTGTCTGTTTCATTCATTATTATATGCTTAGTGCCTAGAATAATATCTGGCATATAGTAGACACATAATAAATATTGAATGAATACATGAATGAAGCAATGAGCATCCCTATTTGGAAAAGAAACAAAGCAATAGATTGATTTTCTGGGTGGCTGCTCATTTTGTCATTTTACTCTTTACTCATACAATTGTATGATATCCCACATGCATTTTCTGTCACTAGTAATCCTTGCCTTGACTTTGCAAACAGAAATAGGAAGAAACAAAGGACTCTGCCTATGCAAAAGGCTTACCCAATATTTCTTAGCCTAAATGGAGTCTGTGAAGATTCTTTTTTTCACATCAACAACAGATTTTTCCATCCTCGTATGTCATGATGCATTGGGAAGCATGAGTCTAAAATCAGAGCTGAGTGCTCTAAACCAGAGATACCTAGGGTATCATGGAAAAAGCATTTGACTTTCAGGAGATTAACAGTGATTCAGGTTGGCCATCACTAGTCAACAGTGTAAAGCCTTAATTTCTTCATGTGTCAGGCAGGGATAACGTATCTCTGTAGGTTGCTGTAAAGAAGATAACGTGAGTAACGATTGGGCATAGTGGCCTGTCACATCGTAAACGCTCAGATGCTTCCTAAATTCTGTGATTGTAAGGTCATGTGGCCATGCTCCAGAATTTCTACTTTAGCAGGCTGTGATTAGGGCCTAGGAACCTATTTTCAGTAAAGCAGCCCAAGGGCTTATATATAGATTGTCCATAGATCAAGTCTGACAAATGCTGAAATAAGTATCATTTATATTCTTTTTTTTCTTTATGTAGACTCCATACCAAGTGTGGAGCCCAACATGGGGCTTGAACTCACAGCCCTGAGATCAAGACCTGAGTGGAGATCCAGTTGGGTGCTTAACTGACTAAGCCACAAGGGCACCCCTCAGTTATATTATTCTTATTCTTTATCACAGAAGTCTGCCTGCCATTACAATGTTGTAAAGCCTGGAGGAGTTAAAGAGGAGTTGCCTAAGGTTTTACCTTTAACGAGATGAGCTATGAACAGATCTACTTTGAATGCTATGCAGGCACAGAAACAAGTAGGGCATACGTTTCCTTGGATAGAGAGTGGCTTAAAGAATTGACTTCTGTTTTGTTAATCTGACTGAGGTAGTCTGTCCCTGTTTGGTACCTGGAGATCATATGATATGATACTCTCTTACAGTATATCAAACTGAATGGAATTTGAGCTTTATGGGATGTCTTTGGCCTTTAATAATCTCTGGTAAGTAGCTGAGGCTACTTCATCCTGTTGCCCAGATGCTCTCTAGATTTTAAGAACGCTGTTTTTGTTGTAAATGGTTCCTGTATTACTTGATTGTCTGTGTACCTAGTTGTTTTTTTCTCCCTTGTCTTTTTCTGTGATATTACCTACCTTTTTGGGAATCTAATAGTAAGATGTGCTCTTTCTCCTTGTGAACTTGACAGTTTCAGAAATTATAGTAGGAGGGTGGTGAAGATATTTCAAAAGAAGTCCTTTGTTTAGCACTTAAGATATCATAGCATGTACATGACCTTCATCCTGGTTGTGAGGAACAAGTAAAAATTTCCATTTACCTCTAACATCTGGATCATAAAACTTACCTAAAATTCTCAGCAATGCCATCACCTCAACAGAATTCAAATCTGCTTCCATCACATATCTTTATAGTAGCTTCCGGATCCCCAGAGTGGCAGATTCCTGCAACACCCTCGGGATTTCATAAGCTTAGGAAATGCCTAACCAGTCAATTAAAGAAAATTGTATGTATTGTCTAATAATGGAGAGTTCTTTTTTTTAGATTATGATTCCCTGGTGATAATATAGTCATTTATAATTTGCATTCTCTTTTCTCTTGACTTGTTAGAAGCTAAACTAAGCCATATATGTTCATGTATATCATGTATAGAAATATGTATTCATATTTTATCTGCATATTAAAGTATTGTTTGTTCAACAATACTGATACTTGTGTTAAATGTTGAATACCTTCCTTTATCCTTCAAAATCCATTTTACACCTTTTGAACCTCCTCTGTGTTCCATGATATTCAGCTGTATTAACTGCATGAGTGGGCTCCTTTGGTCTCTGTGTCCTTAATGGGTTTATCCAGTAGTTGTCATTGGTGGGGAAGAGATGGAGGTCTGAGTGGTTTTCTCCATTTTCCTTTCTTTCAAAGATGCCACAGCTGGCTTCATCCCTGGACCTAGGTTATAGCTCCTACCAGCTTTTGACCCATTCAAAGCTCTCCTCCATATCTCATGACCTCTATGTCTTCATGCACCTTCAAAAACAGAGAAAGTTAGAGCTCTCAGAAGTTATTTGTTACTATTATTTGTTACAGTTATTTGTAGAGTTACTACAATAACTGCTATTCCTTAGGAGTTCTCTATACCACACACAATTCTTTGTAATAATCCTTTTTAAACCCTCCTCAAATTAATCAGTTTACTGGCTATCTGATCCTTACCAGATACCATTCCTAGAAGTATTGCCAGGAGATAATCCAAATGGGATTGGATCCTTCATGTATTCGAAGGGTAAGCATATAAATCGTCATGGTGGGAAGTTGGACAATGGTCACGTATTGCATCCGGTAGCATCAAACTTACTTAAATTATCACCAGTGGCTTCATGGAATGAAGGACAGGTAGAGAGCAAGTCATTATTTTTCTGTGGGACAGAGGCATGCCATAAATATCACGTAGTGATTTGGCTTCTGCTGCCATTTAAAGCTGGACTATTGACTTAAACAACCAGGCAGCCAGGAAGCCATATGGCAGTGAATAACTCTCAGAGACAGGATGGAAAGAATTGCCCAGTAGATCACAGGTGGGTGGTAACCGAGTATTTTGTTCAGGAACTTGTGGTAATGTCTCACAGATTAGGTGCTTCTTAAGGAGTGACGTCAATGGGAAACCAACCAAAGTGATATTTTCTTGTAAAGTAAAGAATTTCATTTTTACTTGGATAAAAAATAGCTCAGGATATTTTCTTGTAAAGTAAAGAATTTCATTTTTAATTGGATAAAAAATAGCTCAGGATGTTCTAGTAGGTAATTACAACCTCTTATACAATTCTCTGACCTGTTTCAATGGCCTTTTTACAGTATTGAAAACATAAACTTACAGTGAAGTAAGATCTCTTTGGAGAGAGATCCTGAAAATTAGCCAAGATATACACTGTACATCTTCCTTGAAGCCATCTTGGGGATGGCTGGCTGCCCTTCATGAGGGTAATCCCTTAGGAAAGCAGAAGTGCCCTGATCTTCTGTGGGTTATTAGTTATTGGTCCTGAACTGACTCTAATTTACTGAGAAGGAAAACACTAGAGGTATATACTCGCCTGTGAGGGTAATGGAAAAATGGCCTGAGTGCATCTTTCAATGGGTCTAATGGGACCAGGTATATAACCGATCATTATGTACCCAGACTCAGATATAATATTGTTATCGATATGTAGACATATACACAGAGTGAAATGGGATCCTCATATCAATTCCATTTTTGATCCTTGGAATGAGGGTTATTAGTTTCAAGGTGTATGGTTCAGGTAGAAGTTGAATTGCTCTGAAACGACAGTAAAAAAACTAACAAACAAATCTAAATCTGAGAGGAAGGGCGAAGATTAGTGTTTCTATCAAAGACATGGAGGATATGAGTGGGGATCCCAGTCTGTCACCTTTAACTCCTTTCTTTGGAGGCAAAAGAATTTCGGATCTGCAAGGTGGAGGTCATGAGAGAACACATTTTACAGATAGATTAAAGAAGGGAGTCAGGAATAATAGCTTTTATCTTGAGAAATAAATGGAGTGGGTCAATTTGTGTTGGAAACAGTATTGTATCCTCAAAGTCCATACTGTTCAACAGACATACACTAATATGAAGCAGTTGTACCTTTTAAGAAATAAACAATGCGTTTTAAGGTCACTGTGGAGGATGCTGAGAGACGAGTATATTTTATTGTATGTGCAGAGTCATATACTTTGTTTAGAAGATATCCTAAACCATTTGTGTTCACCCATATGTGCCGGATTCTTCCACACATGCATATACTGGGAGGTTGTCACTAATCAGGTAGTTGAAGTGACAGGCTCTGTGAATGTCAGTCTCTTTCTCCACACAGCCTCCTTCTCTTCTTTCTCCTGTTCATGCTCAACATGCCCTTGTACAAACGGCTATTGCAGCTGGAACGGGCTCAATATCATGGTTTTCTTCACCCATGCCTAATTTCACTTCTTCCACTGTTAGGTATCCCAAATGCCAACAACAGAGGTCACAACTGTGCCTTGATATGCCATCATTTTCTGGGAGGATTGGTGAACCCCTTGGCTAGCAGGGTGATTAGATTGCACAACTTCTTACTAATTCAATATTACAGAGCTAGTGACTTTCTTTCCACAATAATCACATTTTTAGGAGATTTATTTGGGTTACAGTACCCACTTTCCTACCAGTTGTTTTCCTGCTGGCACCTGTAGATGTAGACTTACATAATGCCTTTTTTTTTGCGAACATGGTATCCCATCAAATATTGTCTCTACTGAGAAATACATTAGATGGAAAAGAATAGTAACAATCTCCACCCCCCCCCCCCAATCCACAGAAATAGTTGGTTTTACTTTATGTCTTATTGAGAACTGATTAGCCTGGACAAGTCACGGAAAGGTATATGAACACTTGGTCATGGTTGTTGAGATACCCGCTAAGTATGCTGCATGCTCTAAAATGGCAGCCAATATATGGCTCCATATTCTGTTTGAAGAATGTACATGTCTACGAACTGAGGGGATAAGGCTGGCATGGTACCTGTGGTGGCCAGGAATGTGAGCCTTTCAAAGCTCCAGGTACACCGAGTATAATTGTGCACAGGTCTTAGCTGCTGAGCTTTGAAACACATTCCCCATTTGTACCAATGTTATGCTGCCCAGAGACTGCTGCTACCTAATGACTGAGCACAGCAAGGATAGCAATGCAGGACTATCCCTCATAGGCACTGGCTTGATGGCTAATTTTGGCTCAAGTACTTACCTTGCTGAGCTTACCATAAACTGGACAATGGTCTAGGATGCTTTTGCCCATCTTCCTTCCCTATCTTCTTCATGTGTGCCTATACTTGCCTATGGTGTAGTGGCATTTGTTGTTCTTCTGGCTGCCTCTCTCTTTTCTCTTACACAGACACAACTGTTTCCCCTAACGAAATCCTTGAAGTTCTAAGTCCACCTTAGTGTCTTCCTTTTGTAGAACTCTGACCTCTGTGGCCTCTATTACAATTACATGAAATGGCCCACTTGAATTTAATTTCCCTACACATCACAATATCCTTAGTATGTTGCAGTCTATGTGCACAAGGGTAGAATGTCTTAAAGGAGCACCTTCAATGCTCTGATTATTTGGAATCAGGGACTGTACTCTGGCCATGTAGGCCTCCTCATGCATTGATCCAAGAGGGCTCTCACTGGGCATGGTGATTGATTTCAATCACCTGGGAAAAATTAGTGGTCCAGGTTGAGATCAAGAATTGTTTGGAACCCACGGGATTGAGCACTACATTTCATAGTATCTTCTTGGCCTCCTTGAGATGAAAAGTACTGCAACCAAATAAAAACAAGATGATGAAAAATCAGACCTTGTAATAAGAAATTATGGACAGCTTGTCAAGGAATTCTGATCCAACTGAGGTGTTGAGAAAGAGTGAATTATCCAGAGTAAGACAAAAAGCAAGGTAGGGAGTGGACTTTGAAAAGTGTTTAATTTGGTAAAACTTGTATATCTAACTAATGCAACTGAGAAACTACTTTTTTATAAATTTATTTTTTGTTGGTGTTCAATTTGCCAGCATATATAATAACACCTAGTGCTCATCCCATCAATGCCTCCCTCAGTGCCCGTCACCCAGTCACTCCCACCCCCCACCCCCGTCCACCTCCCTTTACACCACCCCTAGTTCGTTTCCCAGAGTTAGGAGTCTCTTATGTTCTGTCTCCCTTTTTGATATTTCCCATTCATTTTTCTCCTTTCCCCTTTATTCCCTTTCACTATTTTTTATATTCCCCAGATGAATGAGACCATATAATGTCCTCATCACTTGCCATTAGGGAAATACAAATCAAAACCACAATGAAAAAAAAAACCACAATTGAGATACCACCTCACACCAGTGAGAATGGGGAAAATTAACAAGGCAGGAAACAACAAATGTTGGAGAGGATGTGGAGAAAAGGGAACCTCTTACACTGTTGGTGGGAATGTGAACTGGTACAGCCACTCTGGAAAACCGTGTGGAGGTTCCTCAAAGAGTTAAAAATAGACCTGCCCTACGACCCAGCAATTGCACTGTTGGGGATTTACCCCAAAGATTCAGATGCAATGAAACGCCGGGGCACCTGCACCCCGATGTTTCTAGCAGCAATGTCCACAATAGCCAAACTGTGGAAGGAGCCTCGGTGTCCATCGAAAGATGAATGGATAAAGAAGATGTGGTTTATGTATACAACGGAATATTCCTCAGCCATTAGAAACGACAAATACCCACCATTTGCTTCAACGTGGATGGAACTGGAGGGTATTATGCTGAGTGAAAAGTCAATCGGAGAAGGAGAAACTACTTTCTTTAAGCTTCAAACCTCATTTGGTACTTGAGTAATGAAATTCCCTTAGGAATCCGTAGTGTAATTAATTAAAAGTTAATATGGGAGATTCTTTTGAAGGCTTCCCAACCATAAACTGCAGGTGAAGCATTCCCAAGTGTTCTTAAGGACCACACTGCCAAACTTAAACATATTCTAAAACATTAGAAGCACGTGTTACTGCAGGGGGCTAGAGAGCCACAGGAGGGCGTCGCAGGGCAAGGGCTTGGGGTGGGCCCCTCCAGGACTGCAGGCTCAAGAGGCTCTGTCTCTGGCTGTCCCTTCCAGGAAATCCTCAGGCCCCACCTCTTCCTCTTATCGGAGGTCTCCATCTCCCTACTGCTTCACCCCCCTCCCCCAGAGCATGGTCCAGGGGCCCGGGCCCCTACCCCGACTCCGCAGCTGGCGGGCTGTACAGACTGCTTTCCAAACCAGCTGTTTCCTGACCATTTGTGCTTAGAGGTCGTGCCAGGCCGTGGCAAAAACACTGTGTACCTTATTTATTCATTCTGTTAATTGAAAAAAATCAAGACTCAGATTCCCCCCTCCCTGCCCTGCCTCCTGCGTAGTGCAGCATGAGACTCTGTCCTGTGATCCGTCTGTCCGTCTGACTTCCTGTGATGTTACCTGTTCTTTGTCCTTCTTGGCTAATAAAAGAATCCAGCAGCAATAATAATAATAATAATAATAATAATAATAATTTGGAAAATAGGACTTGATTGCTTCTCTAAAAAAATTAAGATAATAGCTCTTGATTAGTACTTTGAACATCTTTATAGTAGTAAAAGTCATGATTTGTGATAATTGGGTATTATTATACCAGTTTTGCCTTTTGTAATGATGTTTCCCTATGCAATGATTGGTTTTCTAGTTTCATTACCAACATTAAATACCTGATTAGACCTGTTCACACTACTTACAAAGGATATATTTTATATGAATTTTACTCTTATTATTTAGAAAATGTTTTTAGAAAATGAGAATCTGAATTAGCATGAATAGCTCTCCATTTTAGAGCACTGTGTGAATCAAACATCTAGGAGTTACACGGTTGTGCTCTGTCTCTACTGGGGTATATGTGTTAAGACTCATACTGATTACATACCTTGGATTTGCTTTACACTTTAATATGTATTATTGCTGATGGTGATTAGTGTTTCTTGCTCTGTGTGGAGCTCGTACTGTTTCGGGGACTACTTGCTTTACTTTCACTTTCTTGTGGTGTTTGTTAGTTTACAAGTTATTTTACCACTAGAACAAGAACATATTCATGTTGTATCAACGCAAATGATATCTTCATTGCCATACCTTTAAAAACCAAAATTAAATGTACGTTACCATATTTTTAATTTATCACCACCTATGTGTATAACATATAAGAATTTTTCTCTGTTGAGTAATGGGAAGTCATAGACTTTTATTTCTCAAATTGTTTCAGCTCACTGTAGCTATCATTCTTTATCATCATAATTGTGCTTTGATGCTCAGAATGTCACCATTTGGATGTGGAAGACCTTGCAAGTTCACCCTTGTAAAATAAAAGAGGAACTCTGGTACTTACACTGTGATTTACAAAAATCATATCTATAGAAACGCGATAGATTTTTCCTTGAGGGACATATGTAAGAAATATAGATTGGAGAAATGATGCTTGGTGAGTCTAATCGTACCAAATTATTTCATGGGTACCTCTGGGTCTTCATGCAAATGCTTCTGAGGGCAAAAGGTAGATAAAAACGCTTAAGAAATCCAGGTGAGGCAATAGAAAGGGATAATTTCAACCAATTAACTTTCATAGCAAAATATTTAAAATTAACTCAGCATATTTGCTCCTATTTTCAGGACCTAACCGGATAGATCCTATTCTGTGTATATCAATCAGTCATAAATATTCTCACTATAAAGTGAGGTGTTCTGTTATATTTTGAATGTAAAGGAGAATTTAAAATGTTTCATTTAGTTTTAGTCTAGAATAACATGAAATTCAAAAAAAATTCTTAAATTTTGCATTTAAATTCTATCTCCTAAACTGCTCTAATTTTGTCTTATTTCTCTTAAATTGTCATGGATCAAGGGTGCAAAGTCTTTAACTTGCATTGTAAGAATTCTTAATCCTTATGGAACACAATGGCAGCTCTTCTTGAAATATAGTAAGTAAACTGATCAAAAATTGTCATTGCATCTCCTGAGAAGGAGAGAATCTTGATTTATTTAATGAGTTTATTCAGAGCCTCTTTCACATCCTTATTCCTCAGGCTGTAGATCATGGGATTCAGCATGGGGAACACCACAGTATAAAATGTAGAAACTATTTTGTCTGTGTCCAAAGAATAGCTAGATCGGGGACGAGAGTAGATGTAGAGAATGGAGCCATAGTACAAGGTGACAGAGACCAGGTGTGAGGAACACGTAGAGAAGGCTTTGAGTCGGCCCTGGGTGGAGCGGATCCTCAAGATGGCACCAATGATGAACAGGTAGGAGGCTAGGATGAGCACTGTGGGGGTGATGACATTGGAGGCCAGGAGGAAGTACAGTATAGCCTGGTAGCCATCTTTTCTGCCACAAGCCAACTTCACTAGAGGCAGCAAATCACAAAAAAAGTCATCAATAACATTGCCACTACAGAAGTCCAAGGCAAAAGTTCTTTTGGTGATGATAGAAGAGTTAATAAAAGCACCAAGGTATGAGGATGCTACCAAAAAAGCACACAGCTTTATAGACATGGCCTGAGCATAGCGCAGTGGCTTTGAGATGGCCATATAGCGGTCATAAGCCATGGCAGCCAACAGGTAACACTCAGTATATGCCAGCCCTGCAGAGAAGAAGAACTGACATACACAGCCAGCAAAGGAGATGCTTTTGTCTTCAGAGATGCAGGTCATGAGGATTTTCGGAGTGTAGACAGAGGAATACCAGAGATCCAGAAAAGATAGATTCCCAATGAAAAAATACATGGGTGTGTGCAGCCGGGAGTCATTACAGATCAAAACTATGAGGGTGGCGTTTGCTACCACAGTCAGAGAGTACACGCCAAGGAATACCACAAACAGGACCAGCTGCATCACTGGGTCTGTCGTGAACCCCACCAGGATGAACTCAGTCACTGTGTGATTGCCTCTCTCCATGGCTTAAAGAGATCTCACCTAGAAGTGAAAGAGTGAAGAGTTTAATTGCCTGAGCCAATACTACAGAACATTCTCTGTGTTAGGCCTGTGACATGTGGTCAAGACTATGGATGTCAGGGCAAGGGAGATCAGAGCAGGAATCTTGCTTAAGTAGGGCAGATGAAGGGAGCTTTCTGAGTGTCACATATTCATTTCAATGAAATGCATTTAAAACAGGAAAGCTTGAATGTTATTGGGGTTTATCAAAATTTTATGAAAAAATATATTTTAAAGATTTATTTATTCATGAGAGACCAGAAAGGCAGAGACATAAGCTGAGGGTTAAGCAGGCTCCCTGCAAGAAGCCTGATCTGAGACTCCACAGGACTCTGCCATCACCCCCTGAGTCAAAGGCAGATGCTCAACTGCTGAGACACCCAAGCATCCCATGAAACTATTTATTGAGTGTCAGGTATCCTCTAGGCTTTGGGATACAGCAGTGAGGACAAGAGGGCTGACCCCCATTCTATGGAGACTTTATTTAGAAGGTGGACTACATAATAAACAAATACATGTAGAAATATTTTCAGTTAATGTTAGACATATTAAGAAAATGAAACTGGATGACTGTGTGAAAATGTACTAGGGGAAAGGCTAATTAAACTTAGACACTGAGAGAGACTCCTGGGGCTCAGTGCTTGAGCATCTTTCTTCAGCTCAGGTCTTGACCCAAGGGTCCTGGGACTGAGTCCTTCATCAGGCTTCCTGCGAGGAGCCTGCTTCTCCCTCTGCCTGTGTCTCTGTCTCTCTCTCTGTGTGTCTCTCATGAATTAATAAACAAAATCTTAAAAAAAATGTTGACAGGACTGTGTTCCTTTCTGGAGGCTCTAGGGAAGATTCATTTCCTTGCCTCTTCCAGCTTCTATAGGTTGCTCACATTCTTTGGTTCATGGTCCGTCTTCTCCATCTTCAAAGTCAGCATCATTGTATCTCTATGGCCACACCTTTTTTTGACTCTTAAGTCTTTTGTATCTCTTTTCACTTTTAAGGATTCTTGTCATTATATTCAGCCTATGTGGTAATCCAAGACAATCCATTTTTTAAATTAATTAATTTATAATAAGATGTAAGTGTTCATTTATTCCTAAGATGTGGATCATATAAGGATTTTATTGCATGTTCTACTGACTGAGCCATCCAGGACAATCTATTTTAAAGTCAGGTAATTGGCAACTTTAACTTCCATTTCCTTTGTATTCTAACATATTCATGGATTTCAGGGGTTAGAACTCAGGCATTTTTGGTAAACATTATCTTACCTACCCAAACCATAAGTGTAAGGATTTATTTCAGGGTTCTCCATTCTATTCCACTGATCATTATGTCCATCTTTATGCTAATACCCCAATGTCTGAATTACTGTCCCTTGGAGTAAGGTTTGAAATTGCTTTTGGCTCTTCTCTTTAAAATAATTCTCTTCCTTTAGCCTCCCCATATTTTAGTAAGTCTTCCAAAGTTGCCCCTCTTTGTTCAACCTTGCAAAAAACATTTAGGTTTTTGTCACATTTTGGGGTGTTCATTTCCTTGTGAAGGTTTTATCCCATGTAACATTTATGTTACATACATTTGTGTGCTTTTCTCCTGTCAATCTGTCTCCTGCCAATTTAATCCTCAAGCCCAGCCCCAAACCCTAAGGTAAAATTGTATGTCTCCAATACAGTTTCACTCCACAATCACCAAACAAGCTCTCCCCTCACTTATCTTATTGTGAAGAAGCCTCTGGTACATTTATCAAATTCTCAGGAAGAGAAATAAATTGAAAATCAGAGAAACTTTAGAGTGGAGCCCAAAACAATTAATCCATCTGGTTATGTCAAGTAACAAAATATGTGATGTCATTGTAAATATTTTGGGTCTAAAGCTTGGGACTTAATATTATTCTTCAGGTTATAGCTGGTCATATATAATCTTTAAAAAGACACTTATCCCAACTGGATATTATTTATAGTAATAGTCCTCAATTTTATCACATTCAAAAATTTCCACTTTATAACAAACATTTAAGATACTTCCTTTATCAAGCTGAAATGGTTTTATGGTGAATACAACCTACTTACAAACATGTTTGCATATATATGTAAAACATCTAATTCTAATTGCAAAGATGATAAAAAAGAAAAGTAGCTCATAATGTAACTATTCCATGGTAATAATTACAGGATGTATTCTAAAGTAACATGAATTTTCATATGTAAATCCTGCAACATTTGGTCAAATGATTATACATATATGTAGAGTCATCACAAATGTATTAGTGATTCCAATATCAGGAGTGGCATTTCCATCGGTGATAGGATTTTTCTGACAAGGTGAATAGTTCTTGATAAAGTTGCAAACAAAATAAATGAGCCTCTTCCTTCCATTTTGAATTCCTATGTGAGTTGATTTAGAGTAAAATCTTGCAAAATGTATTTTTTATTTGTAAAGCAGAGTAGACTACAAACTCACACAATAACAAAGATCTTTTTCAATGCACAAATGTCCATTAAGACACTGGCTGTGCAGGATGGGGCATTTTTTTTTCTTTTGATGAGAGTAGTCCCTAAGTCTAAAACCTTTTCATCCTGTGTACTGCTTACTAAATGGGCCCTTGATCCATGTGGCAGGCAAAAATTCAAGGACACATTTAAAAATGTTCCTTAAAGGATGTTATCAGTCTGTGAATAAACTCCACTCCACAGGTTTGTATTTTACTTTGGATTTATGATAAGGTTCTTCTGGGAATTATGTGAAGAAATAGAAAATACCTGGAGAATATCTTTGAGTGGAAACTTCTACTTTGGGTTACAGGGTTACTGGGGCCAAGGGGAGATAAGAGCCCAGTAGGATGTAAATTCCATGAGAGCAGGAAGTTTTGTCTGTTTCATTCATTATATGCTTAGTGCCTAGAACAATATCTGGCATATAGTAGACATATAATAAATATTGAATGAATACATGAATGAAGCAATGAGCATCCCTATTTGGAAAAAGAAACAAAGCAATAGAATTGATTTTTTGGGTGACTGCTAATTTTGTCATTTTACTCTTAAACCAATAGCAGAATTGTATGATATCCCACATGCATTTTCTGTCACTAGTAATCCTTTCCTTGACTTTGCAAACAGAAATAGGAAGAAGCAAAGGCATCTGCCTATGCAAAAGGCTTACCCAATATTTCTTAGCCTAAATGGAGTCTGTGAAGATCCTTTTTTTCACATCAACAACAGATTTTCCATCCTCATGTGTCATGATGCATAGGGAGCATGAGTCTAAAATCAGAGCTGAGTGCTCTCAACCAGAGATACCTAAGATATCATGGAAAAGCATTTGACTTTTAGGAGATTAACAGTGATTCAGGTTGGCCATCACTAGTCAACAGTGTAAAGCCTTAATTTCTTCATGTGTCAGGCAGGGATAACGTATCTCTGTAGGCTGTTGTAAAGAAGATAACTCGAGTAAGGAGTGGGCATAGTGGCCTGGCACGTCGTAAACACTCAGGTGCTTCCTAAATTCTGTGATTGTAAGGTCATGTGGCCATGCTCCAGAATTTCTACTTTAGCAGGCTGTGAAAAGGGCCTATGAGCCTATTTTCAGTAAAGCAGCCCAAGGGCTTGTACACATATTGTCCATAGATCAAGTCTGACAAATGCTGAAATAAGTATCATTTATATTCTTTTTTTTTTTTTATGTAGACTCCATCCCCAGTGTGAGGCCTAACATGGGGCTTGAACTCACAGCCCTGAGATCAAGACCTGAGTGGAGATCCAGTTGGGTGTTTAACTGACGAAGCCACAAGGGCACCACTCAGTTATATTATTCTTATTCTTTATCACAGAAGTCTGCCTGCCATTACAATGTTGTAAAGCCTGGAGGAGTTAAAGAGGAGTTGCCTAAGGTTTTACCTTTAACGAGATGAGCTATGAACAGATCTACTTTGAATGCTATGCAGACACAGAAACAAGTAGGGCATACGTTTCCTTGGATAGAGAGTGGATTTACCCCAAAGATTCAGATGCAATGAAACGCCGGGACACCTGCACCCTGATGTTTATAGCAGCAATGTCCACAATAGCCAGACTGTGGAAGGAGCCTCGGTGTCCATCGAAAGAAGAATGGATAAAGAAGATGTGGTTTATGTATACAATGGAATATTGTATACTCAGCCATAGAAATGACAAATACTCACCATTTGCTTCGATGTGGATAGAACCGGAGGGTATTATGCTGAGTGAAAAAAGTCAATTGGAGAAGGACAAACATTATATGTTCCCATTCATTTGGGGAATAAAAATAATAGTGAAAGGGAATAGAAGGGAAGGGAGAAGAAATTGGTGGAAATATCAGAAAGGGAGACAGAACATGAAGACTCCTAACTCTGGGAAAGGAACTAGGCATGGTGGAAGGGGAGGAGGGTGTGGGGTGTGGGTGAATGGGTGACGGGCACTGAGGGGGGCACTTGATGGGATGTGCACTGGGTGTTATTCTGTATGTTGGCAAATTGAACACCAATAAAAATAAATTTATTATTAGAAAAATAAAATGCATTTCTCTTCAAAAAAAAAAAAGGAATAAAAGGGAGTGGGTTAAAGAATTGACTTCTGTTTGGTTAATCTGACTGAGGTAGTCTGGTCGTGTTTGCTACCCGTAGACCATATTATATGATACTCTCTTACAGTGTATCAAACTGAAAGGGATTTTAGCTTTTCAGGATGTCTTTGGCCTTTAATAATCTCTGGTAATCTCAGCTACTTCATCCTGTTGCCCAGATGCTGTCTAGATTCTAAGGACACTGTTTTTGTTGTAAATGGTTCCTGTATTACTTGATTGTCTCTGTACCTAGTTGTTTTCTCCCTTGTCTTTTTCTGTGATATTAACTGCCTTTTTGGAATCTAAGAGTAAGATGTGCTCTTTCTCCTTGGGAACTCGACAGTTTCAGAAATTGTAGTAGGAGGGTGGTGAAGATATTTTAAAAGAAGTCCTTTGTTTAGCACTTAAGATATCATAGTATATACATGACCTTCATCCTGGTTGTGAGGAACAAGTAAAAATTCCATCTACCTCTAACATCTGGATCAGAAAACTTACCTAAAGTTCTCAGCAATGCCATCACCTCAACAGAATTCAAATCTGCTTCCATCACATATCTTTATAGTAGCTTCCGGATCCCCAGAGTGGCAGATTCCTGCAACACCCTCAGGATTTCATAAGCTTAGGAAATGCCTAACCAGACAATTAAAGAAAATTGTGTGTATTGTTTAATAATGGAGAATTCTTTTTTTTGAGACTATGATTTCCTGGTGATAATATAGTCATTCATAATTTGTATTCTCTTTTCTCTTGACTTGTGTAGAAGCTAAACTAAGCCATATATGTGCATGTATATCATTTATAGAAATATGTATTCATATTTTGTCTGCATATTAAAGTATTGTTTGTTCAACAATACTGATACTTGTGCTAAATGTTGTATACCTTTCTTCTGTCCTTCAAAATCCATTCTCCATCTTTTGAACCTCCTCTGTGCTCCATGATATTCAACTGTATTAACTACATGAGTGGGCTCCATTGGCCTCTGTGTCCTTAATGGGTTTAGCCTGTAGTTGTCATTGGTGGGGAAGAGATAGAGGTCTGAGTGGTTTTCTCCATTTTCCTTTCTTGCAAAGATGCCACAGCTGGCTTCATCCCTGGACCTAGATCATAACTGCTACCAGGTGACCCATTTCAAAGCTCTCCTCCATTGCTCATGACCTCTATGACTTCATGCACTTTCAAAAATAGAGAAAGTTAGAGCTCTCAGAAGTTATTTGTTCTAGAGTTACTACACTATTTCTTAGGAGTTCTCTATACCACACACAATTCTTTGCAATAATCCTTTTTAAACCCTCTTCAAATTAATCAGTTTAGCTGGCTATCTGATCCTTATCAGATACCAATCCTAGAAGTATTGCCAGGATATAATCCAAATGGGATTGGATCCTTCATATATTCAAAGGTTAAATATTTAAATCCATCATGGTGAGAAATAGAACAATGGTAATGTATCTCATCCAGTAGCATCACACTTACTTAAACGATCACCAGTGGCTCACGGAATGAAGGACAGGTAGAGAGCAAGGCATTATTTTTCTGTGGCACAGAGGCATGCCATAAATATCATGTGGTGATTTGGCTTCTGCTGCAGTTTAAAGCTGGACTATTGGCTTAAACAACCAGGCAGCCAGAGCGCCATATGGCAGTGAATAACTCTCAGAGACAGGATGGAAAGAATTGCCCAGTAGGTCAAAGGTGGGTGGTAACCAAGTTATTTTGTTCAGGAACTTGTGGCAATGTCTCATGGATTAGGTGCTTCTTAAGGAGTGACATCAATGGGAAACCAACCAAAGTGATATTTTCCTGTAAAGTAAAGAATTTCATTTTTACTTGGATAAAAAATAGCTCACAATGTTCTCGTAGGAAATTATGACTTCTTATAAAATCATCTGACCTATGTTATTGCCTGTTCACAGCCAATGAAAACATAAACTTATGGTGAGGTAAGATCCCTTTGAAGAGGTATCCTGAAAGTTAGCCAAATATACACTGTACATCTTCCTTGAAGTCTTCTTGGGAATGTCTGGGTGCCCATCATGAGGGTAATCCCATTAGGAAAGCAGAAGTGCCCTGATCTTCTCTGGGTTATTAGTCATTGGTCTTGAACTGACTCTAACTTACAGAGACGGAAAACGCTAGAGGAATATACTGGTCAGTGAGGGTAATGGAAACAATGTAAAAGATAACTTTGGCCTGAGTGCATCTTTCAGTGGGTTTCTGGGACCAGGTATAGAGCCGATCACTATATACCCGGACCCAGATATAATATTGGTATAATATTATAATATAATATCGATATGTAGACTTATACACAGAGTGAAATGGGATCCTCATATTAATTCCATTTCTGACCCTTGAAATGAGGGTTATTGGTTTCAAGGTTCAGGGTTCAAGTGGAAGTTGAATTGCTCTGAAAAGACAGTAAAACACCCTTAACCTGAGAGGAAGAGCGAAGATTAGTGTTTCCCTCAAAAACATGGAGGATACAAGAGTGGGGATCCCAATTCATCACCTTTAATCCTTTCTTTGGAGGCAAAAGAATTTCGGATCTGCAAGGTGGCGGTCATGAAAGAACACATTTTACAGATAGATTAAAGAAGGGAGGCAGGAATAATAAATTTTATCTTGAGAAATAATGGAGTGGGTCAATTTGTGTTTGAAACAGTTTTGTATCCTCAAAGTCCATACTGTTCAACAGACATACACTGGTATGAAGCAATTGTAGCTTTTGAGGAATAAACAATACGTTTTAAGATCACTTTGTGGAGGAGGCTGAGAGACGAGTATATTTTATTGTATGTGCACAGTCATATACTTTGTTTAGAAGCTATCCTAAACCATTCGTGCACGATTCTTCCACACATGCATATACTGGGAGGTTGTCACTAATCAGGTAGTTGAAGTGACATGCTCTGTGAATGTCAGTTGGTCTCTTTCTCCACAGACACAGCCTCCTTCTCCTCTTTCTCCTGTTCATGCTCGACATGCCCTTGTACAAACGGCTATTGCAGCTGGAACGGGCTCAACATCATGGTTTTCTTCACCCATGCCTAATTTCTCTTCTTCCACTGTTAGGTATCCCAAATGCCAACAACAGAGGTCACAACTGTGCTATGATATGCCATCATTTTCTGGGAGGATTGGTGAACCCCTTGGCTAGCAAGGTGATTAGATTCCACAACTTCTTACTAATTCAAGATTACAGACCTAATGACTTTCTTTCCACAAATAATCACTTTTTAGGTGTTATATTTGGTTTACATTCCCTTTTTCCTATCGTTTTCCTGCTGGAACTTGCAGGTGTAGACTTACAAAATGCCTTTTTTTGTCCACACAGTATCCCACTGAACATTATCTCTACCAAGAAATACATTGGATGGCAAAAATAGTAATATTCTCCTCTGATCTACAGAAATAATTGGTTTTACTTTTTGTCTTACCATTCAGAACTGATTAGGATGATCAAATTGTAGAAGGGCTATATGAAAGCTCAGTCATGGTTGTTGAGGTATCCTCTAAGTATGCTGTGTGGGCAGCCAATAAATGGCTCCACCTTCCCTTATGAAGAATGTACATGCCTGTGAACTGAGTGGATGAGGCTGGCATGGTACCCGTGGTGGCCAGGAATGTGAGCCTTTCAAAGCTCCAGGTATAGCGAGTATAATTGGCACAGGTCTTAGCTGCTGAGCTTTGAAACACATTTCCACATTTGTATCAATGTTACGCTGCCCAGAGACTGCTGCTACCTAGTGACTGAGCACAGCAAGGATAGCAATGCAGGACTATCCCTCTTAGGCACTGGTGTTATGGCTAATTTTGGCTCAAGTACCTACCTTCCTGAGCTTACCATAAACTGGACAATGGTCTAGGATGCTTTTGCCTATCTTCCTCCCTTCTCTTCTTCACATGTGGCTATACTTACTTATGGTGTAGTGGCATTTGTTGTTTTTCTGGCCGCCTCTCTATTTTCTCTTACACAGACAGAACTGTTTCCCCTAATGAAATCCTTGCAGTTTTAATTCTACATTAGTGTCTTCTTCTTGTAGGATTCTGACTACTGTGGCCTCTTTTATTATTGCATAAAATGGCCCACTCAAATTTAATTTCCCTACCCATAAGCATATACTCAGTATTTTTGGAGTCTGTATGTATAAGAGTATAATGTCTCAAAGGAAAACCCTCAGTGCTATGATTATTTGGAATTTGGAACTGTACTCTGGCCCTGTTCAACTCCTTATGCATTGATCTAAGAGGTGTCACTCCAGTGGGCATGGTGATTGATCTCAATGACCTGGGAAAAATTAGTTAGTGGTACAGAATGAGTTGAAGAAGAATTGTTTGGAACCATTGGGATTGGGCATCATATTTCTTTTTTTTTTTAAAGGATCTTATATATTTATTCATGAGAGACAAAGAGAGAAAGAGAGGTAGAGACACTGGCAGAGGGGAAAGAGACTCCATGGAGGGAGCCCAAGTGAGCATCATATTTCTTTCTTTTTTTTTTAAAAAGGATCTTATTTATTTATTCATGAGAGACAAAGAGAGAGAGGTAAAAATGCAGGCAGAGGGAGAAGCAGACTCCATGTAGGGGCCTGATGTAGGACTCGATCCCGGGAGTCCAGGATCACGCCCTGAGTTGAAGGCAGGTGTTTAGCTGCTGAGCCAATTAGGCGTCTCAAGCACCATATTTCGTAGTATGCTCTTGGCCTTCTCTTTGAGATGAAAAATACCACAATCAAATAAAAACAAGGTGATCAAAGACACAGACCTTATAATAAGAAATTATGGACAGCTTATCAGATAATTCTGATCCAACCAAGGTGTTGAGAAAGAATGAATGAACCAGAGTAATACAAGAAGCAAGGTAGAGAGTGGACTTAAAAAAAATGTTTAATTTGGTAAAACTCGTATATCTAAATAATACAACTAAGAAACTACTTTTTTTTAAGCTTCAAATTTCACTTGTGATCTGAGTAGCAAAATTCCTTTAGGAATTTATGGTGTAGTTAATTATAAGTTAATATGGGAGATTCTTTTGAATCTTTCACAACCATAACTGCAGGTGAAGCATTCCCAAGTGTGCTTAACAACCTTACTGCCAAACATATACTTAAACATATTGTAAAACTTTTTCTAAAACTTTAGTATGACATATTTAATTTCATTCATGTTATATACTTATATATATTTACATCTTCAAAGAGTGTTCATAGCTGTATTTAATCTTTTCAGTGGGGTTTTAGTAATGTTATGTAGGCTTGATTTTGGCCTTGAGATAACTTTTCCATTCACAAAATAATATGACTCTACACTTGGGCCAATGAAAGTTACAATATTTGGTAGATTAATAATGATTTGGAGAATAGGACTTGAATGCTTCTCTTAAAAGGATTAAAATAATAATAATCCAACTAAAATAATAGTTCTTGATAAGTACTTTGAACATCTTTATTGTAGTAAAAGTCACGATTTATAATATTGGGATGGTATTACACCAGTTTTACCTTTGTAGCTCTGATTTCCCTCTGCAATGATAGATTTTCTTGTTTCACCACCAACATTAAACAGATCTCTACACTGAGATCTGTTCACAGGACTTAAAAGTAATATAATTTATATGAATTTTAATATTATTGGTTGGGCCATAGAGAGCTTCAAGAAAATGGGAATCTGGGATGCTGGGTGGCTGTATGGTTGAGCATCTGCCTCGGCTCAAGGCATGATCCCGGTCCCGGGATGGAGTCCCACATCGGGCTCCCTGTGAGGAGCCTGCATCTCCCTCTGTCTATGTCTCTGCCTCTCTCTCTCTCTATGTGTCTCATGAATAAATAAATGAAGTCTTTAAAAATTAAAAAAAAGAAAGAAAATGAGAATCTGAATTAGCATGAATAGCTCTCCATTTTAGAGCTGTGTAATTCAAACATCTTGGAGTTACACTGTTGTGTTCTGTCTCTACTGGGGTACTATGTGTTAAGACTCGTACTGATTACACACCTTGGATTTACTTTACAGGTAATGTGTATTATTGCTGGTCTGATCAGGCTTTCCTGCTCTGTATGGAGCTCCTACAGTTTAGGGGACTACTTGCTTTATGTTCACTTTCTTGTGTGTTTGTTAGTTTACTACTACTTTTACCACTAGAAACAAGAGCATATTCATGTTGTATGAACAGAAACAATATCTTCATTGCCCTACTTTTAAAAACCAAAACTAAATACAACTTATCCTATTTTCACTTTGTTTTATCACCACCTGTTTGTATCACCTATACGAATTTTTCTCTGTTGAGTAATGGGAAGTCATAGACTTTTATTTCTCAAATTGTTTCAGCTCATTGTAGTTATTATTCTTTATCATCATAATTGTGCTTTGATGCTCAGAATATCATCATTTGGATGTGGAAGACCTTGCAAGTTCACCCTTGTAAAATAAAAGAGGAACTCTGGTAGTTACACAGTGATTTACAAAAGTCATATCTATAGACACTTGACAGATTTTTTTCTTAATGAGGGACATATGGAAGAAATATAGATTGGAGAGATGATGCTTGGTGAGTCTAATCATACCAGATTATTTCATGGGTACCTCTGGGTCTTCATGCTAATGCTTCTGGGGGCAAAAGGTAGATAAAAACACTTAAGAAATCCTGGTGAGACTGCTATTCAACATAGTACTGGAAGTCCTCGCCTCAGCAATCAGACAACAAAAAGACATTAAAGGCATTCAAATTGGCAAAGAAGAAGTCAAACTCTCCCTCTTCGCTGATGACATGATACTCTACATAGAAAACCCAAAAGCCTCCACCCCAAGATTGCTAGAACTCATACAGCAATTTGGTAGCGTGGCAGGATACAAAATCAATGCCCAGAAATCAATGGCATTTCTATACACTAACAATGAGACTGAAGAAAGAGAAATTAAGGAGTCAATCCCATTTACAATTGCACCCAAAAGCATAAGATACCTAGGAATAAACCTAACCAAAGAGGTAAAGGATCTATACCCTAAAAACTATAGAACACTTCTGAAAGAAATTGAGGAAGACACAAAGAGATGGAAAAATATTTCATGCTCATGGATTGGCAGAATTAATATTGTGAAAATGTCAATGTTACCCAGGGCATTTTACACGTTTAATGCAATCCCTATCAAAATACCATGGATTTTCTTCAGAGAGTTAGAACAAATTATTTTAAGATTTGTGTGGATTCAGAAAAGACCCCGAATAGCCAGGGGAATTTTAAAAAAGAAAATCATAGCTGGGGGCTTCACAATGCCAGATTTCAGGTTGTACTACAAAGCTGTGGTCATCAAGACAGTGTAGTACTGGCACAAAAACAGACACATAGATCAATGGAACAGAATAGAGAACCCAGAAGTGGACCCTGAACTTTATGGTCAACTAATATTCGATAAAGGAGGAAAGACTATCCATTGGAAGAAAGACAGTCTCTTCAATAAATGGTGCTGAGAAAATTGGACATCCACATGCAGAAGAATGAAACTGGACCACTCTCTTTCACCATACACAAAGATAAACTCAAAATGGATGAGAGATCTAAATGTGAGACAAGATTCCATCAAAATCCTAGAGGAGAACACAGGAAACACCCTTTTTGAACTTGGCCACAGGAACTTCTTGCAAGATACATCCACAAAGGCAAAAGAAACAAAAGCAAAAATGAACTATTGGGACTTCATCAAGATAAGAAGCTTTTGCACAGCAAAGGATACAGTCAACAAAACTAAAAGACAACCTACAGAATGGGAGAAGATATTTGCAAATGACCTATCAGATAAAGGGCTAGTTTCCAAAATCTATAAAGAACTTATTACACTCAACACCAAAGAAACAAACAATCCAATCATGAAATGGGCAAAAGACATGAAGAGAAATCTCACAGAGGAAGACATGGACATGGCCAACATGCACATGAGAAAATGCTCCGTATCACTTGCCATCAGGGAAATACAAATCAAAACCACAATGAGATACCACCTCACACCAGTGAGAATGGGGAAAATTAACAAGGCAGGAAACCACAAATGTTGGAGAGGATGCGGAGAAAAGGGAACCCTCTTACACTGTTGGTGGGAATGTGAACTGGTGCAGCCACTCTGGAAAACTGTGTGGAGGTTCCTCAAAGAGTTAAATATAGACCTGCCCTATGACCCAGCAGTTGCACTGCTGGGGATTTACCCCAAAGACTCAGATGCAATGAAACGCCGGGACACCTGCACCCCGATGTTTCTAGCAGCAATGTCCACAATAGCCAAACTGTGGAAGGAGCCTCGGTGTCCATCGAAAGATGAATGGATAAAGAAGATGTGGTTTATGTATACAATGGAATATTACTCAGCCATTAGAAATGACAAATACCCACCATTTGCTTCAACATGGATGGAACTGGAGGGTGTAATGCTGAGTGAAGTAAGTCAATCGGAAAAGGACAAACAGTGTATGTTCTCATTCATTTGGGGAATATGAATAATAGTGAAAGGGAATATAAAGGAAGGGAGAAGAAATGTGTGGGAAATATCAGGAAGGGAGACAGAACATAAAGACTCCTAACTCTGGGAAACGAACTAGGGGTGGTGGAAGGGGAGGAGGAAGGGGGGTGGGGGTGCATGGGTGACGGGCACTGAGGGGGGCACTTGACGGGATGAGCACTGTGTGTTTTTCTGTATGTTGGTAAATTGAACACCAATAAAAATTAATTTGTTAAAAAAATAAATAAAAGATGAATGGATAAAGAAAAAAAAAAGAAATCCTGGTGAGGCAATAGAAAGGGATAATTTCAACCAATTAACTTTCATAGGAAAATATTTAAAATGAACTCAGCATATTAGTTCCTCTTTTCAAGGACCTAACTGGATAGATCCTATTCTGTGTATATCAATCAATAAGAAATATTCTCACGCTAAAGATGTGAAGTATTCTGCTATATTTTGAATGTAAAGAAGAATTTTAAGTTTTCATTCATTTTTATTCTAGAGTAGCATGAAATTCAATAAAAGTTCTTAAATTTTGTATTTAAATTCTATCTCCTAAAAAGGCTCTAATTTTGTCTTCTCTTAAATTGTCATGGATCAACAGTGCAAAGTCTTTAACTTGCATTGTCAGATTTCTTTTTTTTTAAGGTTTTATTTATTTTTTCATGAGACACACACACACACACACACACACACAGAGAAAGAGAGAGAGAGAGAGAGAGAGAAAGAGGCAGAGACACAGGCAAAGGGAGAAGCAGGCTCCAGGCAGGGAACCCAACATGGGACTCCATCCCAGGTCTCCAGGATCAGGCCCTGAGCTGAAGGTGGCGCTAAACAGATGAGCCACTCAGGCTGCCCGCATTGTCAGAATTCTTAATCATGATGGAACACAATGGCAGCTCTTCTTGAAATACAGTAACCTGATCAAATATTATCATTGCATCTCCTTAGAAGGAGAGAATCTTGATTTATTTAATGAGTTTATTCAGAGCCTCTTTCACATCCTTATTCCTCAGGCTGTAGATCATGGGATTCAGCATGGGGAACACCACAGTATAAAATGTAGAAACTATTTTGTCTGTGTCCAAAGAATAGCTAGATCGGGGACGAGAGTAGATGTAGAGAATGGAGCCATAGTACAAGGTGACAGAGACCAGGTGTGAGGAACACGTAGAGAAGGCTTTGAGTCGGCCCTGGGTGGAGCGGATCCTCAAGATGGTGGCAATGATGAACTGGTAGGAGGCTAGGATGAGCACTGTGGGGGTGATGACATTGGAGCACAGGATCAAATACAGCACAGTCTGGTAGCCATCTTTCCTGCCACAAGCCAACTTCACCAGGGGATACAAATCACAAAAAAAGTCATCAATGATATTGCCACTACAGAAGTTCAGGGCAAAAGTTCTTTTGGTGATGATAGAAGAGTTAATAAAACCACCAAGATATGAGGATGCTACCAAAAAAGCACACAGCTTTATAGACATGGCCTGAGCATAGCGCAGTGGCTTCGAGATGGCCATATAGCGGTCATAAGCCATGGCAGCCAACAGGTAACACTCACTGTATGCCAGTCCAGCAGAGAAGAAGAACTGACATACACAGCCAGCAAAGGAGATGCTTTTGTCTTCAGAGATGCAGGTCAAGAGAATCTTTGGGGTGTAGACAGAGGAATACCAGAGATCCAGAAAAGATAGATTCCCAATGAAAAAATACATGGGTGTGTGCAGCCGGGAGTCATTACAGATCAACACTATGAGGGTGGCGTTTGCTACCACTGTCAGAGAGTACACGCCAAGGAATACCACAAACAGGACCAGCTGCATCATTGGGTCTGTCGTGAACCCCACCAGGATGAACTCAGTCACTGTATTGTTGCTTCTTTCCATGGCTTGCCTAAGAGGAGAGAAAATGTGATTTCAGCTTGCCTCATTGTGCTGAATAAATAGATAGTACGCTAAATTAAAAATTATATATATGGTAGTTTTATTTTCATTTTTTATTTCCTGATCATTTTCTTTCCCCTGGACTCTAACTCATGAAACCAAATCTCTACTTAGCATCTCTTATAGGACATCTACAGGCATTATAAAAAAACTTATTTCAGACAATTCCTCCTCACCCTGCTTTTCTCTCAGTTTCTCCACTACAGTAATTGGCAGTATCCTAGTTTAGGGGAAATCATTTACTATTCTTGACTCCTCTCTGACTTTTACTTTTTAACTGACTAATCAGAAACATCTTGATTCTACCCTCACAATATATCCAGAGCCTGACCAGTGTTTTCCAGCTCTGGTGGGTGGTTCTGCCCTAGACTGAAACCCTTGAGATCTCCAGTGCGTGTTATCACAGAGCTTCTAATGGGTGCCCACAACCTCTCTCCTTCTATCCTTTACCCAGGCCGGTTCTCTGAACAAGGCAGGCAGAGCGATTCTGTTAAAAGACCAGTTAGATTATGTTACTTTTCTGCTTCAAACGCTCCAGTGACTTCTCAACTTATTCATAATAAAGTCATCGCAAAGATGAGCAAGCTTTTTGCCTCTCTGCTTCTGACTCCTACTGTCCATTCTATCCATGACATCCTTCTTTCAATTCTTGGAATAAACAGAGGATGCTCTGAGCCTTTGAAGTTGCTTCTCCGTATGACCAGGATACTCTTCCTCATATATCTTTTTTTTTTATAGATTTTATTTATTTATTCATGAGAGACACAGACAGAGAGGAGAGAGAGAGAGAGGCAGAGACACAGGCAGAGGGAGAAGCAGGCTCCATGCAGGGAGCCTGATGTGGGACTTGATCCCGGGTCTCCAGGATCACGCCCTGGCTAAACCGCTGAGCCACCTGGGCTGCCCCCTCACGTATCTTTATAGCAAACTCTCTGACATTTTTTAAAGTCTTAATTGCCACATATTACCCCTTTTCAGGTGTTTTTGATCACTATTTGTAATTTACTTTCCTGGCATTTCTTATATCCTTTTTCTACTTTATTATTCTCCTGAGGGCTACTCAGTATCTAATACTATGAACATCCCATTAATTTAACTTATTTTTTTTTCTCTTCACTAGAATATTGCTAAAAAGAAAATAAAAGAAACAACATGCCCCTACAGAGTCCTTTGATTCCTGGGACAACAAATCAAGATTTAATTACAGTTTCAGTATATCCAGGGAATTTGACCTTTTAGTAGTCAATCTGAAATTTCCTGATCAGCACTAGTGAAGTCATTTGCATTATAAAAACTGTTTCCTCCTTTTCCCTCAAAATATGTTCTGGCTTGAAACAATCACTTCTTTTCTTTCTTTTCTTTACTTTTCTTCTTTTTTTCTTTCTTCTTTTCCCCAAAGATTTTATTTATTTATTCATGAGAGACACAGGGAGAGAGAGAGAGAGTCAGAGACACAGGCAGAGGGAAAAGCAGGTCCCACACAGGGAGCCCAATGTGAGACTTGATCCTGGGCCTCTAGGATCACACCCTGGGCCAAAGGCAGGCACCAAAGCTCTGAGCCACCCAGGGATCCCCTCTTTTCTTTTGCTAATAACTTCCTTGCTCCACTGTCCATCCTACAAAAATGTTTCATTCAGTACAGCTCCCAATCTTTCTATTTGCCTGATGGATTGTTGCTTGATTCATGAATCACTAGATAAAGCCAACCAATTGGATCTTTTGGTTGGACTGGACTGGATTTTGTGTCTCAGCAATATACCCTTCCCCACCTGTTTTTGATGGAAAACACATATCATTTCAATGTTTATCTCATGTTAATGTGTAGGTTATTATGAGATTTTGTGGGCTGTTTGTTTTAAATGAGTCAATAACAACAATTGTGCAACTGAGCAAAATCTTTGAAAATAGATCCATGAGAACTATGAAGGGTTTCCTGTGGGAAACACTTGACAACTTCCATGACAGGTATACTGAAAGATTGATAGCAATAATTTTACAGATGACAAAATTCAGTGTTAATAAGTAGCTAGTAAGTGTACAATTAGCAGTGGTGCTGTCTTACTCCAGAGATCTGGTATTTAACCACTAAGTCATGTCCTTTCATATTTGATATTAGGTTAAGAGTTGCTTTTAGGCTCCATACATGGGTCTCTCTCTTTTTGGTTATAACAACTTAACTCAAAACCAATAGAATAATGCTGACAGATTCAGATGCTATCATAGATAAGTACCTTATACATATGGGGTCTGATAAATGCTTCTAAGAAGTACTCAAATCATCTAGCAGAGTCCTGTGTCTCACATTTATAGGCAACCCTGATTATGAACACAGAAATGGTCTACTCACCGCATCCAGGGCCAAGACACTTGCCTGAAACTCACAGTCACAGCCAACAAAGGACCACACTGTGGATCCAAGTACCTTATACTTGTTCAGGATCCCCAGTGTATTTGATTCCTCAAGTACCTCAGGGGTTCATCGCTTTTAAAGTGCCTAAAAGGCAATTAACCAAAAAGCATATTAACTTTGAAAGATTCTTCTTGCTGAAAGCAAAAAAAAAAAAAAAAAAAAAAAAAGAGAGAATGATTTTAAAAGTAATAATTATTGTGATATTTTGAGAAACTACTCTTTGCCAAAGACTTTCCTGGAAACTGTATTTGATTGTCAAACAACTCTGTGGAATAGGTATTGCAATTCCTATCACAGACAAGAGAATAAATCCAGAGTACTTAATTAACTTTCCTAAGTCAAGCTCAGAAGTAAATGCAGTCAGAATTTAAACTCAAGGCAGCCTGATTATCCTAATAACATTTACTGAATTCTTAGTATGTCCCAGGCACTCTACTGAATGCTTTAAAAGACTCCTTATTTTAACCTTCATAATAATCTTGTGAAATAAGTATGATTATTAGTCCCATTTTACAGATGAGCTATTTGAGAGAAACAATTGTACATATATTCTTCAGGGTCACAAAATTTGAGGCTTCTAGAACCAAAATTCAAAACCAGTTCTCCCATTGTGTATCATCTATTCCCAAACCTACATATCTATCTAGCATTTACTATATTCTCGATGCTTTTCCAGGCACTATAGACAAGAGAGAGAACTAAGGCATGGGGTCTGACTCAAGAAGGGTGTAGTTTATTTGGGGAAACCAAATCTTTATAAACAAATAAGCACCACAGGTTATGATAGAATTGTCTATCATCTCTGATGGTGGGAAGCAGGCCAGAGTGGAGAGCTTGCCAAGGGCAATGAGGGAAGCATTGTATGTGTGCCATGGGAGATTTCACACGGGAGGAAGAGATACATATCCTGCTTGAAGAGACGTTTATGGCAAAGAAAAAGAAACTGCAGCCCTCAAGGCATAGAGGCAAGACATGGGATTGAGGGTGAGAAAACTGTCCAAAGTTTGTCAGATGCATCCGGAATATAGTGTGTTTTTGTTGGAATGATGTTAGATGAGATTGTGCAGGGCCTTTAATGCCATACTCAGAATGTTCTTGAAGACTATGGTTTAACCTTGACCAACATTAAAATACTTTAAGGGTACCTGGGTGGTGCAGTCCATTAGGCTTCTGACTCAGTTTCAGCTCAGGTCATGATCTCAGGGTCCTGAAATCAAGCCCTGAGTGGGCTCTGTGCTCAACGTGGAGTCTGCTGAAAACTCCCTCTCTCTCGGCTGTCCCCCTCTGTTCTCGTTCTCTCTCTATAAAATAAATAAGTCTTAAAAAATGCTTGAAATGTCAATGGCTTTGGCAAAACTTTGATGGTATTAGGGAGGCAGTTAGCACTGCTCAAATCAATATGTGCTCCAAGTCTGAATAATGAATGATAGACACTCCACTCCACGCCTGATTCAAGATCAGAAAAATAAGAAGAGAGCCGGTCTCCTAAAGATGAAAGTGGTGACTGGGGATTGTAAAGCAAATCAGTGTGTATGGCTGAGTCTAAACTCAGTGACTCTGACTCTACCTTTTGAGATCTTTCCTACAACAGCAAATTCCTCCTAAACATTTTCCTGCCATGACAAAGATCCTTCATCTCTTTAGGCATTTTTTTTCTGCTACTGATATCTTGAAGAGAAGGGGCAAATGACTCATACCTTCCCAAACCTCATGCCCTAACTCACCCATCCTCCCATAAAGATGATTGGTAACCTAGGGAGAGGGGGCATGGGTGGAAAATGGAGAGCTTAACAGTGCAGTGGAATATTTGTACCCCAGGGGACCTTTTGCCTAGGGATGCCTATGTGTCTCCACAGGAACTCTGAACTCTCACGTATACACACACACACACATACACACACACACTTCATTTGTAGACCAGAGGATGTTCACTTGTGAGGTATTTGGACTTGCTATTCATTCTGTTTAGAATATTATTTTATCTCCTTTAGTTGTCCGAAATATATCACCTTCTCAGGTAGGTCTTCTTTCATAACCCTCTTCAAAGTTGTGTCCCTTCCACATCCCCTAGCACTCTCTATCTCCTACCTTGCTTTATTTTCCAGAGCACTTATCATCTGGGTTACCATATAATTGACTATGTTATTTCCTGTCTCCTCCCAGTAGGATGTGAATGCAAGAAGGGCATGTTCTGTTGCTTGTTCACTGCTGGATGCCAGGGCTTAAAACGGTATCTGCCATAGAGTAGGCATGAATAATGTTTGCTGAATAGATGAATAGATGGACAGCCCTAATTCTCAAGAAGTGTTTCAATCAAATCCACATACTTGTCTGCGCCAATGATGGCATTTAACCCTTCAAAGACGTCTTTGCTATTCTATATTCCTTGCAATAACAGAAATCTCTGCGTATTCTGTGCTAGTCACAGGCCTGTGCAAGAGAAACCAGGGACAAATAGTTAAAGAATAAACAGCCTGACCACTGTTATAGGCATAATAATTGTATTTGAAATAGAGTATATTTGCGAGGGAGGTTGTTTCCACGTGAGCAGCAAATTCTTTCATGTTGAAGAGCTATGAGGAGCCATATCTTTGAAATTAAAGTGGCCACAACTGGAGGGTTGTCCATCCAGCTACAGCACTGGGCCTTGGGGCTGATGACAGGGATTCAGAAGCTTGATCTTTCTGTTTACATCCTGCTATATACAGAATGTAAATGGCTATTGAGCTGTCCTGGGAAAAAAAACGAATTTCTATGCCATCGGTAATATCCAAATCCCATAACTTACTTAAATTCAGTGCAAGACTTCATTCCAACATTCTAATATTCAAGTCAGCTCATTCCAGAATCTTCTATAATTGTTCGTAGATCCTGTTAAAAAGAAAACCACAGGCTCAAAATGGGAGTCACTTGTTAATTAAGGCCCATGTCAGCTAACCTAACTGAAGTTTCAACCGCACTCTCCCACCCCAGAAGGTAACCTTTAACTAGTCAACATGGAATTACCTCGTGAGATATTCCTCCAGAGAGATTCCTTCCATTCCCCTTAGGAACATCGCCTGGCCCAGAACAATGTATTCTTTGCTAATAACTTCCTTTTGCCACCCCCTTTCTACCTTTAAACACTCTTCCTTTTCTACAGCTTGACAGAGCTCCTTTCTGTTTGCTAGATGGATGCTACCCAATTTATGAATCACTTAATAAAGCCAATTTGATCTTTTAAATTACTCAGTTCAATTTTTTGTTATTTAACAATCCCAAGGGTTTTATATCCATGGAATTCCTCATGGTTTTGTAGCTTTGGGGAATGGCAAACAAGGCAATTAAACAACACTATGCATTGACAAAGTCAGGTCAACCTTATTTAATAAAGACTCAGAACAGTTTTGTTTACAGACTGTGATTCCCCAATGATAGATGTATTTAACTATAATATTCCTTCACATTCTATATTGAGTTATATACATAAATTCATATATTTACAGTTCACATATATACATTTGACTACTGGTAAACACCTAAGTACTGACTTTGTAAGCAACAAGAGTTAGGTCCTCAGAAACTGAAAGACAGGCATAGCTCCCTTAACTTAAGAAAAGTCATTTTAGGCCCCTGGCCATCTTGTGAAAGATTGTAAGAACCAACAGTCATTATCAGGCTAGGAGATAATCTAATCACATCCAGGACGATAAATCAGTGGTAAAACTCCCAGTGCTGATTCAAAAGTGAAGATTGCCCTGATATATATTTTTGAATTGTCTTTGCAGGATCTAAATCCCTCTAAGCACTCAGATACTGAAGCAACTGGAGCCAGAAAATTGATGATACTGATCTTTGCCAGCTCTTGTGACTTTGACCTGGACTCAGTCACCTTAAGTCACCAATACCCAATGTTGTGTTGAATTCCCCACTGGACAAGCCTCTTTGTGAATATGTACACACCCTTAGCTTAAAACTCCATTTTAGTTCCAGGAGACAATGCTCTATGAAAGATCCCAGTTCTCCTTTACTTGGTGTAAGTAAAACCCTTCCTTTTGCTACTCTTCAGCTTGCTTGTGTCTTTTGGCTTCACACCCACCAAGACGGGTAACAATATTTCTGTAGGGTACTAAGATACCTTCCATTAGCCCTTCTACATCCTTTGCCACCTTGCTTTCTGCTCCAGGAAACCATCCTGTACAGATTGTATCAGTTAACTTGGCCATTGGGGGAGGAAACTAAAAGGAGGAAAAAGGTGATACAGAATATGTATTCCTAGACTCTGTTCCTGCACAGCCAACCAAGGCCACATTAACCCTTAAATTAATGCCACAGCTTTTATCCCATTTTCCTCACCACAAAATCTCTCCCTTTCCCTCTCTTTCTGGGTTCTGATAACTGCTCTCTCCTTTTCTCTCTTCAGATCTACATGTATAGTAAGATGCTCTGTCAGAGGACTGGTTTGTCCTTTGTGGCTTTTCAATGCTCTGTTCACATCTTGGTAAATAGTCCCTTTATTAAGTTCTCTTCAATTTGAGTGGGCCATCTGTTTCCTGACAGGATTCTGACTGATACAGTAATTAATATTAGGAGTAGCCTAGAATGAAATCTTTAAACTGGCTCACTGGGATTAATTTGCTCACATATTAAAAAAATGTGCAGATATATGACATACTCCAGAATGGGACACTGGTAAGCCATGGAATGTAATGGCATCATGATAATTTAAATCATCACCAGTAATGACACAGCTTGAAGTGCAGTTGAGGAGCAAAGCATTGAACAATCAATTGGTTGTAGCATTGATCGTGATCACAATAATATTGTTTGGAAAAATCATGAGATCTTTTGAACTGAAAATGATATTATCAGACTGTGAACAGGAAGGGCATTTGGAAAGCCTCAACTGTAGGTTTGAAGGAGTTTCCCTTCTCCATCAATCCTTTAGGAAAGATATGGTTGAGGTCCAAGCTGGGGCCTGATTGTGAGGATTGCAGAGAAGCAATACTACTAACATTGACCCTTGAATAACATGGGGTTGAACTGTGTGGGTCCACTTACATGTAGATTTTTTTCAATAAATATAGAAAAGTGCCATAAATGAAATGTATTTTTCTTGTGACTTTCTTTATAACCTTTTTTTCCCTCTAGCTTAATTATAAGAATACAATATTGAATACATAGAACATATAAAATATGTATTAATCTATTATTTATGCTATCACTAAGGCTCTGGTCAACAGTAGGCCATTAGTAGGTAAGTTTTGGGGGAGTCCGAAATTATATGCTGACTTTTGAATTATGTGTGGGTCAGTGCCCCTAACCCCCATGTTGTTCAAGGGTCAACCATAAATGCTAAACATTGCCAGAGATTTTATGGCACTCTAAAATAATTGATGGAGGGAAGAATTGGGACCATAAAGCAATGGGATAGGGATACTGGGTAGACAAGGACAGAGCCAAAAATAAAAATCCCTGCTTGAAGAGGTAATCCCTAACTTCTACTTGAGGAAAATAGCTTTTCTCTGGACAACTTTTCCAATGACTGCACTTAAGAAGTTGCCTTATGAGCTCATTGTAATTCTCAACACCCAACCTCACAACACTCACCAACTCTGAGTGAAAGTTAAATATCATTAACCCAGATGAAGAAATCAAATACTTTCTCTTAGAGCAATTATACACTAAGAAATTTATAGGATCTTACCAATCTGTTTATCATGAATCTGGGAAGCATGTATGAGAATGGGTTCTAAAAGTGAAAAGCCAAGGAGAATGAAATGTAAAGATTAATTAAGCCAAATTTATCATCACAGGTGCACCCATGAAAAATTCAGGAATTCACTGTTTCCTCAAGAACTCTAGGAATTTATGCTATAAATACTCAATAGGATTGATTTTTTGAACTGTTTACTTACTGAAGAGAAAATATTCCCAATGCAGTGATGACAAAATATGTGGTTAATATCAATACCATAGGCATAGTTAATTTCTTCATGATGTCTATATTTAGTGTGCTAACTTCTGAGCATTACTTGTTTATTTATAATCTTCCCATGTTTCAGTGACATTATTTGGACCTTTCTCGAGTTGAATTAACTTTACAAGATAAAAATGAATAAAAATATCTTCTCAGGATGGCAGTGGTTTCTTATTTGGAAAATAGAAGTTTTCCTAAAGTAAATAAAACAGGAGCAACGTGTCACATGATCAACTTTCCTTTTTAATTGTTTAACTTTTAATATGACTTTTCAAACAGAAATTTTGTGAGATTTTTGCCAAATGGTATCTTCTAAAATAATTTTTTCATGAGTGGAAAATATCAGAAAAGGAACATGAGAACATGAGAGAACATGAGAGACTCCTAACTCTGGGAAAGGAACTAGGGGTGGTGGAAGGAGAGGTGGGCGGGGGGTGGGGGTGACTGGGTGATGGGCACTGAGGGGGGCACTTGATGGGATGAGCACTGGGTGTTATTCTATATGTTGGCAAATTGAACACCAATAAAAAATAAATTTATAAAAAAATAAAATAAAACTTATTTTTTCAAATCTTCAGCCAACATTAAATAACTCCTTTTATGTTATTATTATAATATTAATTTAATACATGAGAATTATTTAAGAATAATTTAGCCTTATAATAGCTTTAATTAGTAAGAGTACTCAATATTCATCTGTTAAATCAGAGATTGAGTAGGCATAGTTAACTATTCATTTAAAATCTGTTATCTAAGAAGAAAAAAAAAGTAGGAGATGTCACTAAGGGAGACAGAACATGAAAGACTCCTAACTCTGGGAAACGAACTAGGGGTGGTGGAAGGGAAGGTGGGCCGGGGTTGGGGGTGACTGAGTGATGGGCACTGAGGTGGGCACTTGACGGAATGAGCACTGGGTGTTATTCTATATGTTGGCAAATTGAACACCAATAAAAAATAAATTTATTATTAAAAAAACATAAAATCTGTTATCTAATTCAGAATATCAGAACTCCTCTGTCTCAACTTGCTTATTTTGTATGATATCTGCTACTGATTATTATTATTCATATTCATCAGCACTGATTATTCCTTTCTGATCTTTGTTTAGCTCCTAATCTTACTGGAATTGTCTGGAAAACACCGTTCTTTATACTTATTATTATTTGCTGTTTAAACCAATAAAACATGGACATATCAGTATTTATTTGAATCTTCATGTATTTCTCTATGCTAAATATTTAATCAAATTGGTTCCTTTGAAAATCCAGTCAAAATGAAATAAGCTGTTATATTTACCCTTCTTTTGCTTTATTGCTATCTTATATTCTTTACATGCACTTCTTTCTTTCTCTCTCTCTCTCTCTCTTATCTTGAACTCCTTGGTTTTCACTGGTTCACCATATTGCAATATAAACTATATTATTTTGGCTATTATCATAATTTTGCTTTGATGCTCAGAATTCCACAACTTCAACTTCACAGGACCCTTTAAGTTGGCTCCTTTTGTTCCTGTCTTTGTTATTTGTAGACATATCTGTGTATCCTAGAATATTCCAGAATATTTCAGGCAGGTACTATTTATTTTCTCAGTCTAAAACATAGACTGAGCTATCCTCTAAGAAATACTTCAGTGGGTAGTAGTATTAAGGATACAAACTAAGTTCTGAAGTGTGGGAACAACAGGGTACAATGGGTTGACTCCTCTGAACATAGAAAGAGTGGTGGAGTGAAGTGCATCTGTTTGATGGTACTATACTGTTTGAATGGTAACTAGTGGATTGACTGAGCAGAGATTTAGAATAAGACTGGAAATTTAGTGAGAAGGAAGTCTGAGAGAGGTACATGGATGCAATTCTTGGAAAGGACAGCGTGAAGATACTCATGCTCTATCTATCACAGATGTCCACTGGAGGGCACTGATTGCAGAAACCAGTCTGCAAGGAGAATGTTGGTAAGCCTCTTTCCCTATGTTTTCTTCTAGAGCTTTACAGTTTCAGGCCTTACATTTAAGTTTTTAATCCATTTTGAGTTGATTTTTTGTATAAGGTGTGTGATAAAAGTCTAATTTCACTCCTCTGCCTGTGTATATTTATTTTTCTCAACATCCTTTGAAGAGATTGTCTTTCCCTGTGTGTGTTTTTTTGTACCTTTGTTGATAATCAGTTGACCATATATGCGTGGGTTTATTTCTGGGCTCTGTATTCTATTCTATTGGTGTATATGTCTGTTTTTATTCCGGTACCATACTCTTCAATTATTGTATTCTGTAATATGTTGTAAAATCAGAAAGTACGATGCCACCAACGTTGTTCTTCTTGCTCAAGTTTTTCATTTGTTTGTTTATTTTTTTGGCTATTTATGGTCTTTCATGGCTCCATATGCATTAAAAAACATTTTTAAAAAACAATTCTGGGGAAAATGCCATTAGTGTTTTGATAGATGTTACACTGAATCTATAGATTGCTTTTTAAAAAAATATTTTATTTATTCATTCATGAGAGACACAGAGATAGAGGCAGAGACATAGGCAGAGGTAGAAGCAGGCTCCCTCTGGGGAGCCTGCTGGGGACTCAATCCCAGGACCCCGGGATCATGCCCTGAGCCAGACAGACAGATGCTTGACTACTGAGCCATCTAGGCATCCCTAAAGATTGCTTTCAGTAATATGGACCATTTTAACAATCTAATTCTTTCTGATCCATAAACAGTGGCTATCTTTTCATTTATTTGTGTCTTCTTCAATTTCTTTCATCAATATCTTTTAGATTTTGGAGTAGAGAGCTTTCACCTCCTTGTTAAATTTATTCCTAAGTATCTTACTCTTTTTAATTCTATGGTAAATGGGATTGCTTTCTTAATTTCCCTTTCAGATAGTTCATTGTTAGTGTATAGAAATGTAACTGATTTTTTAACTTGGAGCTTTACTGAAAATTTTTCTTATTAGTTCTAACAAGTTTTTGATGGAGTCTTTGGGTCATATAGAGACCCAAGAGAGACAGTCAGCATATCATCAATAGGATCCCATATGGTTTCAAAAACCCTCCAGAATTTTTATTAGGTCTTTGTGCTGACCATGGCCCTAGACAATGTACATATTAATGTGAGAAAACTTTAAGTGTTTTTCTTGTCACTTATGTACTACACAAACCTAGAAAAGTGGTTTCTTTTTCTGAATTTCATTCTAGCAGAGTCCTCTCTGTTTCCTGGAGTTGTGAGGCTCAAATAAGAAAATATATGGTAACAGATATGTTCCATGTGTTGTTTTTCCTTCATGTGCTGGGAAGCTTCCATTACAATTCCGGAGTCAATGCACTCTGAGGGGATGACACCTGGTAAGGGTCTAATCTGGGAGTCTCCAGTTTAATCAAAGCAAAGTAGAACTGGACATTCCAAAAAATCTTGGATGTAGTACTTTTTACATTATTTTTACCCAACAGTTCTTAAAAGTTGAATATAGTAGGGAAAAAATTAGAAGTAAAAATACGGAACTCCCTAAAAGGTTGAATATTTTGGGCTTAGTTTTGTGTAAATCCGCAAGCATATCTTTTTTTCCAGTAAAAATAGTGGAAAATCAGGCTTTAAGAGTTCACCTGGATAACTTTTAAAAATACCTATACCAGACTCCTGTTTGGCAAGGATTATGATTTAATTGATTCAGGATAGGTCTGGGCATTGATATTAAAACCAAACAAACTACAACAACCGTTCAAGATTTGAGAATTATCAGATGAAGAGATATCGTTATGTGGAAGCATGATTTGACTCAGCTGACTCTTTATACACCGGGAGGACTGAATTAATGTTAACTTTTTACTTCCTTCCTTTTATGTCTTCTTTCCTTGTTTTCTTCCTCTTTTTCTTCATTTCCTCCCTGTAGTTCCATAAAAAGGGAGTGATATAGTGATCTAGATATTTTAATGTTTGTTGTTTGTTTGTTTGTTTGTTTGTTTGTTTGAGAGAGGGAGAGCACAGTGTGAGAGGAGGAGAGGGAGAGGGACAGAAAGAATCTTAAGCACACTCCATGCTCAGTGCAGAGCCCCACATGGGGCCTGATCTCCTGACCCTGAGATCATGACCCTGAGCTAAAATCAAGAGTCAAATTATTGAGCCAGCCACCCAGGCACCTGATATTTTTATGTCCATTTTAAAGATGAATAAGCTGAGGTGCAGGAAAATGAAGTGGTATGTTTGAGGTCACATCTAGGAAGTTCCCATGCTGGCTCTACCGTGCCCTTATAAATAGTTTGTGTATTGTTACTATGCAATAGGAGATGGTTCCAGAGTTTGCTATGATCTGGGAGAAAGGAATGTAGGGTTCAAATTTGCTATGCGCATAGTTGAGAGCATACTAGCATCATTATCATCTCTAAGTTCCAATAGATTCCAGGGAAATGACTCTGTTTCTGGTCTCTGAACTCTGCTTCTTAGGTTTTTCTCTTCTTCTGATGAATACGCTCATATTCATGATTACCAGTATTAGGCAATTCTGAAGGATGAGGACACCCAGGTCACTTGGAAGGGTCACTTTAACCATGGTACAAGGTCATATGCAGGGGAGGGAGAAGAGGGAGTACAACCAACAAATGCCTCAACCAGGAATCCCTCAGAACAAATAATTAAGTTTTAATTACTGATCTGGGACATTATCCCTCAAGAATCTACAAAGGTCAGCCGAAGCTCTTAAAGTGAGAAAACTCAGATGACTTAGGGATTGCACTGTGTATGTATTCATTATCTTTATTTTTTGTCTATAAAAGGGCTGAGTTGGATCATAGTACTATCTCATTTGTGGTTATAATAAAAAGAGATTTATTTTTATCTCCATGGAATTAGATTTTTTGCTCAGGGATATTACATCTGCTGCCTTTTATGGGTTTTTGTGTACATGAGTATGTGGTGAGGACAGGTATTATTTTCATACATTGCTTGCACCTTAAGGTACGTTTTATCTGCTGTGCTTTTGATTGCAATTGTCTACTGAGATGTAAAAAAATAGTAAAATAAAACTACCAGTTATTTAAATAAAATAATTTAGAATTATTTTAAAGTGCAAATTATGGTTCTGTTAAATACTCTGAGAAAGCTGTATAGCTTCTCTGATCTTTAAAATATATTTTGGAGTTGTAAAAATATTATTTATTATTAGCAAAGGATCTTAAAAAGTCATATAATAGAGAATTTTAATATATAGCAGTTAGTGATTTTTTTTGTGGATATTTTTCTTTCTGATAGAGAAGGCTTATTTTGCCAGTGGGGTGGAGGGGTTTTCTGATTGCCTGTGCTGAATATCACAATTTGTTAACCTGTGTTATGATATTTGCCATCATGGCATTCTTACCCATGTGTGGAGTTTGCCTCCTCTCAGAGCATGGCCTCCCAGGAGCCCCTGCTTTCATATTTTCCTCCTTCTCTTCCATGCTGTATCAAAAGTAAACCCCCCTTTTTGTTTAAAAGGCTTTGTGAAACTAATTCACAGTAAGTGGTAAATTACCAACTATAGTGCAATTTGTAAACACTGCAAGTTCTGCTTTTATAAAAAAAATGAACACTCCTTTTCTAGGATAATTTTCAAGTCAGTAATGGATTCGTAGGAAAAATATTTAGAGTCTTCCTGGTAGCTTTTCTTAATGTTTTTCCTTAACGAGGTAGGAAACAGGATTGTGATGCTATCTTTAGTCTTCTTAATTTTTAAAATTCTTAGTCCTTAAATTAATTTAATTTAATTTTATTTAATTTTAAATTTTTATTTATTTATGATAGTCACAGAGAGAGAGAGAGAGAGAGAGAGAGAGAGAGAGAGGCAGAGACATAGGCAGAGGGAGAAGCAGGCTCCATGCACCGGGAGCCTGATGTAGGATTTGATCCTGGGTCTCCAGGATCGCGCCCTGGGCCAAAGGCAGGCGCCAAACCGCTGCGCCACCCAGGGATCCCCTTAAATTAATTTTTAACAATAAATCTTGTTGATTGATGAACTGATAATGAATGAAAAGACATCACAAATTATGGCATTATGACACACACGTAGGGATTGTATGAGTTTGTGTAGGCTCTAAATGTTTCTACAGTGATGTTGTAAGTAACTTCCAATATAATTATGTCTTTCTGCTCTCAGAGTACAAGTATATTTAGAGCAAACTGAATAAACCTGAAGTTTATATAACATTGTGAGCTATAATTTCCTAAATTCTCACTATGTGTCAAATTCTATGCTAAAACTGCTAGATGGACTTTCTGATGTAATCAATTAAATAATCTTTAATCTTAGGTACTAATATAGTTCCCACTTAATCTAGGCGATAAAGAGTCTTGGAAAAGTTTAGAAACTTACCCAACTGACCCAGCAGAGAGCTGGTGGAGATATAATTCATATTCAGGTTGATTTTTATGCCTACATTAGGGTGCCTTGCAAACTTATCCTGGAAAAAGGAGGTATTACCAAAGACCAGAAATATCGTTGCTATATATCAAATCTATTTACCAAACTTAATAAACAATTTAACTACAAGTTGGAGAAAACAGTGTATTCAGTTGTTTACAAATTATCTAGATTACAAAGATTAAAGGTTTAGCTTTTAAACATCCAGAATTTATGAAGGAACATTAGAATTCTTTAGTTTTGTGTAAAATATATATTAGATTGTTTCCTGTGACTTGCAGGACAGAAAAAGGAGTCATTTTTCTGTGAATACATAAGATGCCTGATATGCTGTGTCTATATGATGCTAAAGTAACCTGAGCTTGTGTAAAATTTGTTAGCACACATAGTACCTTCTTGGTATGAAGTGACATTAATCATTTCCCCTCTTCCCTGCACCCCCACCCTGCCGAAACTGAATTAGATGGCTTTTTGAGCCATAGACAGTGCTGTTTAGAAAAAGAAGCAATTAGAGAGTAAATGATTTTTCAGGACCATATTCTTTGACTGAAATTATGGCTAGCATGAGGTTGAAATTATTTTTAATCTGAGTTTAAGACTTAAGAAAAATAAGACATAGAATCAGCTTATCTGAGTTTTTATCAATGCTTAACAGTGCTTATTATGTTCTAAGGAATGGGACAACAAAAATAAACATGACAGGATCCTTAGAAAGCCAAAGTCAATTGAAGAGATAGATTCATAACTTTTCATTCACACACACACACACACACACACACACACACACACACACGTACAGTAATCGAGTATGTTCAAAGGATGGAAATGATTCAGCAGAAGGGATTCTGATTAATTCTGTCTGGATGAATTAGATTAGGGAGAGTTTCCAAGAGGATGCTTGTATGCTTACATTAAACAATTCGAACATTTAAATAATCAAATATGAGTTTTCCAGGCAGACAGGTTGGAAGAGGCATATAGCAATGGTAGCTTTTGCCTTGTGAGGTAAGATGGAGAGTGTGCAGCTAACTAGGTGTTGGTTGCTTGATTGAAATGGCTGTATAGAATTTACAGGTAATTATAAACCATTGAGGGCCTTTTCAACTTGCATTTAATTTGGTGAATTTGCTTCCTATCGTGGGAGATAGATTTATCTACAAGTGTCTTTATTCCTCTTATCCTTATAATGGATTTACAACTCTGTGTTCTGATAGGAACAGAAACAAATTTGTAACCTGGAAACTGACAACAGAATGGGTTCTAACTCACTTTCAGCAACAGCAGCCATCAAGTTACTAAAAATGTTCTTTGAGGCAACCTTTTTATTTACAGGAACTAAGGGAATATCCTCCTTTATTGAGGCTTCGAAATATAGAGAGTGTTTAAATGTTGAATCAATATATTTACATTCCTTTATGTGAACACAATTCTACACGTACATTCATGCCTAGAGGACCAAGACTATTGCATTTGTGGTTTTATTACTGTAGAAATAGCTATATATACACACATGTTGCAGGTGCTTGCATATAGCTTCAGTAATTCAGTGATTTAGGACAAGTTGTTTACTGTCTCAAAGACTTAGTCTCCCTGGCCTATAGGGGAGTGGGTGAGGAATGCCAATAATTTATGATCTGTTCACTTCATATCACATGGATCATAATGATAATAGTTAACATATATTGAGCCTTTACTATATATGTCTGACTCTGTTTTAGGTACTTTTCATGCATTATCTCATTTATCCTGTGTATCACTTCTGATGAAGCCACTCTGCCCACCCTGTACAGATGAGGATGGTTGGGCACAGGTTGGTGTTGTGAATTGTGCAAAGTATGCCCTGCTGGCACATAGTGGAATCAGACATGTCCTCTTGCTCTCCAGTGGTGGATTCTGTGTATTTCACTACCAATGGTGTGATCTCCTGATTATATGCCACCTTGTCAACTGAAAAACTCTTTGTGGATATCATTTATTGTCATTATAATCACTGCTAAAATCACCAAAACATTTCTTATTTGCAGCAGAACTTGGTTAGTGCTGTTTGAAGGGCTTGACGGGAGCTCTATATCCTTCTGTTCACTCCCTTTCCTGATGCTCCTAGAGAAAATAGGGCTGTGACCTAACCTCTCCCCTCTCTTTCCAGGCCCATCACTCTTTTATCCCTGGACCTCAGATTGTTGATAATTTAATTGTATCATTTCACTGCATTATTAGATTTGAAAAACCCTGATTAAATCAAAATATAAGATAACACCTTATTTTTTTAAAATATTTTATTTATTTATTTAAGAGTTGGGGTGGGAAGGGGCAGGGGAAGAGGGAGAAGCAGACTCCCCACTGCGTAGGGAGTCCTACAAGAGGATCCGTCCCACAGCCCTGGGATCATGACCTGAGTCAAAGACAGATACTTAACTAACTAAGCCACCCAGGTACCCCATAAGAAAGCCCTCTAAAAGATATTACATGCAAATTGATGTTATTTGAGAAAGGATGTGTTGCATAAAGTAGTCTTTTTCATGACCTGCAACTATTTGGTTCTTAAATGTCTTCCTGATAATATCCTCCATGCTGTCAAGGGATGGAACTGTTACCTTCATCACAACTTTCCACTGGATTATAAGCTCTGAGACTATTGAAAATGCTTGTTGTGTTTACTAGTATATACCCAGCATCTGGTACATACTAGATTATCATAAAGAGATTTTTGAAAGAAAGAATAAAAAAGAAAGAAGACCAAAAAAAAAAAAAAAAAAAAGAGGATGAACAAATGGGCAAATGAATGATTGGCAGCTTCCTCTGGCTGCTGTAATGGTGCCTACCTCTAGGACTCTTCCTTACCTTACATCAGTCTTCAGTCACTGCTTTTAATCTGCTCATGGCTGCAAGTCAGTTAGCTGAACATGCTAACTCGGTGCATAAATAAATTTATTAAAGTAGACACAGGGAGGGGGCTAAGAGGTTCTCAATGAATAGACCTGGTAACTTTAACTTGTCTGGATTCTTTTAATTAATATTTCTCTGAAATAGTTTTTATTAGAGAAGCAAATTTTAGATAAATGTAGCTTCACTGTACATTAATAGAACTATTAATAATAGATGTTTTATATGCATTATTTCCTCCATGTAGACATTGTCCTAAATTCTTTATATACATTATTTATTTAATCTGCAAAAAATTTATCCCTATTAATCTAACAATTATTCCCATTTTATGTATGATGAAATTCTCCAAGACCCCACAGTTTGGAAATGGTGAAGCTGGTGGAACTGGCCATTAGTGTGACCTGTGACTGGTTTTGTTGGTGGTGTATGCAGTCTTTGTTCTTTAGGGTATCAGGGTGTCCAAGCATGGGAAGAATGCATCAGAGTGATAGAAAACAAGCACAGGCTGCTGTTCCTGCCTTTATTCTTAGGTTAGCACATGGAGTAATGCCTTTCACTATTTTTTAATTAATTTCTACATCATGCTGCTCAGTTGTTAGGTGTGGAGCAAAGACATAATCTGATCTTTTCAAAGAGATGAGCCATGAGTAAAGCTTTGAAGAATGAAGAATAAATAGGTTTTGGAAAGATTATGAAGAGCCAAAAGAGCATACTCTTGGAGAAAAGTTAAGAATATCTGCTTAACTCAATTTGAATGTGAAATTACTTTTTTAAAAAAGCTTTTATTTATTTATTCATCTGAGGTATGGAGAGAGAGGCAGAGACATAGGCAGAGGGAGAAAGCAGGCTCCCCACAGGGAGCCTCATGAGGGACAAGATCCCAGAACCCCGGGATCATGCCCTGAGTCTAAGACAGACACTCTGTCTGGCTGAGCCACCCAGGCATCCCTGAATGTGAAATTCTTAATCTCATCAAGGGAGTATGCCCTCCAAAAGTAGAAGAAAAGCTTTCCGTTTATAGTACATCTCAGATACTCAAGATGTAATTTCAGATCAAGATTTCTCTTTGCTTTCTTACTTATGTCTTGACTTTCTGACACTGTGCTTATAGATATAGGACATCTGATGTTTGTCTTCAGGTAGATGATCCTGTGAGAGGGAGGTGGCCTGAAAAATGTATATGATAAAAACAAACTTCACTGTGACTGAGTTTGTGTTCTTGGGGCTGTCATCTCAGCCAAAGATGCAGCTCATTCTTTTTATTATGTTCTTGTTCTTCTATTTATTAACAGTTGTGGGGAATATTATAATTATCACTATTATCCAGATAGAACCTCGTCTCCAAACCCCCATGTACTTCTTCCTTACAAATTTGTCCTTTCTGGACATCTGCTACACATCCACCAATGTCCCACAAATGCTGTCCAACATGATGGGAAAAAAGACCATCCCCTTCTCTAGCTGTGCTACTCAGATGTACTTCTCCCTCTCCTTTGGAATGATTGAATGTGTTCTCCTTGGGGTCATGGCTTATGACAGATATGTAGCCATTTGTCATCCTCTCCATTATATTGTCATTATGAACCAAAGAATCTGTGTCCAATTGGCAGCCATTTCTTGGTCCAGTAGCTTCCTGAGTTCCATGGTTATCAATGTCCTTACCTTGAGTTTGCCCTACTGTGGGCCCAATGTCCTGAATCACTTTTTTTGTGAGGTTCCTTCTGTCTTGAGGTTAGCTTGCACTGACACCTCATTTACAGAGCTGGTTGTTTTTATCTTTAGTATCATCATTGTCTTCATCCCTTTTCTCCTCATTGTTGTTTCCTATGCCCGAATCCTTCTATCAGTTCTCAGGATACGGTCAGCCTCCGGGAGGCACAAGGCACTGTCCACTTGTGTCTCCCATCTGACAGTGGTGGCCTTATTCTATGGAACTGCCATCTTCATATACATGAGACCCCAGTCGAAGTCCTCCAGGGCTGGGGGCAAGATCATTGCCGTGTTCTACACTGTGATCACACCCATGCTCAACCCCTTGATCTATAGCCTAAGGAACCAGGATGTGAAAGGAGCTTTAAGGAGAGCTATTGCAAAACGGAGGAAATGAGGGGTATTAATGGGACCCTAAAGCTGTTAGTAAGATAACTGACTTCTGAATATTAAATGAGACAATAAATAAGACCTTGTACAGTCAATGTTTCTCTTGCCATTCATAAAGGACACATAAATCTAGCTGCAAACTCAACAGGAAACATATCTGCCCCAAAGACAAATGATGGCTTTAATGTGTCAAAACAACTCCCTTTGTTGCATGACTATTTTCTTACTCCCTGAGAAATCTTGGTTCTCTAAAATCATAGACTAACTGAAATAAATGTTTGAAATTATGACTAAGATGAAATATCTTACTACTGTCTGGAGGATCTAAAGCATCTTCATATAGAGAAACATTCTGAATTTTTAACTCAAATAAAGAACTTCAGATAAAGGTTTTTGGATGTAACATTTCACATCTGTCCTAATTTTGTAGTTTACAGGGAAACAAGCTCTGCATCTATTTTGTGGTTGAGATGAATTTTGACCCCTTTACATATAGCCCTGCATTGTAGCAAATCTATCAAAATATTACTTCATTTAATTTTCATACAGCAGTCAGACCATGCAGTCATCTCGGGAGTAAGGAGTAAAGATTTATTCTTAGTAAAATGTAAGTATTATAAAGGAGGGTGATATGACACAACATACTTTTTGAAAGGTTTTCTGATTACTATGTAGACAGAATATATATATATATATATATATATATATATATATATACTCTGAATATATATATGTGTGTGTGTGTATATATATGATATCACAAATTTGTGAAAATGAATATTTCCTGTGTTTTGAAGCTTTGCACCAATGGTGTCTCTAAAAAGAATCACTTTTTTGAATGAAGAGAATAGAAAAAATAATTTAGCATTATTATACTTAATAAGCTTAAATACGGCCTTTGATTAACATGTTATTAAGTTAGATACCTTATTTCTAAAATTTTCTCACTTGCTGTTTTACAATTTAAAATAAAATAAAAGGAGTATAACTCACTTTCACATATATTCAACAACTAAAATGCAACTATTTCTTCCATCTAAATATGAAGGTCAAACGCAATCAGTAAGTGAAGCATCTCTGATGAAATAGGTAAAGAGGACTTCACTGGTTTAAAATTGATTTAAAAAGTAAAAAGCAAAATCACTAACCAACTAGTCAAATTCATTACATAGTGGGGTGCTTTTCTTGCATATTTTCCTTGATAAAGAAATGACTTTATACATAATATATTTGCTTAGTATGTGAATGAGGATTAGAAACACATACTTCTAATTAACTTTCTTCTGGACAATTTAAAGTGAAAAGTAATATTTAAAATTCTCTCAGATATTATCAAATAAGAAATACATATTTAGTTAGCTATTTGTGATTTAGAAGCATTAAATTAGTTTTGAAAAAGGGGCATAAAATGCCTGAAGTTATAACAAATGGAAAGTTTATTTTTTGTTTCACAAAAATGACTAATCCATCTTACCTTTCAGCTCTATAAATGAGTGAACTAGTTAAAAATGCAGAAAAAATTGCAAAACCATTCTTACAGGGAAGACACATAGCCAGAACATGTAAACAAATGAAAGTGAACATTTTTCTGTGTTTTTTCTAAAAATATTTATTTAGACCAATTACTTGACCTAATCAATTCATTATGACTAGTTTGTTTTCATCAGTAACTTGGAGTTGAGTGAATGAAGAGTAATAATGCAATACCCTATCTTAGCACCCAGCTAGAACTTTAAAAAAAAGTTTATTTAAATTAAATTCTATAACTATACTGTATTACTAGTTTCAGAGGTAGAGTTCAGTGATTCATCAGTTGCATATAACACCCACTGCTCACCATATCACATGCCCTCCTTAACGCCTATCACCCAGTTATCCTGTCTTTCTTCTCCCCCACCCCAGTAACCCTCAGTTTGTTTCCCATCAAACTAGACCTTTCCATGCAAGCTTTATTCTTTTTCTAGGCTTGCTTCTTTTGACAGAAAAGGAAATGTAACACTTATAGACTTTTAACTGATAATTCTATGTACTATATATTACAATCATCGCTAGAACAAATAACAATTTTAAGATTAACACAAATAATGTGAACTCAGCAATTATTGGTTCTTCACAACATCAAATGTCTTACTGAATTATTTCCTTCCTACATTTTTTTTTAGGATCACAGTAACGAGGTAACAGCGTATCTAGGAAATGTACTAACTAGTACTTTGTTCATATTGAAATAAAACTAAAGCCTAGAGTAAACAAAATATTAGAAAATGAACTGTTGCCATGAGCTACATTCTCTCAGTGCTTGATTAATCAGTATTATTGTGTAGCATAAGAGACTATATTTGGAATGAGGATAATGAAGTTATAATTTCAGGTTTTAATTTAGCTATATTAATATGAAGAAATCATTCCATTTCTGTAAACCTCACTTTTTTCATTTACAAAATGAGATTGTTGTTGGATTAGATCATCTTTAAGTATCAATAAATCATGTCTCTATCTACATCTTGGCTACTTCTGTCCTCTCTGGAATAGACTTAATTATAAGTTTATTATTGAATTTATATATCATAAATCTGTCAGAATTTCTTCTGAAATGTTTTTATTGTTTCACTTTTTGGATTTGATTGATTTACTTTAAGAATAATGCGATGTTGAAAGGTTTTAATGTCACTTTAGGTATACAGAATATAATGCACACTGTTGTCATACATCATGTTACCAGCTTTCTCAATGAGTTATCTTTCCCCTTGAAATGAAAAACATTAATTCCAGTCAAGAAGTATGAGGATTGTAAAATACTGAATGGGAAGAAAGTCAAGATACTATTCTTTCAGCATGATCTGAAAGTTCACTTATTTCTTTGATATTATCTCCTATCTTGCCCCTTTCCCTTGCTTCTTCAGGTTATAGTGACTCGTCCAGCCCATGTGATTTTGCAAAGATTCAGCTCACTGTGGTCATAGGCAAATGTGAACTTTTCTTTCTTTCTTTCTTTCTTTCTTTCTTTCTTTCTTTCTTTCTTTCTTTCTTTCTTTCTTTCTTTCTTTCTTTTTCTTTCTTTCTTTTTTTAAAGATTTTATTTATCTATTTATTCATGAGAGACACACACAGAGAGAGGCAGAGACACAGGCAGAGGGAGAAGCAGGCTCCATGCAGGGAGCCCGACGTGGGACTCGATCCCACGTGTCCAGGATCACACCCCGGGCTGAAGGCGGCGCTAAACTGCTGAGCCACCGGGGCTGCCCAAATGTTAACCTTTCAACAGATGCTTCACACTACAATCCTGTCTAAATCCCTAATAATCAATTTAATCAAATCATAAGACTAAATATAGCTGCAAACTAGACCTTTATTCGGGTTCCCCAGTTCTGATTATGCCTGTCATTTTCTTTAAGGCTGCACACTTTCCTATTTTATGGAACACCAGGTTAAAAATTAGAAAAATTTGTTTTGGGGATCCCTGGGTGGCTAAGCGGTTTAGCACCTGCCTTAGGCCCAGGGCTGACCCTGGAGACCCAGGATGGAGTCCCATGTAGGGCTCCCTGCATGCAGCTTGCTTCTCCCTCTGCCTGTGTCTCTGCCTCTCTCTCTCTCTCTCTCTCTGTCTCTTATGAATAAATAAAATCTTTTAAAAAATTAAAATATTTTTATTTTATTTTAACAAATATTTTTATTTGTTTCAATCCTAGCTCTACTACTTATAAGCCAAGAGCACATTCGCATGCCATTTAAACTTTCGTAACTCTGGCTTCATCATCTTAAAATATAGGGCCAATAATTTTGTCCTATGAATTTCAAGATCTTATGTGTATCTTTGGCAGGTTACCTGAGACCCAGAGTTGGGACTAGGTTCTGGTAGTTCTCTAGTCCAGGAAGGCATGATCATTCATTTGTTCAATGAGCATTTGTTACTCACTTATGATATGCCAGGACTTAAGGATAAAAAAATGAGACTACCTTAATGTTTCACAGTCTATCGAGGAAGCTTTTATATTAAAGGAGTATGTACCTAGCACAGAGGAAAGCCACCATTTATTAAGCCCCAAAGTGCTTAAATAAACTACTTAGGTTTTTCTTATATTTCAATATCTAAACTAGGACATTTTTAAAAAAAGACTTATTTGTTTATTCACGATAGACAGAGAGAGAGAGAGACAGAGAGACAGGCAGAAACATAGGTAGAGGGAGAAATAGGCTCCATGCAGGGAGCTCGCTGCAGGACTCGATTCCCAGACTCCAGGATGGTGCCCCGGGCCAAAGGCAGGTGCCAAACCACTGAGCCACCCAGGGATCCCCTAAGCTAGGACATTTTTAAGAGTGAGAAGTAGCAGTACTGATACCTACTTCAAGATAATAGGAAAAAACAAAACTGCCTTTCACAGGAGGGAAAACTGGCCACATTTAGACTATCTTTCGTTCTCATTGCAACTTCATAAGTAGGTATTAGTGGTGCCATTTTGCAGATTAGAAGGGGTGAGTCCAGGAATAATTTACAGAAGTGATGATTGATTTGTGACATAAAACAGTGTTTTCTAGGTGGATTAGTGGCCTTTGAGGCATAAGACTGTCATTAGCAAAAGTATACAAAGGGAGAGATTTCTCAATATCCTTGAGTTCAATGTGATTTGAACTTCTGGGAGGTGGGTTGTGGAAGGAGATGGCTAGGATGAAGCTGAAAATGTAGATCTTCAGATGTCATGTGTGGATGCCATTCACAGTGTTGATTTTATCATGGACCCTTACTCCAGCAACCTATTCTTCTCATTAACACTCAGTCAAACAGAGTTAAACACACAGATCTCACTACAGCTGCTTCCAGAGCCCTCATGTGGCTGCACGTTTTCACAGTGCATATAGCTGTTAGAAGCAGTCTAGCCAACAAATGGTTTATTTCATGCCTTTTTAAAAATATTTTTTACATTTAAATTCAATTTGCCAACATATATTATAACGCCCAGTGCTAATTTCATCAAGTCCCCTCTTCAGTGCCCATCACCCAGTCACCCCATCCCCGCCACCCACCTCCCCTTCCACAACCCTTTGTTTACAAGAGTTAAGAGTCTCTCATGGTTTGTCTCCCTCTCTAATTTTCCCATTCAGTTCCCCTCCTTTCTCTTATAATCCCTTTCACTATTTCTTTTATTCCACGTATGAGTGAAACCATATGATGATTGTCCTTCTCTGATTGACTTATTTCACTCAGCGTAATACCCTCCAGTTCACACCTTTCTTTTCATAAGCAAGCTGTTCCTTCAGTGTCCATCCTGACCTCATTATTGGTATGGGGCAATTCAGGTACATCTTTTATAGTGTCTGCCTTAGACACATTTGCACATGCACGTGCATAACTATAATATCCACACATACATCCATAAGGAAATTATAAATTAAAGGCTGCTGTTCAGAAGAGTGGTATTTTTTTTCCCCAGTCTAATAGCTCAGATACAAGGCATTTCAAGGAGTAATGTTTGAGCTGGTCCTTGAAGGAAGAGAAGAATTTGGATGTTCTGAGATATGCAGCTGGGACTATTAAGGAAGCACAGAGGAGAGAGGAGGGGGGATTTAGAAGGATACATAGGTAAAAAATTGGAGGACCATTAAAGAAATGGTTTTGCTGGAGAATCTGTTGCTCAAAGATAGCAGGAAGGAATATCAGAGAGGTGGTTTAAGGGGGAGGGCCTGGAATGCTAAGCAAAGGACTTTGGTCATGTCATAACTCCTGAGTTAAGGGAGAAGGATAATTATGGGGCAGATGATAAATCTCAGATCCTTGTGATCCAGGTGTTCTCTCTAAGGCAGAGATTGAAGGCAGAGACTTCAGCTTGGATTCCTCCCCTGGGAGAAGACCAGCTATAAAACCAACTATGAGTTTCATCCAAGCTCCATTAAGAAGAGCATGCCATCTTACGTCACCAAACCTTTCTGAAGTTGCCAGAATCAACTTGAATTTACCAATATAAAGGCCATGTTGTTATACTGACTTCCCCAAAGGTTGGTCTGCTGATGGATAAGGGACAGAATTTCAAGGAACAAAGAAGAACCTTCTCTTGAATCACAAATGATAAGCTTCCTACTCTCCAAGCAATAAATTGCCATTTCCTAAATTAGTGTGCAGTCTTGACCTACATTTCAGCTTTACCACCAATCCTAACAGACACCCAGGCAAAATAACCTGTGGAAATGTCCCCTGGTTTCCAAGCTCTTTGCCTTTCTTTGCTATGTTTTTTTTTCCTCTGCCATTCCCCACTTCATTTGCTTCTCTCTTTAATTTCTGGGCCCTGCTTCCCAAAATAACTCACATGCTCCCTTCTCCATGAAAATTCCTTAATCTCCCAGGAAGAAATGTTGTTTTTCAAGTGTGAATCCCTATAGCATATTGTCTGCAATTCTCTTTTGGTAGTTTTCCCCCTGTAGCACAAGACATTTGCATTTATTTTATTTCTTTATGTATGCCAATTCCATGAAGCCAGGATATATATGTAATATACATATTGTCCAGCACAGATTGTTTAAAAAAAAAAATCTCAACTGAAGTCACATAGCTTGAAAGCAGCAGCAGAAGAATTTAATCTCAGCTTTATCTCACTCTGACATCTCCCCTCTTAACCACTTTTGCATCAATCTTTGCTTTTCAAAGTTCCCAGTAGAATGAGTGCCAAGTCTTTGTTGGTTAGAGAAAATACCTACTCATGTGACTTTTATAGTCTATTCTAGAGAACATGATTGATATATTTACCTTTGCTGTGGTTTTATCACTGGGCAAAGTAGTTAATGTATGGAAGATAATTCAGGCCTTTCCAAACATAAGGCATTTATTTATTACTTATTTGAGCAAACTAATAGAATTGAGAAGGTGTAAATACTCATTCTCACTTTAGTTATGTAGAGATTGAGCTGCAGAGACCCGAGGGGATTTATCTGACATGATTATTGCTGGGAGTAGGATGAACACTAAGTTGACCCAACTTCTATCCATTTTCCTCTCACTATTATGGATTGATATGTGTACTTTCACTATCAATTACATGAGAAAAAAACAATTTCCTCATTATACTGCATCATATCAATAGCAGAATTATAGATATCTAAGATATAAATGAAGGAAAAATAGAAGCAACTAAAGTTTATTAATTATCTTTTATGTGATGGATTCTTTACAGAGATTACAGCATATCCTTTGAAAAATGCTAGAAGGTAAGCATTATTATTTTTATTTAATAGATGAAGAAACAGTCTGATAGAGATTAGGTAACTTGCCATTAGTCAGAGCAAGAAAATAATAGAACTTACATGAGGGATTCTTTGAATATTTGCCATTAGAGTAGAAAGCATAGCTCTTGGATCAGTTTTTGGTTCTATCATTAACTTTGACTGAATACAACAATCATTTCAGAGAAAAGTAATCCTCCAGCAGGGACATCACTGAGTAGAAATGCAGAAATGGGACTCAAAGTTCTTCCTGATTCTAAGGCAGCTAGTCTTTTAATTATAATGTATACTTGGTTTGTAGTTAATGAGATAGAAAATATCTATTATTTTTCACACATCATGTGGATTTTCACATTAGATTATTTTTAAAAAGAAACTGAAGGCTAAATCTCTGGGCTCTTTCTGGACTGCCAGCTCTATACCTGTCCATAGTTGCTGTACTTTCTTCATAATGTGACATCGGAAATATGTTTTTAGAAGTTCATGATATGGCTGTGTATATTTGCATCAGGTTAATTTTAACTCATGTATAATGATACCCATTAAAAAGCCTAGTAAATCCTGGGTCTTTTATCCCTAAAACTCTGGTGCTTTTCACGATCAATGGGGATACTACATGCTTTAGGATAATTACTGTGTTTCCATGATCTTTAATTATATTGCCCTTGGGGTGGCTGTGGGAGATAGGAACATTATTGTTTGGAAGTGTTAGAAACTGATGGTGTGATAGAATTTTAGCATATCTGAGAAAAACTTAGCTATCCTCTGATCTCAGTCTGCACCCTTTACCTGCTGTTGATACCTGATGCACTTTTTTTTTTTCACTTGTTTTTTGATTCAAGATTTGTAGCTTTGAGATGTGCAGAGAGGAGTTAGGTCTCTTCTATTGTCAGTCATTGATACCTCAGGGTTAATGAAACTATTCTTGGATAAGGGCCCGGTGATGATGGTGGAAATCATGAAGATTCCCAGAACCCTAGGAAAAGGCTAGGGCTAAACTAAACTAATATCAGAAGACATAGGGGATTTGGGATGGGAATAGGATACTAATCCTGTAGACATTACAATCTTGCTAAAATTAGCCTCAGAAATTGTATGTCTCTTAGGATCCCAGAGTCCCTGGGCTTCCCTGAAAGCTAAAATGATGTCAATTATGTGAAGTTAACAATATGTAAATATTAGGCAGAGGAGACCCAAGAGATCCAGGTGAAACCAACCACTAGACTGAAGGGAAAACTGAGGACACCAAAGAGAAGGGTCTTGTCAAAACTCACATACCCAGTTAGCAGCAGAACCTAAGTCTGCAGCTCTTATTCTTGGGGTTTTCATAGCCCATTATTTAGTTATTGATGGTAGTAGTATCAGAGAGATAATACAGTAACTGGAAGCAACAAACTCTTCATTGGCAAATGCACTTCTTATGTTTGTATCCTTCAGAACCTGGCATATATCTGGCACTTAGAAGTTTTTGCTGAGTATATGAATGGGTAGTTCCTAGGCTGAGTTAAGCCATCTCTCATACCAGTTCCATTCCCCACATATTTAACTACATTTTCTCCGAATTGTTTTTAATGTAGAGAAATTTTCAATGTTTGGATCTGTTAATTCCTCATAACCCTGAAAAAATATGCTTTAGAGTAATTGACTATTAAATAAATAGTCCCCTATTCAAGTTGTGTTTCCATTTCTAAGCAATGAGTGAGCCAAAGTCAAATAAAAAACAGATGCATCTTGCTCAGCATGGCTTTCAAAAATAGTAATTTATATTTCCTTCATTTCAGAGTATTAAGGTTTATAGAAAACCCTACAGAATTAAAGATTGATACAAGTAGATAGTAGCTTCAGTAGCGTTTATTAGAAAGTTATCTGCATTTCCTATCTCCTACCACCACCCCTTTATCTCTATCAATTATCTGTAGTGATAAGAAATCTTCATATTTTGTTATTCTTGAGGTTTTTTTCCAATTAGTTTTTTGAAAGCAGCTTTCACATCCTTGTTCCGTAAACTGTAGATCAAGGGATTCAACATGGGGATGATAATAGTGTAGAACACAGAGGCCCACTTGTCTTGGTCCAGGGAGTAGCTGGATGTTGGCCTCAGGTACATAAACATGACTGTGCCATAAAAGAGGGTGACGCCAGTGAGGTGAGACCCACAGGTGGAGAAAGCCTTAAGGCGGCCTTCTGCTGAGCGCATTCTGATGATTGCGATGAGTATGAAAGCATAGGAGATGAAGATGATAAGAATGGTGCTGAATTCAATGAAGCCACACAGACTAAACAGCAAGATCTCACTGATGTAGGTATCTGAGCAAGAGAGGGCTAAGAGTGGTGGGATTTCACAGAAGAAGTGGTTGATAATATTGGAACCACAGTAGCTCAAACTGAAGGTGAGGGAAGTATGGGCCACTAAACTCACCAGGCCGACCAGGTAAGAGCCCAGCATGAGGGCCAAGCAGACTCGCTTGGACATGAGAGTGCTATAGTGGAGGGGTCGGCAGATGGCCACGAAACGGTCATAGGCCATGGCAGCCAGGACATAGCACTCAGCATCTACAAAACCTACAAAGAACGCAAACTGGGTGGCACAGCTAGAGAAGGAGATGACTTTGCGGTCTGTTAAGAAGTCAGCCAGCATCCTGGGGGCAATGGCTGAGGAGTAGCCCAGGTCAACAAAAGAGAGGTTGCAGAGGAAAAAGTACATGGGCGTGTGAAGCTGAGTATCTGCTATGATCAAGATGATCATACCGATGTTCCCCACTACATTGACCAGGTAGACCAGGAGGAAAATCACAAAGAAGATGATCTGCAGCTGACGGTCCTGAGTGATGCCCATAAAGATAAACTCCGTCACCACTGAGTGGTTTTCTTTATCCATCTTTTGAACTTTATGTGTGCCTGGATTTGGTTTATTATTTGAAATGAGTTTTAAAAATCTTCCCAGAAATCAGATTCTATGACCCATAGGGTAACTCAAATGACTTTAATGAAAGTGATGGGTGCATGTCTTCTCCAGGTGCCCAGTCAAAATAGAAGATGTTAGCATCTTGGGGATGGCAAATTTTGCTCCTCTGTAGACCTTGGTGCTCTGAGGTAATTTATCACATGCTACCAAATGTTTGACATGATCTGTGCCATTATCTGCCTTATTTATTATTAATGAAGGACAGTTTTGAGCATCCCTTCCTTCTGTCTAAAACAAAGCAAATATGGACACAGATAATGAATAAGCATTAACTTTCTTTGCAGGTAGGCACAAAAAGAAAACTGAAAAACCCAGGGATCTCAAATTATTACCCATAACACACAAACACACACACACACACACACTCACACAGGGAAAGCAAAATATCTGGAGCAGAAGGTGAGCAATATTAGAAAAGGCAGTGAGTAATAATAATTTTTAAAAAGCCAGGAGATAGGGCAGCCCTGGTGGCTCAGCGGTTTAGCGCCTCCTACAGCCCAGGGTGTGATCCTGGAGACCCGGAATCGAGTCCCACGTCGGGCTTCCTGCATGGAGCCTGCTTCTCCCTCTGCCTGTGTCTCTACCTCTCTGTCTCTCTCTGAATAAATAAATAAATCTTTAAAAAAAAAAGCCAGGAGATACTATTAATCATATGCCAGAACTTGCTTCTACATATTACATAATTGCATCCTCACAATAGTTTGTGAAATAAGTACCACTGTTATCTCTATTTTATACTTGAAAAGAATAAGGCTAGATATTAAATAATTTCAATAAAGTCAGTAGCCAGCAAGCAGTGGAGCTGGGTCTTTCCGACTCTAGGGTTCACTTCACTTTATTGTCTTCTGTGTATATGTGATTTAATGAAGGTTACATCTCTTTATTTTTGCACTTGAATTTTCTTTTTCCTGCCTTGCTTGACATACATGGACCCAGCATTAGTCCTTTGGCTTCCCTAATATTTAGAAGCACTCAGGATTTGACATGAGGCATAATCGGGATGAAAACACAGCTGTCTTTGGACAATTCTTTTGCTTAGCCAACAGGTTGTTGTGTAGCTCAGAGTTAAGATTCAAGATCCTTCACTCAGGAGGAATAGAGAAAGCATTATCCAACTCTGTGGTCAGACAGCAGCATGCATTATTAGCTTTTTTCTTTGTGATTGGATGCATATCCACTCCACTGAAGAGCTGTAGCAAGGAAGTGGGCAAAACCACACCACACCACCTCAAACAAGCGAAAACATGCATAATTTAGAAAGAGGTAGCTTTCTCTATTAAATTTGAGGGAGAAGTCAGACTGTATCTCCTCTAACTGATTTACTGCTTAAGAAAGACAAGAAAGCAGAGTAGTATAATGTCTCTTTCGTGGGGATGTGGACATTCATAACAGGCCATCTTAAATCCTGGGGTGGTTGAAAATAGTGCCCTTGTCTTTCAGTTTCTGCAAAAAATATAATCAACTGCATCAATGAGGGGTTTAATAATAATGAATAATCAGTACCATGTATTTGCCTGAGAGTGTGTAGTTTATAAAATACTTTTGACTCATTCTAAATAGGTTGTGAATGTGTGCATCATTTCATACATTCAGTAAATTAAGAAACAGAATGAAAAGATAAATCTTGGAGAAATTGTTTGAAAAACACATTTCTCATAAATAATTTGTAAGTATAATATGAAAGAACTTTAAAATTCATTAATGAGAAAACAAGTAACCCAGAAGGAATGAGCCAGACTTGAAGGGTCACTTCACCAAAGAAGATAGATGGATGGCAAATAAATGCATGAAAATGCTCAAATCATTTGTATTAGGGATACACAAATTAAAGCCACAATGGGATATTACTACACATCTATTGGAATGATTAAAATTTAAAAAGATGAACCATATTAAGTGTTGACAAGGAAGTGGAGGAAGTGGACATTTCATCACTGCTGCTAGGAATGTAAAATAGTCCAAGTACTTTGGAAAATATCGCAGCAGGTACAAAATTAAACATACACATATCTATTGTATGATCCAGTCATTCTTCCCCCAAAAGACTGAACCTGGGAACAACCCAAAAGCCCATCCATAAGTAATAAGGTAAACAAATATTAGTATGTGCATAAAATAGATGACTACTCAACAATGAAAAGAAACAAACTATTGATCCAGGCAACATGATGGATGAATCACAAAATAACCAGGTTGAGAGAAAACATGTAGATAAAAGAGTATACCTTATGTGATTCCATTTCTAAAAATCTAGAAACTACAATCTAATCCATAGTGACAATCAATCAATGATTGCCTGGGTGGAGGTGTGTGTGGGGAGGTACAGGAGGGAAGGATTACCAAGGGGCATCAGGAAAGTTTTTGAGGTGACAGATTCATTGCCTATATTGATTGTGATGATAGTTCCATGGATATATATATATATATTTTTTTTTTATATATATATATATTATTTTTTACTTTAAATATATTTGATTTATTGTATGTCGCCTATAGCTTAATAAAGCTGTTAAAAAACAGCAACAACAAAGTACTTGTCTCTACTTTGGTTCCTCTCATGGTCACTCTACGTGAATGCATATGTCACTTCACAGGTTATATTAATGAGGAAATAAAACCAGGCTGAGGGGACCTGTAAAGTCACACAGTGCGTTGGGTGCAGAACTAGCAGTTGAATCTGGGACTACCGATTTAATATAGCACTGTGTTCATTGTTTTCTCTCACTACTTCACATAAAAATAGGAAAATAAACCATCACAAAAAGAATATGAGAGGTCTATCTCAGTCCTCTCACTTAGCTTGTTCTTTCACTTTAGCAAAAGGAAAAATATTTCTATTATTGCAACTGGGAGGATTCATTTCGTCTTACCTCAATTTTGTAGAGTAGGAGACAGACCCAAACATCCACTTGCAAGTGCAGGGTGATGCCAGGCTGCAGTAGTTTCAGGAGTGAGAGACACCTGCTCGGAACACAGCACAGGGCTCAGGGCTGACCTGCAGCTGGGCATGTGCTGACCAATTCACTTCAGTCAACTAGAAAATGGGATCAGAAAATCATTCTTTCCTCCCTTATAGATTCAAGATTCCAGTTAAAAGAGGAAGTGTGTGAGAAGGGGTTTTACCAATTATAAAGCACCCTGCTCATTCTTGCTTATAGTGGATAGACAAATCCAGGCTTTTCCACCTACTACTTTTGATTTCTAGCATACTACTTATTTTTTTTTTAGAGTCTCAGCTTTTCATTTATGGATGGGATTAATGCCTATCTTAATAAATCTCTGCAAAAAATTGGTTAGAATATGATGTATATTCTATCTGTCTATCATCTATCATCTGGTGCTAAATTCAGTGACTGTCATGTGCTAAGTGCTTAATGCATTTGGCAATTGTGCCAGTGCAAGTGTAATTGTGTAAGATTTAATTCAGTAGATGATTGTGTGCTTATGACTCCCAGAAAAAAAGTTCAAATGCTTATTCCATACATGTGATCTATCGTGGACTGCTTTAATCTTTAGTGAAGGTGTGATTTTAATTCTACGGTACTTCTATTAAATGATAAATTGAGTAGAGATGAAGCTATTAATTCAAAATCACAGTTAAGATAAAAAAAACCCTTTATATATAGATTTTTAGTCTCATGTAACTAAACTTCAGCCGATCTTACTCTTGAAGAAATGGTAGTGTAATGAATAAGTAAGTATATTCCATAGTTAATAAACCCTAATATTAAAAAAACCAGCAAAAGTATTGTCTTATGGAAGCAAATATAGACCAAATGTATTTTAGATTTCCATGCATCAGCTACTTTTGCATGTTTATTTAAAAAGACCAGCAAAAGTATTGTCTTATGGAAGCAAATACAGACCAAATGTAGTCTAGATTTCTATGCATCAGCTATTTTTGCATGTTTATTTGAAAAGAATTCTGGAGTAAAATCTGGAATCCTGGTTATTGTCCTGTTTTTGCCACTAAGTAGTTGTTTGAGCTTGATGAATTGCTGCATTAGATGCAGCTTCCTTATCTGTGAAATGAATAAGGTGAAGAGTTCAAACTCAACGTAACTTTCCAATTCTGACATATTCTGAGTTCATACTAATCATGAGGCGTGTAAAAGCCAAATCCATAGTCCATGTCTTCTTTTGAAATTTGAAAATGGCATGGACCTGAAGCCAAGCAAAGCCATTGCTCAAAGGAGCAGGGAGCAGGATCATATTCTACTCTTAATGGATCATCTCTCTCTGTCTGTCCCAAGGCTGACCTGTGCCCGGACTTGGTTTTCTACCTGTTGGTGAGAGGTTGATTGTCTCCTCTTCACTTGATGAGTTATAATGAACAAACATTCTGAGTAGAATCCGAAGATGGTGACTCACTCAGGTAGCTGTGCCTGAGCTCCTTGATCACCCACCTTTGCTCCTGTGTGCAGGAAGTTTTTATCAAGTTTCAGAGTCACAGGTTATCCTCAGAGGAAAAGAGATGAAGTGATTTCTGCACTCATGGGAGACTGGAAGAGCTGAGGAACTGTCACCCCTAAGGAATTTCACTCTCTCCTCCTTGAACCTTAATGATAAAAGAGGGAAACACGAGGGAATTCTTTTCTGCCACTCCAGGGAGTGGTGGTGATTGAGAAGAAGAAGAACCACATGCACTGTTTTTCCAGCCTCTAAAAGCTCCCTGCTGGGTGTGATTTTGATGGTAATGTAGAAAGATCTGTTTGTTGATGCCTGAAAGTCCTTTCACAGAGGGTGATACCTTCCATATTATATGGATTAGCCATCTTCAAACCAGACTTGAATCTGAGAGAGTCTGGCATAAGGGGTGCATACAAGTACATGAGATGCATATGAGAGATGACCTATGAATTGTTTTAGCTTCCCATCGCATGAAGAAAAAGGGAAATGAGGAGTTGTAAGATTCTCACTACCTACATGGTATTTTTTAAAAAGCTGCTTAATTTGGGAATGCTATTTGACTTGAGACAAATTTTCATCCTAAAAGAAGAGATGCAAAAATAACACCAAAAAAGCTAATTTTAAAAAATGCTTTTGTAATATCTTTTCCCATTCTTTCACTTTTCAGCCCATTCATTCACTTTTTAGCCCTTAAACCTGAAGTGAGTTCTTGTAGGCAGCAGGTAGTGGACTTTATTATTTATTTATTTATTTATTTACTTACTTATATTTTATATCTAACGTTTTTATTTTTTAAGTTAAATTTATTTTTTTAAGATTTTATTTATTTATTCATGATAGTCACAGAGAGAGGAGAGAGAGGCAGAGACACAGGCAGAGGGAGAAGCAGGCTCCCTGCTGGGAGCCCGACATGGGACTCGATCCTTGGACTCCGGGATTGCGCCCTGGGCCAAAGGCACGCGCTAAACCGCTGAGCCACCCAGGGATCCCCCTAGCTTTTAAAAAAAATCTGTATTCTTAAATCTTATTTTATGGTGAATAGTTAATTCCTAATAATATTGACATACTCACTTATTTATAATATTTATTGTCAAGTCAAACTTTTCTCCAACTGCATAATAATCCATTGTGTGGAGGTGCCTTTGCCTATCAAGTATCCTATTGATAGACATTTGAATTGATTCTGATCTTTTACTATTAGAAGAAAAAAATGCAAAAAAAAAAAAGAAGAAAAAAATGCAGCAATAAATAACCTTGGGGATATCCATTTGTCTCAACATTTATTCAAAAAAATTATCCTTTCCCCACTGTTTTGAATTGAACGTTCATTTCGTTTTATATTGTCTATTTTTGTATTTTTCTATTCTATTCCCTTGTTCCTTCACCATTCTATACAATTTATTCATCAATAATACAGTTTTCAATTATAAGCTCCCTTATATATTTTACACTAGCAAATCTAGTCCCCAACTCTATTTGTTCTTTTTTGTTTTTTTCTCCCAGGGTTTTCATGCTTATATTAGAATTTTATTTATTTTAAATGATTTTATTTATTTACTTGAGAGAGACAGAGAGAACAAGCAGGGGGAGCATCAGAGGCAGAGGCCAACATGCTTAGCAGGGAGCCCAACATGAGGCTTGATCCCAGGACTCCGGGGCTTATGACCTGATCTGAAGGCAGACCCTTGACTGACTGAGCCACCCAGGCACCTCAGAATTTTTTATCTTCTACATAAACTGTAGAGTCTACTTATTTGGGAAACAAATCTGAGGATATTATTATTGGGAGTAAATTAAATTTATAAGTTAACTTAGGAAGAATTGCCAGGTTTATGCCATCAAGTCTTGCTATCAGATAATGTATATGTCTTATACCCATTCAAGTCTATTCTGTATCTTTCTGTTACTCCCTTTCTTCACCGAAGTTTTGAACATTTCTTACTTGCTTTATACATAAAGCTTTTATGTTTGGCAATCAAAAGTGGGGATCTTCTCTTCCATATACATTTTCTAATCGGAGATTTGTTTGTTTATAGGAGGTTATCAGATTGATTTTACATTTTACTAATTTACTAAATTTTCTATTTTTAAAATTGATAGTATAGTAGTAGTAGTACTAGTCGTAGTAGAAGTAATATTTTTATGTACAGTGTGTCAGAATGTGGCTGCATCTTATACTGTCCAAATAAATCTTTAGTTAAAATGAAATGAGCCCCAGAGCTTAACAAGAGAATTTCCCTTGGTTTTGCCAGTTGATGTAGAATCTATTTGGATGAAACTCTTGGTGGCTAGTGAGTGGTATGTAACCATCTCCTGGGACAGTGGATAGGTATTTTTTCAGAAACGAAATGACATTTTTTTTTTGAAATGACATATTTTTATAGCAAGTATTTTATATTGCCCCCTTTATGTTCCTGAAATGGCATTCGGAGATAATTTAATTTACCTACACACATAACTTAAAGAGGAGAAATGAAAAGAAAATCATTTACAATAAAATATTTAGCATTCATTCATTCATTTATTCTTTATTTTATACTTGAAATATACTTGAATATCATGGAACATGGAGAGTGCTTTGTTTTTAGGATTGTACTGCACTTTGCGGGTTTTTAGCATCCTTGCCCCCTTACCCACTAGATTCTATAGTTTACCCTCTTCACTGTGACAACAATCAATTTTTGTAATGTCCCCAGAGGAAAAACACTACCTCCATTGAGACCTTTTTGAAATCTAGGCCTCTGATATTAAATAATAATTCTCTTTTTTTTTTTAAGATTTTATTTATTCATGATAGTCACACAGAGAGACAGAGAGAGAGGAAGAGACATAGGCAGAGGGAGAAGCAGGCTCCATGCAGGGAGCCTGACGTGGGAGTCGATCCCGGGTCTCCAGGATCGGGCCCGGGCCAAAGGCAGGCGCCAAACCGCTGCGCCACCCAGGGATCCCAAATAATAATTCTCAATTAAGGGTTGGTATAGTTTACTAAGTTAGACATCCAACTCTTCCACCTTTCCACTCCTAATACTTCTGATGCACTCTTTTCTTAGCAATCAACACCACCAAGATGTCTGAATTAAGCAGGGTTCTCCAGAGAAGCAGGTCCAATAGGAGATGAATATGTAGATCTAGATGAGAGGAGAATAGGTTCATGTGGATATGAAGGCTCAGAAGTCCCAAGAGCAGCTATCTACAAGCTGAAGAACCAGGAAAGCCAGTGATGTCATTCAGTCAAAAAGCCTGAAAATGAGGTGGCAGTGTGGAGTAGGGTAAAGGTTCTAGTCTGAGTCTGAAAGCCTGAAATCCAGGAACACTGATGTTTCAGGCAGGAGAAGATGGATGTCTCAGCTCAAGCAAAGAGAGCAAAAATTCAGGCCCCTAAGGAATTGGATGATGCCCACCCACACTGGTTAGGGAGGTCTTCCTTACTCACTCTACTGATTCACATGCTAATCTCTTCTTTAGACACTCTCACAGACACATCCAGAGATAATGTTTTATAAGCTATTTGGTCATCCCTTAGCTCAGTCAAATTGGGATTTAAAATTAGCCATCACAAATACCATAAACATTACTCCTGATTAATCAATCTTATCCAGGGGATGTCAAATAAGTCATTAGTCATTATTATAGTTTATGTGTTATTTATATTTAACACAGAAGGATATTTTTCACAAACTCTTTGCTACTTTTGGGCTGCGGTAACACAAAATGGTCAACAATGCTCATTCTGGAGCAAGAAAAAACTGTGTTCGAGTCCCAGTTTTGGTATGCATTAACTATTTGGAAAAGTAACTTCTCAAGGCCCTAGTTTACTTATCTGTGATAGAGATGCTTAATAGGAATCCAAAAATGCATGTGTTTAGGAGGACACTCAGAGATGGTATATGCTCAGTTAATATTAGTTGTTATTATTGTTTAGCCCTATTCTCTTCTAATTATGACTGGGGAGATCACCAGCTGGGTCACAATTTATATTAATATATAAGCTTTTCTAAAGAGGAGGTCATCTTTACAAGTTGGTATAGTCTCTATCAGTTGATCATTAATGCTTGTTGCCTTCTTTCTGGGCTTTAGGGTTATCATGGTTCTTCATGAAAAGCTCATTGCAACCTGTCAGTAGGTTATCTTTTATGGCACTAACTTCACATTCCAGTATCCAGTGTAAGTGCTCAGTTCTCCATGGAGATCACATTTCTGATGTGATCACATTCTAATTTCTGATGGTCCCCATCCTGGTGGCAGGGATATAGAGCAGCATCTAGTACCTCCTTGAATGACACTCAGGCTAAGATTAGAAATGAGTTTCTTCTTATTCTGAAGCTCTTTGAGATTTCTTGCTCCATAGCTACCTCTGTGTGTTTCCTTCTTTTTTTTTTTTTAATTATTTATTTTTGATAGTCATACAGAGAGAGAGAGAGAGAGAGAGGCAGAGACACAGGCAGAGGGAGAAGCAGGCTCCATGCACCGGGAGCCCGACGTGGGATTCGATCCCGGGTCTCCAGGATCGTGCCCTGGGCCAAAGGCAGGCGCCAAACCGCTGCGCCACCCAGGGATCCCCTGTGTGTTTCCTTCTATCAGCCTTTTACCATGATTCAAGCAACATAGCTTCTTACATGTATAAAAAGTCTTTCCAGAAGGTGGATATAGAGACAACCTGCTATTTTGTGGATTCTTTCAATGCTCTCAAGGGAACCAGAGCACCAGCTATTTGGGGGAGACAGAAGAGGGATATTTAGTCGGGGCTAGAAATGTGGAACTGGAAATTCATTTTCCACGGGGCCCAGGTGTCCCTTGGGCAAAGGAGAGAAATGTGAAGAGGACATGAGATTTCCTTAGCTTTGGGGGGAAAAACAAGTAGATTAAAATGAGATGACATGAGGGATACAATCCCCAGACACTAAAGAATAAGAAAAATATCCTATTTAAAATAATTCAGAATGCTTACTCCACAGTCTGATCCAGAGACTCTACAATTGGAAATAATTGCAAACATTAGAAGCTGCACTGCAGTGATATACAGCATATTTTAAAATCTGTTTTACCTTCATATAACAAATTAGGATTCTTATTTTCAAGGAAAAGTAAGAAAGAATGCAAAGTAACTCTCTTTTGATATGGAAGGTATAAAGGGTTTCAGTTGTCTTATCTCTGTAATGGGTGATGCCTTAAATCCATTCTAACTATGTCTACTACTTGACCTAGGAGAATTGATGAATGCCTTCCCTGAGAAGAAAGTTTGATGTGTGTTTTGTTTTGGGTGATTTTAAGCATTATACAAAAACAAGCAAAAGGACCAAATAGAAGTCAAGCAGTCAAGAAAGGTCAGGAAAATATATAAAGGGTTCTGCCCAAGTAATTTAACGACCTGAGGAAAAATCCACAACGCTGTACCTTTCTTCAAATAACCATATACTCAAAGCTCTAAGAGCACTGAGAGACTAAGAAGGTATGTTAAATTGTCCGTTTTTCTTGTTATAAGGTTTGTAAGCCATTAAGAGAAATATAAGCAGCAGTAAATAATATGATTTGAAGGCCTATTTAAATGCCAGAAATTCTCAGGAAATCTTGCTATTGTTTTCATAAATGCCTAGGAATTGAAAACCTTTGTTAAGAATCTCTGGACTAATGACTGCAAAATCTTAGCAAAGGGATTACAGTGAGAGTCCATTTTCCAGAGTAGAGGGGAGATGGTAGCATGTTATTCATAGCACCAGATGTAAAACAAATGGTATTTTGCTAATAATGCAAATTAATGAATGGAAATTCTAAGAAAGACAATTTTCAGCAACTGCAATGATATTTTCTGTCCAGGAGATCTATAGATTTTTTTCTTTATGTAACTAAATGTATTCTAGCATATTGATGAAACCCTGGTAATTACAATATCAATTATTCTGTGTATTAGTGCTCACATTTGTTATCAAGGGGTCCATTCTCAATCTCAAATGCAAAGAGAATGAGAAATGCATTAGCTGGGTATAAATTAGATTCCATTAGGTTAATTCTATAACTCTGGAAGAGTCACAGATCTTTTGTTCCTCCTATTTCTCATGTGCAAAATGAAGATTATAATACTGTCTGTCTCATAAAATTTAAATAAAATATTGCAGGAAAAATACTTAACACAGTGCCTGCAGAGCATAGAGGATCCTCAACATATTTTAGTACTTAATTCAGCATTACCTTTCTTTGTATCTCTAGTACACACATACGCACACATACACAACGTGTACTGCATTTTATTTATTTGTTTTTCACTATTCCTGATAGAATAATCTTCTCAGGGAAGGTTTCTGATTGAAGATGAGAGAAAAAGATCCATTCCTTCTTTTTATTTCCTTCTGGAGATGCTGTTCTTTGAAATTCAAATAACAAGGTTATTCCAAGGAAGAGGACCGGGGCTGTACACCTGTCTCCAACTGTGCTCAAGAGATCCATGATCTCCAGTGTTAGCACAGATATTAAGTTACTTTGGTCCTGTATTTTAATTCTAGATAATATAAAGTAACTTCCTGCTGAGAATGATACAAGATTTAACACTTTGAGCTATGACTGGACAGCTAGCCCAAGTCAGTCTTATTTATTGTTCAATAACCTGAGGTCATAGAGGGGATAGAGGATTTGATTTCAAGTGGGGAAGAATTCCACTGAAGCTGTTACCTAAAATTTACTTGAAAGCTCAAGACTGGGTTTTAATTTTTCCTTTCCTCTCTTGCTCCATCTCCCTCTCCTTCCTTCCTCCTTTCCTTCCTTTCCTTTCCTTTCCTTTCCTTTCCTTTCCTTTCCTTTCCTTTCCTTTCCTTTCCTTTCCTTTCCTTTCCTTTCCTTTCCTTTCTTTCCTTTCCTTTCCTTTCCTTTCCTTTCCTTTCCTTTCCTTTCCTTTCCTTTCCTTTCCTTTCCTTTCCTTTCCTTTCCTTTCTTTCCTTTCCTTTCCTTTCCTTTCCTTTCCTTTCCTTTCCTTTCCTTTCCTTTCCTTTCCTTTCCTTTCCTTCTTTCCTTTCTTTCCTTTCCTTCTTTCCTTCCTTCCTTTCTTTTGTCCTGTATTTGGCTTTTTTATATTTTACATGGGATGAATCTTATTTCCATTTAGATGACCTGGCAATGTGTTGTTCCCCCAATTCAGTATTGTGACTGGAGTATTCCATATGTTGCTGCTGCTGTTTTCAGGTCTGGTGTGATCTTGTAAATCTGAGTGCTAGGTAGAAGTTCTCCCTGCTGTGGCTTATTCTGTTCCTTTCACCTCATTCTTGAAATCAAAATCTCTAAATATTGGAGGGAATTATTCAAAGTTCTCAATATTTAACAGATTTCTGCCCCCTGTAGATGCTGATACTGGGAAATTCCAGCAGGTTTGCAACCATTCTAGTTGCATGTGATGTTCCTCTGTTTTTTTTTTCCTTGGAATATTGAGTTTTAAAGTTCCCCCATCTCCAGAAGATACAACTCTTTTCTTGTTGTTTGATCCTTTTGACTAATTTTACTAACTTTCACTATTTTTAACTCATTCTATGATACTGCTCAAGAATAAGCAGTGGACTGAATTCATTTGCCATCTTTCTCCAGAAGTTTGCCAGAGAGTATATATTAATATATCAATTAATATATTTATCATAAATAATGAAGAGAGATAAGTTACTATAATTATCCAATAAATGGTTAATGCTAGAAGTACTCTTAGTTAATGGATATATTAAGTCACTCATCTCAAGGTCATTAGTTAGTAGGCAGTAGTACACCTAGAACTTAGCATAGTCTTTTGATGTCTTTTGACTTGACATCATGTCCAAAACACATCTGGAATTTTTATGTATATATGTTCAGGAAAAGATGTTTATGGCTCTGTCATGTATTCACCTGACCAAATGTCAGTTCCATTCTCTTTCTTATTGCAGCTGAAATGATCAGATACATGAAAGAAGTCCAAGGCAGAAATCAAACAGAAATGACAGAATTTATCCTCTTAGGACTCTCAGACAACTCAGATCTACAAATTGTCCTCTTTGGATTGTTTCTGTTTATCTATATGGCAACCATGGTGGGTAATTTGGGGATGATTGTGTTAATTAAATTGACCCCTATCTCCACACCCCCATGTACTTCTTTCTCAGTAGCCTGTCTTTTGTTGATGCATCTTACTCTTCTTCTGTCACTCCTAAGATGCTGGTGAACCTCGTGGCCAAGAATAAAGCCATTTCTTTTAATGGATGTGCTGCTCAGTTCTACTTCTTTGGCTCCTTCTTGGGGACTGAATGCTTTCTGTTGGCCATGGTGGCATATGACCGCTATGCAGCCATTTGGAACCCTCTGCGATACTCAGTTCTCATGTCTGAGAAAATTTGCTTCTTACTAATAGCTACCTCTTTCTTAGCAGGCTTTGGGAATGCAGCCATACACACAGGAATGACTTTCAGATTGTCCTTTTGTGGCTCTAATAGGATCAACCATTTCTACTGTGACACTCCACCCCTGCTCAAACTCTCTTGCTCTGACACTCGCATCAATGGCATTGTGATCATGGCTTTCTCCAGTTTTAATGTCATCAGTTGTGTTATGATTGTTCTCATTTCCTACCTGTGTATCCTCATTGCCATCTTGAGGATGCCTTCTTTAGAAAGCAGACACAAAGCCTTCTCCACCTGTGCCTCCCACCTCATGGCTGTCACCATATTCTTTGGGACAATTCTCTTCATGTACTTGCGCCCCACATCTAGCTATTCAATGGAACAGGACAAGATTGTCTCTGTCTTTTATACAGTAGTAATCCCTATGCTAAATCCCCTCATCTACAGTTTGAAAAATAAGGATGTGAAAGGGGCCTTAAAGAAGATTTTACAGAAACACATACTGTAAAACCATGTTACATATGATCCTGTTATGCAGAAAAAATATGTTTTCATATTAATTTTACTATCTGGTTGCTTTAGCTCTTTGTGTGTTTGTGTGTGTGTGTGTTTATTAAAGCAAATTGGTTAAAATGGGGCAGCCCTCTAAATATTCTGGTGTCTTAAATGTTTATCCATGGGCTTATATGATGAAAAAACATAGTAGGGGAGGTTAGTGGTTAGTAAAGTATCAAAATATTTAGATATGACTGACTGGGTTTAAGTTCCAATTTCAATATTTATCTTTTCTTGATCTGATATTCTATTATCTATTTTATATTATCTATCATCTATCTATCTATCTATCTATCTATCTATCTATCTATCATCTATCTATCTATCATTTATCTATCTATCTACCTATCATCTATCTATCATCTTGGATCTGGGTAAATAGACTCAGACAGATATTTGTATACATGCCAGGAATTGTAGTGGAGAACATTCCCAGGAACAATACCTAGAAGGCTGGAAAGGAATGAGGGAAGCAGAGCTGAGTAGATAGAAGTTGAACAGCGATGAAGTTACAATAGAGTAGTCATGCAATTCCACTTGGAGCTCTGTGGCCAGGATGATCCTTCAGAGATTCCCCAGATTGTGAAAAAAAATAAAGACCAAATGTTTATACTTTCATAATGACCAGTTTTGAAAATGGCTCACCCATTGGACATGGTAATTCCTTTCATCAGGGCCAATTCCCAGAGTGGAACTCAGCTGTGAAGTGTCAGTTGCCATTGCACTTGGAAGCTGAGAAAATAAATGCTTTGACCCCGCAAAACAAATCTGGGTGGTATGAACAGCATCTGTCATAAATAATAACACTACTCTACTCACACAGATGTCAAGAATACCAAACAAGATACAAGAAAGAATCTTATCAGGGCTTCTAATATGGGTACCACAGCAATAATGAGGTATTATTTTACTGATTTTGTAAATTAACTGGAATATTATGAGGGTAGTGAATGTACTTTAACTTTTAACATTTACCCTTCCCAGGGGTAGTTTTTAATAAACATTTACTGAAAGTAAATTATCTATCTGTTGTTCACTGCGGTGGGGCAGGGAATTGTCAATGTAGGAGCAATGGGGAAATGGCCTTCTTCAATGAGATGGCATGTCAAAGGAAGCATTATTTGGAATCAGGTAAATATCTACTCCTTATTGCTTCCCATCCCACTATCCACTGCAGACCCTGAGGGAGAACATCAATGCTTCTCATGCTCCAAGTAAGACCACCTCACCCTCCCCACCAAGGTTTACATCTGAACATCTTTGGAGGTTTCCATAAATTTCACTTCAGAAATTGTATCTGTACTCTACCCAAGCACTGGTTTCTCAAACTACTGGTGTGTTCTCATTTGTTTATAAACATCATCTAGTATCACCTTCTTAATAATTTCTTTGGCTGAAAGTTCCGTCAGTCACCAGCTTATGTCTCTGCTCTCTTTACAATGAATCTTTTCAAAAGAACTACCTCTGGTCTTTGTCCCTACTTCCTCAGATCCCATTACATGTTCCAATTGTATTTCTGTGCCACTTCTCCATTGAACCCAATCTTGTCATGGACACATGAGTGCTTAACATTATTGCCTCTAAAGATTGTTCTTCTATCATACTTGTACTTGGTATATCAAGAGGATTTACCACCAATAATTCCTTCAACTTACCCCAAAACCCACATATTTTTAGGTTTCTGTATGACTTCAATCTTCTGATTTTCCTTTTTCCACTACCACTTCTTCCCAGGTAACTATGATAGCTTTTCTTCTTTCACATGCTAACCTCCAAATCTTGGAGCCAAAGACTTAATCCTCTATATTAGTTTGTGATACATTGGTTCTCCATCTGTACCCACTTCTTACGTGATCTAAGAAGTCTGCAATGATTCCAAAATTCACATGTCTGCCCCTGACCTCTCACTTGAGTTCCAGATTCATACATTGAATTGACAATCTGGCATCTAGGGACTCTGAACACATGAAAGGATTATAAAATTAGCTTTTCCAACTTAATTATCATACTCAAACATCTATAGAATGATCACACCTTTTGTACTATAAGGAGGATCTGTATCTTAGCATCACACCTATGTGTCATTGAGCTTAAAATATCCTTTTCTATGTTAAGCTACAAATTGTGTCTTCTATTATATATTCTTAGTTTATACTTAGAATAAGAAAATAGATACCCTTTATATCTTTACTCAGAATCCATCCAATGATTATTTATAGATATGCAAAACTCTGCATACATTTAATGTATATAATTTGTTGAGTTTGGGCATACAAATACCTCAATAAAACTGGTAAACTGTTAAGAGAAAAACTAGTATGTAACATGTACTGGAGATTTAGCAGGTAAAGAAAATAAGTTTTTGATCTTCTCTAACTTATATTCACATGAGGAAGACTATATTGTCTATTTCAAATGTTCATGCATGAGTGCATAGAATTGTAAAGTGTGTGTGTGTGTGTGTGTGTGTTTGACTTGGGTATGAGTGGTGTTTTGAAGAATAATAAAGCAGGAAATAGAATAGGGAACAGTGGCATCAGAGAAGAGCTTTCTGCGGGAAAAACATTTGAGAAAGGCTTAAATAAAGATAATACCATCTGACTATCTGTGGAAGAGCATTCCAGGTATACTTACAATAAATATAAAGGCTCCGAGGTAAGATTCTCCCTGGTTTCTTCAAGGAATAATAAGGGAACAACATATATATGGACCAATGTGAGCAAATGAAAGAAGGAAATGAATTGCAATCAGGAGGGTGTTTGGGAAGAAGTAACTGATCAGAAAAGCCTGGTAGTTCACAAATCAGTTTTGGGCTTTACTTTTTCCTACCATTCTACAAGAGCCATCCAAGCCTAACTTCAGAATGCAAGCTGCATGAAGGAATGAATAAGATCAATTTTTTTTGGCTACTCTACCAGTATCAAGAATACTTGTATGCTCCATAATACAAGTCCACTAAATCTGTGTTAAATTAATTAATTAATTAATACATTGAGAGCTATATTCTAGTAGAAATGAATAGGGATCACATTGTAAGTGGAATTCTGAAGTTTGAGGCATCAATTCTGTACCATTTAATTCAATGTTATGCTCAGTGGAGTCTCATTATTTCATGGTCTTGAGACTCCATGAAATAATTTTTGTACTTCTCTAAATGCCAATGTTACCCTCCAGTGTATAAGTGGTTCACTGGGGAGAAAGTAGTTCAATTATTTCAGTGGAAAATAAGTGCATGCTTTAATTCTGGATTAGCACATTTCAAGTTTTAGATTTTTAGTGTTTTGCAGTCTCAAGAGAGTCATCACACACTGAATAAAGCTGACTGCTTCAGATTCAGAAGCAGCATTTTCTACTCTGTTGAATTAATCCTGTCTTAATGCTGTCATAGCTGGATCTCTTATGCCACTTCCATCTTCATCATAGCTATAAATTTCACATTGTAAGACAGGAAACTTGTATTCCTCCAAAAAGCAGTAAAGCAAAACTAAACTAATAACCACTATTGGCGAATATTTCTTAAGAACAAAGGTAAGATTATTTAGTTGATCTTAAAGTGTTCAGACATAGAAAGATTCCAAGAGGACCCAAAAAGCATCAAGTAATTAAACATCTCAATTAGGATATGTCTGAAATACTAAATTTAATGTTACCAACTAAACTAATTTGGATTTTGTTTTTAGGCAACAGAGATTTAAGATGACTAATAACAAATGAGAATTTTATACAGACACATATATATGAATGTATATATACATGTTTATCCATGTATATATGTGTGTGTGTGTATGTGCAAAGTAGGGAAATTTAATTAATTTTTTTGTAGCAAGAATTCCATATATAATGTAAGTATGTTTGTATATGTATGTGTAAAGTAGAGCTTTAAAAATTTTAAAATAGTTTTTTTATAGGGTAGGAATTTAGCTGACTTTAAAGATAGATCAGTGAAAGACTGTTACAGTAATCTAGGTGAAAGGTAACGTTGTCTTGGGTCTTGGTAGGAATAGAGACGATAGGAAGTAGTTGATATGGATATTTTGAAGGTAGAACCAACATAATTTCTGATTAACTGGTTATATAGTATATAAGAAAGAGATTAATTTCTTAAATATTTATTTGTTTATTTAATGTCATCTAAGCAAATGAAAGTATAGAGTTGTCATTAACATGAGATAAGGAATGCTATGTTTGGTACAAATTAGGGGAGGGCATGAAGAATTCAGCTTTGGATCATTCTGAGTTGCTATTTGATAGTATTGTGGAGATTGTGAGTAAGCAGTTAAATTAGAAGTCTGAAATTTGGAAAATATGTCAGGGCTAGAGATATAAATTAAGGAGTTTTAAGTATATAGATGATAATTAAATTTACAGAATTGAATAGTCACCAGAGTAGAGTATAAATAGGAAAAAGAGGTAGACCAAGGACTGAGGTACTTCAACCTTAAGAGTCATAGAGAAAAGAAGGAGTAAGCAGAGACTTGAAGGAGTAACCCAATGGTAGGAGGAAAACTTGGAGTCTGGAGTTCTGGAAGATCAGATAAGAAAGTCTTTCAAGGAGTAGTAAGAAGTCAATTCTGTCAAATGTTATTGATAGGTCAAAAGGATGAGGAATGAGAATTGACCACAGAAATTGACAATGTAAAGATCCATGATGCTTTAGTAAAGAGATGTTTCCATGGAGTGCTGGGGTGGAAACCTGATCAGAGTGGACTTGAGAGAAAATAGGAAAAGTAGAACTGTATACAAGCAAAGGTATTCAACTGTATTGTATGTTTTATTGCCAAGATGAATGCAAGGAATTGGATCATAGGAGGTGAAGGCAGTAAGACCAACGGAGGAGGAGAAAAAAGTTGAGAGTTAAGATAGACTATGGATAAATAGGGTCAACCATCAAAGACTTCACACACGTACCACATACACACACACATTAGTTTTAAATAAAATAGTTTACTCTGTTTACTTAATGAATTTTTTTTCACTGCAATAGGAAAATAAAGAGGTTTAATACACATATCCTCAGGGCATTTTAGAGTTAATCTTACTTACAGCAGAGAATGAACTATTTTATCTTCCTGGTATTTTTTTTCTTTATACAATTTATTTCCTTGGTTTCTTTCTTATCCTAGCAAATGAATCATCTATTCTGAGACAAAGATATGAGCAACCATACAACAGTGACTGAATTTATTCTTGTGGGATTCGGGGATCATCCAGAACTACTGTGCCTTCTTTTTATGGTGTTTCTGGTCGTCTATATGATCACTGTATTTGGAAATCTTGGCATGATCATATTAATCAAGATTGACTCACGTCTCCATACTCCAATGTATTTTTTCCTCAGTAATTTATCCCTTGTTGATTTCTGTTATTCTTCTGTCATTGCCCCTAATATGCTAGTGAATTTCTGGGTGGAGAACCCAGTCATTTCATTTAATGGATGTGCCGCTCAATTCTTCTTTTTTGGTTCCTTTGCCGGCATTGAGGGCTTCCTGTTGGCCGTGATGGCTTACGACCGTTATGTGGCCATCTGCAAGCCTCTTCTTTATGCAGTTATTATGTCTCCCCATCTTAATGTCCTTCTGGTGTTGGCCACGTATCTTGCAGGCTTTCTGAATGCTGCCATTCACACTGGCTTCACCTTTCGGCTGTCTTTCTGCCGTTCAAATGTCATCAACCACTTTTTCTGCGACACTCCACCCCTCCTGAAACTCTCTTGCTCTGATACACATATCAATGAAGTTGTCATTTTTGCTTTTGCCAGTTTTAATGAACTGAGCTGCCTCTTGATTATTCTCATTTCTTATCTGTACATACTCATTGCCATTTTGAAGATCCATTCTGCTGAAGGGAGGCACAAAGCCTTTTCCACCTGCGCTTCCCACTTGATGGTGGTTACCATCTTCTTTGGTACAATTCTGTTTATGTATCTGCGCCCCAGCTCCAGCTACTCAATGGACCAAGACAAAGTGGTATCTGTGTTTTATACAGTGGTCATCCCTATGTTAAATCCTCTCATCTATAGTCTGAGAAACAAGGAGGTCAAAGCTTCCTTAGGTAAAATTTTTAAAACAACTTATTTTTACCTCTGTACTTAGAATCAACAAAGTATGGGATTTTAGGACTCTGAGGGAACATAAAAATGACCAAATCAACCTTCATTCACCCTGACTCCGTTTTTTTCATGTCATGAGTTTTGTTGTTGTTTTTGATAGTGGAATTAGACTAAAGGTCTCTGCATCCTGGAGAATATGGTCACTCTGTATAAATTCCACAGAACCTATATGCTTGAAAATAATCAGATATCACATTTCAACTCCCTGTTCAGAGGCATAAAAAGTATAAAGGTAGGTGACATAGAGAGACTGGAGCAGGAGGAATGATTCCATTTTTTTCCCCATTTGATGGTTTCATGATTGAATAGTGGTGTATATAACTGCCAGAGAACAGGTGATTAAGAGTAGGCTGAGTCAGAACTTGTCCAGAGGACCCAAAAGGCTTAGAGACTGCTTCTTAGCCCCAGTGAACCAGAAAAAAAATCAGAACTTAATCCTGACAGAGATGCTGGAATAAAATATTTCTTTTTTTTTTAAAGAATTATTTATTTTTAGAGAGTGAGTGAGAGACACCATGAGTGCAAGCACATGAATGGGAGGGGCAAAGGGACAGGGAGAGAGGATCTCAGGGGACTCAACACTGAGCATGGAGCTGATGCAGGGCTCAATCACCTGACCCTGTGAATACAACCTGAGCTGAAACGAAGGGTTGGATGCTTAACTCACTGAGCCACCCAGGCCCCCTCAGAGTCAAACATTTCTAATCTGGACAAGTAATCTTGATGTGAGGGAATAATGGGAACAAACCACAAGGTAAATATAGGGGGTATCACAGAACAAGAACACCAAGGCTCCATAGAATGGAGGTTTCTGAGCTTAGAAAAGAGGTATTCTTTATAATTCCTGTAGATAAAGTATCATGTGTTTGATTTTTAAATGAGTAAGAAGTTTAAGCTTAAAGAGCCAGGGCAAGATAAGTAAGTTTTCCCTTATACCTTAGCAAATAACCATACATATCTATTTTACTGCTGGCTGCAATTTCACTGGGGCATGTTTAAAGCTTTAAGTTGGTTTGACTGGTATTTTCTTGATGGAATATCTCCCCAGTAGGACTGGATTTTCTTCACAGTGACCATTGACATGTAAGCAGGTAGTGCTTTAAACTGTTTGGAACTGGGTAAAGTATACTAAGTGTGACGCTAGTATATTTCATGGAAAGACTGTCATAATAATAGAAAAGTAGCCATTTAAAAGAGACTAAAAACTCATTTTGCTTTCATTATAGCTTAGAGTTTTTGATAAGAAATTGAATCCAAATCTTATCATTTTATCTTCCTTTATTCTTCATTTCAGATGCTGCATATCAAAAACACATTTTTCTGTCTTATTCAATGGTTTCCTCTTATCATTCTTTTTCTGGAGAGCTCTTCATATTTCAAGACAGCATAAATATTACCTCCTTTATGATTGCCCTGATCCTCCATCTTTCTTTCCAAGGTACATATTTAAACATGCCTATTCCAGTGATTCTATAAATATTGCAGCTTTAATCAAGTTGTTTGTTAGAGAAGCTAATTATAAAAATACAGTGTAATATACATAAACTAGGGGCACCTGGGTAGTTCAGTTGGCTAACCTACCAACTCTTGGTTTTGGCTCAGGTTATGATCTCAGGGTCATGAAATTGAGACCTACATCAGGCTCCACACTCAGCAGGGAGTCTGCTTGAGGATTCTCTCTCCCTCTGCCCCTCCTTCTATTTGCTCTTGCTCTCAAATAAATAAATAAATATTAAAAAAATACATAGATTAAGACATCCTTAAGAAAAGAAACCTCTTTATGTCAACCTGGACATCTCCATGCCTTTATAAGCAGGCCATTACTAAAAGTTTTAAAATTAAGAAAGAAATCATTCCAATTGAAGGCATAGGGTGATGAAAGACAAAATATTGCCTCTGGCACCTGGAACTAAAAGTTGTCAAGAATCATTATTTCAGAAAGTTAATGTTAGAAAGGAAGTTCTTTGGTAGCTGGTTGGATGCTTTGTTGGATAATGTTTTATTTGTCTTGCCTTCTTTGAAATTAAACATTTTAATAAACATGATATTTCAGTATCCTACGTCTTTCGTATTGCATAAAGTAAATGTGATTTCAATATAGCAATAGAATATCCAGTGAAGGAACACAAGTTAATTCAAACCATCGTAGGCTTGGAGTTCTTAGTGCCATGAAGTCTTTCACAGTCTCTTTTTCTTTCTCTTTCTCTGTCTTTCATTTCCTCTCTCATATTATAAATTCATTCATTCTGTTTCATAGACTTTTCACCTGGCAGCCTCAATTTTACATACTTTTGGGACAATTGCATTAGAGGCAAGTCTGCATCTCTTTAGAAAGGACAGCATTACCTAAAAAGTCTCAGGTATTCATCATGTATATGGTTGTGGGGTATGTATGTATTTGTGTATTTGGGTGTATGTCGGTGGTGAGGGTGGAGTCATGAAATACCAGAAGAAATCTTGCTTTATAATAGCTACTGCAGTCCACTATACATTTGCTTAGTAAAATTAAATTCCTTGCCTGCTCACTGCTCACTTATGGACTCTTAGTTTAGACACTGGCACTTTATGCTGTTTACAACTCAACAGGAATGTTAAAACCAGTGCTAACTTTATAAGTAGATGGGTTAGATTTTTTCCCACATGATACAATTTGTGGATTCTTACATATTTTCGACCCTGCCTATCACAGCATGTAGAATTCTGCTTATAGAAAAATACAAGTGTGTGCAGTGTTTTTAAAAGCACACTGCACTGCAATGCTGAACAGCATTGTTATATTGAAAGTGATTTGAGCTTCTTTTTCTCATAATGAAATGATCAGGGTCCCCTCAATAACAGTACTAAAGTTGCTACATTTTGGCTTTCCTAGCCTGTCATGCCTACTTATTCTAATATATTTAAAGATAGATACCAGAAGTCAGAGGCTTCTTAGTATGTTTATGATAGTTAGACACAAATATTTGGATTAGACTTGCAGCCAGGCTCTCCTTCTAGGGTACAGGATCAAGAAAAAAAAAAAAAAAACAACTACTAGCCACAAGGTAGTACAGAAGTATGACTTTTAGGCTAACTCTTGTAAAATGCAGCTCTTGCTCTTTTGGTTTTTCCATAGTTCCTAGATTTGAGGGTTTCATGTGTATTTTCCTTTCTGGTTTTGTTAGATTGCCCAACACATAAATATCATCTTTCTTTATTATACTAATCATTCAATGTACTTGATTCTCTAAGAATATGGGATTTGTGATGACAGGATTTTGAGAAGTAAATGGTCCCAGCAGGCTGTGTAAAAACTCTTTGGGCCTCTATTGTGTAGAGAAATCCCAGAAGTAGTTGCCTTGACGACCCTTATTCACTACTAAGAGTTCTTCATTTAGCTACTTCTCCTCCTTCTCTCCTTTTCATCCCCACACACCCCTTTTCCTCCCAGGCTTCAGTGACAATAGAGAAATAAAGACAAGAGAAGAATGAATAGATAAACCGGAGAGCTTTCTGGGTTCTACTCTTGATGTCATTGTTTAAAAAATTTCTAGTAAAGACCAGGTTTGAGGGAAACTTTACCTCTCAGTGCTTAAACTTTTTGCTCTGCATGTTAATCTATAGTATATAATCTATAATATAAAAGAGCCCTTATAACATAGTACCGTAGAAATAACAGTAAATCATTTGATATGTTTTACTCTGAAGAAAGCAAAATTTACCATTAAGTCATATTTAGGAAGGTAAATTTACTCCTTATAAAGTGCAGAAATTTTAAATGTAAAGCTCAATGCAGTCTGACTAATGTGCATAGCCAGGTAATCTCAATTCCAGTTTTCAAGATTACTATGTAACTAAGGAGAGGATGTGGGAATAGAGCAAGTAGAATGTGCCACAAAGCTCACCATTCTTAGCAGAATTCCCTGCCATTTTTATGGAATAAACACTCTCAGGATTGCTGTAAGCTTTGCTTAATTTAAGTTTTGCTTAAAACTTCTGAAAAAGTTGACTTAGATACCTTTTGCCAGTGTTCTTGGAGGAGCAGTTTTGAGGAGGTCACTACTCTACCATTCAGGAAGTTAATACCTCCCCCCATAATGTTTCTGAGATTCATTTATGTGTACGACTAGTATGTTCATTTTTATTTCCGTAATATGGACATACCACAATCTATGCATCTGCCAGTATATATTTGAGTTTCTTGAAGGACATGTGTCTTCTTTTGTCTTGGATAAATGCTTAAGAGTAGAATTGCTGGGTCATAGTTTTGTAAGAAGGTATAACTTTCTAGGAAATTTTATAAGAAATATAAACTGGTTATTTCTTATAAAATTTGTAAAATTTTATAAACTTATAAAACTTCTAAAGTCGTTAAAAACTATTTTACATTCCATCAAGTGGTATATTATGAGAATTCTGGTTGTTTCCTTTTGTCACAATCGGCTAAGTTCTTGCTGTGGAGGTTGGGTATGAAGTGTTATCCTGTGGTAGTTATAATTTACATTTCTTTGACAATTACGGATATTGAAATGATTTTCATGTGGTTTTTGGCCATTCTTGTATCTTCTTTTATGAAGTGTCTCTTACATTTTGTTGTTTCATTTTGATCAGTAAGTTATGGAAGATCTTTATGTATTCTGAATGCAAGTCTTTGTCAGAATTACTCTATATGAATATTTTTTCTAGTCTGTGACTCACCTTTTCATTATTTTAACATTATTTTTGAAGAGTGCATGTTTTGAAATTTGGTCACATAATTTTTACAGATACATTGTCATGTAAGGACTTCTCTTTCATACTAGGGGTGAAAGTGGTTCAGTTAATAGTATTAAAAACTAATACCTGTGATCGCACATACACACAAAAAAAGAAATTTGTTCACATAAAGTTTATATATTTGTTTCACAATGAATGATTTTTCTGTACACCCTGAGAAACTTTTGGTCAATTTTTGGTCAATTTTTTAAAATCATGAAGACATTCTTTTATTTTTGCCCCTAGAGGACTTGTAGATTTAGTGTTTACATTTAGTCCTGTGATCCATACATGTTAGTATTGGAATTTTGGGGTATGATGTTGTAGTGAGCAAAATGGAAACTCTCATGTGAAGCAGGAGCCTTTGTAAAGCAGGGGCCTATGTCAAACAATGATGCAAGCAACTAAAGGTACTGCAGCTAGATGACACAGCCTGGACCAGCATCAGCTGACACCCCAAGAACTGATAATGAGCAGAACCAGAGGAGGTCTGTGGGGACCTGAAGCTGATTAAATTCTTTTAAAAAAGAGTGGATTTGGGCAGCTAACTGTCAGATCTTCAGACGTGACCTCTCTGAAGGAGCACTTAAAAAAGGCAGCTACTACAGAAGGTTCTGCCCAACTGATCTCCAAACAGATCTGAAATCCTCCCTTGCTTGAACAGAATAGTCAGGAAGTGCCCAGAGCTGACCCGGACCACACTAAGACTCACAGACTGATCTCACGTTTGGTTCTAGCCAACTTCCTACACTCTTCTGTTATCTTGTATGTTTTGTGGTTTGTCTGTTCTGTGTGCTGTGTAAGAAGCCAAGTGTAACCATGGGGAAATGTTATTGAATTTGGTCTCTGAACCTGCTTTATAATTGTTACTTAACTTTGCTTTATGATTAAATAAACCTGACATTGTGGAAAGACACAAATCGTGTGTGTGCCTTCATAGCATGCTCATGACAGATGTGATACACAGCTTGAAGTTAAATTTTTCTAGAGATTAATTTTCCAGTGGCATTCCCCTTCGCTATAACTCTGTAACTTTGTTTAAAGATCCACTGAGTCAATATGGGTGAGTATACTTCTGGATTCTCTATTCTGTACAATTAATCTATTTGTTATCCTCAGATCTATACATCGTTTTCAGTACTATCACTTCCTATTAACTCTTAAAATTAGGTAGGCTAGATCATTTAATAATTTTTCTTCACTCTCAAAATGGCTTTCTTTGGCTAATTCAAGTCTTTTTAAAAATATTTATCTATGTATTTTAGAATCAGTTTTCAATTTTTGAAAAGATAAGCCTGATGAAATGTTGAGTGGACTGGCATTAAAATTATTGATCAATTCAGGAAGAATTGACAACTTAACAATATCAAATATTCCAATCCACAAGTGATATATCTCAATCTCTTCACTATTTAGGTCTTTAATTTCTCTCTGCAATGTTTTGTGGTTTTCAGATCCAATCTCTTGGATAGTTTTATTATATTCATTTCTAAGTAGTGTATGCATTTGATGTTATACTTAATATTATACTTAAGATAATACTTAAATTTTAAAAAGATTTTATTTACTTATTCACGAGAGACACAGAAAGAGAGGGAGGCATAGATACAGGCAGAGGGAGAAGCAGACTCCATGCAAGGAGACTGATGTGGGATTTGATCCCAGGACTCCAGGATCATGCCCTGGGCCAAAGGCAGTGGTTAAACCACTGAGCCACCCAGGGATCCCGATAATACTTATTTTTTAAAAAAATTTCAGTTATGGCAGTGTAAGCAGAAAGAGTTAGTAGCTTCCAGAAAATGAAAGATGAGACATAGTCATTTTAGGAGAAGCCATTTTAGGTCCCCAGCTATTTTCCATGATCTGTGCCCCAAGGGTCTACTAACTGGAGCAGACTTCTGCAAGGGTATCCAAGGAAGTAATAGAATTACAAAGAAATGTGGGACACCAAGGTGGCTCAGCTGTTGAGTGCCTGCCTTCAGCCTAGGGTGTGATCCTGGAATCCTGGGATCTAGCCCCCCATTGGACTCCCTGCATAGAACCTGCTTCTCCCTCTGTCTCTGCCTATGTCTCTGCCTCTCTCTGTGTGTCTCTCATGAATAAACAAATAAAAATCTTAAAAAAATTACCAAGAAATGCAAAAACCTCAATAGTTAAGGATTTTAAGGAAGCAAAGGGAATGCAGAAACTAATAATGTCTACCTAACCAGGAAATAGCCTAACTACATCAGACAAAATAAATAATGGTAAAATTCCCAGTGCTGTGTCAATGGTCAAGAGTGACCTAAAGTACATTCTTGAGCTGTTTTGGCAGAACTGAAAACATGCCCCATAGGGTTAATGAGGTTAAAACCAGTAGAAAATTTAAAGCTTGTTTTCTCAGGGAATTCATTTGGTTCTGTTGTCAAAAACTTCTGTGTTCTGGAACCAAAATATGTAACTAGAAAGCATTTTGGGGATAAAGAAGGAGGATAGTTTATTATTTTGCCAAGCAAAGGAGGCTGCAGCAGGGTAATGCCTCCCAACACTGCAAGCTAGCAGGGGGTTAAGGGTAGGGTGGGGGGCAGGGGGCTGTAAAAGGCTGAGGAGTTTTATAGGAAAATACAGGCCGTGTGGGTGTTGTTACTCAGTGTACATTGAAGTCAGCGAGGTGTCAACATTCATACCGAGTTCCTACTCTCACCACTGCTATTCAACATAGTACTAGAAGTCCTAGCCTCAGCAATCAGGCAACAAGAAGAAATAAAAGGCATTCAAATTGGCAAAGAAGAAGTCAAACTCTCCCTTTTTGCAGATGACATGATACTGTACATAGAAAACCCAAAAGACTCCATCCCAAGATTGCTAGAACTCATACAGCAATTTGGCAGTGTAGCAGGATACAAAATCAATGCCCAGAGGTCAGTGGCATTTCTATACACTAACAATGAGACTGAAGAAAGAGAAATTAAGGAGTCAATCTCATTTACAATTGCAACCAAAAGCATAAGGTACCTAGGAATAAACCTAACCAAAGAGGTAAAGGATCTATACCCTAAAAACTACAGAACACTTCTGAAAGAAATTGAGGAAAACACAAAGAGATGGAAAAATATTTCATGCTCATGGATTGGAAGAATTAATATTGTGAAAATGTCAATGTTACCCAGGGCAATTTACACATTCAATGCAATCCCTGTCAAAGTACCATGGACTTTCTTCAAAGAGTTGGAACAAATCATCTTAAGATTTGTGTGGAATCAGAAAAGACCCCAAATAGCCAGGGAATATTAAAAAAGAAAACCATAGCCGGGGGCATCACAATGCCAGATTTCAGGTTGTACTACAAAGCTGTGGTCATCAAGACAGTGTGGTACTGGCACAAAAACAGACACATAGATCAATGGAACAGAATAGAGAACCCAGAAGTGGACCTTCAACTCTATGGTCAACTAATATTCGATAAAGGAGGAAAGACTATCCATTGGAAAAAAGACAGTGTCTTCAATAATTGGTGCTGGGAAAATTGGACATCCACATGCAAAAGAATGAAACTAGACCACTCTCTTTCACCATATACAAAGATAAACTCAAAATGGATGAAAGATCTAAATGTGAGACAAGATTCCATCAAAATCCTAGAGGAGAACACAGGCAACACCCTTTTTGAACTCAGCCACAGTAACTTCTTGCAAGATATATCCATGAAGATATCTTGCCATGAAGGCAAGAGAAACCAAAGCAAAAATGAACTATTGAGACTTCATCAAGATAAGAAGCTTTTGCACAGCAAAAGATACAGTCAACAAAACTAAAAGACAACCTACAGAATGGGAGAAGATATCTGCAAATGACGTATCAGATAAAGGGCTAGTATCCAAGATCTATAAAAAACTTATTAAACTCAATACCCAAGAATCAAACAATCCAATCATGAAATGAGCAAAAGACATGAAGAGAAATCTCACAGAGGAAGACATAGACATGGCCAACATGCACATGAGAAAATGCTCCGCATCACTTGCCATCAGGGAAATACAAATCAAAACCACAATGAGATACCACCTCACACCAGTGAGAATGGGGAAAGTTAACAAGGCAGGAAACAACGAATGTTGGAGAGGATGCGGAGAAAGGGAAACCGTCTTGCACTGTTGGTGGGAATGTGAAATGATGCAGCCACTCTGGAAAACTGTGTGGAGGTTCCTCAAAGAGTTAAAAATAGACCTGCCCTAAGACCCAGCAGTTGCCCTGCTGGGGATTTACCCCAAAGATACAGATGCAGTGAAACGCCGGGATACCTGCACCCGGATGTTTATAGCAGCAATGTCCACAATAGCCAAACTGTGGAAGGAGCCTCAGTGTCCATCGAAAGATGAATGGATAAAGAAGATGTGGTTTATGTATACAATGGAATATTACTCAGCCATTAGAAACGACAAATACCCACCATTTGCTTTGACGTGGATGGAACTGGAGGGTATTATGCTGAGTGAAATAAGTCAATCGGAGAAGGACAAACATTATATGGTCTCATTCATTTGGGGAATATAAAAAAATAGTGAAAGGGAATAAAAGGGAAAGGAGAAAAAATGAGTGGGTAATATCAGAAAGGGAGACAGAACATGAGAGACTCCTAACTCTGGAAAACGAACAAGGGGTGGTGGAAAGGGAGGTGGGCGAGGGGTGGGGGTGACTGGGTGACGGGCACTGAGGGGGGGCACTTGACGGGATGAGCCCTGGGTGTTATGCTATATGTTGGCAAATTGAACTCCAATTAAAAAAAAAAAAAAGGATTCTACAGAAAAGCAAGTGAAGGGGAAGGGCTGGCTTCAAGAACGAGGAAAAGAAAAATTTCAGTTTAAAGTAAAGCTTTCGGGATCCCTGGGTGGCGCAGCGGTTTGGTGCCTGCCTTTGGCCCAGGGCAAGATCCTGGAGACCCGGGATCGAATCCCACGTCGGGCTCCCGGTGCATGGAGCCTTAAAAAAAAGAAAAAAAAAAAGTCAAGTTTTCCTGAAAGACAAGTATGTTCATCTTCATTCTCATCCATCTTTACCTTTCTATAGGGGTTTCACTTCCAGTCCATGAATAAGCAAGGCTCTGAATTTCTTAGCTGAAATATCAAGCCCAAGACTCCATCCTGGTTATACCTGCTCTTAGAGCAGGGACATGGCCCTTCCCTTTGTCAGGCAGTTTCTTCTGCTTCATTTTATTAAAGTCTCTGCCCTAGGAAGAGCTCATGCTTCTAATATAACATTCAATGGTGTCTAGGCATGTTTTTTAAACCTCCCAGCACAAGTGTATGGCTGCCTTTACCTGCAATGCAAGTTCCTCTGTTTGTTTTTTTTTTTTTTTAATTGATAATCCTGATCTAAGCCAATGAGCCACTCAGGTATCTCAAGTTCCTCTTTTTGAATATTCACTCTAAGCCCTAAATGGAAAGAACCAGGTCACCCCCGTTCAGGGAGTCTTTGGAAGTTATTTTTCACGATCTCCTTATTTGCTGCAAATAAAGTTTTTTTGTGTATGACAATTCCATCGGATATAATCTCTATCTGTAATTCATGTTAGTTTGGTTACAATAGGTTTTTGCATAATAATATAAATGATTATGTGTAATATGACCTTCCAAAGGAGATCGTATGTAAACTGTCCTATGATCTGTGAATAGCATAATTTTATTTTTTCCTGTCATATCTGCATAACTTTATGATATAGATTAGAACCTCCAGTAAAATGTAGGACTTGCTGTAAATTTTTTTGAAAAAAGATTTACTTATTTATCCCAGAGAAAGAAAGAGAGTGAGGGGAGGGGCAGAGGTAGAGAATCTTAAGGAGACTCCCCACAGAGACCCACACAGAGCTTGATGTCAGGTCACAAGATCATGACCCAGGCCAAAACCAAGAGTTGATCACTCAACAGACTGAGCCACCTAGGTGTCCTTGACCTGCTGTAACTTTTAAAAAGACAGCCAATTGAATAATCACAAAAATGTAAGTAACAATGTCAGGATGATATTTTCTACTACCTATCATGACATTTGTGTATCTGTGTCTTTTTAGCAGACAGATCAATTGGTTATTGCAATTGAAGCAGGGTGATATTAACTAAGGAATTCAGGTCTTCAAGTATAATTTAAGCAGAGTCCTCTGAAGACTTTCTGGGAAAATAAGAACGCATAAAATTCTTCTTTGAATTAGTATCATATATCTAGGTAAAGTCTAATCTTTATCCATTGCTATATAAACAAAAGAATATAGACTTTTTTGTTCTTATGAATATTGACTTCTTATGTGTGGACTTCTGATGAAGCTATCCCATACTGAAAAGTCCAGACACTGCTCTTCCAGAGCTCAAAGAACTAATTCACTGCGTTTTGCCTATTTGGTTACTATTGAGCTAGTCCTATTGGAAAAGTCTTTTTGTAAATCCTATGCTTATTCCAATGCATATATTATAGTATATTAGGAAATACTTAAATACATACATGTTCAGGTACTTTGGGACAAGTTTTCTTCAAATGAGAAGCTAGCATTATGTTTAAAGAAGTGTCTTTAAATCTTCAACCCTTTTTTTTTCTAAAGATTTTATTTATTTATTTATTCATGAGACACACACACACACACACACACACACAGAGGCAGAGACACAGGCAGAGGGAGAAGCAGGCTCCATGCAGGGAACCTGACATGGGACTCAATCCTGGTCTCCAGGATCACACCCTGGGCTGAAGGCAGCGCTAAACCCCTGAGCCACCCAGGCTGCCCAACTCTTTTTATGTAAAACAAGGAATCTCCACAGTAAAGGGTCAGGAAGTAAGGGCTCTACCATCCTACAATGAGCTTTATAATCCTACAAGAAACTTATTTCATGGGAATAAACAGTAGGTTTCATTCTTTAAATTTTATTATGTGATCTGTGCAAAGAATCAGGATAAGAATGAGAGAGAAATTGAGAGAAATCTTTCCATTTCATTCTGAAAATAATATGGTCACATTCAAATCTCAAATGTGGTGAGTTGATAACAATCTAAATTTGATGTTGATATGCAGCTTTTACTCCATGTCTAATTTCTCACAGCATAACCCACTATGAAAATTATTAATGGGAAACTTCACTACAACGGAGCTGGAAGGTTTCCATAGGGAGAGCTCTCACATTCTAATACTCTAGTCAGTTGCAGACCCAACAGGAAGAGTCAGGTGTGATCTTACATGGACTTGACCTTGCACATGGATACTACTCTACTACTACAGCCTGAGGAATAGAGGCTCTCTTCATCCACAGCTCCCTCAATCCCCATCCCAGCAACAACTCCATCAATGAAAAGCCATCACACTGAACTCCGTTTCCTCCAATGGACTTTTAGTACTAATACCCTTCCCAACATACTCCTTTTCTCCTTAAAAAGTGCAGTTCTCCTTTGTTCCTTCAATTTGTCTAAAATTTTGCCACAATTTGTCCTAGATTGTAATTCTCTTTTATTCCCCCCAAAACTCATTTTTGTTTTTGCTGTCAAAATAACTGGCAATATCTATTTTTAAGGTTAACACCACCATTTAGACATCTAACAGAATCAGACGTCTCTCTTTTCTTGAATAGCCTACACTTTGACTTGGAAATATCTGCTTCCTAGAAGATACAGACTAGTGAAAGCATCTCTAGATTCTTTCATTCTCTAACAAATGCAGTGCCAATGTTCAAATATTCTTTAGTCTACTTTTGATCATCCTTCTAAATCACCAGTTTTATGAATCATCAATTTTATGAATGATCCTGGCTCTCAGACTCATCTTTGATTTTTAGCATGTTGATGAAATTAACTCAGTGGGGCAGATTGGTTCCAATATAAATCCATGGTGTCAACTGTTAAAGGGTCCTCATCCCTGACTTCTACTTCTACTTCCTTTCATTGGTCTTCTGCTTTGTACATTCTTTCTGCTCCTCAAATCTCTCACTGACTTCACCTTTCTTCCCCCCACTCTCAGTGGATGACCTAACCTCAGTATCTACAGAAAAACACTGAAGCCTTCTGATGAGAATTTTCTCATTTTACTATACAAAAAAAAAAAAAAAACCCAAAACTTTTTTTTGTATATTTTGTTATTTGAGTTCGATTTGCCAACATACAGTATAAATACAAAACTTATATACTCTTATTTTCCTTCTGCCATGGTATTAAAGATGATGAATAATTTCACTATTGTTGCTAAAGATCTCATGCACTCAATACCAAGTGGGGTACATAGATATTAGGTGGATTTTTGGCCTCAAAGGAGAAGCTAGGGTCTCAAAGCATCAAATTAAGGTTGTGCCCTTGAGGAACAAAGACTATTTTGACGAGTTATTCAGAATTATTTCTAAAATACTCTAGAGAATGTGCTGGAGAAATACATTATAAATGTTTCCACCTTGTTTTGACAAAATACAGTAGTCAACTTTTACAGGTAGGTCATTTTCTACATTTATTCACTAAGAATATATTTGTTCTTTTGTATGAAGATGAATATCCCATCAATGTAGACAAAATTAATTTCATCAAATGTACTTGATTTTTCTATTGATATGTTAATATTTTATAGCTTCTCTAAAAAAATCAATTATATGCAGACCCTTCTGATGAAATACGTGAAAACTAAATAAAAATAGCTTTAGGTATAGTTCTTGGGGTGCATTGTCTTCCAGTCATACCTTATTTTCATAAAGTATTGAGAGATGGTGGCTCCAACTGGAAGCTAAGGCCACATTAAAACATCATCTATGCTTTCCAAAACAAATATGTTCATATATGTGTTAGTTGCTAAAAAAATGGGAACAAAAAACTCCATGATCTTCTCCTACTTGGTTTCTTTATTTACTGTTGAAATTGTACTTTCTTCAAAGAATCTTCTCCGAATGTTTATCTAAAAGCATCCTACCTTCATTTTTCTTCATAGTACTGGCTTCTAACTGACATCACATTCTATAGCTTTGTCTATGTGGTAATATCTGTTCCTTCTCCTACAATATATTATCCATGAGGATGGGGAATTTGTTCAATGCTGTAAACCCAGAACTTAGAACAGAAAAAAATGTTCTCAGTGTATTTGTACATGTATATGTATATGTGAATGAGTGAGTAAATTCACTAAGCAGAGAGAATGATTCTTCAGTACTTCTTAGTCATATAGCAAGAGGTAAATTTACTAATTCAATGGTTTCTGAATAAAATTAAGATATACCACTATGGATATCAGGTGAAAATTTTGTACTAAATATTTCTGTTATTTTGTATCTGAAAGATACCAGATCTGGAGGGACCCTCAAAATCCAACTTCTTTTATTTTTCCATTTGAATTATACCAATGACCTGCTGCTTTTCCTATCTGCTTTAAGCTCCTATACTTTTCTTTGTACAAAATTTGAAAAAAAAAAAAAACCCAAATATGGAGTCCTCCAAGAAGGCAAGAATAAATGTGATTCTACACACACACACACACACACACACACACACAAGTGAGAACAAGGGCAAGAGTGAGAGAGAGATAAAGAGAAAGAGATAACAGAGATACAGGACAAAAATATTTATGTAGTTGTTATGATGAGTTTGTTAAAAGAGATGAGAGATTTCCTAGTAATATATGAATGAGTAAATGATAAAAATGGATGGAATAAATGCAGAATCTGGATTAGACAGGATCCCTCACCTTCTCTGCTACTCTCAGTTTTCAAGGAATAAGAAAATGTCTTCCTCGAACCACACTACAGTGACGGGATTCATTCTCTTGGGACTCACAGACGACCCAGTACTAGAGAAGATCCTGTTTGGGGTGTTTCTGGTGATCTATCTAGTCACGCTGGCAGGGAATCTGTGCATGATTGTGCTGATTGGGACCAATTCCCACCTGCAAACTCCCATGTACTTCTTCCTTAGCCACCTCTCCTTTGTAGACATTTGCTATTCCTCTAATATCACTCCAAACATGCTGTACAATTTCCTCTCAGACCAGAAGACCATCTCGTATGCTGGATGCTTCACGCAGTGTCTTCTCTTCATTGCCCTGGTGATCACTGAGTTTTACATCCTTGCTTCAATGGCATTGGATCGCTATGTAGCCATCTGTAGCCCTCTACATTACAGTACCAGAATGTCCAAGAACATTTGCATCTCCCTAGTGGTGATCTCTTATACTTGTGGTTACCTTAATGGACTCTCCCAGACACTGTTGACTTTTCACTTGTCCTTCTGTGACTCCCTTGAAATCAACCACTTCTACTGTGCAGATCCTCCTCTTATCCTGTTGGCCTGCTCTGACACCCATGTCAAAAAGATGGCGATGCTTGTAGTAGCCGGCTTGACTCTGTCAAGCTCTCTCTTCATCATTGTGTTATCCTACCTTTTCATTATTGTAGCCATCTTGAGGATCCGTTCTGCTGAAGGCAGGCACAAAGCCTTTTCTACTTGTGCTTCCCACTTGACAATAGTCACCTTATTTTATGGCACCCTCTTCTGCATGTACTTAAGGAGTCCATCTGAGAAGTCTGTAGAGGAGTCCAAAATAATTGCTGTCTTTTATACATTTTTAAGCCCAATGTTGAACCCATTGATTTATAGTCTAAGGAACAAGGATGTGATCCATGCTATGCAGCAAATTATTAAGGGAAATCTCTTTCATACAATTGAAATTTGGGTCTCTGTTAATTTGAAATGACTAGTTGTCTGTAATAACATGGTGATTAGAAATAAATAACAGAGAAGTCCTACCTCTAATAGAGGCCCTGTTCCAATTTCTTTTTAAGATCATCATCATATAGTTTGTGGGTCATTCCTTTAAGTTATAATAAACTTTCTTGTTTTCAGCAAGGAGTTGCATTCCCATATCTGGCAATCAAAAGGTGCTGATATCCAGTTTTAGATTCTTAACTGAAAAATGTATTTGAGATTCATTGTGAAAGCACTTTGTATTTTGTCTCAATAATCATATGCTTCCTTTTATTTTATAGTTCTGAGAACTACTGTGGCTTCCAGGAACCAATCTTTAAACTCAATCTTGGCAAGTCTTTTAAACCAAATGGTTGACCTATTTGTAGTCTTTCTTTTTAATCTATTTATTTAGATTGAATAAATAGTGAAGGCCACTTCAGAAATTCTTTAGAGATAGGATACAACACAAATAAACATGCACAAAAAGCCCTGTGTCACTCAAGTATAATTAATAGTCACTTTTAAATCTTATTTATTTATTTATTTATTGAAGGAGAGCTTGAACAGTGGGAAGGACAGAGGGAGAGAGAGAATCTTCAGGTTCCACGCCTAGCATGGAGTCCAATGTGGGACTTAATCCCACAAACCTGAGATCATGACCTGAGCTTAAATCCAGAGTTTGACACTTAACTGACTGAGCCATTGAGGCATCAATATTTACTTTAATTCTCATACTTAAATTTGTGAGAAATTTATTATCTTCATGTATAACATTTGGAGTCTTAAACACAGAGAGATTAAATGACTTTCTATAGTTATTCAGCCACTAAGTAGCAAAAAGGTAAATCCCTTGGATCCAAATTCTCTTTCCAACTCACTGTGGTTAAACTTAGCGCTGGGGGTGGACTGTGTTGGGGATAATGAGGGGATGAGGTTACTGCTCCACATTAAATGTTGGTGATTGTGAAGAGGGTGTAACATGAACTGTTGAATTCTTCTGACATTTTAGGTAAACATGATAATTTGTGTGCAAAGTAGAATTATCTTACTGTTTTATGTAAAGCAGACAATTTTGATATATGGTAGATATATTTAGACTGTGTTTTTTGAATATATTTTCTAGATTATAAAAAGCACATATGTTCATTATGAATAACTGGAAAATACAGACAGATGTTAAGAAATAGCTTGCATCGGTGATACCTTAACCAATGGATAATTTATGTCTATGTTTTTCCATATTTCTTCTCAGTGATTTTTTTTTTAAGATTTATTTATGATGGACATAGAGAGAGGCAGAGAGAGAAGCAGGCTCCATGCCAGAAGCCCGATGCGGGACTCGATCCCGGGACTCCAGGATCGCACCCTGGGCCAGGGCAGGCGCGAAACCGCTGAACCGCCCAGGGATCCCCTTCTCAGTGATTTTATATGCATGTGTATTATGATGATTCATAAAACAAAATTGGAATCATATGCCAAATGCAAATATGAATGTTGATTTTCACTTGATAATGTAATGTTTGTGTTTCATATAGACTAATTTTGGTGAACACATTTTTAATTAATTTTAATACTTTATAATAATTAAATTATCCTTGAATTTAATTATGTAAATAACATGTTGATCATAGAAAAGCAAATTGGAAAATACTGAAATATCTGGAGCACCTGAGTGGCACAGTCAGTTAAGTGTCCAGGTCTTGTTTTCAACTCAGGTCATGATCTCAGGGTCATGAGATTGAGCCCAGTGTTAGGCTTTGCAGAAGTCTGATTGAGATTCTCTGTCTCTCTTCCTCTTCCTCTGCCCCTCCTGCTTGTGCTCTCTCTTCCTTTCTTTCTCTAAAATAAATAAATAATAAAAAGTACTGAAATATCTATGGAATAAAAGCAAAATTTACCTATGATCTTTTATCTAAAGATAGCTGCTTTCAACATTTTAGTGTATTTTCTTCCATTTGGTTTATCTTGCAAACCATAATTCCATCATATCTATGAATCCGATTATTTTTAAGACTGACTGATATTTTTTTTTTTAGACTGACTGATATCTTTATGTACATATCCTCTGATTGTTTTTTAGGATTAGTCTTAGAAGTGTAATTGTTGAATTAAATATTTTGAACATTTTTAAAGCTCTAAGTTTTTTACAGATAAATTTTTCTCTATAAAAGCATATACCATTTATATTTATTACTAGTCATGTTTGAGAGTAAACATCCCACTGCATTGTTATTAATATTAGGAATATCCATTAAGGGTATTTCCTTCTTTCTATCTCAATAGAAATTCTTAGGAAAGGAATCTGTTTTATTTAACAGAGGAGTATTTGAAATATATATTTAGCAAGTAAAGGGAATACATCAGTTTCCTTTTATTTTATTTCTGATGATTCCTCACATGAAGAATATTTACATTTTTATTTAGAAAAAATTTATTCATTTTTTTTGTTTTGTGGCTTTTCTCCACCTTAAATTAAATAAAGAGGTATGTATATTATATTTTTATTACCATATTTTATAGCAGTATCTTGAATTACTCTGGATAAAATTCTGTTATACTTTATAATATTGTTTGTAACTCTTTTCCTTACATTTTTAAACCATGTTTTTCCTACTAGGTGTTAAACTACCCTTTGTTTTTCCTTGTTTTGTGACATCACTTTTATTGTACACTAAGTGAATCTATTTCTGGCCAATTCTACTCCTTTGACCAGTTTATACATATGTTTTAAACCAAATTCACATAATTAATATAGACTTTTTGAAATTGTTAATTTCTGATAAATCCCATCATTACTATCCTTTAAATTTATAGTAGAATAATGCAAATCAAATGCTTCTAACTATCTAAAATTTTTAACCCAGTAATTATGCATATTGTAGCTCAATCTGAATAGCAGAGGGACATGTACATATGAAAATCAAATATGGTTATATTTACAATACATATTCCTTATAAATTATTTGAAAAATATTTTAGTCTTAGTATTTTTATAACTTGGTCCCCACATCTGATGGAATCATGGCCATAGAGAGGTCTGTTTCTGGATGAAAGGCTATGGGTAGGTTAAAATTTTTTTCCAGAAAGGCAAAGAAATCGTGTAGCTTATAAATGAGGAGCAAAACATTTAACTTTGGCATATTTGTTAACATTTTTACACATTTATTTTTGCACCAAACCAGTGTCCATAACGCAAGATTATTTTTCAGCAAAGATATCTAAATACAGACTTTTATTCCCAACTAAATTGTCCTTTGTCAGCAACTGTCCTCCAAAAGACTGAGGTGCCCACAATAATCCTCAATTGTGTGTCATTTAAAATGCTGAAAGGAGGGGGGATCCCTGGGTGGCTCAGTGGTTTAGTGCCTGCCTTTGGCCCAGGGTGCGATCCTGGAGTCCCGAGATCGAGTCCCCCATCAGGCTCTCTGTATGGTGCCTGCTTCTCCCTCTGCCTGTGTCTCTGCCTCTCTCTCTCTCTCTCTGTCCCTATGAATAAATAAATAAAATCTTAAAAAACAAAAAAATAAAATGCTGCTGAAAGGAAAAAAAACCTATGTTGATTTTAATTAAAATAAATATTGAGCTTTTAAATAATCAGAAGGAAATATTTCTGAGGTCATTTGGAATACAGGAATTCATAATGGAAGAGTTACTTGAATATGATGATAAAACTACTTAAAATTAAGGAGCATATTATATTTTGGAAAGTATTTGTCCCAGATAAAAGTGGTAAACAAGATATGATTCAAAGTACTGAAACACTGTCATAGTCTACATAAATACTGAAGGCTATTTATAGAAAATTGATAAAAATTCTAAAATTAATGAGTAAAAATAATATGAAATAAGTGCTCCAGTTGCCAACTTTCCAACTTTGTACCTAAAATGCAACAATACGTTAAGGTACTGGAACTGATGTTTACCTTTTTTTATAGGCACTCTACCATTCAAATAGCATGGAGAATTGGAAAACTTATCAGTTTTGTTTAGATAGGTTTTCTTTATGATGAGTTGGAGCTGACTCCAGAGAGCCAATTCTTAAATATTCAGGTTTGCAATATGGCCAGGGTGGCAGTATTTACAAGAATAAAACTGGCAAATACTACTATCAGAACTCCATCCAACTTACCATTATACCAGTGGTTTATCCTTCCAGTATTTATCAGGTTAGCCTTACATAGTTTGTAGTTCAAGGGATCAAGGGATCTTTGTCCTAAATGACTATAAGTAAACCTAAGGCAAAAATCAGTCACCAATAAATAGTGATAATTTCAAACAAAAATATTTGAAATAAGATACTTTTGTGTATTTATATTTGAGTTCAAAAAGATTAGCATGTTCTACATTATGGGTGTCGAGAAAATGATAAGTTTTCTGGAAATCAATTTAACATTATGATTTCAGGAGCATTTATTTTTTTTAAGATTTTATTTTATTTTATTTTATTTATTTTTTCTTTTTTAAGATTTTATTTACCCATTTGAGAGAGAGCATGGCAGGGAGGTAGGAAGGTGAGGGGCAGAGGGAGATGGAGAGAAGCAGACTTCCAGCTAAACTGAGAAAAAAGAAAGGAGTGGTCTATGGGATGCAGGTTGCCCTCACTTGGCATGGGATTGTTTTAATTGAAACGTGTGCTGCATTTGAATGTGTTCTGCTTTGCATGAATCTCAATTGCCATTACTGTCTGCATTCTGTAACAGGCACAAGCCAATGCTCCTGACAGAGCAGGAGCTGGCTGTAACCAGAGCCTTTGCAAGAGAGTGTTGGCTGTGGTCATAAAGGAGAGTTTGAATCTCACATGACTGATTTTTAAATTAGAATGTTCTACAGGCACTAAAATGAATAAGTTACTAGTTAAGGACCAGACAAATGATTTTGTATAATTTTTATGAAAAAAGCATGCATTGGTACACACATTATGATAACTGTTATACTGGGAGTAAGGACAAGTAAACCTTGTTCTTTGCATATTTTTGTATCAGTTTTCTATGATGAACAATTATCTCTTTTATAAGCAAGAAAACAAACAAAAAACCTGGATATTTCCAGTATGATTCAGATCCCAGGATATAAAATTAAAGGATTTGTGTTTATTAGTAGTTAGAAGTAGAAATAAAAGTAGAAAAAGGCAGAGGTCAAACTATTCTACAAGTTATTGAACTGGATGGTCAACTGCTTAGTTCAACTGCTGAGCTACCCAGGAGTCCCTGTTTCTCCTCTTTTATTTCTGATTTTGTTTATTTGAATTATCACTGTCTCTCTCTTTTAATGAGTCTGGCTAAAAAGGCTTATCAATTTTGTTTATCTTTTCAATGAAGATCTATTTTTTTTTTTTTTTAGTTTCTATATCATTTATTTCTGCTTTGATCTTTACTATTTCCTTCCTACTACTTGTTTTGAGTTTTATTTGTTCTTCTTTTTCTAGCTCCTTTAGGTGTAAGTTTAGGTTGTTTATTTGAGATTTCTCTTGCTTCTTTATATAGGCCTGTTTTGTTATAAAATTCCTTCAGAGTAGTATTTGCTGCATCTCAGAGATTTTGGACTGTTGTGTTTTCATTTTCATTTATCTCCATATATTTTTTGATTTCCCTTCTGATTTCTTGGTTGACTCATTCACTGTTTAGTAGCATGTTATTTCACCTCATGTGTATGTATTCTTTCCAGATTTTTTCTTGTGGATGATTTCTAGTTTCATAGAGATGTGGTCAGACAAGATGCATGGTATGACTTCAATCTCTTTGAATTTATTGAAGCTTATTTTGTGGCCTGACATATGATCTATTCTGGAAAATGTTCCACGTGCACTTGAAAAGATTGTGTATTCTGCTGTTTTTGGATGGAAACATCTGAGTATATCTGTTAAATCCATCTGTCTTAGTGTGTAATTCAAAGCCATTATTTCCTTGTTGATTTTCTGTTTGGACGACCTACTCATTAATGTAAGTGGGGTAATTGTATTGTACTACTATTATTGTGTTACTATCAATTACTTCCTTTATGTCTGTTACACATTGCTTTATGTACTTGGGTAGCACTTTATCTGTGTTGTCCTCTGAGAAGCTTTCATTGGTGGGCAGAGCCTGTGGTTAGACCCAATATCTATCCCCAGATCATTGCTGGAGCTGCAGTCAGACTGGTATATATCATTATCTTGCCCTCTCCCAGGGGCAGGAGTCATTTTGGAGTGGTGATGGCCCCTGTCAGGCCTTTTGCACACTGCTAGGCTTGTGGCACCACCTTGGATGGACTCTGGCCAAAGGCATATTGGAGTGGGGAAGTTCACAGGAGAATGTGAGGGTAGGGTAGTTGGGGCTAGCAAAGTCTGAGCCAGTCCACTACACGAGGGGACCTGAAGGCACCTGGGAAACTTCCTGCCCAGGCCAGAATGCCGATGCTCACCTGCAGCAGAGTATGGGAGTAGGGGCATTGTTAGCAAGCTAATGGAGAAGGTTCTTGCTGCACTGGTCCCCATAGGTGTTCACGTATCTAGGCTGGGTGTGTTAGGGAACAAGTGGTGCCTGCCAGCTCTTTTGTTTGTGGAGAAGTCTCCCAAATATCCCTGTTCCTCTAGCAAATGCTCTGAGATTAGTAAATAAATCTTCCCTTATAACCCAGGTAGTTTTCATATTGCTGCTTCTATGCTGTATCTCAGCAGAGCTGTTTGTTTTACTGTCTCTTTAAAGGTGGGGACTCAGTTTCTTCTTTTCTTCCAACCCTCCCAGAGCTGAACCCACTGATTTTTAAAGTTCCAGGGGTAAGTGCCCCTGACTGTAAGAAGTCATGAAGAGAGACCCCTCAGATTTTTGAAGCCAAATGTTATGGGGATTCATATTCCCCATGTGGATCCCGTGTATCTGAGGTGGCTGGTATGGTGGGCTGCTCCTCCCCCCTCTCCATGTCTGCCATGTTCCTCTATCCTACGGCCGGTTTAACAGGTCCACTTAGCTCTGGACTGTATTTTCCACCCTTCCTAGACTCTCTGATGGGACCTGTTCTCTACATTTAGCTGTGGAGAGTCGATTCTACCAGTCTTTGGGTCATTTTCTGGGTTATTCACACTGATAAGGCCATGATCTAGGTGTGTCCATGGGTTGAGGAGAGCCAAGGACTCTCCTACTGCATCATCTTCCCAGGAAGTCACAGCCGGTCTTTTAAATTCCTGCCATTGAGGTTGTGTGAAGTGATACCTACCTGTATTCATAATTTGCATTTATTTGACAATCGTAGATGTTGACATTCTTTTCCTGTCATTATTGGCTGCTCATATATCTTTTATGAAATGTCTGTTCACTTCAGATTTTTTTTTTTAATTGGGCTGGTTATATTTTCATCCTTGAGTTGTGGAAGATGTGCACAAATTCTGAATGTAGATCCTTTGTCAGAAATATTTGGCAATCGTACTCCAATTAAAAAAAAAGTATGTATAAATAAAATAAATAAAATAAAATAAAATAAAATAAAATAAAATAAAATAGAATTACTTGATGTGAATATTTCTCCTAATCTATGGTTTGCCTGGTCTTTGTGCTCCTCAAATCTCTCACCTACTGTATCTTCCTCTTCTGCACTCTCATTACATCATGCCACCTCAGTGTTTACATGGAAAAACAGTCTTTCTAATTGGAATTCCCACTTTACTACATTAAAAAAACCCAAAACTTATCTCCCTTATTTTATCTTTCATAGTATTAAAACTGACAGCTACATTTTTTAATCATGCTAAAGATTTCACATACAGGACTAAGTAATATATGTACAGGTTAGACGGGAATACCTGCCTCAAAGGAGAATCCAGTTCCCAGACCATCAAATTACGGTTATGCCCCAGAGGAGCAAAGACTTTTTTTAATTGTTTTTTTTTTTTTTTTGGAATTATTTCTTAAATACTCTATGGAATATATCTAAGAAATACATTATATATCTTCCCACTTTGCTTTTACAAAACATGGTAAACCAACTCTTTACAGGTAGGTCACTTTCTACATTTGTTCACCAAAAATATATTATAGGCTTTTCTGTGGACATTAGTATCCCAATGATGTGGAAAATATTTTATCTAAATGCATCTCCTCTTCATTTTTCTTCATAGCACTTGTTTCTAACTGACATATTGATATATTTCTTTCCCTATGTGTTTAAATCTGTTCTGCCTCTTACTGCTCCATGAGTTGGATAGTTTGTTCACTGCTGTAACCACAGAACGTAGAGCAGAAAAAAAATCAGCCTTTTCAGTGTAAATGAATAAATAAATGTCTGAATCTACAGAGCAGAAAGAATTCTTTTTTCTGACCTCTTAGCCTAAATGCCAAGACGTAAGTTTCACTAAATAAGTGTTTATTTTTTTTTAAGATTTTATTTGTTTATTCATGAGAGACACAGAGAAAGAGAGGCAGAGACACAGGTAGAGGGAGAAGCAGGCTCCACGCAGGGAGCCCGACGTGGGACTCGATTCAGGGTCTCCAAAATCACGCCCTGGGCTGAAGGCGGCGCTAAACTGCTGAGCCACGCGGGCTGCCCTAAATGTTTCTGAATGAAATTAAGCCAGATTACTATGGTTTTCAAGTAAAATAGTGTACTGAAGATTTATCTTGTATGATATATCTGAAACAATAACATACCCTAGTTAGTGGGACCCTAAATATCCAAATTACTTTTTTGTCCACTTGGATGATGCCAATTATCTGTGGCTTTTCATATCTGAATTTCTTTCCTTTGGCTTCTTTTAAGGTGTGAAAAAATATCAAATATGTAGTTCCTCAAGAACACAGGTATAAATGTATAAATATGTATATACATTAAATATGTAATATTATTACTTAATGTACAATATGCATATGTATGAATATATAGGTATACACACAAATATGAGAAAATATGTGTGTATGTGTGTTTGCAATATAAATAAGAGATAATGAAGAGATACAGAATAAAAATATTTATGTAGATATTTTGATGTGATTTTTGAATAGGGAAATGTCTCAGTAGCTGAGTATATCCATGAGTAAATGATAAAAATGGATGGAATAAATGCAGAATCTGGATTAGACAGGATCCCTCACCTTCTCTGCTACTCTCAGTTTTCAAGGAATAAGAAAATGTCTTCCTCGAACCACACTACAGTGACGGGATTCATTCTCTTGGGACTCACAGACGACCCAGTACTAGAGAAGATCCTGTTTGGGGTGTTTCTGGTGATCTATCTAGTCACGCTGGCAGGGAATCTGTGCATGATTGTGCTGATTGGGACCAATTCCCACCTGCAAACTCCCATGTACTTCTTCCTTAGCCACCTCTCCTTTGTAGACATTTGCTATTCCTCTAATATCACTCCAAACATGCTGTACAATTTCCTCTCAGACCAGAAGACCATCTCGTATGCTGGATGCTTCACGCAGTGTCTTCTCTTCATTGCCCTGGTGATCACTGAGTTTTACATCCTTGCTTCAATGGCATTGGATCGCTATGTAGCCATCTGTAGCCCTCTACATTACAGTACCAGAATGTCCAAGAACATTTGCATCTCCCTAGTGGTGATCTCTTATACTTGTGGTTACCTTAATGGACTCTCCCAGACACTGTTGACTTTTCACTTGTCCTTCTGTGACTCCCTTGAAATCAACCACTTCTACTGTGCAGATCCTCCTCTTATCCTGTTGGCCTGCTCTGACACCCATGTCAAAAAGATGGCGATGCTTGTAGTAGCCGGCTTGACTCTGTCAAGCTCTCTCTTCATCATTGTGTTATCTTACCTTTTCATTATTGTAGCCATCTTGAGGATCCGTTCTGCTGAAGGCAGGCACAAAGCCTTTTCTACTTGTGCTTCCCACTTGACAACAGTCACCTTGTTTTATGGCACCCTCTTCTGCATGTACTTAAGGAGTCCATCTGAGAAGTCTATAGAGGAGTCTAAAATAATTGCTGTCTTTTATACATTTTTAAGCCCAATGTTGAACCCATTGATTTATAGTCTAAGGAACAAGGATGTGATCCATGCTATGCAGCAAATCATTCAGGGAAATATTTTTCATAAAATTGCAGTGTAGGCATCTGTTCATTGTAATTATTTAACGTTTGTAATAACATAGTGAATCCCATCACAGGGCAAATGTACTACTCTCTAGTCATGATATAGTCTCTTCATAAACTCACAATGACATTAGCAAATTCCTCTCAAAATTAATAGCTTCAAATAAATCATTTAATAAAAACTGCAATGTTGAAGTTAAACAATATTCTCTGTAGCAAAAAAATCTGCACATATAAATTGGGTGGTATCCAATAATTCCATAAAATATTTTAGCATCTTTACTTACTTGGGAGTAAGTATTAGAATTAATTCAGTATGATAAGAATACTGGAAATCCAACTTTCTGAATTATGCTGTCCACAGAGTCATAATGAGTTTCAAAATAGAATGATTAATTTTATTCTTCAAAAAATTGTGAAATAATTTATTCCTCAATGAATGGTATAGAATAATGGTTCTGGTGCCTGAGTAATCACTGGAATCACCTTAGGGAAATTTTAAATATATGAATCTCTCCTAGGTTTAAGCATTCTATAAATTTTTCCCAACCAATATTGTAGAAGGCCACAGTACTAAAAACTTATGTGAAATCAATTCATTGATTTATTGTATGTATTTATATGATTTTCCAGAACATAACCTAAATGACCTGCAGTTAGGCTCCATTTTCATGTCTCGGTTGATTGAATAAGGCTGATTCCATCAAACATGTTTATTATACACATATAAAAATGTAAACAGATGTGATGGAGTAACATTTTTTTGGTGATATGTCCTAAATCAATGGACAACTTCTATTTGTATTTTGTTATATTTTTCTCAATGAATTCATATGTATGCATATTCTTATAATTCATGAAACAAAATTTGAATCATTTACCATTTATGAGTTTAAACACTGTTTTTCACTTGATAGTATAATATTTATATTTTCATACAGACTATTTATAGTCAACATCACTTTTTCTTTGTTATTTTATTTTTTTTATATTAAAGTAGTATTATACACAAAATTAAATCATCCTTGAACTTGGTTGCAAAAATATTACATATCAACTGTAGAAAAACAAATTGAAAAATACTGAAGGATTCTTCAATTTTGGAATAAAAGCAAGAGTTACTTATAATCCCTTATTAAAAATGGTGCACTTTATTTTTACATACTTTGTCTTGCAAACCATTATTCCATCATATTGTTGTAACCTATTATTGTTATGATTATTACATAATAATGTACCCTATTATTGTTATATTTATATTATGTTCTATGAACATACTTAATTGTTTCCTTAGGTTGGGGAATTGCTGAATTAAATGCTCTGAACAATTTTAAAGCTTTGGTTAATTTTTTCTATTGGTAAATTTTCTCCAGGAAGCATTAACTATTTACATTTAGGACTAGTTGTGTTTGAGAGTGACCATTTCACTCTGCCTTTATTAATATTAGAAAAATATTAAGACATCATTTAAGATTGTTTGCTTCTTTGTTGTATCAACTGAAACTCTTAGAAAAGGTATATATTTTATTTTTTGATTATTTATTTGAGAGAGAGAGGGTGCAAGTGTGTGTGTGGGGGGGCGATGGGGTCAGAGGGAGGGGAGAATCTTAAGCAGACTCCATGCTGAGCACAAAGGGACTCCATTTTATGACCTGAGATCATACCCTGAGCTGAAATGAATCAGACACTTCACTGACAGCCACCCAGGCATCTCTAAAGCAACTGTTATTTTAAAATAGTTTATAAGTAGATACAAAAGGTAATATGCAGCATTATAGAGCAAATAATTGTCAATATTGTAGGAACAAAATCATAAAAACCTTGTAAGCAATGAAAATTCTATATCCAGAACGGGTATCTCCCATTCATATAGATATCTGTTTTGATTTAGGGAAACTAATGAAAGAAATAATTTGGGTAATTAAAATGTAAAAAGTTAGGTTATTTGTGAAAATAATAAAACACAGATGGTTTTCAAATCAAGATTAGTAGACATAACAATGCACCAAAAAAGTATTGAGAACAAATATCTGAAATTAGAGCTTTGAGCCTTTTTGAGAAGATAATCAGCTTTCATTAAAAATAAACTATGTAATATATGGATGTAAATTATTTTTTATGATTTTATTTATTTATTAATGAGAGATACACAGAAAGAGGCAGAGACATAGGCAGAGAGAGAAGGAGAAGCAGGCTCCCTCTGGGGAGTCTGATGTGGGACTCAATCCCAGGACCCTGATCACAACCTGAACCAAAGGCAGATGCTCAATCACTGAGCCACCTAGGTGCCTCTGGATGTAAATCATTTTCATATTCAGAAAATATATTGCAAAGCACCTCACTTTGCTAGTAAGAATAGCTCAGTGATGATCAATATTGTTGACCTATGAACTGAAAGGAAGAACTTCTCTGCCTACCAATCAACTGAAAGTCAGTTCTTGAGTGAAGCTAAACACATGACCCTTCTTAATTATAAACAGCTGACTTCTGTTGTTGTGCTTCCTATCAGTCATTAGTTCCATACAATGGTCCCATTTGTTGTTTCCATTAGGATTCTCATTTGGTCCTAAACTATGCATACACAAAAAATGTTACTGTTACTCCAGAGAATTGGATTCAGATACAACCAAAATGAGTTGCTTTTTGGTTGTTTTTGAGATTTTTTTTTCATTGGGAGACTGTCAAAATAGACGTTTTCTCCACTGTACCAAGGTTCCTCATAAATACTATTCTCAAAGCCTGCTTCACATCTTTGTTCCTCAGGCTGTAGATAAATGCGTTCAACATGGGACTCACAAAGATACAGACCACTGCCACAATTTTCCCTTGTTCAACAGACTGCTCATTTGCTGGTCTCAGATACATGCAGAATAGGGACCCATAGAACATGGTGACAGCGGTCAGGTGAGAGCGACAGGTGGAGAAGGCTTTGCACTGCCCTCCACTGGAATGGATCCTCATAATAGTGATACAAATGAAAACATAAGAGATGAGGATGATGAGTAGGGAACCAGTGAGGTTAATCCCCGCAGACACAAATAGTGCAGTCTGCTTTATGTAAGTGTCAGAACACGTCAGCATGAGGAGAGGTGGGTCAGCACAGTAGAAATGATTGATGATGTTAGGTCCACAAAAGGACAAGCGAGAGGTCAATATTACTTGCATTGTGCCCACCATAGAACCCCAGAGGTAGGGAAAAGTGACAAGGCAGATGCAAAGTGGCCTGGACATTCTGCTGTTGTAATGCAGCGGATGGCAAATTGCCATGTACCTGTCATAGGCCATGGCACCAAGCATGTAATACTCAGTAAGGAGCAGAGTCACAAAAACAAAACACTGGGCCAGACACCCTGTGTAGGAAATAGTTTTCTTCTCAGAGAGGAAATTAACAAGCATCTGAGGAGAGACATTAGTAGAATAAAAAATATCCATGCATGCTAAGTGGGTGAGGAAAAAGTACATGGGTGTTTGCAGCCGGGGAGTGAATCTGATTAATGCAATCAATCCAAAGTTTCCTGTCAGGGTGATGATGTAAATCAGTAGAAACACCACAAAAAGGATGGGTTGCAGGTCTCGTTGGCTGGTCAGTCCCAGCAGGATGAACTCAGTTGCTTCAGTGCCTTTGTGTGGGAGAAGTATGTCCATCTTCATTTACTCTAATAAGGGAATAATTTGTCAAATATAAAAACAGAAATAAATTGTAAGCATTTCAAGAATAGACAAAGTAAAAGTAAATGGGCACTAACACAAACTGGCTTTGAAAAGAGAGGTTTAAATAGGTTGTTACTTCCTCCCTTTGGTGGAAGAGTTTCAGTAGTTGCCATAAGGTGGTTGGTGGTGCTGGAGAAATGGATAATATATTTGAAGTCCATGCATCTGCCATGCTGGCTGCTTTGTCACTCTCACCTTTCCTTGCCTAGCACATATGGAATTCAACTTGACTCATTGGTGTCCCTAATTAGACTATAGGATCAGAATTTTTGGCACTCAAACATGACTACTGCCATAATCTGGTTATGACATACATGCTTCATCAAGGAATGGGAAGAAAGGGTGACTCTCTGTAGACTGGTTGTCTACAATCTTTTGTAATTGGAGTGACATATATTCTTGGGAGCCTGTTGTATATTTATTGGTGTTCAGTTTCTTCCTAATTTCATCCTTATTTACTGATATTCACTTTCTTTCTAATTTCTTCCTTATTCTCCTATAGCAATACACTTCTCCTGCTTCTTTGATATCTGTCCATCTCCTTTGTTCCAAACCAGTCACTGATGGTCTGGAATGTTTTTCACCTAATATCCCCTTTGATCTCATGGTCTCTTTTTATCTCACAGTATCCCAATTTATTTTATTTTTTATATATAATATTCATATTTCATTTTATCTCATACCCTTGACTTCAAACCTGGTATTTAACTATTAGGAAGCCTTTTTTGCTCTACCTTCAGAAGATTACACATTGAATCTTAGAATAATTTGTCAGCAGTTCCTCTGCTAACATTAGGTCTAATATAAAAGTCTCTCTTTTTCTCATGCCACATTGTCCTTCTAGTGTTTTCTGAACATGTTGAACACAATCTTACCTTGGGACCTTTACATAAACTGATGTCTCTGCCTTGAAAGTTCTACAAGGCATTTGAGTGACTCATTTCATCACTTCATTTAGACCTCTCAAGTTAAGCTCCATTCTTTAGCTCTTTAATCATTGCCCATGATCTATTTTTGCTCATTTATAACTTATGAAATTTTTATTTATATAAATAATTTTTAGTTACATATTTTGTTGTCTCTCCTCCATTAAAAGGTTAACCACAGGAGGGCAAGAACTTTGTGCGTGCCCTATCCCTAGAACCAGCCAATGCCTGAATCAGTAGAAACACAATAATAATTAGTTGAATAAATGGAGGAATCAAAGAGGAAACTTTGCCAACTCACATCAGCTGATTTTTTTCATGATGTGTAGATTTCTCATCTCCCTGATGTACCAGTGGAGTCTGAGTTACTACAAAAATTTTAGCTGCCATTAAACAATGTACAGGAGAAAGTACAATTATAGATTTGTTTTTATAACATGAGCTAGTGATAATGGTACCTGACCTAAAGCTCTGAATATTGACAATTAAATTTTGCAAGTTGGACTGTTAGATGGAAGTTTACTCAGGACTGAAAAAGTGAGTTACCTATAATTTTTTAAGGCCAGAAGGATAGTAAAAGTTTATACCTTTTAAAGACTAACTCTGTTTCTTATTAAAATAATATATTGACATATACAACACTCAGATTAGTGGTTATCAACTTTGGCTTCACATTGGGTTCTAATGTGGAAGTTTTGAAAACCCTGATACTTGGGTCACAGCTCAACTCAGGTGGGGTACACACATTGACATATTTTTGAACAAGCTTTCCACATGATTTTAATGCACAGTCAGGATTGAAGTACTGAATGAGACAGTTGATATGATTTGTTTAAACTAAATAAAAAGGTTTATCATGTGGTTTAATCCTTTGAGAGTTTACACCTTCCCCTTACAGAGGATACTTAGGTATTACCACAGTTTCCCTAAGTATAGAACTTGCCGTCATCAATGCAGACAGACAAAATATTTCCCCATTAGTTTGAAGAAGGAAATATCCCATCCTCTGACTTAGGCTTGATGGCATTCTGTTGGTTTTTTGGGCGTGAAGAAAGAGAATCTTTCTAAGAGTCTCCATGACCCTATGTCAAATTATCTTGCATTCAGAAATAAAAGGAAAAAGAAGTAAGCTTTCTTATTAATGATCATACCATCCTATCATTTACTACACACAGTCCAGGATTTTCTTTTGGGGATACACATGGAAAAACACCTCCTACAGAAGTAAATTTGATATAGTTATATCTCAAATTATGACCTGAAGTGAAAGAGTAGAAGAGAAGAACTCATGTGTTCTTATACTCACTAAAGTGTTCAGTGTTTTAAAAATGCCAGTGCAGGGGTACCTGGTTGGCTCAGTGGTTGAGTGTCTGCCTTTGGCTCAGGTTGTGACCCCAGGATCCTGGGATCAAGTCTTTCTCAGGCTCCCCTCGCTGAGCTTGCTTCTTCTTCTGCCTATGTCTCTGCCTCTCTCTCTGTGTCTCTCATGAATAAATAAATACAACCTAAAAAAATGCCATGCAGGTCATGTTAAATGGCCATCAAAAAGTTTTCAGTCACATGTCACACAGCATAGCCCACTGTGCCATGGGCCTCCATCAGGTGGGTGCATTCCAAGTTGTTAGGAGACCCTTGCCCACTTCTCATCATTCAGTGCTTCTATCATTCCAAGGGAAAGTTTAGTGAGAAAAGGGGAGGAATAAGGATAATCTAAAAGAAGATAATTATTAAATGTATAAAATCATTATAGTTCAATTAACAGAATTATCAAAAAGAATCACAATTATGCTTAGTGTAGGTAGGAATTAAAGGTCTATGAACAATGTAGGGGAAGAAAACAAAACAAAACAAAAAGCTCAAGCCTTTAGGAATCTTTTCTGAGAACTTTAGCTAAATGGGATGCTTCAGCTGAGAAGTCCTTAAAATCTATTGCAATATTGTAGAGGGACAGAAACACAGTAAAGAAGGAACATTTGGCTGGTTCAGTTGATGGAACATGTGACTCTTGATCTCAGGGTGTGAGTTTCAGCTCCATGTTGGGCATGGAATTTACTTAAGGAAAAAAAATTAAAAAAAGAAGAAACAGAGTAATGAAAAGTGTATTCCCCTTGAACAAAACAATGTAAACCTGTTTTGATCATCCTGGTTATTGCAGTGCCATCATATTTCAGTGCAAACTTGAATTGGAAAAGTCTATGAGAAGCCCTTTCAAGTGAGGACGGGGAGATGTTCACATTTATTTTTTTGTTTCTCACCCTTAATCTATCACTCATTTACCCAAATCCCTTTTAAATTTTTCTCTTAATAAATAAAAAGTATATGAAATTGTTAGAGACATGTGAAGTGGGAATGTATTTTCTTGTGCCAAATTCTAAGGCTCTAGGCTTGGAGGTGGAAAAGTCAAAAGGGAAGTGTGATGTACAGATTTTTTGAAATCCAAGGATTGGCTAAAGCTCAACATGTAAGCTTATCTAAATCTTAGCTGTATTGTGAAATGGATCTGTAACTAAGTTTGGGATGGTTGCAAGGCTTGATTTAATATACTACCAGTTATAATCTGTCTTTGTCAGAAAGAGTCTGAGTCTGCCTGCCTATAGTTTTGTCTTAATGTGGCAATTCTTATAATCACTAATAATTCCATTTTATTTTATTTTTTATTTTTTAAAAAGATTTTTATTAGTTTATTCATGAGAGACACACAGAGAGAGACAGAGACAAAGGCAGGGTGAAGCAGGCTTCCTGTGTGACTCTATCCCAGGATCCTGGGATCATGACCTTAGCCAAAGGCCAAAGCTCAACCACTGAGCCACCCAGGTGCCCCTAATAATTCCATTTTACATTCAAAAGAGAAGATAGTAAAAAATCAAATAAAATGTATTAGAAGTTCTTGATTTTCAGAATTGTCAGACTTACCTGTGGAGGGATAGTAATTTCCAAGCCTCATAGAAGGTCCCCAAAGTGGAAGGATTTATACCTGAATGACTAACTATGGATGACTCATCCCTGAAACATTCATCAGGAAATCACCTGTGGGACATCCTTAGGATTCCCTCTGGGGATGTTTACAAAAGACAGAAGTAATTTCTTAATGGATGGGATCCTAAATTATGGGTTAATCTTTAGATGCATGCAGTATCTTTCATTAAATGTGAAAAACATGGGGTACCAATTTTGATAGGGAGATTCATTCTAGGCTAAGTAAAAAGGTATTGCATTCTTCATAAGGAAAAGCTCTCTGCCATGACTCTGCTCATCATATTCTCAGCTGGGATAGTATTTCCCCTTGGAGATGCCATTGGTGGTTTTCTCTGTCTCTCTTGTGGTATTTGCCTCCTTTTATATAACCTCCCTATTTCTTTTACAGGACAGGCAATGCTCTGGGGACAGAATTCTTGTCAATTTCATTTGCCATCTCCTGGAGAGATCTATACAACATTTTGGGCGCACAATTGTTGTTTGGTGAAGAGTTACTGATGAATACTCAAACAACAAGACTATGCAGAGGGTTGTGACTTGGTGGCCTTCCATGTAAACAGCAGCTTATTTCATTTTCATTTAGTAATCTAAGATCATTTCTTCTTGTGAATTAAATTGCAAGTTGCAGGGAATAAATTTTTAGACTCTCAGGTCTCATGGAAAGGTTAGTTTGAATGAAACTGGTTCAGACGTGTTAGTGTGGATACTTAAACAATATGTTTAGTTTTTAATTCCTGATATATAATATTATACTCTTATAATATTTCCTCTTTGGGTCTTAACTATGTTAGAATTTGAAAGGAGAGTAAAGTCCGAGTAATTCTGGACCAGGTTCATAATAATACCATTATGAAAAACAAAAATAATATTGTATCTTTCATATGATTGAGCTGATTTTCCTCCTCTGAAGTTCATCTGCCATAAATGCTTGACATAAAAATATGTAGATTATCATGGAGAGAAAGTAAAGAGCCAAAGCCTGGCCCTTTAGCATGGGCATACTAATGAGTGAATTAAAAAAAAAAATAAAAATAAAGTGAAAGAGAAGAAAAAGAAAAAGAAAAGAAGATTTAGGGCCTTAGGAGTTCACTCTCAGACTGACTCTCCTGATATCCTTGCTGTGGGCTTTTTTCCTGAATCAACATGTCAGATAGCCTAGGAAAAGTAGACTTTGGGATTAGCTTACTTAAACAGTTGCTCCTTGGACTTGACTTAATGTTTCCACAGTTTCTTTGGTTTCCATGAGGCATGGGCAGCACCCAAATTTCAAATTTTCTGCATCCCCTTGTAGGGGAGTACAAAAATATTTAAGAGATGAACCTGAGGAGTGCTGCATCAGTGAGGCTGAGTACTACATAGCAGCATTCTCAGGCCATGTCTGAAAGAATCTAAGAAGCAGATCCTAAATGGGGGCCTATAGTTTCCTCAAGAGCCAAGGTTCAGCTGGGTCAGCTGGGAAGACATAGCAGGCTGTGTCTGGCCAAGAAAGATTAAAGACTGCAAGATGCACTTGTCCTGGTGGAGTCCACCAAAGCAATCATGTAGATCAGAGACCAAAAAAGGCCAAAGGGAAGCATAATGGATTCAAATCAGTGATAAGACTCCAGTGATAAGGGGCCTCATAAGTCATAAAAGGGAAAAAAGATTAAAATTTGAAGGACTAGGCATTCATCTAAAGTGAAAGAGTTTATTTAATTTTTGATGGTTTAAGTCCAAAGCTTCTCTTAAAAGTCATACATTACAAGTCTATGTGATATGTAATTATATCTTGAAATAGGGACTTTGGTAATATGACAAAGATATTTTATCATTAAATTTTCTTCTAAGAATATAAGAGAAATATGCAAAATATGTATATATTAGTTGCTATAAACATACAAAGAGTAAATAAAAGACCTTTACTTGTCAGGTGGGCAGAAATCCCGCTAGTTAAACAAATTGACAAACAAACAAACAAAAACTCAATATATACTCTTTGTCATTCTGAAAATGTTTTTCTGTCTAGTTGGTTTGTTGAGATGGGTAGAAGCTCTAGTATAATATAATTATCCCTTATATTTCTTAATATTTCTAAATCCATGCTACCATCAAATCCTTCAGGAAATATGTTGGTAAGAAGAAATTGTTATAATATCTTGATAAAAGATTGTGTTTCCTCATTTAAGATGACCATTGTATTCATTTTAGAAATTTGAATTGCTCATCATTCTTATGATAACTGACCTATTGTTCATGACCTTGCAGATGTTTTTACAATCAATGTCAACATTATACACTCTGTATACATGCTTTGATAGTTGAAATTATCTCTGGATTTTCATAAATTGACTCTAGACAAATATGGTTAATTGGTTTCCTAGCAGATTCACTATAAAAAAAATACCTTGAATCTTGTTTTACCATATATCTGCTCAGCAGAATTGTTTCCAAAGGAAAAACTAAACAATACAGATAATTTTTAAAGTTACATTTTTTTCACATTTACTTTACATTATCTGTTGGTGGAGCATGCAAATTTGCAACTCAGTTATGATGGAAGCTACTCTCATTTCTTGAGTATTTCTAGGTACCAGCTAAGCATTTTAAAATGAACATCCTTCTTCATTACCAAGAAAAAGTAAACTCCATTTAACACCTACAATATCCCTGTAATATAGATATAATTTATTTCTTACAGATGAAGCCCTGCTTTGGGCTGCCTGGTCAGCAGGGAGTCTGCTTCCCCTTCTCTCCACTCATGCTTTCTCTCTGTGTCTCTCTCAGATAAATAAATACAATCTTTAAAAAAAAAATAGAAGTCAAGAAGATAATCTTTGAAGGGAATGGGAATGAAAGCAGAAAGTCAAGAATAACCAGATGTTTCTGGAATGCATAAACAGATGAAAGAATGTGTCAACTGTGGTAATAAGGATTGAGACAGAGGTTTCTAAATGCTTTTGGGGAAAAGTTTTAAAGGACTTTTTGGATTCCTCTTACTACATCCCACACACATTTATCTAAGGAGGGTGAGTGGAGATGGGTGAGATTATGGAAAGGATTTTTGCTGCTGCCACACAGACAATACAAGGCATCCAATTCTCTATGTGATTCATGAACATGTCTCAACTCAATCAGGTGTGGTGACTGGCCATGACTCTGGAAAGGTAAAGAGGGACCAAGAGTTGTGCTAGGTGACTTCATTTCAGAAGGAAGGAACAGAAAAGCATGTTTAAGCTGCATTGTCAAATTCAATTCTACCTGCAACAATGCTGCTATGGACAATAGCTGACTCCTATGTGTAGTCCTCAGTTGATTCAGGATCCAGAAAGAGGCTAACTCAACAGTCTTTTTTAAGCTCCAGGCCAGAATCTTCAAAACCCAGCTCTATCCCAAAACTATAACAAAATGAATAATCATTCTTGCTTCTACTACTTCCATTGCAACAGTATTGAAGAACTACCGCATACTGCTCAGGCCTGTGTTAGGGACACAGCATAAAACAACATTCCACTCAGACTGTTTACCTGGAGAGAATTTAGTGAAAGGACACAGAATACAGGTAAAGCTACAGAAATTGATCAAAGAAGTTGCAACATCTGGAAGCTAGCAGCAGAAAGTAGAGCCCATCCCCTGTTCTGAAATGAGCATGCAGTGACCACAACCACCACCCAAAGAGAGCTAGAAGTAGGAAGCAAGTACCTGGCCACCTTCTTTCCCAACACACAGCTCAGGAGGAGTTTTTCTTGGAAGGATGCAGCCATTCTAGCACCTTCATTGTGCATCTGGGAGATAATGGGAAGTAAATAGAGCTCTTTTTCTCTTTCTCCCACCTCTGATATCCTGCTGGTTTCTGGCATTGGCCAAACTCACCTGAAACTGGACACCCAAGGAACTCTTGGTGTGATCCATAAGGGTTTAACTTGAGGGGGTAAAGGGAGAAAGAGAAGAAAAGACAAAAGGGGTGAGGTAAGAATTACCAGCAAGCACATCTACATTACCTGTATATCTATAATGTTCCCATGGTATATACATAGCTATATGTTATTGTTCTGTTAAAAAGTCAAAGCACAAAGCTCAGAATTAGTAAATAACTTGTCCAAGTTCAACAGAAATGAGTCGATCTACCAATGGCATTCCAGATTCCAAAACTACTCTATATACCCGGTATCATTCTACTTTACACGTTGTATTACTCCTCCAGTCAAAAAATAGTAAGATATTCAACCATAATTTAACATAAATGATAAATCCCATTGCTTTATGATTCTCAGGAGATTTGATTCCCTGTTGGTAGTGGACCCAAATCATATTCTCAGTGAGCTTAGTTAGGATTTGCAAGAGAATAAGATAGTGGCTGTACATAGTCTGAATGACTTGCTGCTAGGAATAATTAAACCATAGGGATTTGATCCCTAAATGACAATTCTGTTATAAAATCCTCAGGTCTTTCTATTCACACTATCATTGGGAAATCACACTTCTTGCAGAGGTAGGTTGTGGTATTGTGAAAATATATCTTGGAAGGAGGAAATAAATCTTTTACTCAACAACAACAAAAATTATGGGCTGAAACATGATGAATTAGCAAACCCCTTGATTTAAATTTTAGTGATCTTCTAAAAGTACAAGTATTTATAAATGTTCAGTAGAGTAGTAGTTCAAATGAAAACAAAACTGACCAGAGAGAATATTCATTCCATATAATGATTGATTGGCTCCATTTGGGAAAACATTGTTCTAGGTGCCACTGAGGCTATGGGTAATGATTAGATAAACTCTTATCCCTGGAATCACACTTTGGGTTTTGTCTTATTTAAGATGAGACCTGATTTTGTACCCAATATAATAATAGCTACAACTTATTAAGTGCTTTTTACGTGTCAGACACATTTGAAGTTTTATCTGAAAAAAAAAAAAAAAACCTCATAGAAGGGAGTTGCTATGAGAACCAAATTTTATGCATGAGGAAATTTAGACACAGAGAAATGAGTAACTTGGTCAATCCCCATAGCTAGGAATTGGACATGTGGGTTTTCTGGTGAGGTGGTCTCACTGAGGACTCTCAATATCTGTTGACTTTGATGACTCTCAAAACCTAGCTATGAATATTTTCTCTTACTTCATGAAGAAAATTACGGAGTGGTGTTAAATAGCTTCCAAAGTAATGATGCTACTTTTCATAATTATAAGCATCCTATTGTATAATGCTCCATACCCCTTCATAGAGAGTAGCCACTCTTAGGTTTACGATCTACATTAATTATTTAAATAAAGTTAGTTAAAAATGCATTTCATGAAGATGCCTTCACTCAATCTTTTCCACTTCAAAGTGAATGATGACCACCTATCAGGAGACATCAGTCGTCTTAAAAAAAAAAAAATAAAGACCAACCTTCTACAATCTTTGTGTGCCTGAATAGTGCCACAAGCATCTATTTGAGAGAGCCTCAGGGTGAGTGTGAAAGTCAAGAATGCAAAGCCTTATGTGTCCCCAGAGCCACATCTGTCTCCCTATAAATATCTGTCTCTGAGTTTTTGTTGAAATCATGTAGGACTTTGTGTTTTGTTTCATTAAAGGAAAGTCATTGTCATGAAGTACTCAGCTAAATTATCTGATATGTTCAAGCTTGCATTGCATCATTAACTCACAGTAACAAATAGACACTTTAATTGTATGGACACTTGATTTATATGTCAGTAAGTAGATATTCATTCAAATGCCATCCCAGCATCAAAGAGTACTTGTCTATTATGATAATTACTCTAATCTTAAGAAGTTAGGTTAGGATTTACAAAGTAATTATGATTACATTGATTTAGGTGATTTGTCTTGCATTTTATTATCCTGGACAAATAAGTCCAAAGTCCACATGTGCAGAATTGGATAATGCAATGCACAAGAAGGTGGAGGCATTTACAAAATGCCTTACAAAGTGACCCTTGTCCTTCCTTGGCTTTGTACCTATTAGTAGGAGGCAACATAATATTGCCATACCTGGGTTTGTTATTGAAGGATGGTGTAGGTTTTCCACAATGGTCTTTATGGTATTTTTATCCTACAGACAACTGGGGAGATGCACTTGAGGGTATCTTATGTCTTGTCTCAGTTGTATGATTAATATGATTATTATTCCAGTAGTATCATTTACATGTATTGAAAAACTTAAAAATAATTTAGGTTATATATTTTTTCTTAATTTTTGTAAGAGTTAAAAAGAGGTAGAGTTACAATAAAAGTATTGTAAAGTGTGAATATGCTTGTTAATCTTTTCTTCATTATTTTCTCCTCCCCCATACCAGGGAGCCTTTTTAATACATGTTTTCCCTAATCTCTCCTCCAATGAAGGGGTATCACAAATACATATGTATGTATGTATCTATCTGATAGATACATACATATATATTTATGTACTATATATGTATCTTTTTTTATACCAGAAACATAATTGACTTTTGTGCCCCATGAACCAAATTTTGGCCCTGATATTTGGCATTAATAAACAAAACAAAGGAAATCATATGCATATGCATATCATATCTTAAAAGTTAAGTAAGATTTGGTGCTATGAGGACCACCTGAGCAGAGGACACATAAAGGGAAGCACATGCATTGCAGAGTGGGAACAAATGCTTGAAATGATCTTGAGTCGAGAGGGGCAGGAGGACAAAACCTAGCTCTACAGGTATATGCATCATTCGATTCAGTTGTGCAAAACAGATGATGATTTATATACCACATCAAAAATATACTAAGAAACCAAAGATTGCCACCCCCCCCCAAAAGAAAGCAACGTTTAAGGAAATTGTAAGTGAACTAATGTAATAAATCTTGCAGATAAGGTAAAGTCTTTTCAATGTGAAGATTTTCAGGAAAGCATTTAAAATATTACTGCCTTTATAAAAGGAGCTGTATATTAATGTAGATTTTTTAAAAAAGATTTTATTTATTTATTCATGAGAGACACAGAGAGAGAGAGAGAGGCAGAGACACAGGCAGAGGGAGAGGTAGGTTCCATGCAGGGAGCCTGATTTGGGACTCCATCCCGGGTCTCCAGGATCACACCCTGGGCAGAAGGTGGTGCTAAACCGCTGAGCCACCTGAGTTGCCCTAATGTCGATGTTAAAATATCAATTGCATACTGACTAAGCTATTTTTAATGTCACAAATGTTTACAAGTTTTAGGGAAGACTTATCAGATGACATGATGGGGGTAACAGATATGTGACAAGAGACATGCATTTTCATTTCCCTTCTTTTAGCCCTCATTTGAAGCCACGCACACACAATGTTAAAGAACAACTACACAGCAGTGACTGAGTTTATTCTCCTGGGACTGACAGATCGAGCTGAGTTGCAGCCTGTCCTTTTTGTGGTCTTCCTAGTCATCTACCTTATCACAGTGCTTGGCAATGTTAGCATGATTTTGCTAATCAGAAGTGACTCAAAACTTCACACTCCAATGTACTTCTTCCTCAGTCATCTCTCTTTTGTGGACCTCTGTTATACTACCAGTGTTGCTCCACAGATGCTGGTTCATTTCTTATCCAAGAGAAAAGCCATTTCCTTCTTGGGTTGCCTTCTGCAATTCCACTTTTTCATTGCTCTGGTGATCACCGATTATTATATGCTCACAGTGATGGCCTATGACCGCTACGTGGCCATCTGCAAACCCCTGTTGTATGGCAGCAAGATGTCCAGGTGTGTCTGCTTCTCTCTCGTTGCCACCCCTTATATTTATGGCTTTGTGAATGGTCTGGCACAGACCATCCTGATGCTTCGCCTCTCCTTCTGTGGACCCAATGAAATCAACCACTTTTACTGTGCAGACCCACCTCTCATAGTCCTTGCCTGCTCAGACACTTATGTCAAAGAAACTGCCATGTTTGTGGTGGCTGGTTTCAATCTCACCTGTTCTCTAGCCATCATTCTCATCTCATACATTTTCATTTTCTCCACCATTCTGCGCATCCACTCTGCTGAGGGGAGACGCAAAGCCTTCTCCACCTGTGGGTCCCATTTGACGGCTGTCACCATCTTTTATGGGACTCTGTTCTGCATGCACCTGAGACCCCCTTCTGAGACATCTGTAGAACAGAGCAAAATTGTTGCTGTGTTTTATATCTTTGTGAGTCCTATGTTAAACCCTTTTATTTATAGCCTGCGGAACAAAGATGTTAAAAGTGCAATCAGGAAAGTTGTCCAAAAGGAATTATTATTTAAATAGACACTTTGGCCACAGGTAGGTTGTGTGTCATATTATCTGACGAACTAATGAGCATATTTAAAATTAGGAAGTCACTCTGTCATGACATGTTTTGTATCTTTTGTTAATCACATATGGAACTTGAGAGAAGTTATCAAATTATTTGCTAATAGTGATAGTTCCATTTCAGTAAATTAAAAAAAAAAACTCTTAGAAATTTAAGGACAAAACCAGAAGGCATTCTTTTTGCTCCACGAGTATAAAAAAGAACAGAAAATTCCATCCGTCTTACTCATACAAGTAGTTATAAAAGACAGTTACCAAATGATGCTATGTCAATGACTATTTGAGTTTTTAGTTTTTAACAATTTCCAAATTAATATCCAGAACCTTCTCAATCACCATAGGTGAAAATTTTATTTCCCTTTTTCTCTTCATAGAAATCACATAACAATGATTGTCTTTGTGTATCTCAGATTTTGCTCTAAACAATATTTAGAACAATAAATCTGTTCCAATGATATCCTCATTCATAAGACTTTTGATAGAATGGCAACTTTCCTTATAGATTGTTTTTATATCAATATTCATTCCCATAATAAAAGTGATTTAATGGTCATTTTAAATGTGTCATTATGAACTATTTCCATTTTATATTAAGAAATAGAAAATAATGTAAAGACAACCTATGCAAGCAAACTAATCATTATTGTCTTCACCTATGCCAATTTTGCTTCAGACATTTGATATAATCAAATTTTTTCAAATTGAGCCCTCCCTGACTATGTTCCTTTCTCCTTTGCCTTCACTAAACTCTCATTGAATTTAATGTTTTGTATTTTTTTTAATCCCTAAGTAGAGTTCTAATATTTGCTGGTCTTTATGTATCCACAGAATTACATAAAATTATTTTGGTATATTTAAATTGTTATAAATGAAATCATGCTCTCCTGTAAGTTATTCTATTTTCATGAAATATTGTTAGATTCATCCATGCTGAATTATGTAGTATCATTTTCACTCAGATAGTCTACATCAGTATATAAATATACCAGAGATGATCTATCCATTCTGTTAATGATTTTTCTTGTTCCTGGATAATATGAAAATCTAGGAAGACATTTTCCTTTGAAATTTTCAGTATATACCAGTTCAAGAGACCCTCTCATGTACATTCCCTGGAAGGTAATTTCTGGTTCATAAGAAAAGAGCATCTTTAAATTTAGGAGATATTGGGATCCCTGGGTGGCACAGCGGTTTGGCGCCTGCCTTTGGCCCAGGGCGCGATCTGGGAGACCCTGGATCGAATCCCACGTCGGGCTCCCGGTGCATGGAGCCTGCTTCTCCCTCTGCCTGTGTCTCTGCCTCTCTCTCTCTCTCTCTGTGACTATCATAAATAAATAAAAATTAAAAAAAAGTTTTATTAAAAAAATAAATAAATAAATTTAGGAGATATTGCCAAATTGCTCTACCAATGTGCTTTCCTGCAAACGCTGTGTGAGATTGGTCTTCACTCCATATTCTTGCCAATACAATACTATATATTGCTAGGCTTTCAAAATGTCTTCCAATCTGATCAGTGTAAAATGGCTTCATAAGGGAGGTGAAGCGTTTTTAAGTTCTTTGATGCTAATGGCAGAGTTTTCTTTCTTTTCTTTCTTTTCTTTTTAGTTGCACGTCTATATTCTTTGTTCTTTGTTCAGGTGGGTTGTTTTATCTTTATTCCATACATTTGTAATAGCTGCTTTCATAATGTCTACTAGCTACTAACCTTTTAATGATATCTGCAATGTCGATGCTTCAACCTGTTTGTAGCTTGTACTTCACTTTTGTGCCAGACATACTTGGGATAGAAATTTTTCATTTTAATGGGCTTCCAATTTTAATGTTCCTTTATGGTTGTGCTTTGTATGTCTTGTTGAAACAACTCTTTCCTATTATAAAGATATTCTCTTGTATTTTCTTTCAATGCTTTGAAATATTTCATCTTTAAGTCTTTATTTTTTCTGGTATTATAAATGTTGCAAAACAGTCTTTAATTCTGATCTTTAGTGAAAGAAATATGTTTTATATATTTTTTTTAATTTTTGTTGAATTTTATTTTTTTTTATTATTATTTTTTTTATTTATGATAGTCACAGAGAGAGAGAGAGAGGCAGAGACACAGGCAGAGGGAGAAGCAGGCTCCATGCACCGGGAGCCCGATGTGGGATTCGATCCCGGGTCTCCAGGATCGCGCCCTGGGCCAAAGGCAGGCGCCAAACCGCTGCGCCACCCAGGGATCCCTGTTTTATATTTTTTAAAAAAAGACTTCATACATTTCTCGTTAAGATTTGAGTGAGTAATCTCTTTCTAAAATTTTATTTATTTATTAGAGAGAGAGAGAGAGCATAAGCACAAGCAGGGGAGAGGAGGCAGAGAGAGAGACAGGGAGAAGCAGACTCCTTGCTGAGCAGGAGGCCCAATGGGGGCTTGATCCCAGGACCCTGAGATCATGACCTGGCCCGAAGGCAGCCACTTAACCTACTGAGCCACCCAGGTGCCCCTAATTTCCTTCTCTTTCATAGCAGAGAGTACAGTGATAATATTGAAAGGGGTAGATTTTTTAGAATGACTAAGTGACTGACCCAGCACTCCACTCTTAGGTATTTACCTAAAAGGAATGAAAATGTATGTCCATACAAAAACTCATAATGAAAGTTCATAGCTGCATTACTTATAATAACCAAATAGTAAAAGCAACCCAAATGTCCATCAACAGATGAATGGATAAATTAAATGTGGTATATACATACAATAGAACATTAGAATATATAATCAAATAGTTTGGCAATAAATAGAAATTAGGTCCTGATACATGATATATAACATGGATGAATCTTGAATACATTACATTAAGTGAGAGAAGACAGTCACAAAGGATCACATATTCTTTTATTCCATTTAAATGAGATGTCCAGAATAGGCAAATCTATATATAGAGAAAGTAGATCAGTGATTGCTTAGGGGTGGGAAAGGATAAGGAAGTTGGGAGTTTTAGCTAAAAGAGTATAGAGTTTCTTATTAAGGTGATGAAAAGTTCTAAAATCAGTTAAGGCAATGGTTGCACAATTCTGTGAACACTAAAAACCACTGCATTATACATTATAAATGGGTGAATTGTATGGTATGTGAATTCTGTCTCAATAAAACTGTTACCTAAAAGATACTAGGAAAAAAAAAGACTTGCATGAAAATTCTGTCATGTATCAAGCTTTCATATTTGTGTCAGTCTGTTTCTGGTTCTCTCTTGTAGAACCTTGTAGAACCTGGTTCTCCCTTGTAGAACCTCAATGTAGTAGACTATATTTATAAAAATAGTTTTACCACCCCTTTTCTGGAAGTTTGAACACTGGAGAATTTTCTTGAAGTATATCTGAGAGGAGATACAATTAAGACGTATAGAAATACTTTATTCTCCAGATTTCAGTCCTGTTATCTTCCCAGAAGGCACATGATACCACTTCATTGGGCCAGAAGTGTGGCTACGAGAATGAACAAGAAAAAATACCTATTCGTAGTCTGTATTGAGCTCTGTGTCCACCTTTTTGTTTGGTACTTGCCATCACAGGGCTTCTTTACCCAGGGGGGTTAGCATGTGTTGCAATTTGTCATCAGTTGTGCATGCCTTGCTCATCCTTTCTTTCTTCCCAGGCTGGTAATCTGCCACATGCAGATGTAAGAGTTCACAGGGAAAATAGAAACAAAAGTGGAGTGTTATGTTTTTCCCTCTTCAGGCATTAGAAGTGGTCCAATCCCACTGAGCAATTTGTACATCCATCCATGTCATGGTACCCTACTGCTCGCCTTCGGCTTTTTCTTCTGAGACTACTAGTTCTGTAAGTCAATGATGTCAAAAAAACACTCACAGAAGAGATAGGCTGAGCACTGCAAAATTCTAAGTCAATCTAGTTAATTTTTACATATATCTTCAGAATGCCTACAAATGTTTAATTGCTTCATATATAATAAACGAGAGATATGTTTATGGATTTGTTTTTTTCTCCTTTGTATTTTTTCCTCTTTTATAAAATCATGTACAGTAATGAACTAGCATTATCCCTTTTAGCATTTTGCATTTTCTATCCCATCCTAGGTGATTAAGATTTGAAGTGTTTTTGTCGATATTCATATTTCTCCAGCAGTATTTTTCATTGTTTTTGTTAATTGTTGCCCATTATATGTATTTTTACCTTTTTGCTTTCAGGTAAAATTACTTAATTTAATTACTGAGTTTCGTAATTTATTGTGAATATACATACTTAGATCTATTTTATAACTTCTTTAATTACTGAGTTTCGTAATTTATTGTGAATATACTTACTTAGATCTATTTTATAACAACTTCTTTTGTATTTCTAAAATATGTTATTTATCTTTCCCCCCTTTTCCTTGCATGAATTAAATTGTGTTTTCTGAATAACTGATTAATGATTTTATCATCTCCAGATTGTCAGCTTCAGAAGGCAAGATCCTTGTCTGCTTTTGCTCATTTTACTTTATTTATTTTTCAAGATTATCTATTTATTTAGTTAGTTTTAAAAAGATTTTTATTTATTTATTCATGAGAGGCACAGAGAGAGAGGCAGAGACATAGAGGGTGAAGTGGGCTCTTTGCAGGGAGCCTGATGTGGGACTTGATCCATGGGCCCAGGATTACTACCTGAGCTGAAGGCAGACACTCAACCACTGAGCCACCCAGGCTTCCCTCAAGATTATTTATTTTAGAGATATAGTGCTTGAGTAGGGGGGAGAGAAAGCAGGAGAGGGAAAGAATCCTTAAGCAGACGCTTCACTGAGCATGGAGCCCTACGCTGGGCTCAACCTCAGGACCCTGAGATCATGACCTCAGCCAAAACTAAAAGTAAGACGCTTGTCATACAGGTGGGCCTTACTCATTATCTTAAATTCAGCATATTCCCCAAATATGTGGGGAATATAAGTGATTCTTAATAAATCTGGATTAACAAACTCTCATTATATCATTTGCATTACAACTTGATGGTAAACTCTCCTCTGCCTTATTTTCCACCATTATCTTAATGAATTCTTACCTATTGAAAACACAACAGTGACACTTTATATATCCCTGCTTTATCCATCCCACGATGATACAGAAACTGTTTAAGAACACAAATCTTAACACTTTATCTTATATTCTCTACATTGACAGTATAGTGGTAAATACAAAATTTTCCTTGGATATTTTTAACCTCGTGGATGAATGACTGAATGAGTGAATGAACAAATGAATGAATGCCAGTGAATCTGGAGAAAGTTTAGCACAATGTAAGCTTGTCCATTTCTTAGTGAAACTATCAACAACATGATATCAAGGACTATTGACTGGCCTGTTTGAATCCCAGACTCATAATTTGTAATTTGCCTTGGCCAGGGAAAGTTACTTAATCTTTCTAAGCCTTAGTTTCCCATCTGTAAAATGAAGATAATAGTACTAATGCCCCATGGAGTTGTGTGAAAAATTACTGGACTCATGCTTGCAAAGTGCTAAGTCTAAATCTGGCACATATTACATGTCCAATGCCTAAGGCCTATAATTAATTCCCCTCATTCTGATTTCTTTCTCGTGGTTTCTTACACAAATTAGTCACTTACTCCATTTCATCTCCCTACAGATTTCATTTTTATGAGAGAAAGAAGTATGCTCCATAAAATACAAAGTTACCTGGGAGGGGATAACCAAGACTTGTTGCGTCTTCACAGAATTAGGTACACACTGCACACTCCTTACATTATTCCAAAAGTATCTGTTGATCAACTATCACCTTCCAGGGCCTAGGCTACATGCTGAGATCACGGTCCTGGCCCAGATGGGCTTTCAATGTCGTGGTGGCAAGAGAGACATTGGCAGGTAATTAAACAGGGTGTGTTAGACTGCGATGGGGGCAGGGTGCCCGGAGCACTAGGGTCTTGGTTCAGGGGGGACAAAGAAAACCTCTTTTGAGAAGACATGTATTTGAGCCTTTCCTATGGGGAGAACAACTTGAATCTGGGGGGAATGAGGAAGGAGCTGAGTGGAGAGGAAGCTCAGAGAATATTTAAACCCAGCTATGTATGGACAGAAGGACAAATTGTGACTGCAGGTTGAGGCATGGCAGCTACGTACAATTGAAGATGGAGTCCACTTGGGACATGAAGACAGGCATGGAAGTCTACCCTGCCACTTAGCAGCTCTATGGCACTGGGGGTGTTAGTCCATCACTGGCGCTTTAGTGGAACCTCTGTCTCTTTAGTCAAATGTTCACGATGGAGTGCCTGCCTCTTGGGTTATTTTGAGGACATGGAATCATCTACTTGAGAGTTGTCCACACCTAGGAAGTACTCACCAAGGCATTTGACAATGACCTGTGTGTTTCACCATTCTACCTGTGACTCACTTTCCCCAAGACTTTGACGTTCATCAGAGGGGACATTCTGAGAGCTCTGGATTTTAGGAGAAGACATAGTTTTAGAGTGAAAGAACAAAATGAAAAAAAAAAATCAGCCTATCATCCAAATTTGAAGTTGAATCTCTTTTGTGTGCCTTCCCCAGAGGTCTTAGGGTAAATAGGAAATTTGACATTAGGGACTGTAAGACTGAGGCATGTGATTAGCTTTCTGATCTGAGAGTGTCCCAATTAATCCCAGAGGCATGATTCCCTACATAACACTCATCGCTGCTATTCTCAAGTTCTGAGATTGGCTTGAAGACCTGTCCCTACCTCCCACATCCTGGTATAAATGCAGCTACATTTACAGCTTAGAAGGGCCTCAGTGAACTTCCTTAATCAGAGGTGAGAAAATAGGTGCATTTTAGAACCAGAAGTTAGTCATTGAAGTTAGAACATTTTTATGTTCTTCATTTTTAGTCAGGAAGGGATTGCAAGAAAGTCTTAAAGTGAGGCACACCAATTTATACCCTGTTTGCTTGAAATATGCCCAAGCAATGCCTCTTGTTCTCAGCTTCTGAGTTTGAACCTCAATGAATTTCCCTGACAACAGGCTTTTGAGATTTCCATTGATCTCCCTGTAACATATTTTATAGATGTTTCATGGTGCAAAAACTAAGAAAGGCAAACAATAATTCTCCTAACTAACATAGTGAAATGCAAGGACATTTTAAGGCATGGGATAGAGCTTACCCTAAATGAAGTCCTTAGAGTGAGAGCTAGATCTATGATCCCCTTATGTTTTTTTGGTAAGATTGTGAGTGGATTCATTTATCTTGTTTTAACATTATTATTTTCATTAGTTTTTTTTCATTGAATTCATATAAAAAATAAGCTGAAAGACCATTCTTACAATGAATTCTTGCTAAAAGTTTTTATTAACTTTTCTTCCTTTATTTTGGAAACAAAAGTATTCTCATTCACTCATAATTGAATGGGCTACAATATTCATCTAGGCAGCTAAACTTTGACCTGTGTTACCCTCTAGCATTTCTTACCAGGGCTCTATCATTGCTTTGTAATTTTTTTTCTCCTTTGCGTTTTCTTTTTTCTCTCCTCATTTTGCAGAGTTGGGCGTTTTCCATCCTCTTTTATATCCCCAGATGACCAACAGGTATATGAAGATGCTCAACATCACTACCCATCAGGGAAATGCAAATCAAAACCACAATGAGATGTCCCCTAATATCCATCAGAGTGGCTAGAATCCAAAAGATAAGAAAAAAGTGTTGGCAAAGATGTGGAGTAAAACAACATTCATTCACTGTGGATAAATAATTGGTGCTGTCACTGTGGAGGATAGTACAGAGGTTCCTCAAAAATTAAGATAGAAATATTGTATAATCCAGTGGTTTCTCTACTTGGTATTTACCCAAAGAGAAGAAAAACACTAATTCAAAAACATATATGGACACCTATGTTTTTTGCAGCATTGTTTAAAATAGCCAATATATGGAAGCAACTCAAGTCTTCATAGATGAATAAAGAAAAAACATATAAGTATACAATAGAATATTACTTAGCCATTTGTGACAACAGAGATTGACCTCAAGGTTGTTATGCTAAGTGAAATAAGCCAGATAGTAAAAGATAAATACCATATGATTTCACTTATATGTGGAAACTAAAAAAAAACAAAAAACAAAAACAAAAGAAATTAATAAACAAGAAGCAGAAACAGATCCTTAAATACAAACTCATGGTAGCCAGTGGAGAAATGGGTAGGAGAGGGACAAAATGGAGGAAAGGATGTAGGAGATACAGGATTCCAGTTTTGGAATGAATAAATCATGGACATAAAAGGTATATCATGGGGAATATAGTCAATGATACTGTAATAGTGCTTTATGGTGACAGATGGTAGCTACACTTGGGATTAGGATAGCATATACATATTATTTATAGCATAATATATAAGAGCTGTCAAATCAGTATGTTGTACACCTGAACCTAATATAACATTGTGTCCCATTTATGTACGTTATATGTATCAACCATGTGTATATATAAAGAATAGAGCAGTATTAATGGATATCAGTTATTTTAGTTGTACTAAGTATGACTAACAATTTAAGAAGGAATGACAAAACATGAAAGTATCGATGCTAAAGAAAAATGTAAATTTTGCAATAGCTAGAGATAATCTAAATGCTATCTTTAGTGATTTCTGAAAACTAGCAACTAGAGACAACTAGCCATATGGATATGGATACCATCCATTAATTTACCAAGTGACTTTGAGCATTTAACTTTCTATTCTCAGCCTTAGCTTACCCCTATGTTAGATGAAACACTTGACTTAATTACTCTTTTTTTAAAGAATTATTTATTTATTTGAGAATGAGGAAGGGCAGAGGGAGAGAATCTTCAAGCAGACTCCCCACTGAGAGTGATCTTAGGATCCATGAGATCATAACTTGAGCCAAAACCAAAGATCTGACACTCAACTGACTTAACCACTTACGTGTGCTTTGGCTTAATTATCTCTAAAATAATGTCCATATGGAATATTTTGTGATTGGTGAGATTCTATGGATTTTAGCACTTAAATCCTTTCATGTAGTATTCACTCAATATGTTCTATGAAATAAATGGATTCTTAAAAATCACAACAATTTAAGGCAGAATTTTTTTTTTTAAGTCATGAAAATGATATTAGTCTCTGGGAAAGAATGAAACTAAGAGGGGATAGTCAGGGATAAAGTTTTCCTGGTATGCATAAACAGATGAAAGGGGTGTCCATTGTGGTAACAAGGATTGAGGCAGAGATTTCTTCTTTTTTTTTAAAGATTTATTTATTTATTCATGAGGGACATAGAGTGAGAGACATAGGCAGAGGGAGAAGCAGGCTCCCTGCAGGGAGCCTGATGCGGGACTCGATCCCAGATCCCAGATCACGACCTGTGCCGAAGGCAGGCGCTTAACCGCTGAGCCACCCAGAAGTCCCGAGGCAGAGATTTCTAAATGACTTTGGGGAAAAGTTTTAAAGGACTTTTTGAATTCCTTTTACTACTTCCCCCACACACTTATCTAAGTAGGGTGAGTGGAGATGGGTGAGATTATGGAAAGGATTTTTGCTGCTGCCACACAGACAATACAAGGCATCTAATTCTCTATGTGATTCATGAACATGTCTCAACTCAATCAGGTGTGGTGACTGGCTCTGGCTCTGGAAAGAAAAAGAAGGACCAAGATTATGCTAGGTAACTTCATTTCAGAAGGAAGGAACAGAAAAGCATGTTTAAGCCGCATTGTCAAATCCAATTCTACCTGCAACAATGCTGCTATGGACAATAGCTGACTCCTGTGTGTAGTCCTCAGTTGATTCAGGATCCAGAAGGAGGGTAACTCAACGGTCTTTTTAAGCTCCAGGCCAGAATCTTCAAAACCCAGCTCTATCCCAAAACTATAACAAAATGAATAATCATTCTTGCTTCTACTACTTCCATTGCAACAGTATTGAAGAACTACCGCATACTGCTCAGGCCTGTGCTAGGGACACAGCATAAAACAACATTCCACTCAGACTCTTTACCTGAAGAGAATTTAGTGAAAGGACACAGAACACAGGTAAAGCTACAGAAATTGATCGAAGAAGTTGCAGCATCTGGAAGCTAGCAGCAGAAAGTAGAGCCCATTCCCTGTTCTGAAATGAGCATGCAGTGACCACAACCACCACCCAAAGAGAGCTAGAAGCAGGAAGCAAGTCCCTGGCCACCTTCTTTCCCAACACACATCTCAGGAGGAGTTTTTCTTGGAAGGATGCAGCCATTCTAGCACCTTCATTGTGCATCTGGGAGAAAATGGGAAGTAAATAGAGCTCTTTTTCTCTTTCTCCCACCTCTGATATCCTGCTGGTTTCTGGCATTGGCCAAACTCACCTGAAACTGGACACCCAAGGAGCTCTATTGGTGTGATCCATAAGGGTTCAACTTGAGGGGGAGAAAGGAGAAAGAGAAGAAAAGGCAAAAGGCCTGGGTGGGGTGAGGTGACAAAGGGAGAATCACCAGCAAGCATTTTTATATTACCGGTATATCCATAATGTTCCCATAGTACACACATAGCCATGTGTTCTTATTCTTATTAAAAAGATAAAGCTGGTGGTGCAGTTGGTTTAACATCTGGCTCTTGATTCTGGACCAGGTCTTGATCTCAGGGTCTTGTAATGGAGCCCAGTCTTGGGATCCCTGCTGAGCGTGGAGCCTACTTGAGATTCTATCTCTGCTTCTCTTTCTGCCCCAAACCTCTAACTCTCTCTCTCTCTCTCTCTCTTTCTCAAAAAAAAAAAAAAAAATAATAATAATGGTAAAGCACAAGGCTCAGAATTAGTAAATAACTTGTCCATGTTCAACAGAAGTCAGTCAATCTACCAATGGCATTCTAGACTCCAAATCTTTCTCTGTATATTAGGTACCATTTTACTTTGTATGTTGTAAACAAGAGAACCTATTACTCCCCCAGTCAAAAAATAATAAGATATTCACCCATAACTAAAATAAATGATGGATCCCATTCTTTTATGATTCTCAGGAGATTTGATTCCCTGTTGATACTGGGGAACAGGCCCAAATCAAGTCCTCGACAAACTTAGGATTTGCAAGAGAATAAGATAGTGGCTGTACATAGTCTGAATGACTTGCTGCTAGGAATAATTAAACCATAGGGATTTGGTCCCTATATGACAAATCTGTTATAAACTCCTCAGGTTCTTCTATCCATGCTATCATTGGGAAATCAGCCTTCTTGCAGAGGTAGGATTTGGTTTTATGAAAATATAGCTTGGAATGAAGAAATAAATCTTTTAATCAACACAAATAAAATTATGGGCTGAAACATATTATGATGAATTAGCAAATGCCTTGATCTAAATTTTAGTGATCTTCTAAAAGTACAAGTATTTATAAATGTTCAGTAGAGTAGTACTTCAAATGGAAACAAAACTGACCGGAGAAGACATCATTCTATATATAATGATTGCCTGGCTCCATTTGGGAAAGCATTGTTCTAGGTGCCACTGAGGCTATAGGTAATGATTAGATAAACTCTTGTCCCTGAGACTCACACTTTGATGTTGAGTGGTATTTTATTTTTAAAAATATTTTATTTAGTTATTTGAGAGAGCCAGCAGGAGTGGTGAGCTGGAAGGACAGAGGGAGAGAGAGAAGGAGACTCTCCAGGGAGCAGAGAGCCCAAAGTGTGGCTCAATTCCAGGATCCTGAGATTATGACCTGAACAAAAGGCAGACACTGAGCTGACTGACCCACCCAGGTACCTCAATGTTGAGGGTTATTTTAGGCTAGACCTGGATCTTCCACTCAATATAATAATTGCCACAACTTATTAAGAGCTTCCTACATGTCAGACATGTTTTAAAATTTTACCTGAATTAAATCCCTCATAGAAGAGAGTTCCTGTGAGAACCAAATTTTATGCATGAGGAAATTTAGACACAGAGAGATGGGTAACTTGGTCAATTCCCATAGCTAGGAATTGGACATGTGGGCTTTCTGGTGAGGAGGTCTCACTGAGGACTTCCAATATCTTTGACCTTGATGACTGTCAAAACCTAGCTATGAATACTTTCTCTTACTTCATGAAGAAAATTAGGGAGTAGTGTTAAAAATCTTTCCAATTCCTTCCAAGTTAATGATGCTACTCTTTATAATTATAAGCGTCCTATTGTATAATGCTCTGTACCCCTTCACAGAGAGTCAGCCACTCTTAGGTTTATGATCTACATTAATTATTTAAAGTTAATTAAAAATGCATTTCATGAAGATGGCTTCACTCAATCTTTTCCACTTTAAACTGAATTATGACCACTACTAGGAGACATCAGTCTTCTTGAAATAAAGACCAACCATCTACAATCTTTGGGTGCCCGTATAGTTCCAGCAAGCATCTATGTGAGAAAGTTTCAGGGTGAGGGTGAATGTTAAGAAAGCAAAGCCTCACGTGTCCCCAGAACCACATCTGTCTCCCTACAAATACTTCTCTCTGAGTTTTTCTTTGTTCAAATCACGTAGGATGTTATGTTTTGTTTCATTGAAAGAAAGTTATTGCCACAAAATACTCAGTTAAATCATCTAAAGTGTTAAAGTTTGCATTGCATCATTAACCCTACAGTAACAAATAAGAGACACTAATTATTTTGACACATGATTTACGTGTTAATAAGCAAATATTTATTAAAACACCACCCCAGCACTGAAGACTATTCAAAACAACAAAATAATTATGATTACATTGATTTAGGTGATTTTATTTTTATTTTATTTTATTATCCTGGCCTTTAAGTCCAAAATCCACATGTGCAGAGTAACGTACATGGGACAACATGTGGACAACACAATGGACAACACAATGAACAAGAATGTTGGAGATATTTACAAAGTACCTTACAATGATCCCTGTCCTGCCTTGGCCCCATAACTCTTAGTAAGAAGTAGTGTAACATTCCACACCTGGGTGTGTGTTAATGAAGGATGGTATAGGTTTTCCAGGATGGTCTTTATGGTACTTTCAACCTACAGACATGTGGGGAAATGCACTTGAGGTATCTTATGTCTTGTCTCAGTTGTCTGATCAATATTATTATTTCAGCAAGAATATTTACATGTATTGTAAAACTCAGAGTTTATGTTATAGAATATTTTTAAATTTTGGTGAGAGTTAAAAGGAGGTAGAGTTATAAGTATTATAGGGTGTGGATATGTTCGTTAATCTTTTTTTCATTATTTTCTCCTCCCCCATGCCTGGGAGCCTTTTAATGCATGTTTTCCCTAATTTCTCTTCCAATGAACCATTGATACCACTGATATATATGTATGTGTATATCTTATACATAGATATGTCTGCGTGTGTGTATATATATGTGTGTGTATATATATATGTACAGTTCATATACTCTACATTATTTTTTTAATACTAAAAATATAATTGACTTTTGTGCCTCATGAACCAAATTTTGGTCCTGATTTTTGGCATTAATAAACAATACAAAGGAGATCCGATGCTGAGTCTTAAAAGTTAAGTAAGATTTGGAGATATAAGGACCACCTGAGCAGAGGACACATAAAGGGAAGGACATGCATTGCTGAGTGGGAACAAATGCTTGAAATGATTTTGAGTCAAGAGGGGCAGGAGGACAAAACCTAGTTCTACAGGGATATGCATCATTTGATTCAGTTGTGCAAAACACATGATGATTTATATACCACATCAAAAATACACTGAGAAGGAAGGGAAAAGAAATGTTGGGAAATATCAGGAAGGGAGACAGAACATAAAGACTCCTAACTCTGGGAAACGAACTAGGGGTGGTGGCAGGGGAGGAGGGCGGGGGGTGGAGGGGAATGGGTGACGGGCACTGAGGTGGACACTTGATGGGATGAGCACTGCGTGTTTCTTTGTATGTTGGTAAATTGAACACCGATAAAAATTAATTTAAAAATAAATAAATAAATAAATAAATAAATAAATATTGAATATGTATAAAAAAAAAGAAAATTAAAGAGGAAGAAAAAATATACACTGAGAAAGCAAGGATTGTCATGTCTCCCCCCACCAAAAAGCAACATTTAAGGACATTTTAAGTGCACTAATGTAATAAATCTTGCAGATAAGGTAAAGTCTTTTCAATGTGAAGACTTTCATTAAAGCATTTAAATTATTACTGCCTTTATAAAAGGAGCTCTCTACTAATTGAGATATTTAAAATATCAATTGCATTGACTAAGCTATTTTTTTATGTCGCAAGTGTTTAAAGTTTTAGAGAAGACTTATCAGATGACACGATGAAACATTTATTTCCCCTCTTTTAGCCCTCATTTGAAGCCACGCACACACAATGTTAAAGAACAACTACACAGCAGTGACTGAGTTTATTCTCCTGGGACTGACAGATCGAGCTGAGTTGCAGCCTGTCCTTTTTGTGGTCTTCCTAGTCATCTACCTTATCACAGTGCTTGGCAATGTTAGCATGATTTTGTTAATCAGAAGTGACTCAAAACTTCACACTCCAATGTACTTCTTCCTCAGTCATCTCTCTTTTGTGGACCTCTGTTATACCACCAATGTCTCTCCACAGATGCTGGTTCATTTCTTATCCAAGAGAAAAGCCATTTCCTTCTTGGGTTGCCTTCTGCAATTCCACTTTTTCATTGCCCTGGTGATCACCGATTATTATATGCTCACAGTGATGGCCTATGACCGCTACGTGGCCATCTGCAAACCCCTGTTGTATGGCAGCAAGATGTCCAGGTGTGTCTGCTTCTCTCTCGTTGCCACCCCTTATATTTATGGCTTTGTGAATGGTCTGGCACAGACCATCCTGATGCTTCGCCTCTCCTTCTGTGGACCCAATGAAATCAACCACTTTTACTGTGCAGACCCACCTCTCATAGTCCTTGCCTGCTCAGACACTTATGTCAAAGAAACTGCCATGTTTGTGGTGGCTGGTTTCAATCTCACCTGTTCTCTAGCCATCATTCTCATCTCATACATTTTCATTTTCTCCACCATTCTGCGCATCCACTCTGCTGAGGGGAGGCGCAAAGCCTTCTCTACCTGTGGGTCCCATTTGACGGCTGTCACCATCTTTTATGGGACTCTGTTCTGCATGTACCTGAGACCCCCTTCTGAGACATCTGTAGAACAGAGCAAAATTGTTGCTGTGTTTTATATCTTTGTGAGTCCTATGTTAAACCCTTTTATTTATAGCCTGCGGAACAAAGATGTTAAAAATGCAATCAGGAAAGTTTTCCAAAAGAAATTGTTAAATTAAGTAGACACTTTGGTCACAGGTATGTAGTATGTATATCTCATTATCTGGCCATTTGATGAGCATTTAAAATTAGCAAGTCACTTTCTGTCATTATATATTTTTTGCCTTCCATAATTTGCCAATAGACTTAGAAGAAGATATCAAAATATTTGCTAGCATTTAAAGTGTCATCTCAATGAATAATAATAACAACAACAACAATAATAATAATAATAAACATTCATAGAAATTAAAGACAAGATTGAAGTCATTGCTATTGCTCTATAAATCAACAAACAACAAAAGGCAAAAGACAGATATACCAAATGATGCTTTGTCCATAATCATCTGTTTGATTTTTGTAGTGCTTAATAATTTTCAAACTAAATTCCAGAAACTTCTTAACCATAGCAGGTAAGCATTATTTTTCTTGTTTCTTTTTGCCTTTATAGGCAAAATAGATCATGTAGTAATTAAGATCCTTAGGTATCTAAGATTACTCTAAAAAATATCTTTATACTGATAATACTGGTTTGATGGAATCCTCATTCATAAGGGTTTTGATGGAATGGCATATTTTCCTTAGAATTTTTAAAAAATTAATATCCACCCCCATCATAAAACTGGTTTTCTGGTTTCACTTGTTAATTTTTCATTAAGAAACATTTCCAACACACGCTAAAAAATAGAAAATAATATAAAAACCTGTGCAAGCAAAAGTGATTATTAAGTGTTCACCCATGCCAGTTTGCTTCAGACATTTCACATAATCAGTCTCAAACTGAGCCCTTCCTGCCTGATTCTATTCCTCTCTTCATTGCCTATACTCAAGTCTCACTGAATTTAGTATTTCTTATCTCTATATAGAGTCCTAATATTTGCTGGTCTTTATGTATCCACAAAATTACATAATGTTATTTTGGTATATTTAAGACTTGTTATAAATTAAAATATGCTATCTTTCTGCAACTTATTCTATTTTCATGAAATATTGTTAGATTCATCCATGCTGAATTATGTAGCACCAATTTTCACTGAGATAGTCTACGCACCATATAAATATACCACAGTCTATCTCTTCATTGAATTATTGATAGATGAATACATTTTTCTTATTCCTGGATAATATGAAAATATGGCAATGCGTTTTCCTCTGAAACTCTCAGTGTGTACCAGTTCAAGAGACCCTCTCATGTACATTTCCTTGAGGGGAATTTCTGGTTCATAAGAATAGAGCATCTTAAATTTAGGAGATATTGTCAAATTGCTCTACCAATGTGCTTGCCTGCAAACGCTGTGAGAGATTGGTCTCGCTCCATATTCTTGCCAATACTATGTATTGCTAGGCTTTCAAAATATCTTCCAATCTGATCAGTATAAAATGGCTTCATAAAGGAGGTGAAGTGTTTTTAAGTACTTTGATGCTAATTGCAGAGTTTTTGTGTGTGTGTGTGTTTTATTTATTTATTTTTTTTAGTTGTACGTCTATATTCTTTGTTCTTTGTTCAGGTGGGTTGTTTTATCTTTATTCCATACATTTGTAATAGCTGCTTTCATATTGTCTACTAGGTACTAACCTTTTAATGATATCTTCAATGTCGATGCTTCAACCTGTTTGTAGCTTGTACTTCACTTTGTGCCAGACACACTTGGTGGGATAGAAATTTTTCATTTTAACGGACTTCGAATTTTAATGTTCCTTTATGGTTGTGCTTTGTATGTCTTGTTGAAACAACTCTTTCCTATTATAAAGATATTCTCTTGTATTTTCTTTCAACGCCTTGAAATACTTCATCTTTAAGTCTTTATTTTTGCTGGTATTATAAATGTTGCAAACAGTCTATAATTCTGATCTTTAATGAAAGTAATAAGTTTTCTATTTTTTTTAAAAAAAGACTCCATACATTTCTCATTAAGATTTGAGTGAAAATTCTGTCATGTATCAAGCTTTCATATTTGTATCAGTCTGTTTCCAGTTCTCCCTTGTAGGACCAATCTGTCAATTCCTTCCTTGATGTAGTAGACTATATTTATAAAAATAGTTTTACCACCCCTTTTCTGGAAGTTTGAACACTGGAGAATTTTCTTGAAGCATCTCTGAGAGAAGATACAATTAAGATGTATAGAAATACTTTATTCTCCAGATTTCATGCCTGTTATCTTCCCAGAAGGCACAGATACCACTTCATTGGGCCAAGGTGTGGCTACAAGAATGAACAAGAAAAAAAAGCTATTCATAGTCTGTACTGAGCTCTGTGTCTGCCCTTTGTTTGGTACTTGCCATCACAGGGCTTCTTTACCCAGGGGGGTTAGCATGTGTTGCAATTTGTCATCAGTTGTGCATGCCTTGCTCATCCTTTCTTTCTTCCTAGGCTGGTCTGATTCCCAAACCTGAATCTGCCACATGCAGATATGAGTTCACAGGGAAAATAGCAACAAAAGTGGAGTGTTATGTTTTTCCCTCTTCAGACATTAGAAGTGGTCCAATCCCACTGAGCAATTTGTACATCCATCCATGTCATAGCACCCTACTGCTCACCTTCGGCTTTTTCTCCTGAGACTACTAGTTCTAGAAGTCAATGGTGTCAAAAACACTCTCAGAAGAAATAGGAGCTGAGCAGAGCAGGTTTCTATGAGGTCAAGGTCAATCCTATTGATTTTTTAAAAAGATTTTCATATCCCTACAAATGATTTAATATTTTGTTTCTAAAAACTGAGAGATATGGTTATGATTTTGTTTATTTATGTTTATAATTTTTTCCTTTTATTATCTTATGTCAATTAACAAGCTAGTTTTACCACTTTTATCATTATGTACTTTCTCAACTTTGCGGAGTAAAATCTAAGAGTGTATTTTTCCTGCTATTCATGTATCTTTAGCAGTATTTTTTAAATTGTTTTTGGTTACTTGATGCCTATTATGTACATTTCTACCCTTGACTTTGAGGCTCTGAGTCCTTTTAAACATGAATTTCATATTTTATTGTGGAGATAGATATTTAGGAATATTTTTTAACAATTTATTTTGTCCTTGAATGCATTTTCTCTATGGTTTTCTCCCTCTCCTGCCATGAATTAAGTTGCATTCTTCAAACTCATTTTTAGTTTTTGAGTCTACTTTTGGATTATTATACATTGTATTTTCTATTTTTTTAAAGATTTTATTTATTTATTCATGATAGACACAGAGAGAGAGAGGCAGAGACACAGGCAGAGGGATAAGCAGGCTCCATACCAGGAGCCCGACACGGGACTCGATCCCGGGACTGGGCTGAAGGCAGGCGCCAAACCGCTGAGCACCCTGGGATCCCCTGTATGTTCTATTTTTAATAAATTACTTTAAATTTGGATAGACATAATGATTTACCTAAGTCTTCATTACTCATATTGGTGTGTAGTAATAAAAGGATTATGAAGTATTTTAATTGTGGGTACTGCTGCTCTATCTTACATGGTGTCATGAAGTATATGATATATGATTGATAATAAATTATAAATTAAAAATAAACTGTTGCGATATTATGTCACATATGACTGTAATTATAATTTTGTTGCATATTATTAATGTTCCTTTAATATTAGCGTTTTTGTCAATGACTCACTACTGTTCTCTTTGCATCCACTTTTCATCTTGGGTCAAGTTTTCACCTACATGATTTATACTCTTATTTATTAGTCCTTAATGACAGTTCCTATGAGAGAGAGACTCTGTTTTTACTTTTCTAAAACTGTCTCAATTTAATTTTTAACTCTCAAGGAGGAATTCATTTGGGTATGGCTTTAGATAGATTGATATCTTCTTTCAACATGTAGAAAATATTTAATTTCCTGCCTGTAATAATTTGTTCTTGAAAAGATTGTATTACTAGATTATCTGTTATTTCTGTGTAGGTAAATTTTCTTCCCATTTTAAATTTGGTGTTTTTAGTTTCAATTTCTGTCTTTGTTGGTATTAGCTGTTTTTTCCTGCTCCATCTTTGGTGGTTCTGTGGCTAATTTCTCTGAGTAAGCCCTATCTTCTATGTTCTCACAGTATCATGAATCTTTAATGTACGGGACTTTTCACAACTCTGAGTTAACATCTGTATATTTGTGTGATTAATTCACAATTGTGTCATCTCCAGATTGTCGGCTCCACAAGACAAGGTTCATATCTGGTTTTTTTCACAATTGTGGGCAATTTAAAATATTAAAGCCAGTATTTTTCTCAAACCTAGAATATAGATCATTCTCAATATATATATATTGAATAAATAAACTATTATTATGCCCTTTTCATTCTGATTAGCTCATTGCAGGATCTATCTCTACCACTTTCCAAAATGATTTTCACAAATTCTACTCATTGAAAACTTGACCATGAAATTTTAAATATGCATACCTCATTCCACCGACCATGAAACAAACTGTTTAAGGACACAAATCTTTCACTTTCTCTTATATTCTCTACATTGACAGTATAGTGGTAAATACATGATTATCCCTGAATGTTTTTAACCCTGTGGATGAATGAGTGAATGAATGAATGAACAAATGAATGAATGCCAGAGAATCTGGAGAAAGTTTAGCACAGTGTGAGCTTGTCACATTTCTTGGCTAAACTATCAACAACGCAATATCAAACCCTACTGACTGGCCTGTTTGAATCTCGGGCTCCCAATTTATAATTTGCTTCTGCCCAGGAAAGTTACTTAATCTTTCTAAGCCTCAGTGTCCCATCTGTAAAATGAAGATAATAGTACTAATGCCCCCTGGAGTTGTGTGAAAAATTACTGGACTCATGCTTGCAAAGTGCTAAGCCTAATACCTGGCACATATTGCCTGTCCAATGCCTAAGGCCTATAATTAATTCCCCTCATTCTGATTTCTTTTTTTGTGGTTTCTTACACAAATTAGTCACTTACTCCATTTCATCTCCCTACAGATTTCATTTTTATGAGAGAAAGAAGTATGCTCCACAAAATGCAAAGTTGCCTGGGAGGGGATAACCAAGACTTGTTGCGTCTTCACAGAATTAGGTACACACTGCACACTCCTTACATTATTCCAAAAGTATCTGTTGATCAACTATCATCTTCCAGGGCCTGGGCTACATGCTGAGATCACGGTCCTGGCCCAGATGGGCTTTCAATGTCATGGTGGCAAGAGAGACATTGGCAGGTAATTAAACAGGGTGTGTTAGACTGGGATGAGGGCAGGGTGCCTGGAGCACTAGGGTCTTGGTTCAGGGGGGACAAAGAAAGCCTCTTTTGAGAAGACATGTATTTGAGCCTTTCCTATGGGCAGAACAACTTGAGTCTGGGGGGAATGAGGAAGGAATTGAGTGGAGAGGAAGCTCAGGGAATATTTAAACCCAGCTATGTATGGACAGAAGGACAAATTGTGACTGCAGGTTGAGGCATGGCAGCTACGTACAATTGAAGATGGAGTCCACTTGGGACATGAAGACAGGCATGGAAGTCTACCCTGCCACTTGGCAGCTCTATGGCACTGGAGGTGTTAGTCCATCACTGGCACTTTAGTGGAACCTCTGTCTCTTCAGTCAAATGTTCACAATGGAGTCCCTACCTCTTGGGTTATTTTGAGGACATGGAATTATCTACTTGAGAGTTGTCCACACCTAGGAAGTACTCACCAAGGCATTTGACAACGACCTGTGTGTTTCACCATTCTACCTGTGACTCACTTTCCCCAAGACTTTGATGTTCATCAGAGGGGACATTCTGAGAGCTCTGGATTTTAGGAGAAGACATAGTTTTAGAGTGAAAGAACAAAATGAAAAAAATCAGCCTATCATCCAAATTTGAAGTTGAATCTCTTTTGTGTGCCTTCCCCAGAGGTCTTAGGGTAAATAGGAAATTTGACATTAGGGACTGTAAGACTGAGGCATGTGATTAGCTTTCTGATCTGAGAGTGTCCCAATTAATCCCAGAGGCATGATTCCCCATGTAACACTCATCGCTGCTATTCTCGAGTTCTGAGATTGGCTTGAAGACCTGTCCCTAGCTCCCACATCCTGGTATAAATGCAGCTACATTTACAGCTTAGAAGGGCCTCAGTGAACTTACTTAACTAGAAGTGAGAAAATAGGTACATTTTAGAACCAGAAGTCATTGTGTTTTTATGTTCTTCATTTTTAGTCAGGAAGGGACCGCAAAAAAGTCTTAAACTGAGGCACACCAATTTGCACTGTGTTTGATTGAAATATGCCCATGCAATGCCTCTTGTTCTCAGCTTCTGAGTTTGAGCCTCGATGAATTTCCCTGACAACAGGCTTTTGAGATTTCCATTGATCTCCCTGGATAATATTTTACTGATCTGTCACTAGTACAAAAGAATCAAGAAAGGGGAAATTTCTACTTGCTATGGAAAAAAACAAGGACATTTTCAGGTATGGGTTGAAGCTTCCTCTAGCAGAAGATTTTTTATAGTTGGAGCCAGGCAATCAGTGAGGCCTTTCTATTTATCTATCATATATCTCTTATCTTTTATCTATCTATCTATCATCTATCATCATTTATCTATTATCTATCATCTATCTCTCTATCATCAATCTATTAACTATGCATCTACCTATCTATTTATCTATCATCTATCTTTCACCTATCTATTTATATTTTGGCAAGATTTTGAGTTTGTGCATTTATAGTGGTTTTGGTTCCATAGTTTCAATGGTTTCATGCGATTTTTAATGAAGTTTGTATTTAAAAAAAAAAAGAAACGTAAGGAGCTTTCTTTCAATAAATTGTTGCTAAAAGTTTTTCCTTAATCTTACTTCCTTTTTTTTTTTTTCACAAATAGTTTTTTTCTCATTCATTTGTAATTGAATGGACTACAAAATTCATCTAGATAGCTGGCGCATTGAGCAGAGTTGCCCTCTGGCATCTTCTCACTGAGGCTGAATCCTTGCCTGAGGTTTTTTTTTTTTTTTTTCCCTTATTTTTACTTCTTGTTTTCACAGAGGTGCTCTCCTTCTGTATCCCCATTGTCGTCTCTGTTAGCCCCTGTGCTCTAGGAGCACCTGGCTTCTTAGCTATGCACCTGGCGCTGTTGACATCACCCTGTTTCCAACAGTGTTAAGCTAGTTTTCATGCCCTGCTGTCACCATCTTGAAATGCTTAATATGTTTGGAACATGGATAACTTATTCTCTTATTTTGTACTCAACCTTGTTTATTATATGGTTAATCCTAGTTCCAGGTTTTACCATTTGCAGCTTTGTGCTGTCCTTTTGAAACTACTTTGCTTTTTCTTTCCTCATTAGATAGAGGCTTTGTCTGATTGTAATCTACTAAACCCAGAATCCATAGTTCAGAAGATGCTCAGCTTTTACTCTGGCCTGATGTGGGCAGCTGGGTCATCTGTGATGTTCTTTCTCTTTAAACACATGTTCTTCATCATCTTTTTTTGTGTGCCTTCCTTCACTTAGCAGAACTTTTGCTCTACTTTCAAGTGGATATTTCTGGATCCCACACAAGTCACTGAGGTCACGAGTCAAGACCATTTCAGATCCCAAAGGTGGTCATTAAGTGACATGCAACAAATGAGTTTTTCTGCAAATGATCCCCTAAGTCCAATTTCCAAAAGTATCTTTTATAAATCCGAAATTCTCACATCCTGATCTTTTCTCTGTCCTGGGAAAACCATCTACACTCTTTCTGGGGTTTTCTGGGTGCAAATGAATATGAAATTATCTTCTAAGCCATCCTGCTGATGTCACTTAAAGAAATATGCTTTTCAAAGGTAATTTTCTGCTAGGCACTTCTGGAAGAGGAGCTACAACTCTCCACTGACTCCTGTTCTGCAGTGAAGGTCATTGCTATTCTTGGTAGGAAACTCATAAGTAGAGATGAGTCAGGCTTTCAAAGAAGGGACTCATTTACATTTTAGGGAATATCTAAGCTGGGACTTTTGCACTCCTCTGCATGAAACCCATACGTGTACACACATCTCTAGCAGTTCCAAAGATCACATATGCTGCCTTTGCCTCTGTTTTTTATTATTCCTAGAATACTGTTCTTAAAATATGCTTCTTGCTTGTTCTCATCCTCCTTCAGTTTGTTGCTAAAAAAAAGTCACCTTTTCATGAATATTTCAGTGATGTTACTATTTAAAAGTTGAATGCCCTCTCCATAAAACTCCATTTTCCTAATTTTTCTCTTATAACACAGCTGTTTGAATCACCATTTACTTACTTTTACTACTCTGTGTCTCTGTCCACTAGATGTGAATGCCAGAAGGGCAGGGATTTTTGAAGAGTCTATTCATTTTGGTATCTATAGGGCTTAATCACATGATATGTTGAGTATCAATAAACACTTATTTTATGAACATCTTGTTTGATGTCCACAATGACATTACAAGCAAGCAGAACAGATGTAATCATTTCCATTTACAAATGAGGAAATGAAATAACTTATGAATGAGGATCATTGCTCATTATCAGTAACTGTTATTGGTATATTCAACAAATGTAAAGTACTTACCCTTCTAGGTAAAGGACATAAAGTTCAAAAAGACATTGTCATTGGCTCTCTAAAACTTAGACTAAAGTAAGAGTCAGTGACTCATTTTGAAATAAGATAAGAATTGGACAGGTTTTAAAAAATTGAATATGAGAGAAAGGGCAAAAAAAAAAGCATTTGAGAGAAAGGAAGAGAAACTTAAGCACTAATTATGATGTTAAAGGAGAGCTACAAAGAGCTACAAAGCCATAGGGATTGCCATACCTCTAGGTAGATACAAGTTGTGATTAACAACTTAAGTACTAACTATGCGAACCTTGTTTTTTTATTGACACATTACGTCTTTGCTGTAGACTGTTCACAAAATACTGAGTGAGAATTCATTTGATCTGGTGATTCTTTGTTCATTTATTTTCCTTAAGTTTATTAGACCACTGTGACTGTGCCTTTTAAAATTGTGAATCTGGGAACATCTGCTTTATAACCTCCTGGATGATTGTTACATATGAAGATCTCCACATCCCACATAAAAGGTTCTCAAGCAAACTTTCTGTGACTTTTCTTGATTAAGAAGTTTTCCAAGCAATTTCTTTGTACATTAAAATTCACAAAGCTCTTAATTCTCCTCAGGAAATGACATCATGACAAGCTCCATGGGGATACAGAGATGATTAAAATACTTGTAAGTAGTCCATTTTTCATGTTTACCCTATTTTTTTCTTTTCTTTTTAAAATTTGACATAAATATGTACTTAGAAGTCAGAGTACACAGGGCATTTGGGTGGCTCAATCGGTGGAGCATCTGACTCTATTTCAGCTCATGTCATGATCTCAGTATTATGAAATTAAGCCCCTCATTGAGCTCTGTGCTCAGCATGAGGTCTACTTGAGATTCTCACTCTCTCCCTCTGCCCCTACACTGCCTGCCACCTTCCATGCTCTCCCCTCTTTAAATAAATACAATCTTAAAAAAAAGAAAAAGAAAAAAAAAAAGAGAAGTCACAGGGCAATAATGAGCTAGACTTTGTCCTTGCCCCTGAGGATGGAATATACAAGGAGTGGAAAGTAGACACATTATGGAGATGTAATGTGCTACAGAATGAATGTGTGCTGGAATCATAAAGCCTACTGAGCCTAATAGCATAGGGAGAATTTGAGAGGCAAAAAATATTGCAGGGAGAAAGGATATGTAGCTCGGTTGTATGTATAGATATAAGAATAGGTGTAAGTATAGTACCTATAGGTATAGCTATAGGTGTAACTGTAGGTATCTAAATAGAGAAATATAATGGCAATTCAGTATAAAGACAAATTGAATAATGTATTAGTAGGAGTACAAGTCTGTTTATGGTAGTATTCATTTTGAAAGACACATGGAAGAATTGAGAAAAATCATTTCAATAGTCAGTAATATGATTTATACCTTCCTGTCTGCGTTATTTCTATTGTTTCCAGTGCAGGTCCAAACTCTCAGAAAATGTCCATCACAAATGATAGTGCAATAAGAGAATTCATTCTCCTGGGGCTCACAGATCGTCCCGAGCTCCAACCTCTCCTCTTTGTGCTGTTTCTGGGTGTGTACCTCGTCACCCTCTTGGGCAACCTGGGCATGATGGTATTAATCAGGCTGGACTCCCGCCTTCACAAACCCATGTACTTCTTCCTCACTAATTTGGCCTTTGTAGACTTGTGCTACACCTCAAATGCAACCCCGCAGATGTTGACTAATTTTTTATCAGAGAAGAAGACCATCAGTTTTGCTGGCTGCTTTGCGCAGTGTTACATTTTCATTGCACTTCTCCTCACTGAGTTTTACATGCTGGCAGCAATGGCCTATGACCGCTATGTGGCCATATGTAACCCTCTACATTATAGTATGAAAATGTCCAGGCGTGTCTGCATCTGCTTGGCCACATTTCCTTATGTCTATGGATTCTCAGATGGGCTCTTGCAGGCTATCCTGACCTTTCGCTTGAACTTCTGTAGATCCAATGTCATCAACCACTTCTACTGTGCTGACCCGCCACTGATTAAGCTTTCTTGCTCTGATACTTATGTCAAAGAGCATGCCATGCTCATATCAGCTAGCTTCAACCTCTCCAACTCCCTCAGCATCATCCTGGTATCCTATGCTTTCATTATTGCTGCCATCCTCCGGATCAAATCAGCAGAGGGAAGACAGAAAGCATTTTCCACCTGTGGTTCCCACATGATGGCTGTGACCTTATTTTATGGGACGCTCTTCTGCATGTATGTAAGACCACCAACAGATAAGACTGTCGAGGAATCCAAAATCATAGCAGTCTTCTACACCTTTGTGAGTCCAGTGCTTAATCCACTGATATACAGTCTGCGGAACAAAGATGTAAAGCAAGCCTTGAAGAATGTCCTCAAAAGAAATATGGTCATTAAGATGAGACTGCCTCCAGTTTCCAATAAATCATAACTAAACCTTTGGCTCAAATATCTTTGCATTCTGATGATGTATTTTTATATTCTCTATGAATATTCTCAAATATCTCATCTAAAAGTCTCAGGTCTGGAAAAAAATGTCCTTCACTTACTAATCTAATCCCTCAACAAGCGATCCACTGAGCAGCAGCAACAGCATTATCTTGGGGTTTGTTAGAAATTTAGCACCACATTCTGTACTTAGATCCACTATTTCCAATTCTGGGTTTAAATCAAATCATAAGTGAGTTGTAAGCACATTAAATTTGAGGAGCAGTGTTCTAAGTGAAAATTCCCACTTGATGTGGCATGGAACATTCCTGTGTTCTTATTGTTTCCAGTGATTAACAGGCTAAAGATACTCTCAGCTCAATTCCTTGGATTTATTCTATTCTTATTCCCATCTATCTTTTGAGACTAGGAGTCTTTTTGAAACACATTCTTCTGTATGTCTCTGAGTTACTAAATAAAACCAAAAATCATAAGTCATGATAGTGGTTCCTGTTTCTTGTGAATATGCTTTTATGGTGGTCAGTATGGGAATGGGGAGAGATGAATAGAGTGATATTTTTTTTTTCTCTAGTTCTGAGTTTATGGATCCTGTCTGTGGCCTCTGAACTACAGGGACCAACTTCTGATATGCAAGCCTGAATCTACACACTCAAGTCTAGGAAAAGAAAGAATACTTTCTGTGTCACTTGGATTTTAAAAATTGAGAATTACTTGGCATTATCTTTTATCCTTTTCTACATTTTTAAGTGAAAGTTTTGATCATTGATTTGAGTTTTACTTCTTTTCTTATAAAAATGATTATACGTTTTACCTAAACACTGCTTTAGCTGAAAACCACCAAATTTGGTATTTTTTACATTCAATTTGCAGAATTTTCTCTTTTTCCCAGTGCTTTCTTCTTTAACCCCTGGGCTATTTAGAAGACTATGCTTAATTACCATATATTTGGAAAATTAAAAGGTTTGTCATTGCTATTTATTTGTAATTTAGTTCTGTTGTGAGAGAACATATGTCTTATGATTTTAATGTTGGAAATTTACTAAGTCTAGTGTTTTTCCCCCAGCTTTATTGAGATGTAATTGACATATAACATTTATAAGCTTAAGGTATAGAATTTGATACATGTATATGTTGAAATGATTATCACAAGACTTAGCTAACACATCTATTGTTTCACACGAGCATGATTTGTGTGTGTGTGTGTGTGTGTGTGTGTGTGTGGTGGTAGTGGCAAAAACATTAAAAATCTACTCTTTTTTAGCACTTTCCAGTATGCAGTCCAGGATTAATTGTAGTCACCATATTGTACATTAGATCCCCCAGAACTTATTCATCTTATAACTGAAGGCTTGTTGCCTTTGACCAATATCTCCCCATTTCTCATATCCCAAGCCCTGCCAACCAACGTTGTATTTTTTTCCATGAGTCTGATTTTTTTAGATTCCACATAAAAGTTAGATTATATAGTCTTAGTTTCTCTTATTTCACTTAGCCTAATGACTTCAAGGCTCATCCATGGTAACTCAAATGTCAATTTCCGCTTTTTAATGATGGGATAATATTCCATTATGTATCTACACCACATCATCTTTATTCTTTCACCTGCAAATGGACATTTGTTTCCATGTCTTGACTATTGCATCACTGCAATGAATGTGAGGTGCAGCTATTTCTTCAAGATTATGATTTCATTTCCTCTGAATATATCCCCAGAAAAAGGGGCTTACTGGATCACATGGTAGTTCTATCTTTGATTTTTTGAGGAACCTCTCTACAGTTTCCACATTGACTGTACCAATTTACATTCCCTTTAGCAAATGCACATGGGTTCTTTTTCTCCACATTCTCTTCAGCACTTATCCCTTGTCTTTTTGATAATAGCTAATCTAATAGTTGTGAAGTTATATCTCACTGTGACTTTCATGTGCATTTCTCTGATGTTTGGCGGTGTTGAGCACCTTTTCATTACCTGTTGACCATTTGCATGTTTTCTTGGGAAAAATTTTTTCAGGTCCTTTACCTACTTCTTGATTAGTTATTATTTTTGTATTGAGTTGTATAAGTTCTTCATATTTTTTGAATGTTAAACTCTTTTTGGATATATTGTTTGCAAATATTTTCTCCCAATCCACAGATAGTCTTTTCATTTTGTTGAGTGTCTCTTGTGCTGTGCAGAAACTTTTAAGTTAGTTGTAGTCTAATTTTCCTTTTGTTACTTGTGCTTCTGATGTCATATACAAAAAAACCATTGCCAAGACCAATGTCAAGGAACTTTTTTCCTATGGCAGGTCTTATACTTAAGTTCTTAATTCATTTCAAGTTAATTTGTGTCTGTGTGTGTGGTATAAGATAGAGGTCCAAAATAATTGTTCTGCATGTGGTCCAGTTTCACTGGTCCATCATCACTCACTGAAGAGACTATCCTTTCCAAATTGAGTATTTTTGACTTCCTTGTCAAATACTAGTTGACCATATATTCATGGCTTATTTTAGGCTTTCAATTCTGTTTCATTGGTTTATGTATCTCATTTTTCTTTTTTGTTGTTGTTGTTTTGTTTTATGCCAGTACCATACTGTTTTCATTACTATAGCTTTGTAATAAAATAATTTGAAATCAGGAAGTGTGATGTTTCTGGCTTTGTCCTTTATCATGTTTGCTTTGGCTATTTGAGGTGTTTTGTGATTTCATATAAATTTTAAGAGTATTTGCTTTGTTTCTGTGAACATGTCATTGGATATATTTATTTTTATTGGAATGGCATCGAATTCCCAGACAGCTTTGGGGAGTACAGAAATTTTAACAATTTTAAAGTTATTTGAATCCATAAACAGCTGATATCTTTATATTTATGTCTTCTTCAATTTCTTTCATCAAAGATTTGCTGTTTTTAGTGTATGGATTTTTAATGTTTTGGTTAAATTTATTCCTAAGTATTTTGTTTTTCTTGGTGCTTTTAAAAGGGATTTTTTTCTTGATTTCTTTCTCAAATAGTTCGTTGTTAGTATATAAAAATGCCACTTATTTTTTAAAAATGTTTTTTTTAATTTTATTTATTCATGAGAGATACACAGCGAGAGGCAGAGGCATAGGCAGAGGGAGAAGTAGACTCCCTGCGGGGATCCTGATATGGGACTCAATTTCAGGGCCCTGGGATCACACCCTGAATCAAAAGCAGATGCTCAACCACTGAGCCACCTAGGCATCCCTAAAAATGCCACTTATTTTTTGGATGTTGATTTTGCATTCTGCATAAACTTACTGAATTCATTTATTAGTTCTAAGAGTTGTTTAATAGTGTCTTTAGGATTTTCTGTGTATAAGGTCATATCATCTGCAAAGACAATTTTACTTCTTTCTTTTGATAGTGGATGCTTTTTTTCTTGCCTAATTATTCTAGTTTGGGCTTCCAGTTTTATGTCAAAGAAGAGTGGTGATAGTGTCCACCCTTGTCTTGTTTCTGACGGTAGAGGAAAGCTTTCAAATTTTCACCATTGAATATGATATTAGCTGTGGGCTAATCATATATAGCCTTTATTATATTCATGTATGCTCTTTCTGTACCCAATTTGTTGAGAGTTTTTATGATAGGATGTTAAATTTTGTAAAATGCTTTTTCTACATCTGTTGAGATGGTCATAAAATTAATCTTTTATACTATTAGTGGATACATATTTATCTTCACAAACAAACAACCCCTGCGGAGACAGTGTATTATGATTGATAATGGGTACAATTAAATTTGAATCTTGCTTTTAAAGTTTGATATGTGTCCTTTGGGCAACTAACTTACCTTCTTTTATCCTTAACTTACTCTTATTTGATAATAATAAAATATTATAGGTTTTTAAAACTATTACTTTATTACTGTGTAATTTACATGCAATAAAATATGTCCATTTTAAATACAATTCAATGTGTTCTGACAAATGTATACATCCATATAACTGCCACTACATTTGAGATATAGAACATTTCATAAAAAAAAAAGAACATTTCATAACTTCTAAAATTTCCTTTTTATTCCTTCACTGACAGTTACTTCACTGCATACTCAGCTTTTGGTAATCATAATGTGCTTTCCTAACTACCTTTCATATAAATGGAATCAAACCATATACGGTCTTTTGTGTGTATATTCTTTGACTTAGCAAAATATCTTTGAGAATCATTCAGTTGTTCAATGGACCCATAATTTGTTATATCTTCTATTATTGAACAGTATTACATTTTAAAAATTTAATGCAATATATATATATATATATATATATATCCATCTGTTATTAGAATCTGGGCTGTTTCATTAAGTTTCAGACTGTCTTAAGTATCAGTCTTAATGAAAGTGTGATTTCAAGGGCAAAGGAAGATTCTTCCACTAACCTGATGTAAGTTCATATGGAATAGATTCAACTACAATAAAAAAATATGAATTTCCACATTCCTATGTGAAAGATGCCTTTCTCTTTCTTCCTCACCTGATTAAGGCACCATGGATATAAAGTCATCACATATGAGTTACCTTGCTAGATGTTTGTAGGCAGAAGCAATCATTTTCTGCACTATGTTCCTATTCTACTTTGTAACTAATTTTTTTGTGCATTTCATACTATATTCAATTATAGGGACAAAAAATTAAATAAGGTTGTGAGGTTGGGTTGGGGGATTGGATGATAATAATAAATTTAGAGGTCTTCAGTAAATCACAGAGCACTTGCCCTTTAATGGAGGAAGTTGCTACTCAGCTCTCATCATTTGCTTCCAGGCTAGAATGCAAGCTATACAAAGTCAGAATATTGATTTTTAGGAGAACTTCATGATATTGCAATTAGTGCATAACTTGTCAATTTAAAAATTTTAAAACTCATTCAATAGCAACTGTGTGGACATAACACAGTTCAGAAAAGGGAAAATCACAAAAACATAAATCCCATGATTATGTCATTATTTTATATCTTTATTAACTGTCTTATTTATCTGACTAGAAAAAATTATGATACATAATGAAAAAATTCCATGAGAATAAACTTCTGATCACTCAAAGCAATCAGCTCAAAGTGCTAACAAATTGGTGGCACCTGGGTTGGTTAAGCGCCCAATTCTTGATTTTGGCTCAGGTCATGATCTCAGGGTTATGAGATCGAGCTCCATGATGAGATGTGCATTCATTGGGGAATCTGCTCAAGATTCTCTCTCTGCCTCTCTCTTTGCCCCTCCTCCACTGAATGCTTTTTTCTTTGATAAATAAATAAATAAATAAATAAATAAATAAATAAATCTTCAGAAAAATGATTACAAACTGATGCAATCACATTGTGGAAATCCCAAGACTCTAGTTAGTGGAAGTCTACATAAATTACTTCCCTAGAGTTTTCTCTTTATTATATTGTAATTATGTCTTCAGGGTATGTTAAAAATATTTTAGGAATAAGAGTTTTAAATTACAATTTGGCTATAAATCACTCCCAGAAACTCATCACTTGGACCACTAGTGTCTCTGAAAGAGTCTTTCCCAGGGTCAGGTAGGAATGACAATCTGACTTCTATAGTTGCACTTTCTCTTTCTGTTTCAGTTTTGGATCTTCTTCAGTGGGAGTTAGGTGACAACAAAAGCAGCTTTGAATGTTAGCTCAATTTCTTGGTTAGTTAAAAATGAACTGGTATCTATTTTTATTGAGATTGGTCACCAGAAACATTAAAGTTTCATTGGAATTATGTATTTATATTTATCATTTTACTTTATAAATAGCATTCTCTCCATCCCTTCAATAATTTAAGACACATTGAATAACCATATTAGAGGAAGCTCCTGATAATCTCAAAATTTTTAAGAATGATATCTGTTGAAAGAATAGCCCACCCCCAAATAATTGAAAAGAGATAGAAGCAGGAATCATTATACCCATTCTAGAAAATATAAAACTCTTAGAGAACTTTGTAAATCTCTTTTAAATTATCTGGAAGAGAAACTTTTGAGGCAAGTTTAGTATTAACTAAGAGTTACATGGCTAGTCATGAGTGAAGGATATATAGCTATATAAATGCTGAATCAGAATGTTATAAATAATGGGCATTGTAGCAATTATTTAGTCAAAGTCCTGAAATCCACAGAAACTCACTATATCAAGGTAAAAAGATTGTTTTCTAACTGAAGACTCAAAAGAATTTTTACTGATAACCATTGGTTGGTACTAAGCCATCATGTGTAACATGATTCATATTTTAGGTTCATTTTTTTGTAATAGGTAATGTACACTCCTTTTACATTTGTGAGACTTTGGAATGGAAAATTGAGAGGGATAGATACTGGAGTTCACTATGGCAGAGGTGACAAGGTGCTTTTCATGGGAAATTAATATTCTCATGAGATGCATGGCTCCACCAACTACAGGACTTGTTTACCTGTTTCTTCATTTCTTACCTTAAAATATCATTATTCTCCCAGCTATTCTTGCAGACTTATCTATGTCTTATATTTTATATGTCTTTTAGTTTTATATGACCCATTGAGGTTGTGTGTATATTGGATTACTGACCCTACAATCCTTATTTCTATTTTATGTTGTGGTCCTTTCCTTGGCTTCGATATCTCCTAATTTCCCACTGAATCCATTTTATAGGACGTCAAAATGGTGACCTTATGCACATGGAATAGTTAGTAAATATAACAGCAGTTCAATGTTATCCTGCTACCTTGAACATTTGCTTTTTAACTGGATCCTAAAAAGGGCAAACTCTTCCCCAAATGAACATTTCAATAAGCAAGGTGTCAGGAACCAGCGATAACTTATAGAACTGAACTTTGCCCTCTGATTTTGAGTGGGAAAAATAGGAAATTCTTGGAACTCCACATTTTTATCATATATTTATCATGTTTACCAATTTAACATATATGGCACCTATTTTTTTGCTTAATAATCCCTACTAAATTACAAAGTAATGTTTTGTTTTCTTGAATTTTTATGTAATAAAAAATAAATACATATGCAAATCAATATCCTTGTGAATCAACTTCATTTGCATGAAAAAATCTGGGTGGTCTATTATCTTTTTTATCTATGATCATTCCAATCCAGAGAAAAGCAATTTGACATTATTGAGCCAGTGAAATCTTATGTTAAGTTTTATTTTCATTATATTCTTTGACATAAAATACAATTAAAAACTCACCACTTATACTACTTCTAATTACCCAGAAGTTTGAAATTGGATGCCAATCTCATAAGGAGATCTTTGTTTAGGATGGTGCCTGGTTTCTTACCTCATTGAAATTTAATTATTTTTCAGTGTTATATTTCTCATATGGGCAGCAAAATATGCATGAGCAATCCCTCCAATAGTTCAGTATGAATTACTTGTTATTCTATATTGAAATTAGAGTTAGAAAATAATAGTTATGGAGGATAAATTTTGCTACTTTTTGAATAAATATCAAATAAATGAACAATCTTTCCAACTACGGGGCATGGTAGGTGCAGTATATATAAATAGGAAGTTATTTAAGGCAGTTCCCACTGTCATTAAACATGAGCCCAGAAGTGCAAGCTCTACATCTTTTGCTTATAGAAATAGAAATAATATTCAGGTGAATTTATAGTGAGTATTCTAAAATCATTCAGATACTTGCTTCCACTGGAAAAAAGACTTTAGTTCTAATGGAGCAATTTATCATAAGGATCTACCAGAAATATTTAAAATTTGCCAGAGTATTTTTCATATACACATTTCAGATCACATCTCTCTCTCTCTCTTTCTCTCTCTCTCTCTCTCTCTTTTTTTTTTTAGATATTTAGAATCATGTTCTCAGCAAGAAACTCCATTAGATTGGTTTGGGAAACAGCGGCAAGATAGGACTATAAAAAGGAAAGAAGAGCAACTAAGGAGGCATGATTTTAAAAGAACGTGTAGCAATTTCAACCCAGAAAAGTTAAAATATATGCAAATTTTATGAGTATTTAAAATAGTTGGAGTTTATCTCATGTTATATCCACAACTGTGGTAATTTACCAAGTAGACAATAAACAACCATTATTATTTGTTTGATATGGTATGATGTGCAAACAGGTATGAGTATTTAGGGTCCAGCTATACAGATTATATGTTTGGGAGTAGAAAAGACCTGTGCCCACCTATGATTGATATGCAGAGCTCTGATGTCACATTGCATTCTATTTCCCTAGGAACTCTTAGATTTTTTTCTGCCTGCTTCTATTCCTTCCCATTTCCAGAGTTCCTCTTCCATGGTCAGTATTTTCTCCAGTTTTTCTGAGACCATTAGTCAATAAATTCAAAAGTGCTTTAGCATCCTATCGGTGGCACTACTGAAAGAAGGTGATTTTTCAGTAGTGCAGAAGAGATCTTACCTCCCTGTATTTTGTTTTGCTACTGAGGTACGAAGATTCTAGCAATCTCTGGTGCTCATCTGAGACTCCCTGCACAACAGAAACCCATTTTTCCCTTTTCTTTTTCAAAACTCAGCTTCTCTCAAACTTAATTTTACCATAGACCTATTTTGTTGCCTGATATCCAGTTGTTCTGCTAGACACAGTTTTGAGAATACTAATCTAAAAACTCAGATGCCGGCAATCTTAAGATGTATGGGTGCCCCTTTCCTAACTGTACTTGCTCTGTATTAGTTGCAGGGTTCTTCTAAATGTAAAATAAAATAGAATAGCATCATTGCTTTGTAAAACTGAAGAGCCTATGTGCATGGAAAGAAGTACTATAACCAAAATGTAGTCTTTCTTCCTAAATTGTAGAGCATGGTTGCTGAACCTATTTAAAGGAGTTAGAAGAAGGCAAATTAAATTCTTATCTCTCTTTTATACTTTTGTTTCCTTTATTAGTTGTTAAATGTAATATGATGGTTGAGCAGGTGCTAGTATTTAGGGCATAGTTGTACAGATTTAAAGATTAGAGGAGTCTCTTATGCCATCAAAATGGAAGAATTAAATGTATTGCTAAGGTAAATATTTTCCAAATGGACTCATCCTCCTTGTGAGGAAAGAGCAATTTTGCTATTTATACAAATCCCGATTCTCAAATTACTGTATTTTCTTCTCAAAGGCTGAAGTTGTAGATTTAAGCCCTGCAAATTACTTCCATTTCAAATTAACAGGGAATATTGGTTCAAATCCATTACCATAACGTAGGTGTAGTGCATATAGACACACACACTCTCAGATAAATATCTCAAAGATATGCTGCTACCTGACAGCTTTCAGGAGGGACCACACTTCTTGGCTTGGGATAGGGACTTTGGTTTGGCTGCTTATCACTCCTTAAATATTTTATTTGGCACAAGAGAAGACCTATCCTTGCATCTATGTGGAATATCTTTGATTTCCCTTGACAGCCTCCCGTCTCTGAATGTACTATTCACAGTATCTGAAAGCCATCTCTACTCTTGTCATTCTAGAAAATTCTTAGTTATCCTACAAGTTAAAAGTTATTCTTTGATGATAATCCAGATTTCAGAACACAATTGTTACTTTGTTCAAATACTTGTTGAATTTATCAATTATAACCTCAATTTTTTCTTCACACATCTCCTTGACCATGAAGATACGAGTCAGTGCTCTCAAGACAAGTACTGTCACCAGCTACCTTAATTCCCTAGGAAAGTGGCTTGTACACATGTACTGTTCAATGCTGTTTGTGCATAAAGGTTCTCTTACTATAATGACTATATTATACAACATCCTGGAAGCATTACTGAGTCAAATTAGCTTTTTTTTAAAAAAGATTTTAAAAATTTATTTATTCATAGAGACGCAGAGAGGCAGAGACACAGGTAGAGGGAGAAGCAGGCTCCACGCAGGGAGTCCCACACGGGACTCAATCCTGGGTCTCCAGGATCACACCCCAGGCTGTAGGCGGCGTTAAACCGTTGCACCACCGGGGCTGCCCAAATTAGCTAACTTTTGAGGGTACTTGCTTCAATCTCCAGGAACAGCTTAGATACTAGAAATATAGTAGATGACACTGGCATTGAATGAAATTATTTTCATCTCAGTGCATCAGGCCTACAGACTTCTTTTGTTATGCTCTGGTTAAAGAGAGGTTTATAAATGGAATTATTTTCCAACATTCTGTATGGTAGGTTTCAATTAAATAATGAATTCTGATACCTGTTTAAATTTGGAAGCTCTTAACATCTTGGAACATGGGGACCGTGTTACTGTATAGTAAAAACTCCACTGGCCTGAGTGGCTGCTGGTTTTTTGGTTCACTTCTGTTCACCCTTACACCCAGCCCACATCATTCATTCTTATTATCCAAATGGCTCCCACCGTCATTTGAGCTTTGATCCCTTATCTTAGTCTATCACTTATAAAATAACACAAGACGACATTGAGAATCCATGATAGAATATATTCTCCAGACTCCTGGAAAAATAATTTCTCATTTTATTCTTTTGTTATAATTGATATTATAATGAATTAATAATTTTATCTAAAAGTATAATCCTTTTATCATCATAATTAGTATCATTTGAACTCTGTGCTAAGAATAATTGTCTCTTAATTAGTTTTTGTTTTATAATTTCCGGACTTTGCAATTCTGTGGTGAAGAAGGTTGAGCTATTTACATAACACTGCTAGAAAGTTTAAAGTCAAATTTGTGTTCATCAGTAGCACAAACTTACAGCCAAATATGCTATAAACCCTTTAAATGCTTTCTGAGATAAATAAAAAATGGATAAACAAACAAAACTGTAATCTAAGCTTTGGCCACTTCTCTTTTCCCCAACTTGTGTCTCCTTTTCTTTATTCATACAAATGCTTCTGAATGAAAATTCCTTCATTAGTAATTTACACAGGACTTGTTATTTTCAAATTTGGGATGGTTATTTTTGGTCTATTTGCATAGCAATACCACAGTTCCCTATGTTTTAATGATATAACAGTGAAACAGGCTCCTGAAAATTTCCTTCAAACCCCTATAATTTGGGGCTTTCTAAAGACAGCCAGTAAGGAATGCAAGTCTTTTTTTTTTTTTTTAGATTTTATTTATTTATTCATGAGAGACACACACAGAGAGAAAAAGGCAGAGACACAGGCAGAGGGAGAAGCAGGCTCCATGTATGGAGCCCATCCTGGGTCTCCAGGATCACTCCCTGAGCCCAAGGCAGGCGCTAAACTGCTGAGCCACCCTGGGATCCCTGAGTGCAAGTCTTAAAAGTTGAACTTCTAAATATGCATACACTGTTGACTGCAGAAGTGTTTTCAAACTCATGTCACCATTTTGTCTGGCACCATTCTCGGGCTCAATGATGAAGCCCATGATTTTATAGTGAACTCTAAGTGACAGGTGGTGTGGTTCAATCCATTTTTAGACAAACTTTGGGTCATAATCTCCCATTCAAAAACAAGCTGGTGTCAGAGGAGCTGTTCTTTTGGGAGTCATCTACACATCATACACCTAACTAATCGGGGCCCCAATCTTCTTAAAAATCTCAGCTTCTGCAATCACAGACACTGATCACAGTTATGTGTGAGGAATAATTGAAAGGGTGAGAAAGGAAAATGAGAGAAAAGAGAAGAAATATATGATGGACTTCTCACTCACTTCTTACTTTATTTCAATTCGTCTAAGTGAACAATGCTGACAGCTAAGAAAATGGTCAGAGGAAATTCCACCCTGGTGACTGAATTTGTTCTCTTGGGATTAACAGATCGTCCAGAGCTTCAGCCCATCCTCTTTGTGCTGTTCCTGCTGATCTACTTGATCACTGTGTGCGGGAACCTTGGGATGTTGGTCTTGATTAGGATAGACTCACGCCTCCACACTCCTATGTACTTCTTTCTTGCCAGTTTGTCCTGCTTGGACTTGTGCTATTCCACTAATGTGACTCCCAAGATGTTGGTGAATTTCTTATCAGAGAAGAAAACCATTTCCTATGCTGCTTGTTTAGTCCAGTGTTATTTTTTTATTGCCATGGTGATTACGGAATATTACATGCTGGCTGTAATGGCTTATGATAGGTACATGGCCATCTGTAACCCTTTGCTTTACAGCAGCAAGATGTCCAGAGGAGTCTGTATTCGCCTGATTGTTGGTCCATATGTCTATGGGTTCCTTAGTGGCCTGATGGAAACCATGTGGACCTACCGCTTGACCTTCTGTGGCTCTAATATTATTAATCACTTCTATTGTGCTGACCCTCCCCTCATCCAGCTCTCCTGTTCTGACACTTTCATTAAGGAGACATCCATGTTTGTGGTAGCAGGATTTAACCTCTCCAACTCCCTCCTCATAATCCTCATCTCCTACATCTTTATTCTCATTGCCATCCTGAAGATGCATTCTGCTGAAGGGAGGCACAAAGCCTTTTCCACCTGTGGGTCCCATCTGGTGGCAGTGACTGTGTTTTATGGGACTCTGTTCTGCATGTATGTGAGACCTCCCACGGACAAGTCAGTGGAGCAGTCTAAAATTATTGCTGTTTTCTACACTTTTGTAAGCCCTATGTTGAATCCTATCATTTATAGTCTGAGAAACAAGAATGTGAAACAAGCTTTTTGGAAATTGATCAAAAGAAATGTACTTTTGAAGTAAAATTACAATGTATCTTTATAAATTAAATAAAAGATATATTTACAAGAACTGGATCCAATTTTAACTACATTTACAATAAAGTCAATTTTAAATTTATAATGAAAAGCTATAATCTAAGGACAAAACATTCAAGACATAGGTACAAGAGATATATATTTCTATAGGTGATGTGTGATTGTGCATTGAGTGTATAAGGGGTTGGAGGTTAGATATGTAGGTATGGTGGATAATTTCTCTTCTTTTACCCACTTTTACACTTATAACATCATGTGTTATTTTCATACTACTAAAATTATACATGCTTATAGTAAGACATCCAGTCTCTATAGAAGAGTATAAAGTAAAAGATTTTCCCCTTTTTCTTTCTCCCATTCTGATCTTCCATTGTCTCCTTTCAAAGTTATCATTATTAACAGTTTCTTACACTTTTGGAAAATTTCTCTATATCTACGAACCAATGTATAGCTATATATGTACTCACACACACAAATTTGTCAATATACACATTGATTGTCATGAGCTAACTTTTAATAGTTTGTAATTCTGTAGCATAGCATTGTTATGCAGGGGCTTCAGTCCCGTGGTATAGAATAATATGACCAAAATTGCTGATCGAGACTTGCTGTCAGCTCTGGGAGAAGGAAGCCATGATGACCGCTCCATGCCCATGCCTGATGCCCATTTATTCCTCCCCACTTGTGAGAAACACTTTCAATAAGACACTTTCCTCCTTCTGCCATAACAATACATAAAAATTTGCAGTTAATTTTTAGATATTAACTCCTAAAGCAGGCAACAAATATCTCTCAAAAATCATATGCCTTGCCTCGAAAGAAGTTGTGACTCTGTAGAGTTTATCAAAGACATGCCAGCCTCCTGGGCTCTGTGGTTTTCATGTCTTCCTTTCATCATTACCTGTTAATCTATTTTTCAGGATGGGACAGATATTTTTTATTTGTACCATAATTCAAATTTTATCTTCAAAAACTCTCCCTTGCCACAATTAATTACTATATATCTAATTTCAGAATAAACACACTGACTTGTTTGTAAATATTTTACTGCTAAAGAATGCAAAAGACAAGTTGGTTTTTAAAGGCGTTAACATTTCAGGTGATATTGCAGATATAAAGCATAGGCAGAGTTGAATGTTTACCGAGCATCTATAAGCTAAGTACTGCTCAAGTACCAAGGATTCCTCAAGGAGTTCTAGGGTTGTATAGTTTTGTAGAGTTCATGAAACTGTAAAGAGAAAAATCAATATAATTTGTTAAGTGTTGGTAATATAAGAAAACAGAAGTGCTCATGGAGCAGAGGAAAAAATGCATTCTGAATAAGTTGAAGTTGGTCTTATGTGATTGTATGAGACACGAACTTGTTCATCCTTTGTGTGCACGCTCCAGAATACTCATAGCTACTTGTACAATGTGATGTCAGACCAAGCAGCATCTGAATGAAATAACCATTAGAACTGATTCGTGATCACATATGTACGTGTTACTTCCAATGAAATCAGAAAAGCCACAGAACTGTAATTAGCCACTCCTCCAACGGACATGCTTCTCTCACTTGTATTTCAAAGCCTCTTTCCTACTTGAGAGCTTACTTCTGTTCAATATTTTCTACAAGGTAACATTTTTATATTTATTAATTCTCTATTATCCCCTATAATGGCTTCAACCTTTCTATTACTAGATGCTGTTCTTTATCCTTATTTTGAAAGTCAGATTATCTGTGAATACTGCTAAAACACACAACTAGACAAATCACTAGTTTTGTAAATTTTAACATTCAACAAATAGTGTGTTGGATTCTACTTAAACAAATATCTAGGAGTCTATTACTGTTTAAGCACACACACACAAGCAATTATATAAAACCAGCTCCCTTGTTTCTCCTATTTTCTGATTTCAGTGTCCATGTTTCTATCTTTACAGACTAGCTTGGCACTAAATGAAGCTTCAGTGATGATTACAGCATAGAAAGAAAATTAAATGAACCTCCATTTCAAATGTAAATGAAGTGCTTGAAGTTTTGCCTCTATGTAAGATAATGTCTTTGAATGAACCAATGAATGAGGTCATCTGATCATCTGGAAGTATTTAATATGCTAAAAATATTGCTCAGAAGTACCAGTGACCCATAATGTCATTGACATTTATTACTAGTATTAGCAATATGAAGCCATAGTTATGGTCACATTGCAAAAGTTTAAGATAAAAGAGGGATTTCACCAAGTGCTTTCATGAATTGGTTGGCCGCCTGAAATTATACCATCACACAGTCTATTTTTTAGTTCATATTGCACTGTGCTGGACATAAAGTATGTACTCATGCAATGCTTTTTGTACTAATGATTTATCCCAGTAGACCCTGGATACTTACCTAAAAATCATAGAATTTATTTATTAATGCAAAAACCTTCCATGAGGAACCTTAAGAAGACTCCTCAATTCTTGTTCTTCTTTTAAAGTTAATTTTGAAGGTCCTGTTTATTGAACAAATTAATAAATGTGATGTTGGAAGAACCTATGAGAAAATAGAGAATGTTTATCACACATCCTTAAGCAACATTTAATAACTGTAAGAATTTTTATGCTTTTCTTCCCACCTATCTAAAAGATCATGAATCTAATTCGTCATTTTTTTGAGGAAATCTGATCATGTGTACTTAAAAAAATAAACAAATATTCTGGGGAATGATAAGCCTGTCTGTAAGGCTAACATTCATGTATCATATATTTCCTTGGAGCACTAGACATCTGAAGAATGTTTAGATTCTTGCACTCATACACACAGATAATGAGAATGAGGGAAGGAAATAACAACACTCACCAAAGTTTAAGCACTATTTTAACATATATTGTTTCACTTAATCTGCCCACCAATATTATGATTACAGAATTGTCATTCCCCGTTTTGAAGATGAGAAAAGACTCACAGATTGATTGCTTACCTATAATTACTTAGCCATGAGAGGATGTTCAAATGTGTCTGGCTTCAATATTTATTGTTTCTTTTTCCTACTAAGATATACATTCAAAACATTTTTATTTTTAAGTAACCTCTACACCCGACATGGGTCTTGAACTTACAAACCTGAGATCAAGAGTCACAAGATCTACTGTCAGAGCACCCAGGAGCTACTCTTCTGCTCTGCCCTTTTTAAAGATTTTATTTTTACATACTATGATATACTTTTTCCACTACACTATGAAGGGAGAAGCCACAGAATGAGTAGAACTATCATTTTCTCTATTCCAAAAATATTGTTGATCAGGTATTTGACAGCTGACTGCACACCAAATAATACAATCTACTGTGAGAAAACATCTTATTTTATAATGTATAAAAAAACTCAATTTGTTCAATAAGATGAGCTTTGTAGTAAGATCCTGACTCCACCATTTATCAGCAAAATTAATATTTATGAACATAAACTCCAGGATCAGATTTATTGAGAAAGTTACTTAACCTCACTCTGCCTCAGTTTTTTCCTCTGTAAGATAAGTATATATAGTACTTTCTTATAGGGAAGCTGGGTAGAAAAATGGTTTAATGAATACATTATACACCTGAAACTAAGGTGACATTGTGTGTCAACCATACTCAAATAGAAACATTTAAAAAATATTAAAAAGTACTTAGCATAATGCCTGATACATAGTATTCACTAAATAAAAGTGAACTGGTTTTTATTATTAACTAGAAAGTTACTTCACCTATTTGAGATTTGATTTCCTGTCATAGGTTTCTGTATTTTTCTGTTGCTACATTTATCATTATTTAGATATAATGCCCTTATAGTTTTGGTTAATTAATTAATGCCTGTGCTTCCCATCTTGTAAATGGCATAAGGTCAGATATAAAATTTGAAAGCAATTATTTCTCTGTTGCTTAACTTGGCAAATAGTCTGTGCTCCCTTAAAAGCCAGAAAGGTGATAGACAAGATAGATAGATGATAGATAGATAGATAGATAGATAGATAGATAGATAGATAGATATTAGAGAATTCTTACAAACTGGAAATTATAATAGTTGTATAATATGATGAGAATCAGGAAACATATGACACATACTGATGGAATCTTAATTTTGTATGATTTACTCACATACAATTGGTCTGTTTTTATTTTCTTCAACAGAAGAATTCATCTGGTGATGTTTAGGATAAATCAGACCAGAGAGAAGGAATTTAGCTTCCTGGAGTTGACCAGTTGTCCAGTGTGGCAGCTTTTCTTCTTTTTCTCATCTCTAGTAATTTATATTCTCTTTCTAGTGGAAATCTTGAGCCTAACTCTGTGGATCACATCCTCATACTATTTCTTCACTGATCTGTCAATCCTACACATTCTGGCTTTTTATTTGAAAAGGTCATTTCCTTGATCAATTTATTTGCACAGTGTAGCATGATCATTTTCCTGTTAACTCAATGTTTTGTCTCTGATGATGTCTGTGACAATCACATCCATATGACCATTTGCTTTCCATGTGGTCACAATACCAGGTTCAAAGTGTCCTATACTTAAATGGCTTCCATTGCCTATATTATCAGTTTCATATAGATTTGTGTAACATCACAGTTGTTTCCTCAAGCACTGGCAATATGGAATATTATCATCACATCTTGCCACTTCACTATAATGGTAAAAATTATAGTTTACCATACACCAAATGGGAACTCCAGAACATGCTTAGCAGTATATGAGAGAGTCTCAAGTTTTCACTTTTACAAACTTTCAATCTTTCTAGTCACTGTAAACCATATAAACCTCTCTGCTTTTGAATCCTATCTTACAAATATAGCTGGGCAATGGTACCTCCTTGAAAATATCAGTAGTGGAATCCCTGGGTGGCTCAGTGGTTTAGCACCTGGCTTCTGCCCAGGGCGTCATACTGGAGTCTCGAGATCAAGTCTCACATCAGGCTCCTTGCATGGAGCCTGCTTCTCCCTCTGCCTGTGTCTCTGCCATTCTCTCTCACTCTCTCTCTCTCTGTGTGTTTCTCATGAATAAATAAATAAAATCTTTAAAAAAAGAAAAAAATCAGTAGCAAAATTAAAAGTCTCTCATATATTGTGACTCTTCTCTCGAACCACCAAATAATAAAGAGAAAAAAAAAGAATGTAATATTTGTAAAAATAAGGAAATCTAAAGTTGAATTACTACATAAACCACTTTTTTATTCACAGCATGAAGAATCACTATATGAATAATTTGAAAGGCTTATATTAATTGTGCTTTTATTATGTAATATAAAAATGTTTTTTGTTTGCCTTTTTTGAGGGATGGCAATTTCTTTCTTTCTGTGTCTTATTATTTATTTATTTATTTATTTATTTATTTATTTATTTATTTATTTATTTTAGAGAGAGAGAGCATGAGCAAGGGAAGGGGGGGTGGGAGAGGGAGAGAGAGAATCTCAAGTAGACTCCATGCTCAGCACAGACCCCAACATAAGGCTCAATCTCATGACCCTGAGTTCATGGCCTGAGCCAAAATCAAGAGTTAGATGCCTAACTGACTGAGTTACCCAGGTGCCCCAAGGTGATTTCTTATTTAAACAACAGAATAAAAATATTGTAGAATAAATTTCCGAATAATATCTAATCAAGAGTGAAGAATAATAGCTAGGTAAGTGACATACTCCAAATCTTTGACTTAGAAACCTGATTCCTCTCTTTATAAATCCCCTCTGTCTCATATCCTGCAGGTACGTGTGCAGTTGTGATTTCATTGTTGAATTAATTTTCTTGAGTTTTAAGAAGCACTTAAGAAATGATGTGATGCTCTAATGAATGAACTTAGGAAATAAGAATGCATGTGGAAGTAGCCATTGATTTGGGGATTGTAATACAATTTTAAAAAATATTTATTCATTATTTTATATATATATATATAGAGAGAGAGAGAGAGTGCAAGCATGGAGGGGCAGTGGGGGAGAGAGAATTCTTAACCAGACTTCATGCTGGACATGGAGCCCAAGTTGGGACTCAATCTCAGGACCCTGAGATCATGACCTGAGCTGAAATCAAGAGTTGGATACTCATTGACTGAGCCATCCAGGTTCCCTGGGATTGTAATGCACTTAAAATCATTACTTATTATAATGATATTGGGTTGGAAGATCTATTATAATAAAGTGAATTACTTTTTCCTAGAAGACTTGCTCCGTTTAATGACATTGGTAGCCTTTTCATGCAGGCAAGACTATGCTGAGGACAAGTTACCTTTTGCTTTACATTTCTACTGATAGAAGTATCTTTGTATATTTGTGGTCACATGTTAATTTAACACAGCTCAAAATAAGATTATAAAAGCCTATTGAAGACAAGGCACAGTAGGTTTTAAAAATGATTAAATATATACCCACTGCTATGAAGAGTAATATTTATGGAGAAACTTCCATCACTATTTTACCATAAGACTTGTTTGGATAAGAGAAAGAGTTGAAGTATTTGTTTAAATTGTTTTCTGGGGACAGAGAAAGAAAAGTATTAATTTTGCTTAAGGCTTTCAAAGTAGGTTTCCCAGAGGAAGTAACCATTGCGCTGAGTTTTGAAAGCTGAGTAGAACTTCAAAGGGCAGAGGATGGGGAAAAGGCATTTCCTGATGAAGGAATCAACTGGAGAATAACTTGGTTGCACCTGGGACACCAATCATGGATAATAAAGTGAGAAAATATGTGGCTAAATACTAAACTGAATCAGATGAGGAGAGAAGGAATGCTTTGTTAAGATCCTTAGATTTAATTTGGTATAGATGAGGAACCATGAACACTTCTTAACCTGAGTAGTGATATGAACTTCCAGTCATGATTCAGCATGTGGCTGAGAGACAAGATTTCTGTGAAGAGTAACAATCTTGTTTTAACCAAGGTAGATAGAAACTACATAACTGGACATTATCATTATTAATCCAGCAAATGAGAGTTTTCTTCCTAAACCAAAATTTCTAGTTCTTTCCTTCCATCTTGGGATAAACTTTTATAGAAACATATTCAAATTTTGATCATTAATCGTTAATTTACTTGTTCCTATGTTCTTGCTATCTTTCTATCACCCCATTTGTTTACACATATACTATTGTGCTGCCCAATTCCCTGTTATCAAGGTCCCAAAGTACATGGGGGTAATTCTCTGCTTGTCCCCCACATTGCTGAACAAAAGCTGAGTTCCACAAAGCTCTCAGAAAAAAAAAAAGTTGTTTATCTTAAACTTCCAATAAGGCAAGCTATTCATATTTTATTTTCTCAATTTTATTAATATTTAAAAAAAAAGACTTACCTATTCATTCATGAGAGACACAGAGAAACAGGCAGAGACATAGGCAGAGGGAGAAGCAGGCTCCCTGGGGGAAATCCAATGCAGGACTTGATCCCAGGACCCTGGGACCATGACCTGAGCCAAAGGCAGATGCTCAACCACTGAGCCACTCAGGTGCCCCTAATATTAAGATATTAAAAGGGCAAAGTATTTGAATTGGAAGTGACCTAAGATATACTGTAGTAGACACTCATGCATTTTATTTTTTTAAAGATTTTATTATTTGAGAGAGAGAGAGAGAGAGAGAGAGAGAGAGAGAATGAAATGGGGGAAGGCAGAGGGAGAGGGACAAGCAGACCCCCAAATGAATGCAGAGCCAGAAGTGACTTAATACTAGGACCCTGACAGTCATGCATTTCAAAGATGAAGAAGTCAAAAGAGGATAACTTGCTTAGCACTAAAGGACTAACCTATGTAGACTTTGTGGAACTAAACCCACTTTACCTGGTTCTCTCTCTAGCCAAATGTAATAGATTTATTAGAAATTGCCTCCATGAACCTAGAAAGTATGGGCATTTTTGATGCATTGTTGTAGATGTTTAATCACTTTGTGAAGTGAGATGATATTTCATCCACCTCATGAAACAAGATGAACTGTGAGGGAAGCCATTAATGTTAGAAAGGCAGGAGAATTATAGTCAAATCTGATTTCTCATCTCACCCAGGTCACTTAGTAGCTTTGATTTTGAGAAAAGTGATTATCTTTTCTAAGGTTGACTTCCTTCAACTGTAAAATGGGTTTAATAATATTAACCTGACATTTTTTTAAATGAGTTTTTGATAAAATATTACATGAAAAAAGTTCAGTATGTCAAATTTAATGAGTTACTTTATTAATCAAATATATGAAAAATATTTAACCACTAAGAAGTTCAACAGCTATACAGAGGACATCGTGGCCTAGAAAAGTAAGGAATGGGAAGCACTATCAATCATGTGCATAATGTAGGAGTCTCCAATTACATTCATTACCTTTGGGCTTTTCTAAAAAAAAAAAAAAAAAAAAAAACCTCCACAATATAAAACAACCCAAAAAAGGGGCTAAAAAACCCCTTTTTATCAAATGAATGTATAATTGATGCCATAATACCATATGGTAGCATATGTTTGTACTGCATTGGTGGAAAGGTAAATTAATGAGTAACTGGCTTTCTTTAGAATGCAGCTTGTTCTACTGAGGCTTGGAAGCAGTGATGGAGAATGGGCCCAACAATGCATGGTAAGTAGTGAGGAAGGCCATTACTGAGAGAAATAAAGAAGACAGGGAAGAGAAGCTTACACCATTCCTAGCTCCTATGTTACTAATCTTTGAGTTGTCTTCAGGAAACTTTTAATTGGCAGAATTGATTGCTTCATCTTGTTTTGTTTTTGTTTTTTTTTTTTTCTTTAATACTATAGGGAGAAAATAGTCATCCTTATAAACACAAGCAACAATCTACCTCACTTATTTTTGAAAGCGTACTAGTTTTTCCCGACCTCTTTATAGGTAGGGCTCTTTATTTTGGGTGTTAGGAATGAGCCAAAATGTTGCTATTTATACTTAGAATCCAATCAATATCTTATTTAGTAGGAATAAGTGCATGGTGAGATATGGGTAAATGGCTACCTGGACAAAAACTAGAGCAGCTGGTCATATGACAAATACCAACACTCCTAATTGGGGATTTTTTTCTAAATATTAAACAAAAGGGAGGTAGACACTAAAATTTTCTTGTGATAGCCTTATATGCTTCACACACAGCAAGATATTTATATACATTTTAAGTTGTAAAATCCTCAGAGAACAATTCTGCAGGAACATTTCAAACATGAGAAAACCCAGGCTCATAAAGATGAAGATGTCTGTCATAAGTTTTTCAGATGAAATCTGCCCAGTTGTAAAACCTGTGTGATGAACATCAGTATTAAGGCTAATGGGAACATTTAAGCACAAAATAATTTTTAAAATTTTGCAAAGCATAAAGATACCTTAGTGGATCATTTTTAGGAAAGCAGGAGGGAAGAAAAGGGCATGAGCACATACAGGATGCAACATGATGTTTCAGTGTTCTCTGGTAGAAAATGAGAAAAAGATAGACTTTATTTATATAAGCACTTTTATTCTTCATTTTTTTAGATTTATTTATTTAAGAGGGAGAAAGTGCAGGGCAGAGGGGCAGAGAGAGAATCTCAAGCAGATTTCGTGCTGAGCATGGAGCCCAATGCAGGGCTTGATCTTATGACCCTGACATCATGACCCTAGTTGAAATCAAGAGTCTGATTCTCAACTGGCTGCACCACCCAGATACCCCCAAATAATCATTTTGCATTTTCATTGTTCAGGATAATATGGAGTCCTTGAGGTCTTTCCAGGAGAGAAGAGATAGAGCTGAGAAATTTGAATGGGGAAGAAATGAGAGAAACCAGACATGTGCTGTGAAGCTGGGGATTGAATGCTGTAAAATAGCCCCTGGAAAAATCCTCTGTGGTTAGGGTGCAGGGGAGAACTTAAAGAATAAATATGACTAATGCTTACATTTTATTTTAAAATATTTTTGTATTAAATATCTTTCATCTGCATTTGATAGAGCTGCAGTGTGTGTGTGTGTGTGTGTGTGTGTGTGTGTGAACATGGAATGGATAGATAGGAGGTTTATGGCAATTTTAAAAGGTCTCAAGAGGCTTGTGATTATTTAAACACTGTCATCACAATTTTAAAGTCATAACTTGGTCTTGGGCATAACCTCTCAGGAATTAATTAAATTCTAGCTAATAATTATCTCTTTATATAGTTTTATCTTATGTAGATAAAACTTTCTTTTTTCTCAAGAGGAATCTTGTTTTTGAGTGGAAAATAAAATTCAAGATTACATCTACCTTTTCCTGGGGATCAATATTTCTTTTCTGATTATAGCTTAATATTAGTTATTTTTAATGATGGAGGGGGGAATTTTTTGAATGAATTTGGATCCAACTAGTAATGACTGATGTTTACAACTCCTAAAGGGTTTGTGATTGTCACAGATTTAACTAAGTTTGGTCCACCAGGAGTGCAGATTCCAGATTGCCTGGTTCTTAAATACCTATAAGAAAGAAGCAGTTGTGAATGCAAATCTGAAGACCAGGGCAAGCTCTATAGAGACTTAGTAGTCTTGGACATTGATTCTCGAGGTTTGTATTAGTTAGATAATGATTTCAATTCCTGCAAGAGCGACACAAAATAATAGTTAAATTAGAAGTTCAATTCTCATTCACATAAAATTCTGAGCTGGTATGTCAGTTGAGCACTGCCATGATTTTAGTAGTTGTGACTTATTCACTCATTCTTCTGCCATTGTATCCATATGTTCCTGGATAGCTCTGCACTATGTCCATTTGAACTGCCAGTAGAGGCAGAAAGGAGGAAGGGAAGGGCAAGTCTATGTTATAAAGGGATGGATAAAAATTGCACATTTCTCTTTCATCACATTCTCTTGCCTAGAACCTACTCTTTGATTGTAGAAAATCTGATTTGAGAATAAACAAAGAGAAGGGAAATTTTGTGGTTGTGTTGTTTTGTTTAGTTTTGCTTTTTCTTTTTTCTTTCTTCTTTCTTTCTTTCTTTCTTTCTTCTTTCTTTCTTCTTTCTTTCTCTCTCTTTCTTTCTTCTTTCTTTCTTTCTTTCTTTCTTTCTTTCTTTCTTTCTTTCTTTCTTTCTTTCTTCTTTTCTTTCTTTTTTTTTTAATGCTGCTCCATGAAAAACAATTCTGGCTCTGAGGAACAAGCATCAACATGGATATAGGGGAAGTACTGCTTCTAGCCCAGGCTCTGTCAAATCCGTCTATGGCTCTGAGCTATCACTTTGCTCTTTCATTTGTTTTCTTAAGTGTAGACAAACATTCTTGGCCAAGTCATTTCTATCACCTAATTCAGGTCTGATGGACTGAAAAATTAACTTCTTTAAATGTATCGAATTGACTGGAAATGTGTTAAAAGACTTTTTGAAAGCTTTCCTGTGCATTATATCACCTCCATACATGGTAAAATATTTCTAATTACTCAACTTTTCAAAGATTTCTTTTCTTCCATTTTTCTCCCAAATAGCATCTAGTCATTCTAATGTAGGAAGTACTAATTTCTTATATCTCACAAAGAATGAATTAAGATGTGTCTTTTAATTTATCAGTGGGCTCCCTTTAACAAAGAACCTAAGGAGTTTATGTGGCATAGTCTGGAAGAAATCATTATTATCAGAAAAAGAACTTCTGGTACAAGATTCTCAACTTCTAATTAAATTATCTGGTAAATTCATTTTCAGGTGGATATGTGTTTGGCACTGACTGGCAAAATCTGAGATGAAAAAAAAACTGATGTGAGGTTAAGTAAAATATTGAAAATAGACAAAGTAGAAATGCAGATGGGAAAGAAATGTCCTGACAAAACCCAAAAAGATAAATACATAAAGAAAAATAAGAGGGGTAATTAGCAAAGAAAAAGACTTAAAGCACATTAGTGACTGGAACTTAGAGGTTTGTGTTTGATAACGTTTAGCTGGACACTGTTTCAATTAAACCACTATTTCTAGCGACTCCTGGGGCAAAAGTCATAGAAAAGGAAAGAAGAAAGTGTAGAGAATAAAACCTAAATGAGGTTCTTTTTTTTAAGATACCTTATTATTTTTTAATGACTTTATTTATTTATTCATGAGACACACACACACAGAGGCAGAGACACAGGCAGAGGGAGAAGCAGGCTCTATGCAGGGAGCCCACCATGGGACTTGATCCCAGGACTCTAGGATCATGCCCTAGACTGAAGGTGGCACTAAACCTCTGAGCCATCCAGCTGCCCCTAAATGATGTTCTAAGAAAATATGATAGTTTTTTTTCCCTTAAAAAATTTCTATACGAATCCATTGCTCTCATTTCCCATTGAAGGAAATTATGAGAAGAAACTTCACCTCAGTGACTGAATTCATTCTCCTCGGACTGACCAGTCGCCTGGAGTTGCAGATCATCCTCTTCCTGCTGTTTCTGGCCATTTACTTGGTCACCCTCGCAGGGAATCTTGGCATGATTGTACTCATCCAGGTCAATGCCCAGCTCCACAAGCCCATGTACTTTTTCCTGAGCCACTTATCCTTTGTGGATCTGTGCTTCTCTTCCAATGTGACTCCCAAGATGCTGGAGGTTTTCTTATCAGAGAAGAAAACCATTTCCTACCCTGCTTGTCTGGTGCAGTGTTACTTCTTTATCGCCTTGGTGCACGTGGAGATCTACATCCTGGCTGTGATGGCTTTTGATCGGTACATGGCCATCTGCAACCCTCTGCTTTATGGCAGCAAGATGTCCAAGAGTGTGTGCACATCCCTCATCATGGGGCCTTATGTGTACGGAGCACTCACTGGCCTCATGGAGACCATGTGGACCTACAACCTAGTCTTCTGTGGCCCCAATGAAATTAACCACTTCTACTGTGCTGACCCACCGCTGATTAAGCTGGCTTGTTCTGACACTTACAACAAAGAGCTGTCAATGTTTGTTGTGGCAGGATGTAACCTTTCCTTTTCTCTGCTCATCATCCTGATTTCCTACCTTTATATTTTTCCTGCTATCCTGAAGATTCGTTCAACAGAAGGCAGGCACAAAGCTTTCTCTACCTGTGGTTCCCATCTGACAGCTGTCACCATATTCTATGCAACTCTTTTCTTCATGTATCTCAGACGCCCCTCAAAGGAATCTGTGGAACAGGGAAAAATGGTAGCTGTATTTTATACAACGGTAATCCCCATGCTGAACCCTATGATTTATAGCCTTAGGAATAAAGATGTGAAAGAAGCATTAACCAAAGAGTTGTTAGGAAAAAAAAGGTTTTCTTAAAAGCTATCACTATTGTTTTGGTCCCCAAATATTTCTAAATCTTTTCCCAGTTACAGGGTGAAATGAGAAATATGGTACATCAAAGAGGAACATTACATTTTTTAAACTTTTAATAATTTTTTAAAGATAGAAATAGTAAAATTTTCATTACAAAAGTTTACATGTTTGTACTTGTCATTCGTTTTACTCAGTATTTATTTTCTTTCTTTGTCTTTTGTGCACATGGTAGTATTACATTTCTTCTGTTTTGGGTTTAGATGGAAGGATGTGATTGTTTTCTGGATAATGAGGTAGATTAGTATTCATATGTGTCACTTCTCAGTTGAGCATTTAATTGTTGGTGAGAAACTGTTCAGTGTTTTTTTTTTTTTTTTTTTGTTTGTTTTGTTTTGTTTTTGCCTTGCCCTGGTGACCAGCAATATTCAAAATTCAGATTATAAGATGCATTCTTGAGTGAGGACATGTGGGAAAATGCCATGCACCAACTCACACTAGAAGTGAAGAATGGATGACAAGTGCCTTTCTTTTTACAAGGTACTACCATATGTTGAGTTGCTTATTTCCATGGCATCAAGTACCCTCTTCTGACTTACACGATTTAATTATCTAAAATTCAAACATATGAATCCATATAATAGAGAAATCAAACACCACAACTCTCAAAAAATCATATTTGAGATTTTATGTTTGTAGTTTTTTTGTTTCTGCATATATATGCATGTTTTCCGTTAAAAAATATTTTTGCAATTATTTAAAATTACTAATGTAAAGTACATATGATGTTTTAAAGGTTGAATCGTACTACAGGCTTATATACACTCGGGTCTCCCTTTCCCCTCATCTTATCTCCCCATAGATAACACATTCTTATTGCTGTCTTTCGCACTTAAATCATTTTAAATTAGAGGCTTATATGTCTATTTATTTATTTTCAAATATGTGCATGATTGATTGGCATCTTTTTACTAAAGATAAAGTATTAAATTTTTTTTTTTTTACCAATCCCTACATTTATATCCAAGAATCACTAGTGCTTTGTCCTCAAGTTTCTAATATGGTCATATTTGAATTTTTTAATTGATATTTGTTAAAACAACTCTAAATATATCATTAGTAATACCTGAATAATGATATGAGTAGCACTATGAACATTACTAATACTAATTACCAACACTATGAGTAATACTATGAATGCAATTCTCTCATTGCTCATTTATTCGATTTTCAGAGTTACTGGTTGTTTTTACTTTTGCTTTTTTAAAAATTATTATTTTTTTTTTTGCCAAGCATATACAGAACTATAAAGTATCTTTTACAGAGACAGAATGATAGGCGATCTATAATTCATACATTTTGTCCTTAGGGACATTCTGTTCTCATGTTGAATACTGCACTGGTTGCTCTCTAATATGTTGCAGAGCTGTTATCTGGAGATAGTGATTGCTACTCTTGGTTTAAGATGCTCTGTCCATTCAACTTATTACTGGGCAAAATGCTACAAACTAGACATTAAGTAGTACACAAGAGAGAAAAAGTGCTTTATTATGTGTGGAGGTGGAGATATTGCAATACCAAGGCAGGCACACAAACGGATAACAAAATATTTCAGGCATTGGTAAGTGCTATGGAGAAGGGAAAGCCAGGCAATCTGGGAGACAGTGACTTGACAGCATCAGAAGTGAGGATTGTGCCAATGTGTCAGTGACTTGGAAAGGAATCTTGGAGAAGATGAAACATTGGCTTCAAAGCCTCATGGACCAGAAGAAGTCAAACACAAGGAGATCTTTGGGAGTTATAAGCAGGAGAATCACTAGTGAGTACAAAGTTTCAGGATGAAGCCTGGCATGTTGAAGTCACAGAAGGAAAAGCCATGTGCCTGGAGTGTAGGAAACAGGAGAAACAATGGGAGAAATTGATGCCTGAAAAGTGGTTCCCTTATTTACTGGACAGCACTGTGCATCGTCAGAGTTGACAAGCTAACACACTGCACCAGTTTGCGTTCATGTCTGCTCTTTGGTTGCTGCCATGTGATGTGCGGCCAATAGTCCCTTAGGTTAGGCAGAGTGGGGAGTAGTAGTTTGCTTCATTAAGGTTTTTCTTTTTTTAAATTACTATTGTGTTGAGTCAGCAAAGATCAGTTTATAGAACACTGACTGGACTTTTCTGCTCCAGCTCCAAGTTTCCTGCACACATTTCTCTACCCTTAAAATTTATGACTTAGCTGAAAACTCATTGACTTACACATGCTTCAAACATTCTTGCTTTCTAGCTTATCTCATTAAGCATTCTAGTCAGGTAATCATGGTTAATAACATACAATTATATGTTACATATATACAAATTAGAAGAGGAAGGGAGGATTCGGAAAGAAATAGTAATGTGAAAATGGAGTTAATTAAAACATCCAGGAAAACATTCTAATTTGGAGGAAGGAGAGAGACAAAAGGCAAACTAGAAGTTTTCAGGGTGTGTTCCCTAGGAAATAAAAGAATCTCTGTCCTTTGTCCAATTTCTCTGCACAGGATTTAGGGGATTGAGGGAGGATATAACACACATTCTGATAGACTTGTAGAATCCAAGTACTAGGATAGTCTGTTTCTCTGTTCCAGTTGAACAGTTAGAAGCAACAAATTCCTCAACCAACATTGATTACGGTGTATGTTTAGGGAGGAATGGCTTCAGTCTTCCCAGAACTTCTGTGGTCTTGCATAGTGCGGTAGCTCTAGATTATTCCCAATTTCTTTTTTTTTTAATTTTTTTTATTTATTTATGATAGTCACACACAGAGAGAGAGAGAGGCAGAGACATAGGCAGAGGGAGAAGCAGGCTCCATGCACCGGGAGCCTGACGTGGGATTAGATCCCGGGTCTCCAGGATCGCGCCCTGGGCCAAAGGCAGGCGCTAAACCGCTGCGCCACCCAAGGATCCCCTATTCCCAATTTCTTAAAGGGCCAAAAAGCAGATAAAATTGGCAAATGAAGAGTTCATTTTAATTAATTAATTAATCAATTAATTATATAATTCAGAAAGTGAAAGAGAGAATTCTGAGAGAGCAAAGGGAAAAGGGGAATATCAAACAGTCTCCTCGCTGAGTGTGGAGCCCAATGGGGGCTCAATGGCAGGACTCTGAGATTATCACCTGTGCTGAAATCAAGAGTTGGCCACTTGTCTGACTGACTACCCAGGTGCCCATTTGCTGAGGTCTAAATATGGAAGAGTCATCAGATAAGAATGAGAATATATCAATAGAATATCATCTCCCTGAGAGCAGGTATTACTATAATTATTTTTTAATTATAACTGCATTCAGGCACATAGTAAATGGATACATAAACACGTAAATGCATGTCAGTGTGTATAGATGCTGATATGAAGTTCAAGAATTGTTGTGTTTTCCAAAAGCCTTGTAGTATATTTATCTTAGAGAACTTATGTGTAGCACTATGGATATTAGGGACAGGAATGAATTGACTTAAATGTTTTCCACTTTAAAAGATGGAGCCTCATAATATTCATAAATCTCAATTGGAGGAATACAATCTCATGCCTTACAAAATAGATATTGAGAACTAAAAATTATACCCACCACACCTGCAAACAATTCTCTAAATTCAAGAAATAAAAATGAAAAGTGTATGTCCTAATTTATTTTCTCTTCTAAATGGGTAGAAACCATAAACTGGGAGAGGATAACTACTAGAAATCATCTTCTGTTGATAAAAAGTATTTATCAAGGAATTCCTTTTTTAAAAAAATTTTATTTATTCGAGAGAGAGAGAGAGAGAGAGAGAGAAAGAGGCAGAAACACAGGCAGAGGGAGAAGCAGGCTCCATGCAGAAAACCCGACATGGGACTTGATCTCAGGTCTCCAGGATCAAACCCTGGGCCAAAGGTTGGGCTAAACTACTGATGAGCCACCCAGGATGCCCAAGGAATTCCTTTTTTTTTTTTTTAACAGTGTTACACAATTAAAAATTATCAACCCTAATCTGGGAATTTAGTTGAGTCTTAGAGAAGTGGATTAATTTTTTTTCAGGCAAGAATCTCACTTGAGGCTCATCAACATGTGAATATGACAAATGACAAGTATCATCCTTTAGTCTCCAATTTTTTTTTAAAGTTTCATCCTTCCTGAAAATGGAAGGAACTTTATTAAAACACAGACTTGAACTCATGAAGTACAGATTACTTGAAATATATGTTGTGACTGATGTCATAAAGACATGATTAATATCACACAGGAAACTAGGACTCTCCCCAAGCACAAAGAAACATAACACAGTGACCAGGACACAGACAAAACATTTTAAAAGAGGCATAAAGTAAACTCTCAAGTTCTTCTAGCCCTTTTCTTTTGTTTACTTTAAAAATTGTAATCCTGCTGAGAGTAATTTTGCTCTTGAGATTAATTTCCCATTATAGATGATGCAATGTGTAGCATTTTAATGACCTCTTCAGGTTTCTGTCTATACCCTCCAGTGAGAAATCCCCATAGTGGGAAATCCAATCCTTATAAATCTTTCTGAATTATCTATCCATTGATGATGACAGATGAGATGTTTCTGAGAACATTTTTCCTTCACGTACAGGTAGGTTCATGCACAGGTAGGTTCATGCACAAGGACAGTGTTGTGTTTTTATGGAATCACTCTGAAGTGTTAGCCTTCCAGGTGACCTTGTAATTCTGTGCAGGAAGACAATGTTCTTGGGAAGGGTTTTCAGGAAGTGGCACGAGAAGCTTCACTACAACAATGCACGTCAGTAGTAGTTGGGGCCTTTGACCTGATGCCCTGCTCTAAGAACTGCAATCATTCAATGGCAGAAGTATGTCCCATCTCACCCAACAAACAGTGGGACTCCTCCCCATGCTAAGTGATAGTCAGATAATTCTATTTCTGTTTTCTCTAATAAAGACATTTCTCTGCTAGTACAAGTGTCATTTTCCATTTCTCTCACTTTACTCTGTGTTTCTCTGTGTCCTTCCTTCCTCTCTCTCCCATATGCATGTACAGAATCATTGAATAAAACTTTGACACAGTTCTACCATTTGTGCTCAAATCAACAATATGTTCAAGCACAAAGATTGACAAACCCACTTGCCCGGAAGATGATAAGAAATGACCCTGTACTGCTTAGAACCCACTGGTCCTTTTCTGTCCCTTCCTTCTATATACATGCTTGACTTTTGGAGTTTGAACATAGAGATAGCCTGGGAGAACAACTTCACTCTGAATGGGATTTCTCTATTGTTCTCTGCCTTGTTATAAACAGTACTCTGAGTACATCTGTAAGATCCTGGCAGGTTCATTATAGACCCAGACATTTCCAAGGGTAACAATTTTCTCAGTTTGCCTAAGATGGAGGTGTTTCCAAGGATCCAAAACTTGCATTCCTAAACCAAGAAATTTCAGGGCAAACTGGATGTCATTTGCTCACTCTACAGATATCCCACCACAGACCGAGCTGGTCACAGATGTAGATGGATATCCTTAGTATTGAGAATTTGAAGTTCATTTTGCTCCCCTATCCAAATTTGTCATGAAACAGCTACTAAAATTGAGACCTTCTTGGAGCTAGAGATTCAGCTTATTAGGCGTGACTTATTCACTGAATCATTCTTCACTTCCTAATATCATTTATCTTTTTCTTCTATGTCTTGACCACATTTGCCATGAGTGAAAAGGAAGCAGTTAAAAATATGCTTGTTACATATTACTCATATAGTTTATTAATCATCCAAAATCAATGAACTTGTACAAAATGTTTCTAAAGGGGTGCTTAGATAGAGTAGACTGAAAACATAAAAAGATTTCTTGCCTAAATATGTGGAAAATGGTAAATTATTCAGAAGAAAACAAATGAATTATGTAGACCCCTCAGAGCAAAGAGGATCTCAAACGAGTTGACAATGTCTTCTTTTCTCTTTTTTCAAATCCATGATAAGATGAAGTAACACCTCTTTGAATGGACTATTTTGGCAGAGAGGACCTATTCTGCGATCTCTCTTTGCCTCAGTCACTACCAATAGTCTAGAGAAGGATGAAAGCCATGTCTTGATTTTCCCATTTCCATCTGTTATCTATCACATAAATTTCTACCAGAAGATGAGCAGTGGGAGGCACAGAGGTAGTGGGAAAACTAAGAGATAAATCTTGAGGAATAAAGAAAGCAGGCCAGATCTCAGATGATAATGGGTAAGAACAGTTTGGTGTCTTTTTGACAAGAAATGAGTTGGACATAAGAACTTATGATGGATAAGAGAAACCAGTGATTTTTTTTGGTGGAAATATTAACTATATAAATGAAGAAGTGAATCAATAAATATAAAAGTGATGATGATGATGATGCTTTTCTAACTTGTGCTTTGCTGGCCCATACAACATGATTTATAAATAACCAATGATCAGTTTTGCAATCTCTTGACTCATAAATAGTAGATTGTGAGTAGAATATTGCTGCTGGGAAATGAGCTCAGAATATATAAGCTAAAATATTAGAATGTGCTAGATGGTATCCAGATTCCACAAATCTAGCCATTTTATTTGATACTGCCCAAAACTAAAAAGAACCTTCTTCCCAACCCCTCAAAAAATGTCCTTATGTTTTTATATGTTTTAGAAATGTCATTGATGTAAATTTAAATATTGATAGAAGGATATAATAAGCCCTCACTCAGTGTTTCATTGTTATTATTTTATACAAAGTTCTAAGACAGAAAGAAAGGAAGAAATGGGCTGCTATAGAATCTGTTAATGCTTCAAGACCCAAGGGAGAAGAATGGTCTAACAAGAGGAAATGATGCTTGTATTTATTTTTATTGGACTTGTTTACAATGTGGACAAATGGCAGGCAATGATTCAGTTCTCAATAGTTGACTTTTAAGATTTTAAACTTTTAAAGTTTAAAATTTAAAATATTTTTTAAAAGTTTTAAAACTCTCTAATTCAATGTGATGCTTTAAAAGAATTTTCCTTTTTTGCATAAGGTTAATTGGTTTGTACTATACCATTTTATATAGTTTTATTTAATCATTTTTATGATAAACAGTTCAATAGGCAAGTTTCACAAATGGATATTGAACTTTCTAATGATGAAATAGCATTTCTTTGTGGTTTTGAATAAATTTATAATGTATTAAAGACCTTTGAAACTCTATAAATCTATTGAATAATTAAAATATATGCACACTTTAAAATGTGGGGCTGGTGGTAAAAGGTCTTTCCTTTTCAAGAGACAGCAAGAACAAACATTCTCCTTTTTAATTTTTTTTTTTTTTAAGAAACAGAGTCAGGAGGGGGCAAAGTGAAAGAGAATCTAGAGCAGGCTCCACTCCCATTGTGGACCCCAATGCAGGGCTTGATCTCAAGACCCAGAGATCATGATCTGAGTCAGATTCAAGAGTCAGATGCTTAACTGACTAAACCAACCTGGCTGCCTACCTTCTGAAATTTTTGTGTAGGCAAGAATAACTATCGCAAGTTCTGTCAGGGTATTTGTGAAATATTATTTTCCTATTTTTTTCTGTAAAAAAGTTTATGTAGAATTACATGTATGAAAGAAAGAGATACTGCTAAGAAAATATGTATGAGAAAGAATAGAGGAAAAACAAAAAGAAAACTAGCTGAGGAATTGAAAGAATGGATTAGGACATGCTATTATAGATGATGAATGGCTCTATTTGGTTGGTGTATTTTCTGATTTCTGTTTATTTGGTTAGATAACATGCATCTTCCTCTGGATCAGATTTAAGAAAATGTTCAATTTTACTGATGTAACAGAATTCATTCTTTTGGGATTAACCAGTCGTCCTGAACTGCAAGTCCTTTTCTTTGTGGTGTTCTTACTGGTCTACACTATCACACTGGTCGGGAACATTGGCATGATCATTCTAATCAGGATCAGTCCCCAGCTCAACAGCCCCATGTACTTTTTCCTCAGCCACTTATCTTTTGCCGATGTGTGGTTCTCCTCTAATGTCACACCGAAGATGTTAGAAAATCTGGTGGCTGAGATCAAAACCATTTCCTATGCTGGCTGTATAGTGCAGTGTTTTTTCTTCATTGCCTTTGTCCACGTGGAGGTGTTCATCCTTGCCGTGATGGCCTTTGACAGATACATGGCGATTGGCAACCCTCTGCTCTACAGCAGCCGAATGTCAAGGACCATCTGTATTCGACTGATCTCTTTTCCTTACATATATGGTTTCTTCATTAGTCTGATCTCCACACTGTGGACCCATGGTCTATACTTTTGTGGGAACGTAGAGATCAACCACTTCTACTGTGCAGATCCAGCTCTCATCAAAATGGCCTGTGCAGGGACCTTCATCAAAGAATACACCATGCGCACATTGGCAGGGCTCAACTTCTCTTATTCTCTACTAGTCATTATCATCTCCTACATTTTCATCCTCATCGCCATCCTAAGGATGCGCTCAGCAGAAGGAAGAAAGAAAGCCTTTTCCACATGTGGCTCCCACTTGACAGCTGTCACCATATTCTATGGAACCCTCTTCTTCATGTATCTCAGAAGTCCGACAGAAGAGTCTGTGGAACAGGGCAAGATGGTGGCTGTGTTTTACACCACAGTAATTCCTATGTTGAACCCCATGATCTACAGTCTCAGAAACAAAGATGTAAAGGAGGCCATGAGCAGAGCAGTCAGTAGAACTTTTTTAACTAAGTAAAATAGAAACTTCAAAAGTATGATGACACCATAGTTTGAAGGAGAGTGTAAATTTACCTTTTTTTTCAAATTATTCTGAGAAGAGTTGTTACTTATGTTTTCAATAAAGTGACCGGGAATACATAAATGAGAAAAGAGTAGTGGCATGAAGGTAAGGGAAGTATTTTGTAGACCTGACTATCTTGGCCTATGAGCTCTGAGATGATGAGTTGTGCTGACAATAGCATCCACTCTTTCCCTTCCACACAACGTCAAGTTCAGTAGGTTATTTTGTGACTGGGAATGTTTGCTCCTTGCTTTTGAATATTTAACACATCAGTGTTTTGGGTATGATTTTAAAAGAACTGTAATGGTGTCTTCTTGAATCTAGAATAGATGTCGGTTTGAGATTACATATTATTATTTTAAAACTGTTCCATTGAATATGATTTCACCATGAGGCATTGTTATAACTGGAGACAGTACAGCTGAGAATGGAATGTTTTTTTGTAAAATATGATATAAAATATGTGTAAGCAGTGGGAATTGATATAACTGTATCCTGGATGAGTGTTTACCTTCCAAATATATAGTAGTTAATTCAATAAACTTCATTTGTATGTGAACATACTTGATGTCCCATCGTATCCATCTAAGATCCATTTTATGTCTTTCACTACAATAACTATCAGAAGGTGATCACAGAATCTCAGTGATGTTTTGGAACTTGGAATTTTTTTTCATAAATATATTTTGGTAAGTTATCTTTAGAAAATTGGAGGAAATGTAGTTAAGTTTGTTCTTTTATGCTTTTTAAAAAGTACAGTTGTGTTTGGTGGCAGTTAGTAGCAGAACCCTTAGTAGTTCTAGCACATTTCTATGTACCTTGTTTCATATCTGACTTTGAAATGAACATATCATCATTCATACGTAAAACATGCTCTTTACGCTCTATCCTTTGTTTTTCTTTTTTTTTAAAGATTTTATTTATTTATTTATGAAAGAGAGAGAGAGAGGAGAGAGAGGGAGAGAGACAGGCAGAGGGAGAAGTAGGCTCCAAGCAAGGAGCCTGATGTGAGACTCGATCCTGGGACTCCATGATCACACCCTGGGCCAAAGGCATGCGCCAAACTGCTGAGCCACCCAGGCATCTCTGTTTTTCTATAATACTATTGCCTTAGTTTCAAAATGCTTTTATATGAAGGATAAGAAGGATTTAAAGGCACAAAGTGTTAAATTTCATTGTGAATGCTCAAAATCTGTAATCTGCCTTTTCACTTTTTTTTTTAAATTTTTATTTATTTATGATAGTCACAGAGAGAGAGAGAGGCAGAGATACAGGCAGTGGGAGAAGCAGGCTCCATGCACCGGGAGCCCGACATGGGATTCGATCCTGGGTCTCTAAGATCGCACCCTGGGCCAAAGGCAGGTGCCAAACCGCTGCGCCACCCAGGGTTCCTCATAATCCGCCTTTTCAGGATTTAAGTCCTGTTCATTTTCTTTGTTTACCGATAGTTTATAAGAACAGTAAAAGACAAGGCTATGTTTTCACAAAGAAAGAAGATTTATGCATGCACTGTATGTGTTTATCTGCATACACATATACGTATATGTTACACAAGCATACATATGTGTGTATGTATATTTATGTGTTGTGTGTGTGTGTGTTTCAGAGTAGTCAACTTGAATGTACTTTCCAGGAGTTCTTAGGAATTTTCTTTGGGAATATTTTTTGTAATTGTCACATAAAATAACCAACATGATTATATCATTTATAATATTATATGGTTTAATATTGTGTGCTCTGTTATTGTACTACATTATTTCCAGTTTCACTACATTTAATTTTAATTTTATAACTTCAAATTACCTACATCTTCAACAGCAGAAATCCTTTCCCAACATAGCTGTATCTTGGCAGACAGTATAAAACTTAGTCTAGGGATCCCTGGGTGGCGCAGCGGTTTGGCGCCTGCCTTTGGCCCAGGGCGCGATCCTGGAGACCCGGGATCGAATCCCACGTCGGGCTCCCGGTGCATGGAGCCTGCTTCTCCCTCTGCCTATGTCTCTGCCTCTCTCTCTCTCTGTGTGTGACTATCATAAATAAAAAAAAAAAAAAAAAAAAAAAAAACTTAGTCTACCTGAAAGCCAGTAATTTTCCTTATTATTAAAGTTTAAATGTTGGAGAGGATGCAGAGGAAAGGGAACCCTCTTACACTGTTGGTGGGAATGTGAACTGGTGCAGCCACTCTGGAAAACTGTGTGGAGGTTCCTCAAAGAGTTAAAAATAGACCTGCCCTACGACCCAGCAATTGCACTGTTGGGGATTTACCCCAAAGATACAGATGCAGTGAAACGCCGGAACACCTGCACCCCAAGGTTTCTAGCAGTGATGTACACAATAGCCAAACTGTGGAAGGAGCCTCGGTGTCCATCGAAAGATGAATGGATAAAGATGTGGTTTATGTATACAATGGAATATTCCTCAGCCATTAGAAACGACAAATACCCACCATTTGCTTCGATGTGGATGGAACTGGAAGGTATTATGTTGAGTGAAATGAATCAGTCGGAGAAGGACAAACATTATATGGTCTCATTCATTTGGGGAATATAAATAATAGTGAAAGGGAATAGAAGGGAAGGGAGAAGAAATGGGTAGGAAATATCAGAAAGGGAGACAGAACATAAAGACTCCTAATTCTGGGAAACGAACTAGGGGTGGTAGAAGGGGAGGAGGGTGGGGGATGGGGGTGAATGGGTGACGGGCACTGAGGGGGGCACTTGATGGGATGAGTACTGGGTGTTATTCTGTATGTTGGCAAATTGAACAACAATAAAAAATAAATTTATTATTAAAAAATAAATAAAAAACTAGCAAAGTGAAAAAAAATAAAGTTTAAATATTCTTGAGTATTAGTGAAGTCCAAGATTATAACACACTCCTCGGGCATTTGAATTATTTCAATTCTTTTTTGCGCTTTTTATCTATTTCTCTGTTGGGGAATACATTTTTCCTTTCCACAGAAGCAATTATTTTTCTAATTACTCTGTTTTAAGAGTGTTGTCTCACTGTACATTAATTTTCATGTGAGAAGAATCCATTTCTGTTGTGATCATCACTGTAATATCAGTATTCTAAACTCTGAGTCATTTTGGATCAAAAATTGAAATCTTTATCCTCACAATTAATAGTTACTTTTGGGTAATAGGATGAGATGAATAGCAGTCCAAACTGGAACCAATGCCTAGATTCAGAAATCCAGTCCCTGATTGATTAGAAGTGTAACCTTGAGAAGTCGTTGAAACTCTCTGGGCTCTAAGTTTCTTGTCTGTAAATATTTATAGTAATGATGTCAAGATGTAGTTATGAGAATTTAGTTAAATTAGCACATGCTAAATCTAATATATGCTTTATTGTTGCTATTATTAATTTTCTTATTTTCCCTTGCATAAAATGATGTGATGCAGATATGTTTTTTCTGCTTTGATATGCTATAGTTTTCATTGTAGGGAATGATAACTTATTTTATCTTTCACTGAAAAAGCCCAGTGGCACAAGACTTTGGACTGCAGCACACAAGATTGCCTCATGCAGATTGAGTGACATCATCACCAAGTTTAACATGATGCAAACCGAAAGCCAATTGTGTTATTTGATCCCAAGACACTTTCAAAATAACTTGAGTTTGAGGAATAGCAAAATTGTAAAAATCTGCTATTAATAGAAAATTCTCTTCCTCTAGAGAGCTATTTGCCCCTAGGGTTGTTTGTAGAGAACGCTTCTTAATTGGTTCTTCTTCTTTTTTTTTAAAATTTCCCTAAGGCAACCATTTAAAGGAAACTTCTCTTGTGGACTTTCAGGTTCTCTCTTGTCTCGTAAACATTGTTTATCATATTTTTAAAGATTTTATTTATTTATTCATGAGACAGAGAGAGAGAGGCAGAGACACAGCAGAGGCAGAGGTTAGAAGCAGGCTCCATGCAGGAAGCCCGAGGGGACTCCATCCCTGGTCTCCAGGATCATGCTCCGGGCAGAAGGAGGCGCTAAACAGCTAAGCCACCAGGGCTGCCCTGTTTATCATATCTTATGTAGCATTTGCTTTTCACTTCTGCATTCTTATTGGGAATATTTCTCTTCATTATCAGGTTGGTATAAAAATGTATCTGATTTGTCAGATTAAATTTGCATCTTAGATTTTATTTTCTCTTATTCTTTATAATTACCTTTATTTATTCCATACATATCTGTGTGTGTAGGTGCGTATTTGTGCACATGGTAGAGACAGAGAAATGGGAAGGAAGGAGAAAAAGAGAGAGAGAAAGAGAGAGAGATTTTCTATAGAGATTTGATTATTTGATTATTACAAACTATTAATGGAAACTATAATTTGCAAGAGTGCATTTAATAATAATCGCCCCATGTATTTATTATGCGCGAATGTGTAAAATCTCTTTTCATACTCCTAACTAAACAATGAAGTGAGTATTATTACTACAGTTACATCACATTAAGGCACAGAGAAATTAAAGAGAAGCAAAACAAGTATAAAACCAGTCCTTGCTGGGATGCCTGCTGGCTCAGTGATTGGGTCTCTGCCTCCAGCTCAGGTCATGATCCTGGGGTCCTGGGATCGAGTTTCACATCAGGCTCCCCACAGGGAACCTGAGTCTCCCTCTGCCTGTGTCTCTGCATCTCACTCTGTGTGTGTCTCTCATGAATAAATAAATAAAATCTTAAAAAAAAAAAGAAAATGAGTGTGCAAAATATCCAAGAAACTTCCCCAGAGCTCCACTGGATCCTCAAAGTAGAGTGAATCATTCCCCACTTTCTGATTCTCCCATAAATCTGTAAAAATTTATTACAGTTTTAGAAATTTTAATTACCACTATAAATGGTGACTTTAATCTCTTTATTTTATATATGTTTAAACTCTAGAATATAAGAGTCAATAATGTTTAGTAGAAAAAGAGTCCACATCTAGGGAATATGTATGATTATATGGATGTGTACAAGTAGTTTACTCTTTTCTACTTGGCTTTGATGACCATGTGGTCAGTTTGTCCCTGTTCAATTTATTTATTTATTTGTTTATTTTTATTTATTTATTTATTTATTTTAATAATAAATTTATTTTTATTGTTGTTCAATTTGCCAACATACAGAATAACACCCAGTACTCATCCCATCAAGTGCCCCCCTCAGTGCCCGTCACCCATTCACCCCCACCCCTCGCCCTCCTCCCCTTCCACCACCCCTAGTTCGTTTCCCAGAGTTAGGAGTCTTTATGTTCTGTCTCCCTTTCTGATATTTCCTACCCATTTCTTCTCCCTTCCCTTCTATTCCCTTTCACTGTTATATTCCCCAAATGAATGAGACCATATAATGTTTGTCCTTCTCCGATTGTCTCGTTTCACTCAGCATAATACCCTCCAGTTCCATCCACGTTGAAGCAAATGGTGTGTATTTGTCATTTCTAATGGCTGAGGAATATTCCATTGTATACATACTCCACACCTACTTTATCCATTCATCTTTCGATGGACACCGAGGCTCCTTCCACAGTTTGGCTATTGTGTACATTGCTGCTAGAAACATCGGGGTGCAGGTGTCCCGGCGTTTCATTGCATCTGTATCTTTGGGGTAAATCCTCAGCAGTGTCAGTTTAAATGAGTGCAAGCATTAGGTCAGATTAAAAGTATTATTTTCTCAGACACTTATGTCTGGTGAATTATTTGATTAAATGACTTCCATCCCTAATTATTGACAATATGCTTATAATGAAAAAGTGATAAGGTAAAAAATCATTTATGCTATGGGTCAAAATAGAACTGTTAATATCATAAAATATGAAACTACCAAACATGTCTCTATTGGAAAAAAGAGATGTTTAAGAAATACTCTTGGAAGGGTGCCTGAGTGGCTCAGTCAGTTAAGCAGCTGGATCTTGATTTTGGCTCAGGTCATAGTCTTAGGGTCCTTGGATGGAACCTTGCATCTGGCTCCTTGCCCAAGGGGAAGCTCCTTGATGAATTACTCTCTTCCTCTACCTCTGCCCCTCCTCACATAGGATCTTTCTCTGTGTGTGTGTGTCTCTGAAATAAAAAAAAAACCTTTAAAAAAATGAAATAGTCTTGGAATTGTGGCTGAGCATAATATTTAGTACTAGTATGCTTCAATCACAATATTTAGATAACTGCATCCTAGGGCACCTCAGTAGCTTTCAGAGAGCCTGCTCCATGGCAAGTGCTCAGGAGAGATGTGCCGTGAGAACAGCAGAGTGCAGTCACGGAAAGTGAATAAAGAAAGATGAAAGAGACGTGGGTAAAGAGTTAAATTAATAAACCAACACTTGACTTTTAAATTATTTCTTTCTAGCCATCACTGAGATTGCTAACCCGTGTTGACTCTGAATTGAGAAAATGCTCAATTTCACCGATGTGACAGAGTTCATTCTTTTGGGACTGACCAGTCGTCAGGAATGGCAAGTTCTCCTCTTTGCCATTTTTCTTGCGGTCTACATTGTCACGGTGGTGGGCAATGTTGGCATGATTGTGTTGATTAAGGTCAGTCCACAGCTTAACAGCCCCATGTACTTTTTTCTCAGCCATTTGTCATTTGTGGATGTGTGGTTTTCTTCCAACGTGACCCCCAAAATGCTGGAAAATCTGTTATCTGAGACAAAAACGATTTCTTATGCTGGTTGTTTGGTACAGTGTTTCTTCTTCATTGCCCTTGTCCATGTGGAAATTTTCATTCTTGCTGTAATGGCCTTTGATAGGTACATGGCAATTGGGAAGCCCCTGCTGTATGGCAGCAAAATGTCTAGGGCTGTGTGTATTCGGCTGATTTCCTTCCCTTACGTATATGGCTTTTTGACTAGTCTGGCAGCAACCCTGTGGACATATGGCTTGTCCTTTTGTGGGAATATTGAGATCAACCACTTCTACTGTGCAGACCCACCTCTCATCAAAATGGCATGTGCTGGGACCTTTGTAAAAGAATACACTATGATCATACTTGCAGGTATTAATTTCACATATTCCCTGACTGTAGTGACCATTTCTTATCTGTTCATTCTCCTTGCCATTCTACGGATGCACTCGGCGCAAGGGAGGCGGAAGGCCTTTTCCACCTGTGGGTCCCACTTGACAGCTGTTGTCATATTTTATGGGACTCTCATATTCATGTATCTCAGACGTCCTACAGAGGAGTCTGTGGAGCAGGGGAAAATGGTGGCTGTGTTTTATACCACAGTGATTCCCATGCTGAATCCCATGATCTACAGTCTGAGGAACAAAGATGTGAAAGAAGCCATGAGCAAAGTGATCAGCAGAACATGTTTAACAAAATAAAATAAAATTCAGTTAATATCGTTTTCTGTGTTTCATAAGCATTTGACAACAGGTTGTGGTTCAGTACATCACTTAGAGACTTTTTATAAAAGCTACAGGTTTTGTAAAATAGTGAGACTCAAACTTAGAGAAAAAGCAATAAATCTATTCCTATTGATGTGAGTAGTGAGGATTAATTAAAACTTAATAAATTAATTAGTTGAAAAAGTTATTGGAGACAATATTCACAGGTACACTAATGAGATTGTTCAAATATAGGTCTTAAATTATGACTTTTTCTTAGTAAAAAATGCAATGGATGAGTATGGGAAATGCTTATCGATTTGCCTATGTGGAGAGTAAATTGAGGCAAAAATAAGAAACTTAGTTTTCACTTAGTTTTCTAGTATGACAACATAATATTGGTGGTCTTGGTAATGGTTGTGAGATTTTGTGGAATCAAATGCTTTTTCTTCAATATGAAGGTGGGTCTTTTTAGAGAATGCTACATTGAAATTAGCTATCCTCTTGCATGTAATCCCTTTTCAACTTTTTTAGTGTTTAAGAGAGATACCACATGGTATGTGTCTCTCTGTTACAGATTCCAGGAACTGCCATGTCCCAATCCCTAGCTGACCAGTGATCAGACTTGCCCCTGCCACAATGTCTTCAGTGGACCGAAGAGTGGGCAGAGTTAGTGAATGGATGCATAATTTTGAAAACACAGCTCTCTTGATTCCACTTACTAAATAAAATAAATTAGTATATTCATGTGGAATATTTTGCACACATGTGACTAAGATATAGTAGTTAAATATTTTAAAATGATTTTTGTATTTGAAAGACATAAAGTGTTTAAGGTGGTCTATTTGATGCTAATGATTATGTGTCCCATCATGATAATGTGAACATAATTTGGTGTCTTCAATACTTCATTTCATGAGATATGAGCCTGAGGAACAACTTTAAAATATGGACTTCTTAAAGTCTCTATCAATATATAATGTATACATACATTAATAACCTGCTGTTTTGCTGTAGAGAATACACAACTACAATACCATTTATGTAATTACAAATTTATCTGCAAAGATGTAAATACAAAATGACATTGATGTAATATGAGAATAAACATTCTTCTGTATCCATTTTTGACTTTTCATTTTCTTCAAGGGGAGCCAGAAATACATATGAACTCATTTAATACAGAAAAATGCATGTCATCAGCACCATTTAAGACTATTTGCATTTAAACAAATTGCTAATTGAGATTAAATATAGTACTGTAACATTGTGCCTATAGTTGCAGTGCTTAAACCCCCTAAAGACTTTAAGATTTAACTCCATGTTACTTTTGGGGTTAGTTAAAAGTAACTTTGTCAAGATAACTGTTTATTCGCTGTTTATTGGAGAACTCTTGATATGCCAGTTAGTTGTTGATAACTAATACATTTCAAAGTATGACTTTAAAACATTTTAATACTAGTAGTGGGCTAGTAGGTGGATTTGGATCTTTGTTACCTTTCTCTTTCTTTCTATCTTTTTTCCCCTCCAAAAGCTATTTCTATTTACTTTTTTGATAGTTAGTGTTACTTGAAGAATGAAGACATCATGTGCCTTGTTTGAGTTCATCAAATTTCAAATTAATTTGTGGATCACCTTGGATAAATTGTTTTTTGTTATTCATCCGTAAATTTTTAGTTTGTTGTCACTGCTCTCCAAGGTCTCTCCAGGCTCAAAATTTCTATGAATCTAGCTTCTTCAGTAGAACCTAAAGCAATTTTGCCTTTTGGCGAGAATTTGGAGTTTTTTTGTAAAATACTTTGAAAAATAAATCTTATTGTTACATTTATTTCTACACCCGTCACCCTCATTATATTTAAGCATCTCCAACATAAAATCTCTCCTTATAATGCTGCAAAACGAGAATATTTTCCCGGTGGGAGAGATTACACCATGTTATCAAGAATTTTGACTTCTTAATTTTACTATAAGGGTTACCCTTCTAATGAAGAGTCTTTAACTTCTCTTACCCCTGAGATGTTTTTGGCAGTTGAATCATTATTCCTTTCATAATTACCTGGGTAGTTCCCTGGGGAGATGTTTTCAATGTTCTTAGTGTTCAAAATTCTATTATAAATAGGGAGCCTTTGTCATGTGATGACCTCCTCTGCTGAAGGTAGGTCTGCAAATTGTATACTCTTTGCAATACAGATTAATGCAGTCAAATCTTTTCACTTTTATCCATTTGAAGATAAGACTGAGACTTTGTAGACTTAAATGTAATCACAGTGCTTTATTTTATGATATTGTATTACTGGAGAATATATGATATTGGGATCCCTGGGTGGCGCAGCGGTTTGGCGCCTGCCTTTGGCCCAGTGCGCGATCCTGGAGACCCGGGATCGAATCCCACGTCGGGCTCCCGGTGCATGGAGCCTGCTTCTCCTTCTGCCTATGTCTCTCTCTCTCTCTCTCTCTCTCTCTCTCTCTTTGTGTGTGTGACTATCATAAATAAATAAAAATTAAAAAAAAGAATATATGATATTATATCATATATAATAGGTTAGAATTCTCTAACCTTTCAAAACATCCTAAGAATGAGCTCGTTACAATGAAGATTTATAAAGTTTTATCCTTGTTTTTTATCCTTCTCACTCTTCTCTGCAAATATCATTGATATTTGCAATGCCCACATTGTTGTTTTAAAATAGATGTGAATGGAGTTGAGGTTACTATATCAGTGGTAATGATACTTAGTCCCATGTTTTGGTTTCCTCATTACAAAGTAATGATGCTAACAGAACCTGTTTCCTAGGACCTATTCATGCAAAAGGTTCAGTAAGCACTCAGTAAAAGCTATTCTTACTGATATTATAAAGCTGAGACTGTTGTCATTAGAAAAATCTGTCTTAGAGAGGTTTATGAAATATTATAGTGTGTTATATAGAGCTGACCTAGAGATCACAGCACTTTAAAAAGAGTCCTAACTGTGAATATTCCTGCATATCAGTTATACTTCACATCCAAGCTAGGCAATTTAAAGAGTTCCCAAGATGAATGAGACAAACTCTGCTATCACATAGCTAATGATTATGTGTAGAGGAAAGGAAATGCACACTCCCACAGGGAATAAAAGAAAAATTGGAGTAGTATTAGTTTATGTTTCTTAGATCTTGATGCTTTTTCACTTTTTGCATTTTTATAAAATATATTTATATTGTTTTATACCTAAAACAATAAAGTAGTACCATTAATCCAAGTCAAATTCATTAATTGGAGAATCATGGGTTCATCAAGTGAGATCATGAGTTTTTACATAGGGAACTCCCTGCCCTTAGCTCTATTCCCACGCCAGATTGCAACTGTCATCTGACTCAGTATCTCCACCCTTGAAAGGAGCCAAACGAGTTTACAATCATGGAAATCTATTGTAAGAGGAAACTTGTATTAGAATTAAAACTTTGATGCCTATTATATTACATGCCCAATTAATAGCTTATTTAATCCACTATTAAACATTTTTCAGGGTAAGAAAATAGTTCATAGAGATTAATTCACTTCCTGAATTCTTCCTGCTACTAATTGCAGGGGGCCATGATATAATCACAGAGCTCGCATATTTTTTAATATATAATGGGATGACTCCAGCAACACTCTTTTTTACCATGAGAAGCTAATATTTCTCCTTTTGAGCTTTTGCATTCCATGCCCTTCATCTTTCATATGTTTACACAGTTGGCTGTTTCACTCACTCACTCATTCAGAAGTACCCTCCTTCAAAAAGTCTTGGATCACTCTGTCTATACTCTATCTCCTCTTATCCTCCTAGCATGTTGTAGTTTTGTCACAGTCAGTCCACTTCCTAAAGTATCTCATTTTTATGTTTGGACCTTTTTCAATGAAAATAGACTATGATGCAAGCCAGAATCTTCCACATCTTCTTCACTGTCAATATCCAGAATTTAGAATACTTCTAGATATAGGGGTGCCTGAGTGGCTCAGTAGGTTAAGCATCTGACTCTTGATTTCAGGTCAGGTCTTGATCTCAGGGTTGTGGGATTGAGCCCTTTGTCAGGGTCTGTGCTGGGTGTAGTGCTTGCTTCAGATTGTCTCTCTCTGCCTCCCCCAACCCCTCTCTTCCTCTCTTAAAGAAACAAACCAAAAGAACTTCTAGATATAACAAATATATCTGCCATATGGTTAGCTTTGGTGTTTGTAAATCAATTAAGGTAAGCAGTTATAAACAAAGGCCCATTGATAAGAGAGTAATATATCCTTTAAACACTTTTATTATGGGGAGCTCAACTCCCTATGATGGTGCTAATCCTACAGATACAACCTTAAGAATTTATGGAAAGTTTTTACTTCTTGAAGGAAAAAAGCTGGTAAAGTGCAGTAAATAAGGAAAATATTATTTGGAAACCTTTTCCTTGAGAGAACATTAAGTGTGAACATGAATAAGAAGGTGTAGAACCAGTGGATTTTGATTTTGAAAACCAGTGGAATCTGAAATAACATGTCACCTAAACTTTATGTCACAAGATTTACCTGTAGACATGATTTTGATAGTGGGTGCAGCATACAGACAAGCATAATGTTTAGCTAAACGGAATAAAATATGGTTAGGGGTTTCATATGTTCAAGGCATATAATGGCATATGCTGACAACAGGTAGGGCAAATATGTAAAACTAGATTGTAACATCAACTTATGTAAGTCCATAAATTGGAGAGAATTTAGCCATTCCCTGACTTTTAGTCTGATATGATTCATATTTGTGTCTTGGTATTTTTAACATTAGTGTAATAATCTGTCAAAAATGGAAATGTCCAATTTTAATAATACATGATAACAATGTACAGAGTTGTCTATTTTACTGATAAAAAAACTAATATATCTTTATGGTAACTAATACCTATAAGACCTACTAAAGGAAACAATGAAGCCTATATATTCTAATCATGGACATGGGGCAAAATTGCATTGATTTTTAATTATTTTAATTAGAATAAGGATAAATGTGGCTCAAAAGTTTCAAGAATAAAACAGATCCATTCATGTGTTTTATTTCCCCATAGGTACTACAGACTGGCTCTATGTTAAGGCAATGCCAAATTTCACAGATGTGACGGAATTTATTCTTCTGGGCTTGACCAGTCATCAGGAGTTTCAAGTTCTCTTTTTTGTGGTATTCCTGGTAGTTTACATGATCACTCTGTTAGGGAACATTGGCATGATCATTTTGATCAGCATCAGTCCTCAGCTTCAGAGTCCTATGTACTTTTTCTTGAGTCATCTGTCTTTCGTGGATGTGTGGTTCTCTTCCAATGTTACCCCCAAAATGCTGGAAAACTTATCAGAGGCAAAAACCATTTCCTACGTGGGGTGTTTGGTGCAGTGCTACTTTTTCATTGCCCTCGTGCACGTGGAGGTTTATATCTTGGCAGTGATGGCTTTTGATCGCTACATGGCCATCTGCAACCCTTTGCTTTATGGCAGTAAAATATCCAGGACTGTCTGTGTTCGGCTTATCTCTGTGCCTTATGTCTATGGGTTCTCTGTTAGTCTAATATGTACACTATGGACATATGGCTTGTACTTCTGTGGAAACTTTGAAATCAACCATTTCTACTGTGCAGACCCTCCTCTCATCAAGATTGCCTGTGGGGGGGTCCACATCAAAGAATACACGATGATTGTTATTGCTGGAATTAACTTCACATACTCTCTCTCTGTGGTCCTCATCTCCTACACCCTCATTGTAGTTGCTGTGCTACGCATGCGCTCCGGTGATGGCAGGAGGAAAGCATTCTCCACATGTGGGTCCCACTTGACAGCTGTTACCATGTTTTATGGGACTCTCATATTCATGTATCTCAGGCGTCCCACTGAAGAGTCTGTGGAGCAGGGAAAAATGGTGGCTGTGTTTTATACCACAGTGATCCCCATGCTGAATCCCATGATCTACAGTCTGCGGAACAAGGATGTGAAAGAGGCAGTCAACAAAGCAATTGCCAAAGCAAACTTGGGGTAGTGATGCTGGAGAAAATATTTTTTGGTATGTTGCTACCTATTATAAATGTCGAGGAATAAAAGTCCTAACATAGCAAGGATTTTCTAAAGGCAGCTCTTAGGTACATAAAAAGGTCCAATCTAATGATGCTTTACTCCAGGAATGGACTCTAATTGCTAGGACTGCTTTATTCTGCACATACAACTATATTATCAAAACTGACATATTATTGTCATTCACAGTGTACATAAAATTGTGTTAAGTGTAAACATTGGAGGAATGCATAAGTAAGTCTGATATTAATAAATGTTGATTTAGAGGTGAGTTTGTCAGAATTCAGCATGATTTCCTAGGCTATTTTCTCTATATGCATGGTCCTCCATATTGGTTTCATATGAAATTTAAAATTTCATAAGGAAAAGAGAGAGAATTCATGTCTTTTTCATGACCTTCAGGATGTTGATGGCAATTGATTAACCAAAAAATTGTTCTGTAATGTTCATACCCTCATGGGCTTCTGAAAACAAATTTGCGTTCCGAATTTTCCACCCAAGTCTCAATACAATCATATGTTCTATCCTCAGTGTGTGTTGTTTGATAATTAACCATGTTCCTACTTTGGGAAGCAGTTTAATAACTCTAACTCTACTCCATAGTTTGGATTCTGGTATAACCCTTGATAAAAAATCCTAAATACAGAACCAAAGAATGTAATGTTAGTGAGAAGAATCTTGTATCTGACAATAATTTGAAATCCCATCAACCAAAGTTTTAATAGGACGAAGTCTGGCAGCCAAAGGTCAGATTTTATATATCAGAAAATTCATATTGTTCATTTTTTTTCATTATGATGAGGACAGGAGACTCTTTTGTCACAAGTATTCACTCCTTTAACATCAAGAAATTTATTTATTAATTTTTATTACTTTCTGTTTATTTATGAGGCTCTTTCTCATTTGCAGTGGTTGTCATCTAAAGTTCAGTTTTCAGATTTATTTAGATAAAATTATGAATTAATTTAAGAAAAATATGTAAAACAAATAAACGTGATGTGTCGATGAGGCAAAGTCATAAGGCGTAATAGTCTAAAACTCAGATAACATAACTGATATATATATATATATATATATATATATATATATAGTTACTGTGCATATATTATATTGTATAATGCACATGACAACTTCTTGGGGGGTACTGTCTATCAGGTACTACTTCCAATAGGGTTTTTATAAATCCCCTTGTCTTATTTTTTTTCAGAGTCATAATTTCTGCAATGTCTAAACTATTATATGGTTTGAGTGAGACAAAATCCAGTAAGGTCTGTTGTGAAAGTCTCTGTCATTATACCACTGGTGAATGTTAGTTATGTAATATTCAAACAGCATTGGAGAGAACTCAGTTATCCAATATGCTTCCCAAACTGTTCAATGAATTGTACTTCTAGAAAGTAACCAGCTTTAGAAGTTTCCAAGCTTCATAAGCACCATGTATTCAGAACTTAAAAATGTTAAAGCCACTTTTCATCTTTTTCTCACCACTAGGACATGTTTTTGAGGAGCCAGAGATATTAGCCAATGTCACTTAGCTGGAAGTGGTAAAACTTAGGTTTGAACTTAAGACCTCAAGATTCCAAGAACTAGCTTCTATTTAACTAAGATGCCAAGACAGATTTTGTTTTTTGGTCATTCCTGGGTTTGGATCATGAGGCTCTTGAGATGAAAACAAGGATGACAGAGAGAATAAAAAGAAGAATCAGCTCATGGTAGGTAAGCACTCATATGTCACCCTGGCAAATACAGTTAGTATGGCTTCATTTGATGATGAACTTCAGTTTGTTTTTTTGTTGTTGTTGTTGTTGTTGTTGTTCACTGTTAATTGTTTATAACTTAATTATTTGAATGAACAAAATGTATTGGCTCTATCACCACATTGATTCTAACACCTACCACAATACATAGGTCATAACAGCATAGTTTTATAGTTCAGCAGACGGAGTTATTTAGAATCCATTCACCTTCAACTTGTCTTATTGTTGAATGAGGTCATTGAGAGGACATAACTGCCTTTGACCCTCAAACTGGACTAGGGCAATCATAGGTTCCTTACTCCTCCCTGTATCCTTGGAATGTACTCCCACAGTAGGAGTTATTTCAAGATTGTAGCTTTGGAGAGCAGGTATTGTTGAAGACCGTCTGGATGTATATATGACTGAACCCTGTGAAGGCTTCTGTATAAACTTTTAAGATTCTGGTATGTACTTGTGGAGATTTGCATATCTTATGGCCACCTGAGACAAGCTTCACATGTAAGTTTCATTGCTTATGAAATTGCCACCATCCAATCTGGAGTTCTCTGCCTCTATGGTCTCTCTTTGCCCTTGTGTAAGGAAGCCAGTCTCAGATTTCACCCAGGAAACTCCCAAGGTTAGAAATTAAGACTTTTTTTTTTTAAAATTAAGACTTACAAAAAAATGTTGTTTTACTTCAAAGCCACAGAAACCACTCAAATTGGCTTAATAAAAATAAAAATATGTGGTTTAGTTTTAATTTTTAAATACTACAATTACAGTGGTATTTTATGAAACTCAAGGGCACAGAGCATAACCAGGTTCACAAGAAACCAGTAATTGGGCCTTAAAAGATTTCTTGTTCGGATTTCTTATTTTTCCTTCTCTACAGACAGTGTTTCTCAATGCATGGGGAAGTCTTAAATGGAAACTTCAGCTCCAGCATTCACTTAACCTAAGATTAAGTGATCAGATGAGACCCATTGGACTTACAGGGTTACAAAGACAAATTCCCTTGAATGACATCTGATTCGCTTATTCTCAGTCATGTGATCACCCCAATGTACTGTGTTTTTAGAGAGGGCTTCTAGTGCAATGACAGATGCCACATTCCACCTCTGTGAGGGAGGAGATTCTCAGAGGGGACAGGGTCCTCATAAACAGGAAAGCAGTCTGCACTGTGTTCCTTTTGTCTCCTTACAAATTCATTCACTCAACTCCTCCACCACCATTCAGAGTAATTACAGGGTTTGTATTAGACACTGAGAGGGATATATTGTAGAAGATAAATTCATCAAACCCTCTCCTAAGACTTGAGTTTGCCAGACTGAAATCCTAAACCCTATGTCTGAGCCAACCCCAGGCATATCACATCATATTGGCAGACTAGCAAAATAGAAGGGGTATTTGTACTGGAGATATTTGTTCTGTATTTGCACCAGGAGCTGGTGCAAATTCTTTCTTCATCAAAAAGAATCAGGACTGAGAATCTGTCCTTTTCTTTTTCAATAAGCTCAGGATATTTGTTTTTCATACTGGTACCACCTTATTGCATACATACCCTTGTTCTCCTTGGGGCCTAATGCAATGCTCTCCCACTTGGAAGACCTTTGAGATTTCTGGCTAGTAGCTCATGCTATTGGAATTTTTGCTTTGGTGGCACATTACTTGCCTTAATAATCCTTTTCTGCCTTTAATTTTCTCTGAGTGTTACTAACTCCTATGAAAATTAAAAGTATGTTTTTGTAATAATTTGATTGATATCTTCCTTCTCTATCAGACTGTTCAGCCCTATCAGGCAGGAATGTGTTTGCTTTGGCTCACAATATCAGCTGCACAGTAGACATTGAACATTTGAATTTATGAGTGAAAAATAAATCTATTACATTACAGTTGAAAGTTTAAGTGGATTTTGGATTATTTTGTTTTATAATCATTGCAATATAGAGCTATATTCTTGGAATGTGATAGCAACCTTAATTATCATATGTTTTTAAGCTATCCTTGCCTGTCTCCCAAACCTTTGTAAAGTCCTCATATCTCCAAACTCCAAAGGAACTTTGGAAAGAACAGCTTCCCTGAGGGACTTTAGGGATAGGTCTACATTTTTGCGTTGACAGAGTAATAAAGGGAAGTTGAGCTTTCCAAAAGGTAATCCTGATTCTCGATCTGCATAGTGAAAAATGGTATCTTCTCAAAGGATATGATAATTGTGTAATACTAGGGAGTGACCAGTAGTGAATCTAGCTAAGGTCAGAGGCAGAGTAAGGAGTGATGGTTTGCAGACCAGGTACAGTTGGGGGCAGCCTATGAAATGACATGGAATTGGACAAGAAACTTACTTCACCAGGTTCCCTGCCCCCTCCTCTCTCTTTTACCCATATGTGAAACAGAAACACTTTGCAAAGAAGCAGTTGATTCTTATTATCAATTGAATAGGAGCTATCCAGGTCAGGGTTATCATAGTCATATACCTAAACACTAGCAATTTGTTAAAAGTCTAAATTCTACCCCTTTAAACATTTCATCTTATTATAAACTACATGAGGAATAGAACTCATGGACAAAATAATTTTACTCATATAAAGAATGGTAAAAATGAATTTACTCCATCAAAAATTCTAATATTAAGATTATAAAACAATATATCTGCATATGGCATTGCTTCAAATGAGACATTGTTCCAAGTCATTTTTTTAGGTTTGTTAGAAACAGGACATAACACTTGTCAGTTGCTTTTCTTAAGGCATTTTTTACCTCTTGGTTCCTCAAGCTATAGATAATGGGGTTTAGCATAGGAATTACTATTGTGTAGAATACAGAGGCCATTTTGTCTGTGTCAAGGGAATGGTTTGATTTTGGCTGCAGATACATGAAGATCAATGTTCCATAGAATATAGTCACAGCAGTCAAATGAGAAGCACAAGTGGAGAAAGCTTTGCACCTCCCTTCTGTAGACTGGATTTTCAAGATGGCGGCCACAATGTATAAGTAAGAAATAAGAACAGTGGTCAAAGAGCTGATCATGTTGAATCCAGCAAAGATGAAAATCAAGATTTCTTTGAGGCTGGTGTCCGAGCAGGCAAGGGCCATCAAAGGAACATCGTCACAATAGAAGTGATTGATGATATTGGGGCCACAATACATCAGTTGGAAAGTAACAACTGTGTGGAGCAAAGCAACAGAAAAGCTGTATAAGTAGGGGCCTATCACCAGCTGCATACACACCTTTCGAGACATGATCATCATGTAGAGAAGAGGATTGCAGATGGCCACATAACGGTCATAAGCCATTACTGCAAGAAGGAACATCTCGGAAATCAGGAAGTTCAAGAAAAAGCCCAGCTGTGTTGCACATGCATAGAAAGATATAGACCTGTGCTTGGTCAGGAGGGTCTCCAGGAACTTCGGGGCTATCGATGAGGAGTAACAGAGGTCTATAAAGGCCAGATTACTGAGAAAAAAGTACATGGGTGTGTGAAGTCGAGAATCCAATCGGATTAATGAAATCATCCCTAGGTTCCCTACCAATGTTAGAGTGTAGACCACTGAAATGAGCAGAAAGAGAATGATTTCAATCTCTCTGTGGACTGAAAAACCCAAAAGAATGAATTCTGTCACCTTGGTGCTATTCCCTTCAGCCATTTATTCCAGTCCCTTAATTGCTGAAAAAAGACAAGACAGAGCCAGAGACAAATTATTAGGTCAGGGAATTGTCACAGGCATCAACTGTTAGCTTCAGAAATTATAGTTTTATTTTATTTATTTAGATAAGGAGAAGAAATCAATTTTTTTTAAATTTCCTGCTCCCTTATTTTCTTCTTGATGGAGCAAGACCTTAATATATTACTATATATTTTTTAACTAGCTATTTTCTCTATTTTAATAAATATGCATTATGCTAAATGAAAAGTTAAGCAGGATGTTCAATGGGAGAAGCTAATCAGGATATTTTATGGGAAAAAATGGGCCAGTAAATGTTCTTTCCACTTGTGGGTCAGGTAAATTTTGAAGTGTGCATGATAATACATTGTCAAATAGTGTGTTTTTAAAATTTAAAAAAATACAATTGTGGGAAGGTTAAAATATATATATATATATATATATATATATATATATATATATATATTTAAAAGTATCATTCGGGCAGCCCAGGTGGCTCAGCAGTTTAGCGCCGACTTCAGCCCAGAGTGTGATCCTGGAGACCTGGGATCAAGTCCTGCGTCGGGCTCCCTGCATGGAGCCTGCTTCTCCCTCTGCCTGTGTCTCTACCTCTCTCTCTCTCTCTCTCTGTCTCTCATGAATGAATAAATAAAATATGAAAAAATAAAAATATCATTCTTTGGATTAAAGTATTTATGGAATTCTATTTTAACTATTTCCAACATTTATAATTAGAGATGCTTTGTCCTATCTCTGGTAAATTTTCAGTGAAATAACAGCATACTTTTAAAAGGTGGCAATCTCCTTGTCAAGAGAAAGAATAGTTTTTGTCAAGCAACACTCTGTCATCTGATGTTTGTAAAGTTTTCATTGTTAAAGCAATGACCTTTATGTCCACAGTTATGAATATATCAGTATTGCCTCTAGGTCCAGGTTAGGGATCTGAGCTGCCAGTCATTATGCAACTTAGGTAACGAGGTAGGAGGAGGAAGCAGACAAACGGGATAGCCCAGAGTATGGATAGTCTTCCTTTGGTTGGTTAAAGTCACTTCTTATTGGATTCTATATTCATGGGACATGCAAAGCCATATCTTTCTCCAGTTGCCACCATATTCACAAAGCCTCCTTAAATCCTTGATCCTCAGGCCACCTAGGTGGCTCAGCGGTTTAGCGCCTGCCTTTGGAGCAGGATGTGATCCCCAGAGTCCTGGGGTGGAGTACCACATCAGGAGCCTTGCATGGAGCCTGCTTCTCCTCTGCCTCTGTCTCTGCCTCTCTCTGTGTGTCTCTCATTGAAATAAATAAAATCTAAAAAAATAAAAAATAAAAAAAAAAAAAGATCCTTGATCCTCAGTGCCTTCTCACCTCCACCATCAGAATTTATCTTATATCTCTGTACATAACTTGCCTATGGTTATGACAACCTATATGGTGTGGTTATTGGGAGTTATATGCCTCTTTCCACATCTGAAATTGTGACAGCTAACTTTAATTTTGGGAGGAAAGTAAACAATAAGAAATTCTCACTGTATCATATCCATAATACATACAAAGTGTCAAATAGAAAGGATAATCTCCTTTCCTCCCCAAAGGTATTACCCAAAGGGAAACAGTTTTGTTTAAGTGGTCAGAAAAATCATCTTTTAAATTTTCTCTTCTTCCTTTATTGATTCATCTTAACACTGCAAACGGTACCTAGTGCATTCTCCAAAAATAAATAAAACATATGCATGCATGTATATATGTGTGTGTGTATATATATATATATATATATATATATATATATATAAACACATACATGCATTCAGTTTTTTTTTTTTTTATGATAGTCACAGAGAGAGAGAGAGAGAGAGAGAGAGAGAGGCAGAGACACAGGCAGAGGGAGAAGCAGGCTCCATGCACCGGGAGCCCGACGTGGGATTCGATCCCGGGTCTCCAGGATCGCGCCCTGGGCCAAAGGCAGGCGCCAAACCGCTGCGCCACCCAGGGATCCCCTGCATTCAGTTTTTAAAAAGATTTCATTTATTTATTCCTGAGACACACACACACACACACACACACACACACATACACACACACAGAGGCAGAGACACAGGCAGAGGGAGAAGCAGGCTCCATGCAGGGAGCCTGATGTGGGACTCGATCTTGTGTCTCCTGGATCAGGCCTTGGGCTGAAGGCAGCGCTAAACCGCTGAGCTACCCGGGCTGCTCACATACATGCATTCATACAGACATATATATGTGGTGTATATGGATGTATATATACGCACATGTGTATATACACAAAGACACATATATTCTCAAATACATAAACCTGACATGAAAACAATTTACTCTCTCATTCACTTTCTCCTTGGTAGAACCAAAGCTCACCTTGTGAGAGGTGTGTCTGAATAGAATTTTGGAATTTGCTTGTCTCCCTAAACTGGCATCTTACCACAGCTATTGGTTATAGTTCACTATTCTGGGTTTAAAACTAAAGGGGGAAAAAAAAAAAAACTAAAGGGGAAATGAGAAAGTGCTAATGGTATCGCTTTGAATTTTTTTTAAATATTTATTTATTCATGAGAGACACACACAGAGAGAGAGGCAGAGACACAGGCAGAGGAAGAAGAAGGCTCCATGCAGGGAGCCCGTCGCGGGACTTGATCCTGGGTCTCCAGGATCCCTCCCTGGGCCAAAGGCAGGAGGTCAACCCCTGAGCCACCCAGGGAACCCCCACTTTGGATGTTTGAGACTTGACAGTTTTGGTATTACGTTATTTTTCTTTGCATGCATACTGGAATCAGGCTCATTTTCTTCCCTTGTACATCTATTTTAAAAAAAGAAAAAAATGCAAAGCCCACACTTTCATCTGTTTCAGAGTTTGAAAAATCAGCTCCCCTTTTTATGTATTAATTTTGCTTATGAATATCTTTTAAATACATATCCCTGAACTCAAGATTTTATCCTGAGAGAAAGGCAACTTACATATACAAAGGCTGGAGGACTGTTTTGGAAGTGTTAGGAGGGTTAATTCATTCTTGTGTATAGATTTCAGCTTCATCCAGTTGGAGCAGAGCCAGACAGGGTCATCTACTTTCTTATTAATGGGGAAAACTGGGTAACTTGGGGAAGGAGGTCTGTGGAAATGACCAACTGTACCTGTTTAACCTACCTGCTTGTGGAAGAAATCTTCCCCTGAATGTTTTCACAGGGGCCTCCTTCCAATGACTCACAGATAGTTAGGGTATATGAATGTACAATATAGGCCTTTATACAATGAAGTATCTTTATTCCTTAGGGAATCATTAATTCTCAGTGTTCCCCAGATATGACTGCCCTAGGGTCACTGACCCTCCAGGGCACAACTGTGATTAAAAAGTTATAATTACAAAAAGTCCATAAAACAAAATTAACATTAGGTTGTATTCCAATTAGAATGATATCACCATGAAATCACTAGTCTTTGGTTACGTATATCAAATCCAATTTGTATAAACAAAACAAAGAAAAAGCAAAACCAAATGACAACTAATCAAGATGTCACATCCATTTCCAATGTATTATCATCGTTTGCTTATAATTGTCCCTTCCTGTCCTGGTGACCTTGTTAGAGGGATTCTGATTCAATCATTTGTTTTGTCATCTAGCCTAGTGTGTTTTATGCCTAGAAGTTAGAAAGTTTTTTTTTTTTTTTTAAGATTTTATTTATTTATTTATGAGAGGCAGAGACACAGGCAGAGAGAGAGAAGCAGGCTCCATGCAGGGGGCCCGACGTGGGACTCCATCCCTGGTCTCCAGGATCAGGCTCTGGGCTGAAGGCCGGCGCTAAACTGCTGAGCCACCCGGGCTACCCTATAAATAAAGTCTTAAAAAGAAAATAAAGTCACATGGCATTAATTTGTTTGACTTGAGACAAGAACCAAGCAATTTGCCCAAATAGCTAATTGCTTGATGTTACTTAATTAAATAATCCATCTCTTTCTTATTAATTTATAATTTAAAAATATCATTTTATTTACTAAAATAATTCAAAATTTAACTAGCTTCTGATTATACTAAACACCTTGGAGTTTTAGAAACCTATTAAAGGCATTTTTATATTTCCTTTGTTTTGTAAAACAAATCTTTTACAGAATATAAATGACATATATATGTTTGCTGATTATAAAATTTTATATGTAAGAAGATATAAGTGCAAATATAAAAATAAATATATGTCACATATAAACATATATAATCTACAAAGGTAATGTTCTTTAAGTTTAAGGAGTTTTTTCTTTTTTTTTTTAAGATTTTGTTTATTTATTCATGAGAGACCCAGAGAGAGAGAAAGGCAGAGACATAGGCAGAGGGAGAAGCAGACTCCATGCAAGGAGCCCAATGTGGACTTGATCACACCCTGGGCCAAAGACAGATGCTGAAACCACTGAGCCACCCAGATGTCTTTAAGTTTAGGGAGACTTTTGTTTTTTTTTTCCCTTTATATTTTTATATCTTTCATTAAATTGGGTTCATAGAGTACATGATATATTGCTATATTTAATTACCATTTTTTTTCACCAGCAATATGTTAGGATTTTAGATACTATTAAAATTTCTTCCCACAGCATGTTTTCTAGTATATCTATAAAAGTTCCTATTTGACATTTTGTGATTTTTTAAATTATTTAAAATTTTATTCAAAATTTATTTCAAATGTTCAGTACTTTTAGGATAGAATGCTAAAAAATGGAAATGTTGAATAACAGGATACATCTAATTTAAAATTCTTTACTCATTGCTATTTTTTTTCTAGCAATGTTCCTTAGAAAGCTATTTGTGTTTACATGCTGTCTGCATCTTATGTTCTCCTACTTCTCTCGAACTTATTCCAGTAGATTTTTACATCCATTATTCTCTCGAAAATCCCTTTAACAAGACTGTGTTAATTAACACTTATCAACAATATTTGCCAAATTAACGAGTCTTAGATTAGCTTTATTCACTTGGATTCCTACATCCTCTTGATTTTCCTACTGGATATTCCTTCTCAGTTTTATGGGTTACTGTTCATTGCCTTCACCTCTAAGTGTTGGTGAGTCTCAAGCTCAGTGCTTTCTCAGTTTGTCTATTTTTATCTACAAATCTGCTTTTACTTGTCCATTTCACTTGGTCTTACACCATTGAACAGTGTCTATGTATCAGTACTCCCAATGTAACTCTTCCTCCCACTACACTCCTCTGAATTCAAGATTCCTATATTCAACATCTTAGACATCTTTACTTGGATGTGTACCAAGCATCTCAGATTTATTGTCCGAAACCAAATTCTATCTTAAGTCTGCTCCTCTCTTGCTCTTCTTATCTTAGCACATGGAAACTATGGTTGCTCCAGGCAAAATCCATAGAGTGACCCTTGACTCCTCTTGCTCATATTCTAACTCAATCTGGTAGGAATTCGAGTTGATGGTACCTTCAATGTCTGCAGCATCCAGCTACCACCTTTTCCCACTGATGCTGCCACTCTGGGTTCTCATCCATTATCCTTTCCCTCCACAGTTAATTTTTAACAGAAAGTAATTATTAAAAAAAAATAAATAAACCAGATACTTTCAGTCTCTTACTTGAAATCCTGCAATGGTTGCCAGTTATACCCAGAGTAAAACCTAAATATTTTTATTTATTTTTTCATGAGAGACACACACACACACACGCACACACAGAGAAAGAGAGAGAGAGGCAGAGACACAACACAGGCAGAGGGAGAAGCAGGCTCCATGCAGGGAACCTGATACGGGACTCGATCCCGGGTCTCCAGGCTCATGCCTTGTGCCGAAGGCAGGCGCTAAACCGCTGAGCCACAGAGTAAAATCTAAAATTCTTACAAGGGCTGGCAAGACTTGGAATGATCTGGCCATTGTTGGCTTTTTGACCTCAATCTTCATCCCTATATTCCCTTCCTATCCTTCTCTCTGCACTGACTTCAGATACTCCAGGGCATACTAGCCTTAGGTATTTGTTTTTGTTACTGTACCTAGAATTCTCTTACTTATATACCTTACTCCTTCACCTCTGGACACTTTCACAATGGTGAAATGTGAAAACACTGGAACCAGATTATCTGGGTCTAAACTTTGACTCTGCCATTAAAATACTTGGTTATGTAGCATCCTGAGTCTTGTTTTCATCATCTTTCAAACAAAAATAGTGCTGAGTGAAATAAGTCAAGAAGAGAAAGACAATTATCATGTGGTTTCACTCATAAGTGGGATTTAAGAAATAATGCAGAGGATCATAGGAGAAGGAAGGGGAAACCGAACGGGAAGACATCAGAGAGGGAGGAAAGTCAGGAGAGACTCTTAATTATAGAAAACAAACGGAGGGTTCCTGGAGGGGAAGTAGGTGGGGGGATGGGTAATTGGGTGACTGGAGCATTAAGGAGGACATGTGATGTAATGAGCACTGGGTGTTATATGCAACTGATGAATTATTGAACACTACATCTGAAACTAATGATGTACTATATATTGGCTAATTGAATTTAAATTAAAAATAAATAAGCAAAACAAAGATAATAATAGTAATTGCCTCAAGTGCTTCTTTGACTATTAAATGAGTTAAAATGTAAAAAGATCTAGGGGTGCTTGTGTGGCTCAGTCAGTTAATTGATTTTGGTTCAGGTCATGATCTCAGAGTTGTGAGATCGAGCCCTGCATTGAGCTCTGAGCTGAGTGCGGAGCCTACTTAAGATTCTTGCTGTCTCTCTCTCTCTTTCCCTCTCTAAGTGTGAAAAAACCTAGAATCATGTATGGATTAGCATATATACTATATAAGTATTGATTGCTACCACTACTACCAACTTTCCTCAATTTACTTTTTTTGAACTCAATATCATTTTTCACTATACATTATTTTTACTTGGTTTGTTTGTTGTCTCTTTGTTATCCATTATATGAGTAGAGTTTCAGGTCTCTTTAACTGTAGTTCCTGGTACTAACTGAAGACTCAACAAATTTGACTCCCAACAGTACTGCATTTTTTCTGCATTAATATTAATGATTATATATACAGAGACATATGTGTGTGTGTGTGTGTATAACACTTTGCCAAGTTTGTTCTTTAAAAAAGGTGTTTCTCTTTTATGGATATTTAATTATTGATAAAAATGTAACTTTGTCATTTATATTCTAAATAATAACATTTAAATATCAGGAATGTATATTTTACCAATGATTAAGTAAATATGATAAAAAGGAAACACCAGCTTAAAATAATAAGGTTATAATCTAACAATTGCACTACTAGGTATTTGCCCAAAGGATACAAAAATACAGATTTGAAGGGGTACATGCACCTCAATGTTTATAGAAGCATTATCAACAATAGTCAAACTACGAAGAGAGCCCAAATGTCCATCAACTGACGAAGGGATAAAGAAGTTGTGGCATATATAAAAAATGGAATACTACTCAGTCATCAAAAAGAATGAAACCTTGCCATTTGTTATGAAGTGTATTATGCTAAGTGAAGTAGGTCAAAGAAAGACAAATATCATGTGATCTCACTTATGTGTGGAAATTAATGCACAAAACAGATGAACACATGGGAGAGATGAAAAAAGAGAGATTAGGAAACAGACCATAAGAGACTCTTAAAGATAGAGAACAAACAGAGGTGATGAAGGAAGGTGGGTTGGGGATGGGCATTAAGGAGGAGACACTGTGATGAGCACTTGGTGTTGAATGTAACTGATGAATCACTAAGTTACTCCTGAAACCAATATCTCACTGTATGTCGACTAACTAGAATTTAAATAAAAAATTTTAAAAACAAAAACAAAAACAAAAACATCAAGCTTGCCACTTCTTGGGGCCAAATTGCCAAAAATTTTCTGAAATATTCATTTATTGTTCAACAGTAATTTATTGAGTGTCAGTTTGTGTTAGGAACTGCAGAATAAGCAGCTAAAATGAATCTTCTATTTTGTTATTTTTGCTTTGTACTTTTAATTCCTAATTCAATTGACATGAGACTTTTTTGTTTCATTACCCAATTTGACACTGAATGAATAATTCCCTGCATATGTCTTTTGTTTGTATTTCTTCAGTTTTTATTTAAATACACATACTTATGTGATTATTTCTCTGTTACTGCTAAAGTGCAAATTTGATTTGTTCCTTCAAACAAGTTTTTTTTTTTTTTTTTCCCATGGAGTGACAGTTCGATACCTTTCAATATGATGTTTGCATTGTGAGGAGATTTATGTCCTCTCCTGCTTCTAGAAAATGATCAGACATGGTCATAGGCATTTTATCATAGTTTAGCTTATAATCTGTATTTAGAGGGTTTGCAGAAATCAATACTTCACCTAATTATTGCAGCTCAGAGACCATCACCTGCATGCCTACTGTGCGCAGGTGGCATATGCCATGTTACGTTGCTAGTATATATGCTATTTAATATTTCTATCTTCTCTCTCTGTCTCTCTCTCTGTCTCTCTGTCTCTCTCTCTCTCGAGTAGGCTTTTACCCAGCTGGCTCTTTTGGCTTTCTTGGTTCATTAAAGGATTAAATATCCATTATTCTCCTTCAATGCATTCTAGGTTGGCTTTCTGGTCATACCAAATGTCAAAGTTGTAATTGTGAAAAAGTAGTAGTTTGACACTGAATTTGAAAGATTTTCATTACTGATTATTTTTTTCCAGATTATTTGGTACTGCTGAATATGCAGTATCTTGGCACAGAATTTAAAAGTTCCACAGTGACTATTGCCCTCCTTACTATATAACATGAAAGCAGTTAGTTAACTTTTCCACTTTTAATCAGGATCCAAAGGTTCAGAATATCTGAGAAATTAAGAAAAAAGCCAGCTTCTGTCACTGCCATTCTTCATTTGGTGATTTTAATTAAATAATCACAGTCATTAAGAAAAACAGAAGTCAGAGTTTACTCCAGTATTGATGATGAAACTATCTCTCTGTGTCTTGTTATAAAACTCTTCATTGCAAACAGAATTCTCTACTGTAATTGCTTCAAGTAGGCTACTTGCTAATCAGTTTCAAGGGACCTTATTAAAATTACTAGTTTTTCAGTTTTTTCATTGGGACATATTAACTGAAACCAATCTCAGCAAACATAAACTTTCAGTTTAGGATTAATGAATCTGGAGTAAAGTTTGAGTGTGTGGAGATAATCTTCTGATTCCTTGGGGATGGCTATTTCCTCTACCTTGGACTACTTCTTTTGGGAGATAAAATAGTGTAGTGGGAAGGGAAAGCGATGTGAAGCCAGATCTAGGTTTGCACGCAGGCCCTTCTCCTATCTACCCATGTGCTCTTGGGAAGGCCATAAATTCTGAGCCTCAATTAAGAATGAAACTATTACCTACAGCACAGGGATATTTTGAAGAGTCAATCCACAATGGATATTAAATTAGTCTGCAAACTGCAAATTGATGATATAATGATTATGAGTAGAATATTAATGATCATCATAATAACAGTGACTAAAATCTTTTGGTTGCTTATTATGTACTGGGCAAGATACTAAAAAGGTCTACATACATATCAATGAAAAAGCAATTCTTATTCTCCCCCAAACAAGAATCTTATTCTAACAATGAACTCCATATCATGCCCAGGGAATAGTAAACTATTAATCACACTTCTAAATTCTCTCATTTTTCAAGGCATACATATCAGCTGCAACATGTAATTTTTTTTCCATTTTGAGTTCCACAAATTGTTATGTTTCTACATACAGGTCTCTTTCAAATTGATTGATTCCATAATATTAAGCCAGTATCTTGTTTGAGGGAGATCCTGAAATGCATCTGATATATCTCTCTTGCATAGGGGGCATTTCTAATATTTTATTCTCTTACGGGGTTTAGGCAAAACTCATTTGTATGATCTACAATGTTCTGTGTCCATGGTCCTGTCTTTTCTAATTTCTTCTGCTTTTTCCTTCCACATCCACCACAAAATTCTTCTCCTTCAACGTGGCTGTACATCTTGTCTTTGTATATTCTGTGTCACTGAAATACTTTCCCACAGCTTTTCCTCTTTTCAAAGGCTAATTTGCTCTCATCTTCTTAGTTCAAGATCAAAAGTTAAGATCTTCATAAAATTCTCACTAAATTCACAGAATTTTCTCTTCACTTGATCCTCCAAAGGGGGAAGAATGTTGACTGATCATTTCTCAGGGTACTCTGTGTCTTCCTTATGTCATTGTTATATTTCTCATGCTATATTATAACATACATTTCCCATCTTTCTCATTAGACTCTGAGCTACCTGATAAATAAAATAAATAAAACGTTTTAAGGATTTTTAAATAAATTATAGAATAATTTGAATAAAATGATCTAAAAGAAAAGAAACAACATAGTAGATTATTGGGGCACCTGGATGGCTCCGTGAGTTGAGCATCTGCCCCGGGCTCTGGTGGTGATCCTGGGGTCCCTGGGTCCTGGTCCTTTTTCCTTTCCCTCTGTTTTTCACCCCCCGCTCATGCTCTGTCTGTATCTCTTATAAATAAATAAATGAAATCTTTAAAAAAATAGTACTTTATAATTATTTCTAAGCCAATGATTATATTTCCTTAGTAATTTTTATTCAAATATTTTTAATGTATGTCTTTGATCAATACACACATATATAATAGATTTCACAATATTGTTAATAAATTTTTCCCAGTTTGTTTTTTTAAAGATTTATTTATTTACTTTAGCAGAGGAGGGGCAGGGGGAGAGGGAGAGACAGTCTTATGTAGACTCCATGCTGAGCATAGAGCCTGACACAGGGCTTAATCTCATGACCCTCAGATAATGACCTGAGCCGAAACCAAGTGTCAGACACACAACCGATGCACTAGGTGCTCACCCCATTGTGTTTTTTGACATTTCTAGTAAGAGTGCCATTTCTGATGAAATTTTATTATTCCAGTTCATTGTGACCCATGGGTTTTGTTGATCACATTATTTGTGAAACATGTTTTTATTTCTTTTTTCAAAAAATTTATGTATTTTATTTTTCCTTTGTATAGACTTGCTGGCTTCTGCAACAATACTTTAATAGATGTACTGATATTTTAACTCCTCAACTAATATGACTACATACAAATTTTAAAACCTTTTTTAATCCTTTTAGTAAATGAATTACTATTAATAAACCTATTTATTAGGGACATTTTTATTTTCAAACATACACAGAATGAGAAGTTTTCATATAATTATCCCTACCCCAATAACAATTTTCCAGCTTCAGTGTCTACATTAATGGTCAAATATATTTTATCTATACTTCTTACTTCATCTATCAGCCCGCAAATGTTATTTTGAAATAAATCCCAGAATTTGCACCATTTCATTTGTCAGTGTTCTCCAGGCAAAGACCACCAGGAACAACCTCTGGTCAGTTGTGTTATTGTTGCTTGGTTCAACAAGACAGGTTGAGCACCATGGGAAACAGGCACATCTCAGTAAGGGGGCTCAGGGACCAATCTTGATATGGGACTTTATCCTCTGAGGCTATCTGGGATAGAATTCAAAAAATCATGGTTACAATCTGGATTAGATGCTGTCATGGAGTAGCTGAATTTTTATGATTTGATATGTTAATGGTTTTTATTGAGAACATGGACAAATTGGAGTCGGGCTAAAGTTTTAATTGGCAAAGAAGCAATAGTTCCTTATATTCACCAGGTGAAGATATTTGATCATTTTTGCGGTTTAGGCACTATTCTTGATTTTGTCTAGATTTCCAGCATTATTACTGAGTGACCCTGTTTTTATATTGCTTCATTACCATTACCAAGTAACCTTTTCTCATGTTGATATTCTGTGAAATGATTGATATTACAGATTATAATTTAGTATAAATAATATTGATGTTACTATAGCTTAGCTTTTTTAGTGTCAGACCAGATCCTACCTGACAGTTGTCAAGAGATATTTCTTTCTTCCTCATATCCACACGTATCTCCCTTAAGATATATTATTTTGATCACATGGATAAAATGTAAAGAGTTAATATTTTAAGCTGAGAGTAAAGATCTCTACATTTTATAGATCATTTCCTCATTTCTAAGAATAGTAATCTTGTCCATTCTTTAAATCCTGGCTTGAGTGTTTCATTTATCCAAAAATCTTGGAATGCCCCCCCTCACTTAAATAAATAGAAATGATTTTACTCCCTAACAAATTTCCAAAGCATTTAATTTTCAAAAGCAACAAAAAAATGAGATGAGTTTCAATGGAATTTGAGAATTATTGGTCAGATTACTGAGAATAAACCTCCATAATTCAAATGAAGAGATGTGAACAAGCAAAGCATAGTGAGGCACCTAAATCCTAACAACAGTGCAATTTTATTGCCACCTCTAGGTCTGAAGGGACATAGAGAGATGTAGGAGCCGAAGGGGAGCAAGGCTGTGGATGAAAAGCTGACTGAAGGGAGCCAGAGAGAGGGTTGTATCTGCTGTTTGAGACATGGTGCCAAAGCAAGGAGAGAGTAGGGACAGGGACAAAGTGCCCTGACCTCCCTTTCTAGGTGCCATCAAGCCTCTTGTCACAACTTCCTTTTGGCTGCATTCAGTTAGATCCAGCTCTCATGCATGCCTGGAAGATTTAGTCAGTATGTTTATGCTTAGAGCAGAGAAAGGAAGAGAAGTGCCAATTATTTCTGGGGTCAAAGTATGGTTTTTCCACTTACCCAGTAGGTGACCTTGAGCAAGGTGTCCAATCTCTACTTTCTTCCTTTGAAACTAAAAATAATACAATTGTGAAAATTAAATGGATATATAATTATATATAATATATATAAATGTATATTTATAAAATATATCTCATGTAAATATATAAAAATTAGGCACACACACATACATAAAGTGCCTGGAACAATATGAGTGACTCTAAATCAGTAAATAATAAGCATTTGTGGATATTACTGATAGTGAAGACAGTGATGCCCTTTTATTTATTCACAGGAGGAAGCAGAAAATTATTTAAGGGCAAGGAGCCTTAGTTTCCTCATCTGTTTAAATGATCATGTTAAATTAAATGACCTCAAATGTTTAGATTGAGGATGATGCAAATAATTTGTTGTAAAGCCTTGAGAAATTGAAAACAAAGGTTAGCGTTGGTAAGGTTGTGGAGAAATTGTCTTGTACATGATTGATAAGAACATAACATGGTATAGCTGCTATAGAAAACATTATAGAAGTTCTTCAAAGAAATGAAAATAGAACTGCCATATCCTTCATCACTCTCACTTCTGGATATATATCCAAAAGGATTGAAATCAAGAACTAGTAGAGATATCTGGCATCCCCATGTTCCTTGCACTGTTATTCTCAATAGCCACAATGTGGCAACAACTTAAACACCCATTGATGGGTGATGAGTAAAGAAAATGTGGCATATACCTACAATAGAATATAATTCAGCCTTGAAAAAGAATGAAACTCTGCCAAATATGATAACATGAGGGTATTACACTAAGTGAAGTAAGACAGCGACAGAGGATGAATACTGCATTATTCTACTTAAATGAGGTTTCTAACAGAATCAGACTTATAGAAAGAGCATACTGGTGGTTTCCAGGGACTGGGGAATGGAGGAAATGAGAGTTGTTTGTCAATGGATAGAAAAGGTCCATTATATGAGATGAATAAGTTCTAGAGCTCTGATGTACAACATTTTGTCTGTAGTTAACTGTGTTGTATTGTGCACTTAAAAAATTGTTAAGGGGTGCAATCTCATGTGAAGTGTAAGAAAAGAAATAAAACTTAAAAAAGCGTTGTTTATCAATGACAAGGTAAGACAATATACATTTCCAGATTTCAGAGAAAATTTGACAAAGAACTGAAATGCATTCATTGTATTTATCAGTAGGATGATAGACAAGCTATAAAGAACTGGCTTCAGTGGTGGAGGAAAAAGCTGAATTGGAAAGGGCAAAAGAATGGGAGATATTGGTAGCAATAGACAAAATTTCTAGGAATTTTGGCTTCTGCTATGAGTTTTGTTTTATGCACATGCATGTATCTACTAATATATGATAAGAATTACACCTGAAAACAGTTTTCCAGCTTGAAATTTTGTGTGAAACCAAAATTTTACCATTAATAGCACATTTTACTTGCTGTATAAATTCACCAAGATAGAATCTGATACTGGGCAGAAGCAATTCTGGTTTTCAGGTAGGTTTCTGGATTATTTTGGCTATATTTATTGTTTCTTCTTACTTTTCAAAGCAAACATCTTCTGAATGCTTCTTAAACTTACTTATAGAGTCAATGAGTCCATCACATACATAATTTTTTAAATGCAAAGTCATATTTATTTGGTTTTACAATTGAGGCTTAAAAAGAATATGGACATTGTCCAAGGTCTCATAAGTTAGTTACTCAGGATTTAAGTTTTCCTTTCACAAAACTTGAATTTTTTGATGAACTAAGGTTTATAATCTTTTCATGTTGTTTCTAGTAGCATAGTATACTTTTTGCCTTTATGGAAATTGTCTGATTGGTATACTTAAAGTATGATTCCTTCAGGAATACAGATAACAAAGATTTTTTTAACCTTCCCAATATAATTTGTCCAACTCATCTTAACTTGAGAAACATAAGAAAGGAAATATTTCAGCTTTTGGATATCTCCAGACATTCAAGCTTAAACCCAAAGGGATCTAGGAGCTAATAAATCACCCAAACAACTTCAGAATGAGCTCACTGGGAGCCAAGCTCATCGCTAAACAGGTGAGTCATGGAGTTTGTATATGGAGTGAATCACCAATGCTCTACCTGTAGCCAGGCTTCCCATTAGAAATCTCTCTCCATTGATGAGTTGTGGTTCTTGATGGAATTAGTCTGGTTTTTAGAAGCTATAAACACCCTAACTGCATTTCTTATTTTCATACTCTTTTATTTTCACACTCTTTGGTTTTCAGTAGTTTCTAAAGGATGTCTGTTTCTTTCTTCATCTCCAGTTCCCTGTCCTTCCTTCCCTCTTTTCCCTTCTCTGTCTGTCTCTCTCACACACACACTCGATAAATGACTTCATATTGAGTTAGCTAGATAATCTAAAATCACCCTCTGTCCTACAGTAGTACCCACAAAAACTAGTTATTATATTACATTTCTCAATGGAGGAGAAATATAAGGGCAGGTGGGCTTTTCTGTCTAAAATTCCCTTATGAGAATGGGTGACCAAGAATGGTTCTACACTTAAATGCTGGTACAGTATTTTTCTATCTTTGGCCTTTGGAAACACTAAAAGTATTGTAAAAATTTCTCTCTTACATAAAGAATTGATACTCACTGTAATTTTTGAGTCCAGAAATCCACTGGATTTCATTTTTCTAATATTGCTTCTCAGAAGAGGTGCTTGGCCTCAAGAAAGGATTTAAGGCAATCATACTCACAGTAGTGCTTCCTAACCCTTTTTTAATGTCATGTCATGTCATTGGCATGTATTTTGGGAAACACAGAGGGAGTGTCTGATAGCTGAAGAAATCACAACATTTACACATCTGTACACCTGTACACCTAGTATCCTAGTGATGCTTCGTGTGCCTGTGCAGGCTGGTAAGCTCTGGGTAAGAAACCAAGCTTGGTAAAGTCCTGGAATGAAGGATGCTTGGCTTAGAAAAGCCACACAGACCCTTATAAAGCAGGGAGCAGGACTGGATAAGACCAGGCAGTGAGTAAATCAGGAAATGACTAATAGAGCAGTGGATAGGACAGAAGAGGTTTCCCAATGACTATTTCTTTCTTCTCTGATTATTGAACTCTTTTACTGTGCAAAGCTTTGCCATTGAGTTAATTGCCAAAGTATGTAGACACATCAGAGATATGTCCCTAATCTTTAATAAGCAAGGCGAATCCTTTAAGAATTAGTATAAAAGAGAGCTTTAATGTGCTCTGCAACTGTGTTTTGAGAACCTCGATGGGCAAAATGGAATCTACAAAGACTGATGAGGAACCAAATAAATGAAGTGGCTCATTTTGAAAAACAATATCCAACTACCAGAAAGACTAAAAATGATAATTACTAATTAATTTTGGTATTCAAATAGCTGAAAATAACAAGTATTTGCCTCATTATACATAGTTAAGTAAACATCTAAAACTTTTTGTCAATACTTTAAATAGGTACATAGATGTAATTTTTCATGTTATAAATATTGACTTTCATATATATATGAATTTATATGTACATATATATATACATACACACACACACATATATACCTAGAGTTGAATGTATCAAAAATAGTGTAATATTATGGTAATCAATAGTTACCATGTCTTTTGAAAGTACAGAGACTCCTTTGTAAAATTAGATAGTATAGGGAATTTTTTTCTTTCTCCTTGAATTCATTTGTCCATTCAATTTCCACCAAAAGAAAAAGTAAACTTAATATAATATTTCTTTGTGAAAACTATTTCCTTGGTTATTTTGCCTTATTCCTCTAAAACACAAATACACACATACACACTGTTTGGAATTTTATTCTTGTAGTGATATATTCTATAGCTTTTATATGTTATAGTAATAAAATATTTCTATTTGAGTTATAATCACAATTAAATGATTAAAATAACCTATATATTTACAATGTTGATGAATAATTATTCAATACAGATTTCATTTGAAATTTATCTTATTAATGAGATGGGAGTATATTTATGGGGTGACATGAAAGGAATTATGTAAATGCCCAAATGTTGGAGCAAGGATCATAACATGATTCCAGATAAATGAGAGATATGCCTTGCATTTGTAAACTGTGAGAAGTGTGGGTTTTGAAAAGGGAAGACAAAAACAATAAACAAAAAGCCAAGAGCACAGGTGCTTTCTCGGGCAAATGATTTTCAGAAAGGAGGAGATAAAAAAATGGAGGAATTGAAAATTAATTTTCTTCAAACTATTCTTGTCTACATAACCGTTGGTGAGTCTTTTTACATGAGTAGAAATAGCCATACTCCAATTTGAATTCCACTGGCATGGTGGAGTCATTGGTACTCAAACTAATTCAACCCAAGATCAGGCAAAAAAAAAAAAAAAAAACTCAAAAGAAAAATAAAAGTAAGTTTGAAAGTATGGCTGATCTCTGCTTGTTATTCTTATGAATTTGTTCTTTAGGCTACTTATTCCCAAATAGGTCTGTATATTGGAACCCCCTGGGGGGGCTTTACAAATACTGATGCCTAAGTGCTGCCCAGATGTTCTGATTAAATTGGTAGGGGTTGCCTAGGTGTGGAGATGTTAAAAATTCTATAGGTGATTCCAATGTGCAGTTAAGCGTGAGTCAGAATTCACTTTAGGAGGGATGCAATGAAGCAAGAAACAATAGTGCTTATGAGATAAATCTTTAGGTGAAATATGTCAATGATTTTGATGATTTCCCCTCGAAATTGACAGAGATGTGGAAATGATGGAATAATTAGTAAGACTTTGAGACAGTGGTTGCTTTAGAACAGCCTATAGCAACTAAATGGATGCTACAAGAAAAATTTACTTTTAAAAAATTAGAAGAATTGGTAAAATAATCCAGAGAATTGTAAGGTAGATGCAAAACCATAAATGCCTTATTTTATGGGCACTCTAACAAATACTTGTAGGCAATTTTGTTTCTAGGTGATGTAAAAGTAACTTGAGTTTGGAATCCAGGCTCCACCTTTATATGCAACTCCACTGTAAACTTTGTTTTCTACCAGTAATGTGGCACATAAATATTCCATATAATACTAAATAACTACAGTTATTCTGAAGCATGCTTCAAGAACTCCACCTCCCCATACGTATTTCCATAAAACTTTGCTTGCAACTAATTATTTCCTTAGGATTTGTTACTAAAAATGAAACCTACTAGAGTGTTTTGGATATTTTTAATCGCTTGGAATATATTAACATGTTTATGGGGGAAAGAAGTTTATCTACCTATAGTTTAAAATAATAAGTTATCTGATAAACTACTTAATAAATGTTAATTCTTTGGACAGCAAACTTTAGAATGGTGAATTTTGAATTGGAAAAAATCATAAGTCTAATTCCTATGCAAATAAAATCCTGTGTTTTTTTTTCATATTTCTGATTAATTTTATTTTAGCTTTTACAGCTTCAAGTACATATTCTATATGTAGAGGAGAGGATATAGAAAGAAAGTAAGTCATAGTAGATTAGTTTGATATTTTTTAAGACTGTGGGAGCATGCAAATAAGTTGAAGAAGGGAAATATTAATATAACTTCATTTATGAGTTACATATTTCTGTCCTGCCATATTTATAAGTAAAAGGAAGAGATGGTGGCAGCAGAAATGCTGAAATATTAGTGTCAGTTGTCTCAAGTGTTTTTTTTCAGGTAGTACTGAAATTTTAACCAGCAGCCTTCCATATTCTCTAAAATTATAAAACAAAATAATGTTCAAGAAGGCTATTCTGAGAGTGTGGGACTTTGCTCTCTGAGATAAGAATGCATGTCATCAGAGAGCTAAAGTGTACTTTTTGTCCACAAAACAACATGGTTCAAGACAAGAAGACAGCAGTGATCACCTTTTGCCAACATTGGCAGAAGCCATGAGACGTGTCATTGGTATTCTTCAGCTTGCAGCAAAATTCACTGAAATAAATGGCTGATGTCAATATCACCTATGTCACTGAGTTCATTCTCAAGGGAATTACAGATCGGCCAGAGCTCCAGGCCCCATGCTTTGTGGTATTTTTCATCATCTATCTGGTCACAGTGGTGGGAAACCTGGGGTTGATAACTTTAATCAGGATTGACTCTCGACTCCACACACCTATGTACTTTTTTCTCAGTCACTTGGCCTTTGTTGACCTTTGCTATTCTTCTGCTATCACACCAAAGATGATGGTGAATTTTGTTGTGGAATTCAACATTATTCCTTTCCATGCTTGTGCAACACAACTGGGCTGTTTTCTCACCTTCATGATCACTGAGTGTTTCCTTTTGGCTTCTATGGCCTATGATCGCTATGTAGCTATCTGTAGTCCCCTACACTATTCAACCCTGATGTCAAGAAGACTCTGCATTCAATTAGTGGCAGTTCCATATATATACAGTTTTCTGGTTGCCCTGTTCCATACCATTATCACATTCCGTCTAAGTTACTGTGGCCCCAATGTAATTAACCACTTCTACTGTGATGACCTCCCTCTCTTGGCTCTGTCCTGCTCAGACACACACATGAAGGAAATTCTGATCTTTGCCTTTGCTGGTTTTGATATGATATGTTCCTCTTCCATTGTCCTCACCTCCTACTTCTTTATCATTGCGGCCATTCTAAGGATCCGCTCTACCCAGGGGCGACGCAAGGCCATTTCCACCTGTGGCTCCCATATGGTGGCTGTCACTATTTTCTATGGAACCTTGATCTTTATGTACCTACAGCCCAAATCAAATCACTCCTTGGACACAGACAAAATGGCATCTGTATTTTACACAGTGGTGATCCCAATGTTGAACCCTCTGATCTATAGTCTAAGGAACAAAGAGGTGAAAGATGCCTCAAAGAAAGCCTTGGATAAAGGTTGTGAAACCTTAAATCTGTTAAAATTAAGAAAATAATGATAATAAATACTTTATAATATGCAAAAAGGTAAATAAATCCCACTTCTTCCTGATGACACTTCTTTTATTCTTTCCTAATGGTTTGAAAATGTAACTGCACTTCAGCAGACCTTGACCTTTTCTACAAGAACCCAGGCCTGGGTCTGGAAGTCAGTGTGATTCAAAGAATCCCATTCAGACCATTGCAGCCTTTATAGACCACTGAAATTATGGTCAAGTACACCCTCAAACACACATCTGTGTATCTCAAGCAAAGGAAGCAGAATGTTTTTGTTAGAACTTACTACTCTGGAAGTAGGGCTGCCTGAGTTTGAATGCTATGCTCTACATTTATTAGCCACCTTGGACTATTGACTTAAAAAATACTTTAAAAAATACTAAAAAAAATATTATGACTCTGTCTCTAATTCTGGAAAGTAAAAGGACTGAATTCATTGGTTTGTTTTAAAGATGAAACAAGTCAATATTATGAAATTGTTACAACATCCTGTGATAAGTGCTATGTATGTTTTTACTATATGTGTTGTTTGTTGTATATAATTAAAGATAAATTCATTGAGTTCTGAAAGGCTTATCAGTCTTGAAGAAAGAGGAACAAAGTTTGGTTAGGTTTCTACTACCTTCCAGGCAATCAAGTAGTATCAAGTAGTCCTAGTTAACACAATCAAATAAGCCTAAGAAATGTCTAAGACTTTACCTGTGGGCCTCAATTATGTATAAAATGCCTAAGTTCACATAACTAATAATGCGATAATTCTTAATGTAAATTTAAGTCTATCTGAATTTTGCTTCCTTGACAATAGATTTTTAATAAAGCTATTGCAACATAGATAATCTAATCTTAAATGTGTCATTATCAGATTTTTAAATATAGTGGGAAGACATTTGTTTATGAGAAATTATGTTATTAAATGAATGAATGAGTTCAACGTACCTATACATTTGTTCAAATAGAAATGATCTTAAGTTATAATGTTATCTATCTATGCCTGCTATTTATTCGATTGCCCTTGTAGGTTTGAGACATGAAATTTGACAAAAATAGCAATTTGTAAGATTTTATAATTTTTATGTTTCATAAAAAGCAATTAAATTAGTTTTTAATGTTATCTTATTATTTTACCATTTTAGAAGGAAATTATGATAGTTTCAGTAATTATCTAGAATATAGTTTGAGGTTTGTAATGCAGGGGACTATTTCCTCTTCTGTATTTAATTTGTAAATAACTCAGACATGCTGCTAGAGGTGCTGTGAGAATCATGTGAGTTAAATGGATTCTTATATTTTTAAAGTAGGTTTGATGGAGAAGTGTGGTGTTTCTATTCACTACACTCTTCCTGGTAGATGTATGTTTATATGAATAGATACACACATTCTCATATATCACATACAAAACACATTAAAAACATCTTAGCCAGTCTCTTTCAGCAGGTGAGGAAATTTGGACCTATAAATCTTGACACTTCTTTCCATTTCACATAATCGTTACACACAATGCTTAAGTGCTAATTGAAATGACATTTTCATTTTTTATACAATTGTAATTCCTTCCTTTTAGTAGTCACTTCTTAAGGCAAACCTGGCTTTTCTCAGGGATGTGGACTAAGAAATTCAAGTATACTTGACAGACTTATTATTTAGTTTCTTGTTGGGCAGATGCACACAGGTCTGTGCAGCCTCCAAGACTATATACTCCAACAACTGCTCTAGGTGCCTGGGGTCATCCTCTCAGTCAAAATATTAAAATCAGAGCAGCTGGGTGGCTCAGTTGGTCAAACATCTGACTCTTGATATCAGTGCAGGTCTTGATCTCAGGATCTCAATCTCAGGGTCATGAGTTCAGGCTCTGCATTGGCCTCCATGCTGGGTGGAGAGCATACTTAAAAAAAATGACATTCTCCATTTTGTCTCCAGGTGTATTTAAATAAAATGTTTGTATTTTGACCCTTCCTTCTGTCGTCTCTATGGTGTTTTTGTGAAGGGATATAGAATTAAGGAGCTGATTACAAAAATTAAAAGCATATAATCCATTTGGCTGTGTTCAAAATTAGTGAAGAACATGACTCATTTCAGAAGGTTTGGCCCCAAACATGAGGCTTGTTACTCCTACTTTTGTGGCATATAAAGCTCCAGTTACTTATAAAATAAGGAAAATACTCATCTCTCAAACTAGTGTATGAGCACTTAGCAATGTATGTGAGAACATGGTACAATCATTGGCACCTAATTTGAGGTTGGTAAATACCAGCTTTATTATCATCATCAGTGACATGGACCATCCCTGAAGACATGTTCCTATAGATAAAGGATATTTTTTGTAACTATAACTGATTAGTGGTTTACATTGGATAAAAATCCAAGCAATTGTCTTGCTATATTGATATTAAAAGTTTTAGATTTTCTATTAGATTTTCTTATTTTGGGGGTGTCTGGGTGGCTTAGTCAGTTAAGTCTCTGCTTTTGGCTCAGGCCTTGATCCCAGGGTCCCAGGATGGAGCCCTACATAGGGCTTCCTGGTCTGCGGGGAGACTGCTTCTCCATTTGCCCTTGTCCCTGCTTCTACTCCCTGTGTGTGTGTGTGTGTGTGTGTGTGTGTGTGTGTGTATCAAATAAAAAAAATCTTAAAAAAATATTTAATTTGGCTACTCTTCACTTTTTTTTTCAGTTTGTTGATTGAAGACTTACTTGTCCTAAGAAGAACTGTGCTGTTTATGTATAACTTGTTTTATTTTAACAAAAAGCCATTGCTCAGTTCTAAAATTTTTGCACTAACACAATAATATTAAGAATAATACAAGTAAAAATAGATGACATTTATTATGTGTTCACTGTTGTTTGGCTTAATTCTATGTGTTCAGCATTTATAAACTCCTTTAATATTCTTATCCATACTAAGAAATAAGTCACACACATTGAAGTTTGATATGTGAAAACTGGATTTACAAGGTCAAGAAATTAAGTGGTCTTTTACCTATTTTACCTTCCAAAAGAATAATTTAAACCTGTACAAAGTTAAAATTCCTTAAAAACATGCTTTAATTAAAATAGTTCAATTGTTTTAGAGGCACAAGATTTTCAGGAATGTATGTAGAATGTAAGTCTTCTGATAAGTATAATGTACATTTTTTGTAATACTTATTTCTAACTCCCTCATAGTCTCTCAATTATATTTCTTATTTATGTATTAGTTCAGAGGAACACATTTTTTTCTACATTTTTTTGACTTCAAAACAATAATATTAGAATGTAATCTATGAAGAAGAACCACTAGTGATTATATATTTATAGACTCTTTCCCTGCTCAGGACTTCTTTTTGGCACTAAATTTGGTCACTAAACAATTAAACTAAACATAGGGTATCGGCATTTTATTATGTACGTATTCATACAGATTGAGGATCATTCAATATAACTTCCTAAAAGTCTCAATTTATTCATTTTTATTTTTAAAAGATTTTATTTATTTATTTATTTATTTATTTATTTATTTATTTGAGAGAGAGAGACAGAGAAAGAAGGAGAGAGAGAGAGAGACAAAGAGAGAGAGAGAGAAAGAGAGAGACAGAGAGAGAGAGAAAGAGAGACAGAGAGAAAGGAGCAGTATGGGGAGGGGCAGAGGGAGAAGCAGACTCCCCACTGAACAGTGAGCCAGACACAGGGCTTGATCCCGGAATCCTGGGATCAGGACCTGAGCTGAAGGCAGGTGCTTAATCCACTGACCCACCCAGGAACCCCTTTAAAGTCTCAATTTATAGACAAGAAAATTGTGCTTTCACTTGCTGAGGTCCATAGGTTCTAAACCAAGGCAGGTTCGCAATAGCAAACCTATTTTTATGACATCAAAGTGTGGAAGTGAAATATGGCTAGGCTTTATGGAAACTGTTCATAATCTGACTTTTCAGAGAGATGGAAGATTCTTAGAAACATTTGAAGCTAACATCACTGGTAGGCAAAGGGATGATAAAGGCAGGAGGTCTTCAGCTCCATATGTGATGACCTTTCTCTCTACTCTTTTTTCCAGAGTTTATGAACAACAGGGGAGATATATTTTCTGAGCCAGACTAAGGCTCATATATCTTTCCAATTATTTCTTAAACTTGTGAAATTTTAATTTAAATCTGGACTTTAGGTGACATTTTTGTGAACCACCATTCAGTATTTTAAAAATCCCAACATTGTATAACTGTAGTTGGAAATAGAAGATAGCCATTAAAAAATGAAACTTCATAGTTGGACAAACTTGACCACAAATCTTGTCCCCCCCCCCAGTTATTAGATGTGCATTGTGTTAATGAATTATATAAACTGTTTTGATTTTTTGTTTGTTTGTTTTTAGATACCTGTCTCAAGTAGGGTGCTAGGAAAGTTAACTGAGAAATTAGTTAATGTAACTAAACTAGAGCACTTCTGTAAGCACCTGACACATGGAAAAACATTCAATAGAAAGACAAACAGAATATGATTTCACTCATATGTGGAATTTAAGAAGGAAAACAAAAAAGGAAAAAGGGAGACGAAACAAACAACAGACCCTTTCACTATAGAACAAATTGATGGTTACCAGAGGGAATATGAGTGGGAGGATGGGTGAAATAGGTGTTAGAGATTTAAAAAAAAAAAAAAATCAGTGTTAGCGCTACTTTTACTTTGAAAAGTTTCAAACTAAATAAATTCATTATTTATTTGTCTATTCATTGCTAAAGGTAACAAAAGCAGCTTAATTCTTTCTTCAAGAAAAGAGATGCTTATTATAATAGCAGGAGTGAAGTAGCCTAAAAATTTCAATTTAAAATATCTTCATAAACACATCATACAAAAGGAAATTTAAAAGAATTGAAATGCTTTAAAGATCACAATAAAGTCATTTCTTGGCTTTTATATTTTCACTTTGTTGACTTTGAAATGAAACATGTCATGTTGCCAACTATTTTGTAAAATCTAAAACCTAATAAAAGGGATCATTGATACAATAACAATGTTAATAATTAAGTATAATAGTGACACTATGTTTGCTGTGTTGGGAACCAAGCAATGCCCTTTTTCTTTAAAGATTATTTATTTATTTATTTATTTATTTATTTATATTGGAGAAAGAGAGAGAGAGAGAGAGACCATGAGGACGGAGAGGGGCAGAGGGAGAGAGGCACAGAGACTCCCTGCTGAGGAGAGCCTGACACTGAGCTCAATCCCAGGACAGCAAGATCAAGACCTGAGCCAAAATCAGATGCTTAATCGACTGAGCCAGGTGCCCTGGGGATGCCTTTATATTTAAAGTCTTATTTAATCCACATAAGCACTCCATGAGAAAGTAACTATTACCACCTTTTGCAATTAGGAAACCAAGATACACAAATGTAAAATAATTTTCCAAAAAAATAAAATAAAATAAAATAAAATAAAATAAAATAAAATAAAATAAAATAAAATAAAATAAAATAATTTTCCAAGGGCAACAGTTCTTGGAAAAGCTAAGATAATTGCCAAACTGTGGGAATAAGGAGTCCACATTCCTAACTACATACTTCTATTAAATAGGCAGTGGATTATAATCATGTAAAGTGACTTCACTAAACTAAACTAGTACAGGATCAGTGTCACAATAATGTCAAGGTCGCTCTGTTGGTGCTATTTCTTAGCTAAATGCAGAAAGTATTAGGGAAATTATCCATAGTGTTAAACCGAAATTCCTTGCTATTAACTTTGACGTGTTTTCCAGATTATCTATGCAGCTACTTGAAATACAAGATACCAGATGTTGATCTATTTCAGTACAACCCAATTTTTTCAATATGACACAGAATCCAAATAAAGCCACTATTCCCCCATACTCTGTTCCTTTGATTTTGGAGAAGATGTCATGGTCAAGCAGGCTTAGAATTCTGCCCCTGCCCCCCCAGCTCTCTCTGGCTCTCATTCTTTCACTCTTTTCTTTCTCCTTTTACAATTCAATAACTTAAAAGTTATAGAATGCTTTTCCTATGGAATCACAAATGGAACAGTGGGTAAGACATATCCTGATTGAACTTGAGCTCTGAAAGTGAGGAATTCAAACCTATCATTTATCAGCATTGTAACTCTAGGTAAGACACAGCTCAAAGTCCTCTGATCCCTTCCTGTCCAATGTTTTTTCAGTTATTTGACAGCCAAACACAACTTTGCTATAATTCTTTTCAGTGCATTTTTTACCTCCTGATTTCTCAAGCTGTAGATCAGTGGGTTTAACATGGGAATCACTACCACATAAAACACTGAAGCAAATTTATCTCTGTTCAGAGAATGGCTTGACTTGGGCAGTAGGTACATAAAAATGATTGTCCCATAAAATATTGTGATGGAGGTTAGGTGGGAAGCACACGTAGAAAAGGCTTTCTGTCTTCCTTCAGTAGAATGGATCCTTAGGATGGTAAAGAAGATGAAGATATAAGAAATTATTACAAGTAGTAGAGAGCAGAGGGTATTGAATCCAGCAATGATGAACAACATCAGCTCTTTGAGGTGAGTGTCAGAGCAGGCCAGAGCAACCAAGGGAACATCATCACAATAAAAGTGGTTGATCACATTGGAGCCACAAAAAGACAAGTGGAATGTTGCCACTGTCTGTATGAGACCCACTGTGAATCCGTAAGCATATGTGCTAGCAATCATTCGATTACAGAGCTTTCTAGGCATGAGAATGATGTAGAGTAGAGGGTTGCAGATGGCCACATACCGATCATAGGCCATGATGGCAAGCAAATACAGTTCACAAACTACAAATGTGATGAAGCAGCACACCTGAAGGGCACATGCATAAAATGTTATACTTTTCACATCACACAGAAAATTCACCAAGGTGTTTGGGGTGACAGATGAAGTAAAACAAAAATCAACAAAAGCCAGGTGGTTGAGAAAACAGTACATGGGTGTGTGAAGCTGAGGGCTGACTTGGATGAGCGCAATCATACCGAGATTACCAATGACACTAGCTAAATAGATGACTAGGAATATACCAAAGAGAATGGCTTGAAGCTCTGGATTATCAGTGAGCCCCAAGAGGATAAACTCAGATACTACTGAATGATTGCCTCTGGCCATGGGATAGATTTTAAAGGTTTTTTGTTTTTTTTTTAAATCCTCCAGGGCATATGTTCTGAATATTCTTGTCTCCATTGGCAATAATCAAGCAGAGGTTAGGAGCTGGTTCTGACCCACCATGATCCGATCTTGAACACATTCACAGGAGAATCTTCATGTTAGTTCTGGCTTCAAAATGAAGTCATTTGTCCTAGGCAGCAATTCAAAAAGATAAAACTCTGGGTGGATTTGTAAAAACAGAAAGACGGCATTTTATTTAAATTATTACATAATTGAATGATCTATGTCATAATTATTTTTAATAGAGGAAAATAAAGATTGAGCATTATGTGAAATAGATAAAATATTTTTAAATTGTTGAAATAGATTAAATAAAATCATACTAATTCCTTTGAAATTTTTAATCAACAGGAAACAAAAATTCAAAAAAAATCAATGCCAGAAAAGGTAATATGAAAAGTCATATACAAAATTTTGAGTACCTATGACCTCTATACCAAATATTCAGTATAATTTTTGTTTTATGTTGTTGTCTTACTTACTATGATTTCTAGTTTTCCTTCAATGTCATGTAGTATTTGTGAATTAACGGGTGAAAAACACCTCAGAAATATGGATAGTCTTACTTCTATTGAAATAGGCATAAACAGCATTAAGATACATTAAATAGTTCAGAAAATGCATTTATCATATATCTTCAAATGCATATATCATATATTATATATTTATCATTTATCATATATATTCCATGCCCAAATGGACAGCAGAAGAGAAAAATTATAGGATAAGTTTATAGAAATACAAACTGGTTTCCAACTAATTAAAACGGAACAGCTTTTATGAACAGGGGCAGAAGAGAGAGATATATTTGATTTTCTTTTTTTACTATTTCACCTCATAATATTTTTATATCCATGCACTCTATATTGGCAATAAAGCTATCATCTTCATTTTCAGATATGGAAACTGAACATGAGAGCATAAGCCCTCTCCATGGTTTCCAATTAGCTAGGGTAAAACAGAATGTCTCACTAATTGGTCCTTAATTTCTAGCCTCAATTCATAAAGAAAGGATCTCCTTTCAGAGAAGCAAGAATTTCCCCCATTAACCAGAGATCAAGGCAAGTTTGGAAAGGGGATTTATCAGTTTGCCCATGTCAATTATTTAGAACAATGCCTAGCTTATATTACATGTTAAATAAATACATATTAGCTCTTAATAGTATTAACTGTTCAGATTGAGGTTTACTCAGCAGGCACCTGTGTGCAATCCCACCTTGCTGATAACTGCAGAGGTTATTATGATTATTATTAATATTGTTTGAAAGAGAGAGATAGTGCATGCTCCTGGGGTGGGGGATGGTGTGGCACAGAGGGAGAGAGAGAGAGAATCTTAAGCAGGCTCCATGCCCATTGTGGATCCCAGCACCGGACTCGATCTCAGAACCCTGAGATAATGACCTGAACCAAAATCAAGAGTCCCACACTTAACAATCTGAGCCACCTAGGTGCCCCAGGTGGTTATTTGAAGAGTTCTTCCATTGCCTCACAAGCTATGATCTCATATCTTTCTCTCCCAGCTCTTATTCTTTCTAGTATGGATAGTTCTCTGATGTATTGGAGTGTGGGTAGCTCTTACTCTGATATTACAAAACTCTCCCACATCTTCAATCATTTTATTTTCCTTTCCTTAAACCAAAATTTGGGTCCCCCTCGAAAACCTACTTCTTTCCAGGTCACTTCTTCACAGGCCACTCCATCTGAATGAAACTATCCACGTATTTCAAATCTGGCAGGTAAGATAAGGCATTGTTCATGTTTGGAGCAGTGTCCTTATTTATTATTATGTCTTGCACTTGTGTTAACTACCCTGATGCTTCAAGGCTTATACCCATATTTATTGTTATCATATGTATTCGGGTCCGTGTTCGGGTCCCTCCCTCTTACTCCTTGAAGACTCAGGTACTAATATCACTGTACCTCTGCCACAAAGTTGTTGTCTGTGCCAATATTTAAAAATATGGCTTCCCAGATTCTTGATCTTGATATCAGTGCTCTCACCACCATTCTACTTGAGCATCCTACTGTCATGGTTCCATTTTGAAAATTATTTTATCTCGAACTGGATTAATGCTAAACATCCAAAATCAAAACATTATCTTATGATCACAGCTTTCTACCCTTTTTTTTCACATCAGTTATTACACTACAACTTTTCCTTTATGGATACATGTCACCATTTCTTTAACTTTACTCATTATCCTGAATCTATTGGCAACTCCTTTATTTAACTCTTACTCTGTGATGGGTTACTACAATGACTCTTAACTGCATCCAAATTTTCTGTCCCTATTTCCTCCCAGATATACCAAAATTTGGGTATTTTGAAATATTCCTCTCTTTGTGATTGTTCCTGAACTACCAAGAACACCATTTAGGCAAAAGTGAATTATTAAAATGCATTTGTAATACATTTGTACATGTAATACGTGTAAAAAATGTATTACATTTAAAATCAAGTAGTCACTTACTTGACCTGCTCTTTTGCAAAACACTGTTTGTATCTCAGTCTGCCTGCAGTCATTTCACACACTTTGGATGCCTTCACACTCCTGTACCATCCCCTTACTATCAGTAGTTAACAGTTCTGACCTCACAGAGAGACTTATGGCCATAAAATAGAACATTTCTCAACTTCCTGTCACCAGTCATGCAAAACTGCCTTCTTTCACATTTAGCCTTTCCACTATTTGGGGAGTGGGGCTGTTATTCTCTTTCTAAATTTATATTTTTGTTCCCAAACTTTTGTGTCTTCCATTTCTTCTTCCTCTATCAATTCAGTCTTTCCCACCAATCTTAAAATATGCAAAAAGCCTCACCAGTGACTTCTGACTTCTTTTCCTTTATCTTCCATTAAGCTCTTTTCTTTATCCCTGCAGTACTAAACATCCTGGAAAAGTCATTACTTCATCCTTCACGTTGATATATCAGTCAACTGTTTTCTGAAATTTGTTCTTAGCATAATGGCAATGCAACAACTCATTCCAGGTTCAACAATGCTCTTCTTATTCCCAAAGACAGTGAGGACATCTTTTTATGGCATCTCGGTAACATCAGACATCTTTGACATCAGCTTTCTTCATGATAACCATTGGATTTGGTTTGGTTTGGTTTCCAAGTTACTAGAATCTTTGGGTTTTCCTGTCTTTCTGTGTACTTTTATTCCTTGATGGCTCTGCTTCCCTTGTTTATGCTTTAAATAGACTATTACTCTGCAGTTCTTTCCTCAGCCAACTCATGTCATTTTTTCACATTTCTCCTGAGAGTGCTCATCTAATGCTATAGGGAAAATTATCATTTATATGCTGGTGATACAAAAATTGAAGTTTCCAGGTCAGATTTCTTCTCTGAACTCCAAGTATATATATTTAATAGGTTCCCAGACAACTTCATTTAGGTATTCCCAATGCACCTAAATTTAGTATGTTCAAAAGAAAATTCAGCAATCCAAGGCTCACCCTATCCTGCTCATATGCATGTTTTTTCTAACTCAGTGAATGGTGTTGTTTCTTAACCAGTTATCCACATAAGAAACCAAGAAAAAATTATTCATATATCTAACTTCCATCAATAAGCAATGCATTATTGAACACTACTAATTATTTAACTTGTTTAAAAAATCTGTCTAGTTCTAACACCTTCTATATTCTTTTATTGGTTTAGGACTCTCAAAAATTTCCGGATTATTGCCCTCTAACACTTATTTTATCCAGAAGTCTTGCACTCTTTCTGTGCAGCAGTGCCTTGAGTGTAATTTCTGACATGTAATCTCTGTGTTCCAGCCATATAGCAGACTATTCGTTTCTCAGATGTGACTATGGATTTTGTACACAGTTGGGTCAAAGTACTCCTCTGTCCTCTAGTTGGCTATAATCTTTCTATTTATCCTTCAGATCTCAGGTGAAATTTCCCTTTTTTTCTAGATGTGTTTCATTACTTCTCAAGTGTTTAATCCAACAATTAATTCTTCTGTTAATTTGTTTGTAACCTGCTCTAAATGTCAAATTCCTAGAAAACAAAGATAGCTTTACATTTTCCCACTTTTTCCCTCTAATATCTTGTAGGACTCAGCAATTCATAGATGGTCCCAATATAATAGTAGAATAATGGAAAAAATAAACACAAAGTTTGTATTACTTCAGACCCTGTTTTGCTACCTCAATTACCTTGATATTTTTCCCCCACTACATACTTCCTTTTAGTGACCCACAGTATAAACAAAAAGAGTCCAACATACTTGAGGCAAATTCTGTGAATACTTAACATTACTAAAGTACAGGAAGTATATTTTGTATCATTTGTTGATCCCTCTACATTGTAAATACATTTTCTTTGTATTACATCAGTTTAAGCAATTTCTGGAAAAACAAAACAAGGTGATAATGTTTCACAAGCATGAGCAATTATGTTAAGGTTAATCTTTTGGCATACTATTTGCTTAAGAGTCAAGGAACAATCGTTTGAAATTTCATATTACTGTGCTGAGCCCAGTTATAATAAAGAACTAATAACTAACACAAAGATTATTTTAACACATGGGAAAAAAACTCACACAATATTTAAGTATATTTTATTTAGTTTTTTTTCTTTCAGTACGAATTTTACTAAATTTCAAATTTTAGTAATAGGTAACAATATGCATTCAATCAAAGTTCATTAGCTGGTTGTTGAACTTTGCAAGGCTATCAAATATTGATTTAAATTGCACCAAAGATCCAACCCTACATCTGAAAGTTAGTATCTGTTGAGCTGTAGGCAAATGGTAGTTAAACCATGAATTTCTTATCCACCTGGAGGTACATTTAACTTAATCTGATTAATTGTTTGAAAGTTCTGGTCATAGAGGAACATGACTTAAAATGAACTTCATTTTGTTTCCTGAAGCCTTTTGGAAAGCATTTAAGGCAAGCTATCCGCAGAGAAATGAACACTCCTCTTCAAACTCTTTAGCAGACTCTGTTTCTCTCTATTCCACATACACATATATGTATAGAGTGATTCATAGAAAGATACATAGAAAAATCATAGACAATTATATATTTTTATAAAAGAAAAAAATAACATTATTATTATTGCATGTAAATATTTTATCCTAAGAATACTGCTTTATTGAGTTTATATAGCCCATTATACCCAATAGAATTAAAACAGCAACGAAAATCTAAAACATAAATTCTACAGAAGCCACCATACTTTTGCATTTTAATATTCTGCATTTTATTTTTATTTTCTATTTTTTCCAGTTTTTAAAACTAATCTTTAGTAATTATACTCAAGTCTCTCTCTGAAGAAAGAGACTCTTTCTTCAAGTCTCTTTCTTCAGAGACTTGAGAAACATCTATCAGCATGTATACAGCTATGAGCCTCTGAGAATATGTTGATTTCTTGTTTTAGAAAGATATTTTCAACTTTTTCCTTCTGCCAAAATCATAAAATCTACTTTTAGGATTTATACTTAGAACAAATTTATTTTATTATTTTATTTTATTATTATTATTATTATTTTATTTATTTATTATTTATTTATTTTTTGGAGAGGGAGAGGTAGGGGAGGGGCAGATGGAGAAGGAGGGAGAGAATCTTAACAGTTTTCACAACCAATACCAAAGTGGAGCCTGATGCGGGGCTCCATCTCATGACTGTGAAATTGTGATTGAGTTGAAATCAAACAGTTGGCTGCTTAACTGACTGAACCATCCGGGCACCCCAGAACTAATTTAATCTTTAAAAATTTCAATTCTTCCTCTGATTATTATTGTTTCAACTATCTATTGCAATACAAGAAAACACCCCAAACCTTGATGGCCTAAAGAAACCATGATTTGTTATCTTGTGACTCTGTGGGCTAACTAGACAATCCTTCCCCTGTGGTAGCAGTTGGGCAGTAGGATGGATGTATGGCCCAAGATAATTTTGATCACAATTGACACTTGGTGAGGCTGCCAGCTGGAATATTTTCTTTTATGCAAGTGACATTTCCAGGTGTCTAGTTTGGGCTTCCAACAATATGGTGTTTGGGCTCTAAAATTTAGCATTCCCACAGAGAAAGAGCAAGCCTTAGAAACTGCAGTGTAGCATCACTTGTGAGCATTTTTTTTTTTATAAAGGAAGTCAAAGGACCAGAGTCCATAAGAAGGGTAACTATACAAGTGTGTGAATATAGACATAGGGATTTGTGTGGACTATGTGGTAATAATCTACCACAACTATGATTTTCCCAAATCTGCCTCAAAGCACTTAAATAAAATGAACTTACAAAAAATATGGCGCCTTGAATCATTATTAGTCAATGTCTGAGAGTATTAAAACCCATGAATTTTGAACTCAGAAGCATTTGACCCCAAATCCTAACTTTGCCACATACAAGCTATGTGTTCTTGAACAAGTCACTATTATTTTTAAAATTCAGTTGTTTATAAAATGGAGATCATGCACACCACACAAGCTTAATAATTATTTAACTTGAGAATAATGCATATGCTAATATGGATCAATGAAGAATTTCCTACCCTTAGTTTCTCTGCCAAAAAAGAGAAAAAAATAATTATTTACAGCAGACTTCTTCAAGGATATGTAAACTCTTTACTTTCAAAATTTGTTCATGTACCTGGAAGATGTTATGCTAAGTGAAATAAAAACATAAATTCATATTTCTTAAATATATATGACTTTTACTTGTCAATTATACTCAAAAAACATAAAAATGTCCATTTGGGCTTTTATCATATCGATATTTCACAAAGCATAATATAAGTTTATCATTGATAGAATCTTGCTAATCACACCTGGTGAACTGTGAGTGGCAAGATCCCTTGATGCTTTCATAACATATAGGAGTCAAAATTTTGGAGGAAAAACCTGAAAATATTCAGAGTACAGTAGTTTCCTAAGTACATTTTCTTTAAGTTAATATGGAGAAAATTTGGCTCAAAGGAATGATGCACTGATTCATAGACAGTGATAAATACTGTTGGACAGTTGGCAAAGAGACCGTGAGTAACAAATCTCCAAAAATATGGCATTCTAGGGGAAAGGATTTTAGGTGAATTTGTAGGAGTGGGTACAAAACAGGCTGATATAATTTTTTTACTACTAAAAGGTAACTATAGTAAAGGGTTTGCAACAAGGAGGAGGCCTAAAGAACCTATCATATAGAGAGAAGCCACCTACTCTTCCCTCTTGCAATCCCAAGACTATCTGTGACACCAAGCAGAGTAGCCACAATGTTAGGAATGAAGCCTATGAATGCATCCAATAACATGGGCTGCCTTCTACCACTACCAACATTGGGTGTCCAATCTGTTAGAAGCAAGAACCTCTGCTGAGTCCTAAATATGCCATCACTCTTTTGAGAGACAAGTCAGAAACACTGTGGTAAGTCAATTATATCAAACTACCTCAGTATTGAAGGGCACAGCAATTTGTTCATACTGAAATCAGTAGATTGAAGGAAGGAGTACTTCCTTCCCACAGCTTAAAGGATACCTAATTCACTGGAATGGTAAATAACAGAACATTGTTTCAGAAGAAGTGTATTTTACAACAGCAAAAGTTTGATATGACCATGGCATATAATGAATGATCTTAACATGTATCTTGTTACCAACAATCAGCTGGCTTGACAAGAAATCTGAATGGCATATTGACAGCTCAGCTAAGCAGAGCACAGTCCTCCATGATACACTGTAGGTTACAAACCAATGACAATATAGGTTATGGTGTCTTCAATAGCATACAATCATGGGTCTAGGAATGAAAAAGTGGTTTTAGGATTGGCCCTTCTTGCAATTACATTCTGTGACCCAATTTCTGAATTTTTATTTCCTCTTCCTACAATATTAGTCTATTCTGGGTTATAGTTTTGGGGTTTCAGAAGGCAAATATTTCCACCAGGGTCTCAACGACTCTTTTAACAAGCTGCAATCTGTGACAACTTTATGCCAATGGAGCAGCAGGCCAGGAATGAATTGGTGTGCTGGCTAAGGTAGTCAGTTCTAATTAACATAAGAAGATAGGGGTGCCAACACACAATTGGGCCAGGAAAACTATATCTGGAACAGAGGAATTCACAAAGCATCTTTAGAACTTCTATGCCCAGTGATAATGTCAGCGCCAATGGGCAACTGCAAAAAGTACACATTAAGAAGGACAGGGTAATTAGATTCTCAGTAACTAAGTGGCATAAGGCTTGTGTCACTCCATTCAGGAGTAACTAGTGCAGCCAAAGGCCTGGGTGAATGTGAGGGAAATATAGAAGGGGAAATGCTTGAAAAGTCATATTAAAATATTGAGCCAAGAGAATTTGGCATTGCTTACAAAACTAAACACACTATTGCCATATGATCCAGCAGTTGTGTTCATTGATATTAACCAAAGGAGTGCAGAACTTCTATCCACACAGAAATAAGCACACTGATGTTTATAGCAGCTTTATTCCTAATTACCAAAACTTGGAAGCAGTTGTCATTTGGTGGGGGAATGGGTAAATAAAGTATGGTACATTCAGACAGTAGAAGGTTTTCAGTAGTAAAAAAAAAAAAATATATGAACTATCAAGCCATGAAAAGCAAGGAGGAAACACCAATTATCACCAAGTGAAAAAAGGCCCATCTGAAAAGGCTGCATACTATATGATTCTAACTCTATGACATTCTAGAAAAGGCAAAACCGCAGAGACAATAAAAAAGATTAGCAGTTGTCAGGGGTGGGAGCAGTGGAGGACAGATGAATAAATAAAGCTCAGAGGACTTTTAAGGCAATGAAAATACTCTGTATAATAAATATCATAATGATGGATATAAGTCATTGTACATTTGTCCCAACACATACAATGTACAGCACCAAGAGTGAAACCTAAGGTGAACTATGGACTTTGGATGATTATAATATGTCAATATAGTTTCATCCATTGTGACAAATGTACCTTTCTGCTGAAAGATGTCGATAATGGGGGGGGGGGGGTATGTGCAGGTGTGGCACTAGGGATCTGTGAGAAGTTTCTGTATCTTTCTCTCAATTTTGTGGTAAACTTAGAAGTGCTATACAAAAATAAAGTCTTCTAAAAAATGTTTAACCATATCAATAGGGACATTTAAAGTAAAGAGAAAGGTCATTTTTCAGGCATTTTAAAACCAAAACCCTTCAAACAACCATCTTGTTATTTTTTACTCCAGTTCAACTATGGAAGAAAATCGTAGCTGGTATTTTCAATAACATCTGTATAGTTGATGTGTCACAAGACCACCTAAAATTCTAAACATTACAGTGAAATAAGATAAAGTTACAATTTGAAGGTGCTTTGTTCTTTGTCTCTATTGTGAAGGGTCTCATGGAAAAACAGAATGGTTGGTTTTATCTCTTTTTTAGAATTCAATCATTGAATGAGTAATGTGTAAGAAAACCAAGAAAACACCTATTTTTTCAAGGAACTAGAGATCAGAGAACTGAGCTTCAGAGAACAAACATTTCTACATTTACTGGCACTGTACCATGTACAAGCCTTCAATGAAACATTCCTAATATTCAGCATTTTTTAAGGAATAACACAACTCATTATCGATTACTAGAATATACCTTTTCAAATATTTTCTTGAAGGTATTTTTTACCTCCTGATTCCTCAAGCTGTAAATTAACGGGTTTAGCATGGGAATCACCACTGCATAGAATACTGAGGCATATTTGTCTTTATCCAATGAGTGGCTTGACTTGGGGCGCAGGTACATAAAACTGAGGGTCCCATAATACATAGTAATAGAAAACAGGTGAGAAGCACAGGTAGAAAAGGCTTTTTGTCTTCCTGCAGCAGAATGGATCTTTAAGATGGCAAAGACAATGAGCCCATAAGATATAAGAACAATGATAAGAGAGCAGAAGACATTGAATCCAGCAATGATGAGCAACATCAATTCTTTGACTTGAGTGTCAGAGCAGGCCAGAGCAATCAAGGGAACATCATCACAGTAGAACTGGTTGACCACATTGGAGTCACAGAAAGACATGTGAAATGTAACCATTGTTTGTATGAGCCCCACAGTGAATCCATAAATATAAGAACTAGTGACCAACTGGATGCAGAGTTTCCTGGGCATGAGAATGATGTAGAGTAGAGGGCTACAGATGGCCACATACCGGTCATAGGCCATGACAGAGAGCATTAGTAATTCCCAAACTGAAAATGTGATAAAGCAACATACTTGAGTGGCACATGCATAAAATGGCATACTTTTAATTTCACGTAGGGAGTTCACCAGTGTGTTTGGAGTGATGGCAAAGGTACCATAAAAATCAACAAAAGCCAGATGACAGAGGAAAAAATGCATGGGAGTGTGAAGTTGAGGACTAATTTGGATGAGCATAATCAAGCCAAGATTACCCAAGACAGTAACTAAGTATATCAATAGGAATACACAGAAAAGAACTGCCTGAAGCTCTGGATTATCTGTGAGGCCCAAGAGAATAAACTCAGTGACTGCTGAATGATTGCCTTTTGCCATGAAAGATGAGCAATAGACAATAAACAATAAATGACAAATCTACAATGAACTCTTTTAGAGGACACACCCTGAATAATCGTTACTCTGTAAGGAATAAATAATCAATTCAATGTGAGAAGATAGCCCTGGCAAACCAAGGTGTTATGTTAAATTCAGCCAAAGCAGAATATGGATAAGCACTTTGAATTGTGTGTGGATTTCACTTATGCTTTCAACGTGAAAGGATTTGGTCCAGACAGAAGTTCCATGATATAAAATCCACTAGGAAGCTGTAGAAGAGAGTATTTTGATTAAAATTTTATAATCAATACAATAGCAAAGCCTGTGCTGTATTTTTCTTTAAATATAAATAAATAAAAAGGAACATTAAGAATCTAAGTGGCTTTTACAGTGTATCTCAAAATGATTTAAGTTGTAAGTGTATCTCATAAAATTGCAATAATTTCATTATTTTGTCAGAATATTAAAGATTACTGAAACCAAGTGGAGAAAATATAAAAGGGAAGTCAGAATCAAAATATTAGCACTATTTATTTATAGGCATCCTATTTGGTATAATTTTTACAATTTTCTTCTTTTTACTTATCTCTAGTTTCTTTTTTTTTTTTTTCAATACACACATAATATTGATATTAAGGAAAAATAGGACTGCGATTTTTCTGGCTTGTCTTTTGGCAAAAAGCACACCAGGGAATGATTTTCCACATTGTAAAATAGCTTTCAATGATTAGGAGACATTATTTTGCCTTCTTGCTTCAAGTATATAAATGACCCAAAATGACTAGAATAGAAGCAGCGCTTAGAACAACAACATGTTATAGAACATTTCCATAAACCCAGGCTGGATTCTGAATGTATGAAAGCTTGCAGAATTGAAATCATTTCCTTTCCTTTCTTAAGCACAGCAGAGGGTAAGTTAACTTGATTTTCCTTTATCACGACATTGTCTCATATTACTTCAAATGATCAGGACACAGATGGTCAAGACAGATAAAACATAATAAAATATAAAAAATACTTCCTTCACTTAAATTTTGATTAACATCTCCTTGGAAACTTTATCTTACTTACTATTTTATTTTTTCTCTCTCCCCTTTAGCATTTTTAGCTACACATCTTGGAACAGGCATCTACCCCCAATTTCTCAATCATATTTACTACAACTGACCCCTAATTTTATTTTTGCTTCCAGTCTTTCTTAGGTCTTTCTGTTCCTCACATTTTAGCTTATATGAACTTTTATAGACCAGTCTTCATTTTTATGTTCTTGTGATATAATCCTTCAATGTCTTCCTGTAGCTCTCAAGATAGAATTCTAAGGTCTTTAATAAGGCTGACATAACTCTTGAAAATCTAATTCCTTCATCTCAGAACAGGCTGGTTTCTTGTGATTTTCTTCATATAGTATTTATATCACAGGTATTCCAAACTACCATAGTGATTTGAATGTAAGCCACAATTTTATACACATTATTATCTTTGCCCAGAACACTTTCCCTTTGTCTTCCCTTTTTTTTGACTTCTCTTCTACTATACTTCCTGTGGTCTGTTGTACCATTTCATTTTGGAGGCTTTCCTGGCTTCTCATGGCAGATTAAGTGGTCCTCATATATACATTTTTTTGCAGACATTGATTCTTTCAACGTAGCACTTGCTACACTATATGGCAACCAATGGTTAACATGTCTGTAGAACATTCTAAATTTAAACATGTTATTTCTAAGAAATAATATTTGTATTTTATACCCAATTTAATCACCTACCTTTTATAGTATCTAATACCAAGAAGATGGTCAATAACTATCAGTTCAATAATTAAGTGAATAAAGTTATAGATATGTAAGTCCAGATATATTTTCCTTATGATCTGATATCTTTCAATATTCAATACACTGTTATTCAGTTCAACCACAACCCCCTGAGTAGCCTGGTCTAGTGCTCCTGAAAGGGATCTTCATGAATCCAGTAACATTTAAAATTATCTGGGTATTCGGAGACAACTTCATATTGTGTGTGTGGTCCCTCAGGAAAATTTTTTTGGGTATTCCATTATTTTTAACAAACATTGGATAACATATAATTATACATATTCAAAAACATGTTTATGTGTTTGGGGACCAAGTTATTTCCCTTGAAGTGATAGATCACCTGGGCTACTACTTAATGGAAGAATCTAGGGTAGAAGAACATTTTAATGATCTCTTTTGGGAAAACAGTTTGAGTAATTGCTGTTTCTACTTTGATTATTTGCTATATCTGCTTTACCTTTTGTCACATTGGTTTCATATTAAAATTACGAATTTATTTAAAATAAACATTCAGGTCCTGAGCCTTGTATTTAACAGCAGTTTTTGAAAACCATTGAACAAAAATCAATTTCCTGATTAGAAACATTGAAACCTTTTGTCTGAGATTAATGTCTCAAACTGTTTTCATGATTGACGTTACAGTCCAACAGCAAAGATGAATTTAAAAGAATGTTCATTATTCTCTTTGGTCTCTAGGAAACTAATGCATACAAATCATAGGGCAACAAGAACTACCTTGTAGTCAATTCTCAGAAGTGAATGAACCTATCTATCTAAATTTGCTTTCAATGAAAACAAATGGTGTCCATAGCATTGAACTACTGTGGCTGTTTAGCCTCAGCACCATCTATGCAGAATAGAAAACAGATGAGGTCTGAAGTAATATCTCCTTTTGGTTTTGATTTGCATTTTCCTCATGACTAATGATGTTGAACATCTTTTCATATACCTATTGACCTTTCACTCATCTTCCTTGAAAAAATATTTATAAAATGCTTTGTCCATTTGATAAACAAAGAAATACCTGTAAAGGAAATACAGCTGTTATCTTAGGGATGAGAAGGTCATAGCAAAGCAAAAGGAAGAAAAGGAGATGAAGTCTGAGAGTTTACATGAGTGCATCACTCAGAACTTTGCGGGTCAATGTAAAGCCTTTGCCTTTTACTTTGAATAAAATGAGATGCACTAGAAGGTTTCTAAAATAAAGGTCTCCTTTTTTTCTCACTTTCGATTTACTTTTGTTCTTTAATTCCTTAAAATTTCAATATGCCTCTAAAACCAAAATGCATGGCAAAATATTTTCATAATAAGATTGTGTTCCGTATCTGTCAGCACTCACTTCATTCCCTGCCTTCCCTACAGGAAACTGCTTTTGTTCATTTTGACTTGTCCTTTCAATGTAGTTGTTTTTTTTTTTTTTTTAACAAGATGTAATAAAATACATGTACATATCGTTTTTTTTTTTTTTTTTTTTTTTTTTGAGAGAGAGAGAGAAAGAGGCTGGGGAGCGGCAGAGGGAGAGGGAAAGAGACAATCGTAATCTCCATGCTAAGTGTGGAGCCCTACAGGGCGCTTGATTTTATGACCCTGAGATCGTGACCCAGCCAAAGTCAAGACGTAGATGCTTAACTGACTGAGCCACTCAGGTGCTATATATATATATATATATATATATACACACATATATAATATTATATTTTTTATATATAAAAATATAATGATCTCCTTTAATCTTTAGTATTTAATAATCTCCTTTTCTTCTTTCATGTGAAATATACTTTTTTCATTTCATTAATATATTGATATTTCTTTTTATTACTTTTCTGATTTAATAGTATATTCTCATGTTCATCATGTAGCACACCTAGAAATCATCCTCATTTCTGGAATAGCTGTCCTTACCATTGGATATTTGGGTATCAATATGTTGCTAATATAAATAATATCCCAGCAAATAACTTTGCACATGTGTTCTTTTGCATCTTGTACTAGTGTTTATTTGGGAGAGTTTCTTAGTGTTGTGCCGGAGATTGCCAATCCAAGAAAGCACCGAGGAGCCGACACCGATGCAAACACACGAGGGTTTATTTACAAGCTCGAGCCTGGGTCCAAGTGTACCCGACACAGCGGAGCAGGGACTTGGACCCTGAGACTAAGAGGCTGAGCAACTTTATAGGGGCCAGTGGCCAGTGGGATATGCAGAAAGTTGCACAGTCATGCTGGTCCACTCACAGGTGGCCGATTGAATTACATTTTACCCTAAAGTATCCATTTGAACTGGCCTATCACTGAGCCGATTTCCGATTAGGGTGTGCGCTGGGCTTGACTAGGGTGGGGCAGTACCCTAAGCAGGTCGGCACAAGGCGGGGGCAGCACCAAATGGAGTCAGTCCTGCTCTGCTTGTCCAGGGGTAGGGGATTTTTGTTAAATTTCCTGGGTCCCACACTTAGAAGAGGGATTGTTGACTGTAGTAATTTTGCTAGAAATTATAGCATATCTCATATCTATCACATATCTCAGATATCACATATCTCTCCATAGGCATTACATGATTTTTCTATCAGCAGTACATTACAGTATCTATTTCCCCTCACCTAGACAAATTTTTGTTTTGAAATCCTCATGAGAATTGATATCTCTCAATATTTTATATTTAAGTTGAAGGAGACTGTCAGCTAGACGGTATTTCCCCTTTCCCTTTGCATACAAATCTGGATTTTTTGAGATCTAAGCTTCTAAAAGAAAAAGCTTATAAATTATTGGTGAAATGATACTTTTAATAATTTGTGGTTGAATCAATCAATAAAGGATGGATATCAATGAGTTAATTGTCATTTAAAAATAAGAAATGAGATGTCCAGAATTCAGATCATGTAAATAGGATTTGGGGATCAAAATGGACTTTTGGAATATTTCAGCATTTAACAGAATGTCTGACTTATTTCTCCAATTATGTTATTAAAAAATGTTTACAGAATGAGTGTTAAAAATGAAAGGATCATTTCTCAGCCTTTTGGTTAAGATCAAGTGTAAACAAATTAAGGAAATTTGTCAGCTCATTTTTTACATTAATGAGAATTGTGTCTTCTAGCAACAGGTCTTATTGAAAACATTCTTGAATTTTATTTCATCAATGGCTTCCTTCTTTATAGATCACCAGCATGCACTTATAGTAGCTTGATGAACTGTTGGGAAAAATCAGTTCCAGAAGTACATAGTATTGATGATGCCAGCACTGTAGAATCTACCTGCATCTGACAATGAGGTGGCCAGAAATCAGACTGTGGCTTTTGCATGCCAACTCTGAGGATATTCAGTTAGACCATATATCATCTATTTTATAGTAGAAGATACCTTTCCTATAGTCCTTTTTTAAAAGATTTTAATTATTTATTTGACAAAGAGAGAGTACAAGCAGGGGGAGGCACAGACAAAAGAAGAGGGAGAGGCAGGCTCCCCTCTGAGCAGGAAGCCTGATGTGGGGCTCCATCCCAGGACCCTAGGATTACGACCAGAGCCAAAGGCAGATGCTTAACTGACTGAACCACCGAGGCACCCCTTCCATAATTCTTTTCAAAACATTTTTTACTTCCTGGTTCCTCAGGCTGTACATTAAAGGATTTAGCATGGGGATTACCACAATATTAGAAAACAGAAGCTATCTTGTCAGTATCTAGAGAATGGCTTGTTTTTGGCTGCATATACATGAAGATGATTGTGCTATAAAATGTAGTGAAGGAAGTCAGAGGGGAGGCACAAGTAGAAAATGCTTTTTGCCTACCTTCAGATGAATTAATCCTCCAAATGGCAAATAGAATGAATATGTAGGAGATGGAGATAATAATAAGAGAACAAAGGGTATTTAAACAGTAAGTGTGAACAATACTAGTTCTTTGGTATCTTTGTAATAGGTTTTACAGCATGCTGGACCAACCAGGGGAACATCATCACAATAGAAGTGATTTATTATATTTGAATTACAGAAAGATAAGTGGAATGTAAGGACTGCCTGTAGGAAACCCACAGAAAAGCCATACAAATATGAACTAACCACCATTTGAATACAGACCCTTCTGTTAATGATAGTGGTGAAGGGTTGCAAATGGCGACATACCTATCATATGCCACGATGGAGAGCAAATACACTTCACAAACCACAAACATGATAAAGTAACACAAGTGAGTGGCACTAAGCAGGTAAGGATATCTCTTAATTTCTTGGAGACGGTTCACCAGGGTGTTAGGGGAAATAGAATAGGTCTAGCAAAAATCCAGGAAAAAAAGTAGGATGCTGAGGAAAAAATACATAGGTGGGTATTAGCTGAGAATTGATATGAATTAGCATAATTAACCCAAGATTACCTGTGACACTAATTAAGTAGATCAATAGAAAGACCCTGAAAAGAAGGGCTTGAAGCTCTGTTGTGTGAGTCCCAAGAGGTTGAACTCAGTTATTTCTGAATTATTGCCTTTGGCCATGGAAGATATGTAGAAGCATTTCATATTGTTTTCTCTAGAACATCTATGCTATGCTGGATAATCTTCTACTTCTTGGATTAAGAATTTAACTCACACTTATTTTACGGTGACCTTATTGAAAAGATCATCTTCACTGGTCCTATGAGCCATTTTTAGGTTTCAATACTGCCTGCTTTTGTTTTAAAGGAATTGCTCCAGGAAGAAGTTCCAACATGCTCAGTGGTCTGGGGGATTGATGAAGAAGACAGAATGTCTTGAATTAAAATGTGGAATCTCCTATATACAATTAAAAAACCTAGTATTATGTATTAGCAGAAAAATATTTCAGTGATAAAAGAAATGGGAGCACATTTCAGAGTACTATATTAAGATTAAATACTGAACATTTCAACTCAACTGAGAATTAAAACAATCATGAGTCTCACTAAATATTACTCTTAGTGGGCTAGTCAATGCAATAAAGGAAGGGTTAAATATTATTTATAAAGTATATGATATTATATCTGCACCAATACATTCAGTGGAAAAATATTAGATTTGTTACAGTTGTGGAAAACTCTTCTGTCACAAGTCAATATAATGAAAATGATGTTATGGTAAAAATGTAACTTCAAAGAAATGTGAAAATAAAATTTTTAGGATTCCATTTAAGATAATAAATTTAAAACCTAGGGTTTAATTTAATATTTAACTTAGCAAAATGTTGACCCTATATGTTCCTGTTGTTTATGTTTAAGCTGCATAAACTCATAGTTTCATATTATTTCTTAGTGGGATGGTATTTCGGAAAGAAGAAAAATTTATAAGTTTATTCAGATATATAATGAATGCTGGGTAAATCTATACTAAATAAACTTGCAAGAACAGCCTAGACATTTCTTATATTGTAATGGAGATTTATTTATGTTTACAAATAGTAAACTATATTACAAACTACAGAATGTAAAATAAAGTGAGAATCTGTGACAGAACAGACACAGTTAATATACTGTGAACTTTATTAACTGGCTTTCAAAGAAAATGCTTATTTATAGCATCTGTTGATTTTCTGATTTCTATGGTATAAATATTCCCACCACCACTGATTTCAAGCTACAAACTTGAAGCCATGAACATGGAGTTGGGAATAAACACAGATTATACCTTTTTCAAGCTATTAGGAGAAGCACTGATAGTAGTCACACAAAGTAGGTTAGTATTATAAGCAAAATAATATGAAATATTACATTATACCATATGCTAGAGAAAACTTAAAATCAATGATAAGTCTCTCTTCACAATATATTTGTATCTATAATTATAAATATCTCTCCCCAATATACTGATTAATTTCAAAGAGAAAAAGTTCATTTTATAAAATATGAAAGGATCAGCTAACAATAAGTTGTTCATTAGATTGATCAAATTAAAAGAATGATAATGCCCACAATTGGTAAAGGTGTAGGAAAACAAATATAGCCTTACACATCCAACGGAGGTGAGATTTGTCTTCATCTTCCTGGAAGCTGATGTAATAGTAAGCATCAAAATTATTTAAGTTAGTCCTGCTGTTGATACAATGATTTTAATGTGAGGCAATTAGGGAAATAATAAAAGTAGGCAAGTATATGAGTGGTTTCATTTTTACTTACCAAAAAATGAACGTTGTCTAAATATATTTTGATAGTTATTCAGCTATTGTACATCTCAGTACAATATTAAGTAGCTGATCAAAAGCTTAAATATGTTTACAGTTATTAATATTCTAAAATCTTCCCAGTATATCATGTTGAAAAGAGCAGCATGCTAAACAGATTATATATTGTTAAATGATTTCTGTATATGGACATCATATTATGACCTATAAGTTACACCTATGAGGTGCTATTATGGCCCTTCCTCCCTCCCTACTCATTGAAATCATCCTTTATACTTTTGCATTCTACTCAGCTTCAAAACCTCGATTGCAATTTCACATGTACATTTTCATGTTACCATGCATCCATATCTATGAATACTGACAAATTAATTTTTCATATTGGTTATTCCTATATTTTGTGCTTATCTGGTGCCCATATGGTGTTTGAAGTGTTCCTAATCATTTGCCACTAAAAATGACTTCATGTTTCCACATTTTTGGGGGGCAATAGTTCATTGTGATATGTGACAAAAGTGGACTAATTTGTTAACAAATAAAAAACGATTCTCAAAGAGGACAAAACCAATTTTCAAAATCACCAAATCTGAAGCAAAAATCATGACAACCGTTTTTTCTCTTATATTAAAATTATGTAGCAAATCTTCAGTTCTAATCTGAAGTTCTTAAATCTTACTTTGTGTGATTTCCTAAATGTTCAGCATTTAAAATTAAGAGTAAGATACCTAAAAATTGTCAATTTATTTATTTATTTTAAAGATTTTATTTATTCCTTCATGAAAGACACACAGAAAGAGAGGCAGAGACCTAGGCAGAGGGAGAAGCAGGATCCATGCAGGGAGCCTGATGTAGGACTCCATCCAGGGACTCCAGGATTACACCATGAGCTGAAAGCAGACAATTGCTGAGTCACACAGGCGTCCCACAAATTGTCAATTTAAAAAGTCTTTTACTCTGAAATGTGTTTTTTAATCCATTGCCATTTTATTTTTATTTCTTTTTAAGATTTTATTTATTTATTCATAGAGACACACACACACACAGAGGCTTTATTTATTTATTTATTCATAGAGACACACAGAGAGAGAGAGGCAGAGACACAGGCAGAGGGAGAAGCAGGCTCCATGCAGGGAGTCTGACGTGGGCCTCGATCCAGGGTCTCCAGGATCACGCCCTGGGCTGCAGGCAGCGCTAAACCACTGCGCCACCGGGGCTGCCCTCAATTGCCATTTTAAATCCTATGACAATAGATTCATCAGATGATTTTGTTTTCACCTTCTTTTTTGTGTGTGTGTAAATTTATTTTTTATTGGTGTTCAATTTGCCAACATATAGCATAACACCCAATGCTCATCCCATCAAGTGCCCCCCTCAGTGCCCGTCACCCAGTCACCCCCACCCCCCACCAACCTCCCCCTCCACCACCCCTAGTCCCTTTCCCAGACTCCCTTTAGGAGTCTCTCATGTTCTTACTGCTGAGGAAACTGAGGAATAATTTGTAAGTGGAATAAATTGTCTAGGATCTTTGATTCAGTCAAAGTTAGACCCAGATTTTATACTCAGGTTTTTAGACTCCAAGGAATCCATGCTTTTTAATGGTATAGCTGTGGCACAGTGAATGCACCAGCCTGCCCAAACAGGAAATTGTGAATTCAAGGACGTTGATGATAAGCTTTTGGTATATAGCTTCCAGACTCATGATCTGCTGAAGGAGTTTTGTCAGAAAACAGGCCTGAAATGTTCAAATAGTAAGTAAATGTGTTTAAAGGAAAGATATGTTTGAGAATCATAAATCATAGTAGCCAGCCCTGAGTCTCTATGATCTATCAAAGCGTACAGTAAGATAAAGAGAACCCTGACCTGAAGCAAGTTTAAATATGATCTTCTATCTCTGGCTATTAATAGCATCCTAGTCTTTGGTCATTAAGCATTTACAGGACCCCTAGATTGAAAAACAAATTTAATAATATGCATGAGTTGCAAATTCAAAACCATTTTCCGTGTAATTTAAAATTGTAAGATCTTTGCATTTATTTGAAACATATGCATACATATCTATATATCTATATATACCTATATTATATATCACTATATTATATTTCATATAATATCTTCATATAGGGATCATACAATCTATAAATATACATGTATGTATGTTTATTTGTATCACAGTTATCAATTGTGTATGGTAATCTTTATTTATAAGTTGCTCCTCAAGTTCATCAGAACATCTGGGATTAGAACTCAGGTCTTTAGGTTAATTGAAGGAAGGAACCTGATATATGGGTATCCATCATTTCCTATGACCCTTCTCATGTTGTTTCATCTTGAAGAAGGCTCCAAAATGAGTATCATTGTCCTCATTTAATTGAGAAGCTAGTGAAAGCCTATACATAAGCTACATTGTGCAATGGGTTCGTTGTGTTTAAGCTATACCTTGATTAATAAGGTTTGACTTACCCAAGTTTTGCCTAGTATAACTTATGATCCTTCCTACTGGCAAAATGTTCTATGATGTTTCCATTGTTTTGAGTTAATTTGGAATGGATGATCCCCTTGGGATACTAACCCTAAATTACTTTATTTTATTTTTTTAATTTTAGTTAATTGGAAAAACTATATGAGATCTCATAGGCTTACAAAAAGCAGTTTACTTAGCCTTTTGGGACCAAGCCAGACTTCCAGGTCAGTAGAAATTTGTGTTAAGTCAGTCACAGAGTAAAGTTAGGATGTAGCACTATTCTTTTTAATAAAGGTGGTTTGTTAAATTACAATATGGAACAGTTTTATATTGTCATATTTTCCCAAGAAATTAGCATATCAGGAAATGAGTATTTACACTATGCATCTTTGCTTTTCACACGGCATATTGTTAATACAGCTACAGAATTCTGAACTGGAAATTTGGAGAGGCAGAGTCTGAACTTTTGTCCATGTTCTGCCTATAATTAGTTATGTACCAAATTAATGGCTTTTTATGCAATTTTTTTTTAATTTGAGAATTGGGAAACTCAGTAATTTCCTATGGACCAAAAATAAATTGTATGCAGTGAACAAATATAACAGAAATCACATATTAAAAATAGGCATCTGATAGTTTTTTAAGAGGAAAAACCAGACTGTAAAGAAAAGTCTTTATATTTATTCAAGTCACTTCCTTAATTTCATGAACAGAAAAGCCTGGTTTCTACTGATGATAACTTTCTTCAAGGCATCTTTCACCTCCTTATTCCTGAGGCTGTAGATAAGAGGGTTCAACATGGGAATGATCACTGTGTAGAAGACTGAGGCCATTTTGTCTGTGTCTAGGGAATGATTTGAGCTCGGCTGTAAGTACATAAAAATGAGGGTCCCATAGAAGATGGTGACTGCCAGCATGTGAGAGCCACATGTGGAGAAAGCCTTGCGCCTGCCCTCAGCTGAGCGCATCCTCAGGATGGCAGAAATAATGTACGTATAGGAGATGAAGACAATCAAAAGGGAAGAAATGAACATGATCCCAGCACAGGCAAAGATCCACAGCTGTTTGGAGTGAGTGTCTGAACAGGTTAGCCTAAGGAGAGGCATGTCATCACAATAGAAATGATTGATGATATTGGAATGACAATAGGAGAGGCGAAAAGTGAGGATGGCATGAAATAGTGCAACCAGGAAGCTATAGCTGTAGGGAACAGCTACAAGCTGAATGCAGATTCCTGGGGACATTACAACCATGTAGAGGAGAGGGTTACAAATGGCCACGTATCGGTCATAGGCCATGGATGCCAGTAGCAAGCACTCAGCAGTCATGAAGGCCAGGAAACAGCCTAACTGAGCAGCACATGCATTGAAGGAGATAACATTTTGTTTGTACAAGAAATTGCCAAGCATTTTGGGTGTAATGACAGAAGCATAACAGAAATCGACAAAAGCTAGGTTGCTAAGAAAGAAGTACATTGGTGTGTTGAGTCTTGAGTCTGTTCTAATGACTAGGATCAAACCCAGGTTACCTACTACTGTGAAGAGGTAGATAGATAAGAAAACCACAAAGAGGGGCATCTTCAACTCCTGACGATCTGTGAGGCCCACGAGAATAAATTCTGTCACTTGGGTGCAGTTTCTTTGGGCCATGTGTCTTTGGCGTATCTGGATGAAGAGACGAGAATTAGGTCTAGCTTAATTAAATCAAATGTAATGTATAGCTCCCTCTCCTCCCCCACCCAAAACTCTCAGAACCCAGTCTCCTTTATGAAGACTTCATTACGTAGTCCTGACTGGTTTAAGTCATCGGTCATTGGCTGATTCAAAGCCCAGGCCCCCACTCTAGGGTGGAGTCCAAAAATTATGCCTTGTGTATAACAAGACACCTGTTCAACCTTCACCTCTCTGAAGCATTTTCAGAACTGTGAACGAAGACCAAATCTATCTGAAAAATAAATACTTCTTATATAACGAAGACCAAATCTATCTGAAAAATAAATACTTCTTATAAATCATTACATCACAATATTACAAAAATATGAGACTAAAGTTTCAATCATGGCAATGCAATGTACTAGCAATTGTGTCCCTTTTCAAAGCGCTCAAACTTTCTTGGCTTGTTCGATGAAATTCAAAATGTGGGTAATCTTCTGAAGGAGTAAGTGTAAAATTTCCATTGGGACTCATCCAATTTATTACATCTCTGAGAAAGAAAGAAGATGCCCTGGAGCTTCTAGCTCATTTAGCATTTTTATAATGAACAGTTGCTCTTCTAATGACAGATAACTATTGAAAGATGGTATTTTGTTGAGATTTAAGTCAAGAAGAATAATAGAAGAAACTCTTAAAATTGGAGGACCTGTATTAGAATTTGGCTTTGTTAGGGTGCCTGGGTGATTAAGTTGGTGAAGTGGCTGACTCTTGATTTCTGCACCGGTCATGATTGCAGGGTCCTGCAATCTAGCCAGCATGGGGCTCTGTGCTCAGTGGGGGAGTCAACTTCAGGATTCTCTCTCCTTCTATCCACCCCCTAGCCTCTCTCAGATAAATAGATCTTTAAAAAAATAGAATTTGGCTTTTTCACTCTCTAATCACATAAACTTTAGGATGGCAAAAATTCAGTTTGTTCCTTTGTTTCTAATCTATAAATGATGCTATTTTATGTGTAAAAAGACTGTGAATATTAAAAGGAAAGTATTTATCCCCAGGCCAGGGCAGATACAAATGGATTTTATTTTATTATTTTATTTTATTTTTAAAGATTTATTTATTTATTCATGAGAGGCACAGAAAGAGAGGGGCAGAGACATAGGCGGTAGAAGAAACAGGCTCCTTGCAGGGAGCCCAATGTGGGACTTGATTCCAGGTCCTGGGATCACCACCTGAGCCAAAGGCAGATGCTCAACCGCTGAGCCACCCAGAGGCCCCACAAATAAATTTTAAAATAGAAAATATTATGTTAAAAATTCTTCCTCTGATACATAAAAGGTAGATGTACAGAGAAGCAGTGTAATCACTTTGAAAATTCATTGGCAACAGGGTAGACAGTGCTTGTGGGTCAGGCTACAATACCTTCAGGTCTTCAAACTCAGAGGTTATTGAACAAGAAAAACAGAAAATCCTTAACTGTTAGATGGAGACAGCCATAAAATTTTACATGCAATATGTCTTTCAAATTAAAGATGGAAAAGAGTGTCTTAAAATTTTAGATCCTCAAATATAGTCTTAGCAAAGAATAATTAACAAAAGCGAGATATATAGCTTAATTAATATATTTTGCTATGTCAGGAAACAGATGAAAGAATACATCAAGGGAAGGTAAATATTCCTCATAAAGCTAAATACGGAAATCAAAAGTACATTTTAAAATTGTGTGTGTGAATGTTACCACTTGATATGGGGATGAAAATAATCTCTTTGATGATATTGATCAGAGCTGCCAACTACCATTACTTGGGATGAGTAGATCATTAAAGCTTTTAAAAGTCTAACTAGTGATCCTACAAATACTTAAATTCCATTTTGAAGTAATTAAGCAACTATTTCATTAGAAATGTTTTCTAAAAAAAAAAAAGAAATGTTTTCTAATTCCAAGATGCTGAGGAAGGCTTCACTGTTTGGCAGCTATAAGAACTTCAGTATGCATTTCATCTTATCTTGAAAGGAGGGTATACATATCTATGCAAATATCTTTGAAGGCGTATTATATATGATCTGTTACCATGTAACCCATGTTATATTATATTCAAATTCCACTCATATGTCTTCTCTCTGTTACAGGAAGCACATGTAATCTAATCAGAATGATTGGGTTTCAGTTTTCAATTAACAACATCCCCTTATAGTCTTCCTTACTTCCATATGTCCTTTTTCATACATGCTCATATCTACTAGGTGAATGCTGGATAGAGAGCGGGAAGGAAAATTCCTATTTATCCCTCAAGGTCTATCCAAATCCCACTTCTCCTGTAAAGACTTCTCTGATTTCTAATTTCCATGCTGTGTGACCCACCAGTTTTCTTTTTTGTACTCCAGAAACATTTTATATATAACTTATTTGCATATTATCTCCCATTTCTGGCATCTGTCTGTTTTGATATATCTTTTCTATTTTTTTCTATATATCTTTTCTTTTTTTAAAAAAAATATTTATTTATTTATTTATTTATTTATTTATTTATTTATTCAGAGAGAGAGAGAGAGAGGGAGAGACACAGGCAGAGGGAGAAGCAGGCTCCATGCAGGGAGCCCGATGTGGGACTCGATCCCTGGTCTCCAGGATCACACCCCAGGCTGCAAGTGGTGCTAAACCGCTGCACCACCGGGGCTGCCCATCTATATATCTTTTCTTCTTTTTATTTAATAATTTTTTTTATTGGAGTTCAATTTTCCAACATATAGCATAACACCCAGTGCTCATCCCATCAAGTGCCCCCCCCCAGTGCCCGTCACTCAGTCACCCCCACCCCCCGCCCTCCTCCCCTTCCACCACCCCTAGTTTGTTTCCCAGAGTTAGGAGTCTTCATGTTCTGTCTCCCTTTCTGATATTTCCTACCCATTCTTCTCCCTTCCCCTCTATTCCCTTTCACTATTATTTATATTCCCCAAATGAATGAGACCATATAATGTTTGTTCTTCTCCGATTGACTTATTTCACTCAGCATAATACCCTCTAGTTCCATCCACGTCGAAGCAAATGGTGGGTATTGGTCATTTCTAAAGGCTGAGTAATATTCATTGTATACATAGACCACATCTTCTTTATCCATTCATCTTCTGATATCTTTTCTTAATAGATTGAGACTTCATTCACTTTCTAAAATAGTCCTTTCTGAATGCTTGGTAGTGGGTATCAAATGTGAGTTTTTCTAATAATATTTCAATATTTATTTCCCTTTCTTACAATTTATGCTATTTGCTTATATCAAATATATTAAAGAGATATTGATAACTTGATTTTAATGTGCTTACCTCTTATTATGGGTAAAATGAGGAGCTTTCACAAAAAAGGAAAAGGCATTTTTGATATAAGTTAGTCCATTAAGTGCCTAATTTTTCCAAATGTTCTAATAGACATTATTTTGGAGATCTCATCTTTTTAAATTTCAAATTAATAAGAAATACATTTTATATAATGGTACATGTACATAACTGAAATAAAATTAGAAGAGTCTTTACCTTTATTTCAGAAAATACCACCTAAAATATTTTATTCTGAAATTCAGTTCATTCTATTCTAGATCATGTTAAAAATACTAGTTTTGATCTCAATTTTAAAGATAATCTTCAAAACTACCTGGGTAGAGAGTGTTCCTATTTCTTCTCCAGGTGAGTTTGGGCAGCAACAGACTGCAGGGTTTAATCAATGACTCTATCCCAAGGGATCTTACATTAGGAGTATGATGCAAGTAGATTATCAGAAAAATCACAGTCCACACCCCTTAGGAATCCCAAGGATGGAGATGAATAAACAAGATTCTCTAGTTTTATGCTTTATAGGTCTTTCTTCAGTGTGACATTATTTCCCTAAAATTCTCCAATTTTTGAAATTTTTGAAATATTATCTATTTATAGCTGTTTTAAGTGCTTATGTTGTTGCTGTTGCTTAGTGAAAAGGTTTGAACTTATTTTTGAAAGGAAGGTAAGATTTATCCTGTGACCCTTCTTACAACTTATCTTTCAAAGCACTGAATAGCTAATTCTCTCAAAAATTTATTCCTGAATATGGTAACACATGATACTCTTCCTTTGGCTTACTCTTTGAAATACTCACAAAGCATTTCTTTCTTCTTTCAGCTTGTGTCTATCAGTTATTACTTCGTTTTCTTGATGATTTGATCTAAAGAGCACTCTTCTACATTGTTTAATTAGTCCATCCAAGACCATAGCAAGTGTGTGCAGGAGAATATGGTTTTTAATATTCATTGGGGGAAAGATGTATCTGCTGTGGACTAAACTGTATTGCCCTCCACCCTCCATTCCTACACTGAAGCCATAACCTCCAATGTGATAGTACTTGGAGATGGGGCCTTTAGAAGGTAATTAGGGTTAGATAAGATCATGAGTGTGGGGTCTTCACGATGAAATTATTGCCCTTGTATGAAGAGACACCAGAGTACTTCCACATCCCCCTACATGTGCAAAAAAAGGGGGGATTATGTGAACAACTAGTGAGATAATGGCCACCTACAAGCCTGCAAGAAAGTTCCCACCAGGAACCAAACTAATCAGAAGATTGTTCATAGAGTTTACAGTTTCTAGAACTATGAAAAAATAGATTTCTGATGAGTAAGCCATCCAGTTTATCAATTTTCTAATGGAAGCTTGAGGTGACAAAAGTAGCATCTTTGTGGAAACAAAATAATTTTCTTCATTACAAAATGTTTCTTTGGTTGAGGGTGGAAGAGATTTGGGAATTATTGCTCTTTTCCCAAGATAGTGCATTTTCTGCTAACTTGTAAATGTATGATGTAACCACACTGAATTCACGCTTGGTGAATTATAGATCCTCATGAGTGCTACTGCAGCTAATAAAACTGTTTACAATTGGAGATACAAGTGGACATGGTTGTTGCAAGGACTGGAGGAGCTGCAGACAGGGGTTAGGTGCAGCACTGGTTAGAGAGACTTCTATTGGCAAAGTTGAACTTTTGAGATGCCTGTGAGAAAGTGAAAATCAGAGGATTATGGGCTCCAGGGGACTATAGACTATATTTAGACCCAGAGCTTTCAGGCAGTGCTTTAAATAGTACTCTGATTCTGAAGAGATGACTCAAGTGTTGTTGAGTCACCTGAAGGAAGATGTCTGGAAAATGTGTTAAGAAGAACAATAGGGGTGACAGGCACTGAGGGGGGCACTTGATGGGATGAGCATTGGGTGTTATGCTATATGTTGGCAAATTGAACTCCAATAAAAAGAAATTTAAAAAAAAGAAGAAGAAGAAGAAGAACAATAGGTGGCAGCTCCAGTGGCTCAGTGGTTTAGTACCTCCTTCAGCCCAGGTCCTGATCCTGGACCCTGGGATTGAGTCCCACATCAGGCTCCCTGCACGGAGCCTGCTTCTCCCTCTGCTTATGTCTCTGCCTCTCTCTCTCTGTGTCTGTCATGAATAAATAAATAAAATCTTTTAAAAAGAAGAAGAAGAAGAACAGTAAGGCCAATCTTTATGCCTACTATCCTATTCAACCAGAGTAGCTATAAATATTATTGCTGTAATTATTATTAATATTAAGAATTCATTTGTTAGCTAAATAACTCTGTAAAGGAAAACAAATTAAAGCCATATACATAGCACAATCCCATCATTTTATCAATGAGAGGGAAACAACGGATTTCCAAAAATAATTCTACTTGTGGTACTATGAGGAGTCAGGTTCATTGACATCTATTCATTTGTCTTCCTTTTTCTAGGGGAAAAAAGATCCCTGATTTGTGGCTAGGAATAAAATATAACTAGACCTTACTAAACATCCTAAAAATTGTTCAGACTTTTATTTTTTCAAACTTTTATTTTAAACATCTGAGCCTATTTTGTGATAAGAAGTAGTGGAAACAAAACACTCAAGAAAGACTCTGCATGCTGAGAAAGAGTGACAAATATCAAACAGTTTTAATGTCTCAAGATACATTTATTATCAAAGATACATTGTTTTCTGCCAAATTATACAGATGATGTAGTGTATAAACATTACAATACCATCTTAAATTGGGCCCGTCACCCAGTCACCCTATCCCCCTGCCCACCTCCCTTTCCACTACCCCTTGTTCATTTCCCAGAGTTAGGAGTCTCCCATGTTCTGTCTCCCTCACTGATATTTCCCACTCATTTTCTCTCCTTTCCCCTTTAATCCCTTTCACTGTTTTTTATATATTCCCCAAATGAATGAGACCTTTTAATGTTTGTCCTTCTCTGATTCACTTATTTCACTCAGCATAATACCCTCCAGTGGATTGGATCATATTTTTGTGTGTAAGAGGGACTTTTCTGTGCATTGTACGTGATGTAGCAGCATCCCTAGCCTTGAGCTTCTAGGCACAAATGATCTGCCTTTATGCCACCTTGTCATGGTCAAAATCAATGATAGTTCCACACATTGCCAAATGAAAATCAATCCCAGTTGATATCACTGGCTTAGTTTCATTTGAGAAATAACATGATATAAACTCCTCTGGTACTTTCTACATATAAATTTTAATTTTAAGTCATACTTGTTTACAAAGAATTCAGAGTATGATTTTATTTTACAGTGAACAAATGTTTATTGATCACCAACTAAAATCAAGGCACTCTACAAGCTTTTTTAAAAAAGAAAACAATCGTGAAGGAAATTCTAGTTTTATTTATTCAGCTCATGTTTTCAGAATTTCATAAACACAAAGTTTGGTTTCTATTGAGGATGGCTTTTTTCAGGGCATCTTTTACATCCTTATTCCTGAGGCTGTAGATCAAGGGGTTCAACATGGGAATGATCACTGTGTAGAAGACTGAGGCCATTTTGTCTGTGTCTAGGGAATGATTTGAGCTCGGCTGTAAGTACATAAAAATGAGGGTCCCATAGAAGATGGTGACTGCCAGCATGTGAGAGCCACATGTGGAGAAAGCCTTGCGCCTGCCCTCAGCTGAGCGCATCCTCAAGATGGTAGAAATAATGTACATATAGGAGACGAAGACAATCAGAACAGAGGAAATGAATGTGATCCCAGCACAGGCCAAGATCCACAGCTGTTTGGAGTGAGTGTCTGAACAGGTTAGCCTAAGGAGAGGCATGTCATCACAATAGAAATGATTGATGATATTGGAATGACAATAGGAGAGGCGAAAAGTGAGGATGGTATGAAACAGTGCCATCAGAAAGCTATAGCTGTAGGGAACAGCTACAAGCTGAATGCAGATTCCTGGGGACATTACAACCATGTAGAGGAGAGGGTTACAAATGGCCACGTATCGGTCATAGGCCATGGATGCCAGTAGCAAGCACTCAGATACCATGAAAGTGAGGAAACAGCCTAACTGAGCAGCACATGCATTGAAGGAGATAACATTTTGTTTGTACAAGAAATTGCCAAGCATTTTGGGTGTAATGACAGAAGCATAACAGAAATAAACAAAAGCTAGGTTACTAAGAAAGAAGTACATTGGTGTGTTAGTAAGTCTTGAATCTGTTCTAATGACTAGGATCAAACCTAGATTGCCTACTACTGTCAAGAAGTAGATAGATAAGAAAACCACAAAGAAGGGCATCTTCAACTCTTTTCGATCTGTGAGGCCCATGAGAATAAACTCCTGTACATGGGTACAATTTATCTGAGCCATATCTCTTAAAGGCATCTGCACAGGGAAGTAGAGAAAAGAGTTAAATTCAAGTTGTCATTCCTATAAGTAGTATTTTTATACTTTAATATCTTGTAAAGAGGTTTTGTTACTGATATAAAGGTTGTTAGCATTTTGAGTTTCTGGAGATGAGATGGAGAACAGGAAGAGTTGTATGTGGAAACACCCTATTTCTCTTCTCTCAAATCCATTGTATATTTGAAGATAAGACAGTGGAACAGTCCACATGGACTTGGTTTCTGTTCAAAGGTCTTGTGCATTAAGCTATTTAAAACTATAATGTGACTTATTAAAATGTTTAAGCTATTGTTTTTCTGGAAAAAACTTAACATTAGTAACATAAGGGAAGATAAATCTTCTGCAGTGGCATCACCCTGACAGATCTGTCATTGTATCTGTGCAGACATAAATCTGCATTGTCCCAATCCCGGCAAAAACGTTGTATTTTCTATTTTACTTTAATAATTTATCACTAAAAGTCCCTTCTAGGTTGCAGAATAATCTTCATAGTTATGTTTATGATTTATATACTAAAAATGGGTATGAAAGGTATAATGAGGTGTTTATTGGCCTCATTTGATTTCACTAAACCTTTATTGTAAAAACCATCTTATTATGCTCACCTTATAGATGAGGAAGAGGAAATTAAAACAGTTAACACCTGAAACAAAAGCAGACAGATGGTCTGAGTAATTAGTTGGGTTTCATACCCATATTGTTTTGACTCAGGAGTCCTTATCTCATTATTATTTTAAATTTTGCTTGCTATCATTGCACTAACATCTTTATCTCTGTAGCATGACCGAAGAGAATGGACCCTCATAAACTTTATATTATAAAATATATTTAATATAATCCATATTAACATAATATAATGCATTTAATGTATTATATATTGCATGGTATTATATAATAAGTTATATAGTATAAATTATAATATATTATAAATTGATACTTGCTTTCCAATAGTTTTGGAAATTTAAATCTCTTTATAGATCAATTATATTTAACTGGTTTACCTTTTATTAAGGAAATATAGAGTTGAATTATGTTTTATGTATTAATTTTCATTTTCTTGCTTTAAGATAGATCTCTATTTATTTTTCTCATTCATTTTACCTGAATTTCTTTTTTCTTTTTTTGAAGGACTTATAATTAATATGATTTATTACTTTGAAATAGAAAGTGTTATGTGTGTTGCCCATGGAGCTGACCAATTTAGATCTCTCTATGTATATAACCATATAATTCTGCTAATTTTTAATCACTAGATATTTCATCTTTAGTGGTCTATAAAAGGCAGATAATGACATTATCTAAATCAGAGGAACACAACAAATAGTTCTTGGCACTAGCAATTGACTTTAGTAATTGAATTATTGAGTACCTAAATAAAACTTATTGAAATTTATTTTAAGAAAGCATAAAAATTATAGAACCATATTCTTACTATTAATGTCAAATGTCATCTCTCTTCATTTTATCTTTCCCTTTTTTTTATCTCTCTGTCTCTTTCTTTCCCACCCTTAATCCTGAGAAATGAAAACAAATTTTTTTTTGATAACTCCAGAAATTACAATGGGAATAAATATGCAAATAAAATAAAATCTCATGTTTCTTCAAATTTTCTTCAGAATTTACGAATAGCTGTTTCATAGCTCTTACAACTATTATTCAATAGACCCAAAACCACATTTTAGTTATTTTTGTTTGGTTTAGTCAGTATGTTTATTGGGAAACATTGTGTGTTAAGCAATAACTTTCAAGGAATATTTATTTACTTTAATTTTATCCTAAATAAGTTGTATCTTCCCTTCTGAAACTTTAATGTGGATGGAGTTTTAATATATAATTATAGCAACATGGAAATTGAGATAAAAACTTAGCAATTCATTCATTCCAAATATCTAATTCGCGTATTAAAATGAAAATTCGGGCGGCCCCGGTGGCTCAGCGGTTTAGCGCCGCCTACAGCCCAGGGCGTGATCCTGGAGACTGAGGATCCAGTCCCACGTCAGGCTCCCTGCATGGAGCCTGCTTCTCCCTCTGCCTTTGTCTCTCGGCCTGTTTCTTTGTCTCTCGGCCTGTTTCTCTCTCTCTCTCTCTCTCTCTCTGTATTCTCATGAGTAAATAAATAAAATCTTTTTTTAAAAAAAGAAAGTCAATTTGAAGCAAATTTTTTTTTAAAAAAAGGAGAAAGGAAAAACAAATAAAATAAAATTTTTATTTATTGATCTGCTCAGACCAAGACCCTTCTTTAGACTACATGTTTTCAGACTCAAACTTTTTGTCCCACACACCACAGAAATAAATATTTGTTACATTATGGCATGGAGTATATAAATAGATCTAGAATAATACTCTCATTACCCAGCATTCACTTGTCTTTCACACTCTTTTCTGTTCTACAAGAATCTGTTCTAATTAGTCAAAATATTCCTGGTTAAGATTCTAAAAATTAAATCACAATCTAGTCCTAGTTACAACACAGTTTCAAAAAAGTTGCATTCTGACATAACAAACACCATCACCATTTTCACCAACCTCAGTAGATAAGCAACTTACCTACAGACCTAAGCAACATCTCCTACTCTGATCTATAAGTAAGACTGCACTCTCCTTTTCTCCTTCTCTTGAATATGTTCACCGCCACTCCCTCATAAGCCTGTAACAATTCACTCATTCTCTCTTTCAATAATGTATGTTGAAAACCATTGATTTCCAGGCACTGCTGTCTGAAGACAGAGCAGCCAAAGAATAGGAAGTAGAATAGACTGGAAATATAGAAAAGCTTTATCCAAATTTCCTTTTTTTGGTCTCTTTTTTTTCTCAATTGCTTTCGCTCCACTTCCAAAACAAAAACTCTGACATTTGTACATACAAATCATTTTACTTTGTATTAAAAATAAAATGTGGATAATTATATTTAAAACTATATGCAACTTTTTACAGTCTCATCTCTGAATATTTTTATAATCCCAATTCTATTCAATACTCTCTACCATGAATGGATATCCATTGGTCCAGTTAATAGAATTGATATCCACTTGTCAATACCAATATGCCCTTCCATGCTTCTCCATTTTGTTCTTGCTGTTTCTAGTAGTCTTCTCTACAAGCAAAATGGATGATGAAGGGAAATTCATTTATAATTAAAGCCTGTTGAAACAACATCTATTCACTGAAGAGCTACTTTCCATGTCAACATATTTCATTTTTTGCTATAGAATCACATTAGGCATAATTCATTTGTAGCTTTTGCCACATGTATAACAACTGTCTGTTTCCATACCTCTTCCCTTGCTGGGTGTTAGTTAGAAACTTACAGTTGAGCGCCATGCTGTTTTTTTGTCATTTCCTGATGCAGTCCCTTCTAAATATTAGGTAATGAAAAATTAAATAGTAATGTTGGGTTAACTAATTTAAGATTAATATCATAATTATATTTGAATATCTCTTCCCTTTTTTCTTATAATCATTAATTTAGAAAACATTTCTAAGGGCACATTCGTGGCCTTTGTCCAATATGCTCCCTGCTAATCCTAAGTAAGATCTCTAGTTACTGTAAATGCAGAAACACAGGTCTCACAGATTATAATCTGGCAAATCATGCCCTGATTTTTCCAAATTTCCTCAGACATTCTAAACTTGAATTTGTATTTTATTTGATCTAAAGATAAATTATATATGTGAAATAAAATATATATAAGAAATAAATATCTAATCTAAAAGTAATTATGTACATGTAAAAATATATTTTTAAATCTAAAAAGAAATATATAAATATATATAACTAATGTAAAAAAAGAGAAAGCACTGTTCACTTTTCTCTTACAAAATGTACTCCAAACTTTTTTTTTATCTAGTCAATTGTATTATACTCTATTTAATTTTTAAAATTCTTGTCTTGAGCTACTATAGGGATAGTATTACATGTCAATATGTCAAAGTCCACCATTTTGAAATCTCTCCTCACCTACCTGGGTAGAATGTGCTCCTATTTCTCTTCATTACAGCTCTGAATAGCAGCTGACTGCATGTATTTGTTAGTGTCTCTGTCCCAAAGGGTCTTATCTCAGAGCATGATGCAAATAAGATTATCAGAAAAATTACAGTCCATGTTCAACTGGGATCTCTGTTTTTGAAGAACTGCATATGTATAGTTCTGCATTTAGTATAATGCTATTGCTCTATGTTTCTCCTAAATCTTAAAATATTATGATTAGTCAACTTTAAAAAAAAATATTTTGGTTATAGTAGATTAGGGTCAGTCTTTGAAATTGGCTTTTAAAGACAGGTATGAATTACCTTTTTAAAATTCTTATAACTTCCTATGAAATATTTATCTAATTCCTCTAAGGACTTATCCCTTAATACTATATGTACAAGGAATTTGGTAAAAGCGCTGGGCGTTAGCTTGTATCCTGGTCATTCTGACCTAGATGATGTACAAGATATATATTGTCAATTTAATATGTGGGGAAAGAAGCATGGATATGAGTTTTATATACTGGTTATGAATTTAAAATGTTCCCCTTACTTTTCTTCTAATAAAAATTAACTATAACACTGGGCTACAATAGAATGAAGTAAGGGATAGAATCTTTTTTTTTTTTTCATGATGTATAAACAGGACACTTTGAAGGAGAAAATATAGCAATGCTTAAAAATCACAACCTGCTTACATTGTGTAAATGATGCCCAAACTAGGTAAAGATAAAGCTAGGGATCAAGCTAGGGAATTGTGTATGTTTGAATTGTATGTTCTATATATTAAATAATTCTTTTTTGAATATTTACTTGTCTCTTCCCCTCCCCCCTGGATTGAGGAACACATCTGGCACTAATGGCTAGATATCCTGTCTCTGCTTGTGCCTTGTTACAAAATGCCAGGACTTGCAGTTTGGTATCGAAATGTCTGACCATTATGTATAGTACAACACATAACACAAAAACAAACAAAATCCTTAGGAGTACCAGTATTGGTTCTGAAGAAGCCATTCAAACTTAAATTTAATTAAAAAGAAACTCTTACTAATAAATCAGAAATATTTAAAGAGTCCAGAAGTTAAATTTGAAACCTCAACTCTTTTTCATGTTTTATCTTAAAATAATGTATCAGGTTAAATAATTAAATAAAATGTAACCAATAGAAGACATTTTATAGAGGGCCATGGAAAACCAACACTATATTTTGTTTTTTTGTGTTTTATTTTTGTTTTGTTTTGTTTTTCAACACTATATTTTCTATGGGAGTTTATAAACTTTATTCAATGAAGCCTGGATATACTTCACATGATGGTCTTGTTGAATGTCATTTCAATGCTTTCTATTCAGACTTGTAGCAACCACTATAAGCATCTATATATAACTCATGATTTAGTTCCTCCTAAGCATACATTTCCCCCACTCATGTCTCATCATAAACATGATTTATAGAGCATAGTGTCTATGAATACATGTGTAATAAAGATCATGCCCAGTGAGCAGAACTTGGCTGCTCAGACAAATAAATGTAGTACATTAGGGATTTCTGTCTTGTAACATTAGATCAATATATCAATATTTTAACATTGATTAACCATGGTTGTGTACTAAAAGACTACATAATTTTGTTCTTTCTTATTATTTAGTGGATCTTTAAGTTCTCATACCTAAGTTCAGAGTAATAAGAAGATTCCAAAGGACCATGTGGACTCCTTGCTTACATATATATATAATATGTATAGAGACATCTGCTCTAGCTGTCCATTCTAAAACTACGACCATTAGTCAAGAATTTTATAATAAACTAAAAAAAAAGAAAAGAAAAGAAAAGACAATGCAAAGTATCAACTAACAGCTTTGTCACAATATTAGTGCAACTGATAAAAGAAAACATTTCTCTGGGATGTCTCATATTTCTTGTCCCTAAATAGGGGATTTTAGAATTAATTTAACTTAATTAGTAGGGAAATTAGTAAGGGATATTTTAAAAAGGATTTTTGGGAATAATTCTTTTTTTTTAAAGATTTTATTTTATTTATTCATAGAGACAGAGAGAGGCAGAGACACAGGCAGAGGGAGAAGCAGGGACCACACAGAGAGCCTGACGTGGGATCCCGGGTCTCCAGGATCACGCCCTGGGCTGCAGGTGGCACTAAACCGCTGCGCCACCGGGGCTGCCCAATTTTTGGGAATAATTCAGTTGCAATGTTTTCATGTCTATGAATCTAATTTTGTAGTATTATATTTTTTCTTATATCATAATTATTATGACTAAAAGTTTAGTGACTATACTTGAAGGAACTCTTCAACACTGAAATTCATTTATAATTAAAGTGAAGATACCCATAGAATGTTAATTTGATTTTCCGTATTCAGGCATATCTCCAAGATATTGGGACTTAGGTTACAGACGACTGTAATAAAAAAAAAGTTTCACAATAAAGCAAATCAATTGAATTTTTTTTTTTTTTGGTTTCCTAAGTCATATAAATGTTATGTTTACACTATACTGTAATCTACTAAGAGTGCAATAGTAGTATGTCTAAAAATATACATACCTTAATTTTTTAAATGACAACTTTATTGCTAAAATATGTTTTTTTTGTTTTTTTTTTAATTTTTATTTATTTATGATAGTCTCACACACACACACAGAGAGAGAGAGAGGCAGAGACACAAGCAGAGGGAGAAGCAGGCTCCATGCAGGGAGCCCGACGTGGGATTCGATCCCTGGTCTCCAGGATCACGCCCTCGGCCAAAGGCAGGCACTAAACCGCTGCGCCACCCAGGGATCCCTATTGCTAAAATATGTTAACGGTCAACTGAGCTTTCAGATGGTCATTATCACTGATCACAGTTCACCATCAAAAAAGTTTGACAGATGAAAATAGGGGAAGGGAAGGAAAAATAAAGTAAGCAAAAACAGAGAGGAAGGCAAAGAGGAAGAGACTCAACTATAGGGAACAAACAGGGTTGCTGGAGGGATGTGGTAAATGGGTGATAGGCATTAAGAAGGGCACTTGATGTAATGGGTACTGGGTGTTATATGCAAGTGATGAATTAGTAAATTCTACCGCTGAAACTAATACCACAATATATGTTAATTAACTAGAGTTCAAACAAAATCTTGAAAGGAAGGAAAGTTTGAAATATTGTGAGAATGACCAAAATGTGCCAGAGACACAAAATGAGCAAATGCCGTTGGAAAAAGGGTGCCAATAGACTTGCTCAATGCAGGGTTGCCACAAACTTTCTAAAAACTGCAATATCTGCAAAATGTAATAAAGCAAAGTGCAGTGAATTGAGGTATTTTCTTATCTCTTCCAGTGTAGTTCTTTGATTATTTGTCGACTCATTCATAAGGCCAAATGTCAGAATCACCCATAGAGCTAATTAAAATATGGACTTATTGACCTTTATCTGGTGATGCTGAATAGGACTGAGATATAGTCTGGTTACCTCCATTCCCCAAAATTGTACAACAGTTTTTGGTGTACACTCACTGATCAAGAACTATCAGAAGACATAACAAAAATATTTATAAAAACAATTAACATTTCCCTCTAATGACATAGGAATTCTCACAAACATGATTCCTGGAATGTCTAATGATATCATAAGAGTACATATATTCCACACAATACAAAAGGCTGTTATTTAGAGTAAAGAGAAAGAGAAATCTTACAGAACCCAGTATATTTATGAATCAACATGAAAATATCAATGATTAAGAAAGAATTAGGGAGTTTTATTTTAAATATAACTTTCAGTTTAATTTTACTAACTTGGCTGTGAAGAGGATTTTAGCAATCCGTAATTACAGTTCCTCACGATGTAGTGATCCACTATACCTCAACATAACCAGTCAGAAAGTGAAAAAGAAGCCCAAGGATAAGAAAGATCAACTTACTTCTCTCAGCCATATTTTATTGCTCTGTTCAAACTTATTTAATTTTTTAACTTACACATCTTCCAACCAATGGAAATATTTCTTCCAAATTGAGTATCTTTGTACAAAGTTAGTGAATAATGCTTGTTTCTGCATTAACCTTTATTTCCAAGAACTTCAGTTTACCTTTTAATTCAATGCTTCCCAAATTCTAGCTCCTTTTAATTCCTAGAATTACTTGTACACCTATAAGTTTGCTACCTAATGGTTGCCTTCTCTGACATATGGTACCCTAACGTAACCATCTAATCATTTACCTATGGAGCTCTAAAATTACTTTGATTTAAAAGATCAGCATGAGTTTTTCAGAAATCTCTGTAAGGCAGCCTTCACATCCTTATTCCGCAGGCTGTAGATCATGGGATTCAACATGGGGATCACCAGGGTATAAAATACAGAAGCAATTTTATCAGTATCCAATGAGTAGTTAGTTTGAGGCTGCAAATACATGAATAGTAGTGTTCCGTAGAAAACTGTGACTGCCATCATATGTGAAGCACATGTGGAAAAGGCTTTTTTCCTTCCTTCTGATGAATGCATCCTTAGAATGGACAAAACAATGTTGAAATAGGATACTAGAACTATAATCAAGGATAAAACCAAATTTGTAGCTGCAGATATAAATACTATTGTCTCTGGAAGGTAAGTATCTGAGCAGGACAATGTTAACAGAGGGACAATATCACAGAAAAAATGATTGATTACATTGGAAGAGCAAAAAGACAGAGAAAATATACAAGATGAAACTACAAGTGCTGTGGAAAAGCTGTAGAGGTATGTGAGGGACACCAAGGAAAGGCAAATCTGTGGAGATACCACCACCATGTAGAGCAGGGGGTTGCAAATGGCCACATAGTGGTCATAGGCCATCACAGCTAAGGTGAATACCTCAGCTACAATGAAAACCAAGAATCCTCCCAGTTGGGTGGCACATTCATAGTACAAAGTGGTTTTCTCTTTTACTAAAAAATTGAAGAGCATCTTAGGGGAAATGACAGTAGAATCGCCAAGATTGATGATAGCCAAGTGCCTGAGGAAGAAGTACATGGGTGTTTGAAGCTGCGAGTCAACACTGGTGAGGGTGATGATGCCCAAGTTTCCTGCCACGGTCAGCCCATAGATCACCAGGAAAACAAAGAAGAGTGGCATCTGGAGGTCTGGGCGGTCTGAGACTCCCACGAGAACAAACTCAGTGATCTGTGTGAAATTTCCAGGAGCCATCTATGGGTTTGAATAGTCATCTGTTTGGAGAGGAAAAGGAGAAGTGGTTACAAACTTTGAGGAATTATTTTCTGAGAAGGTCACTAGAAGGCATATTCTTTAGGTGAGATTTCCTGGAATCATGTATTAATCCAACTCAGTTATTAAAATCAAGGCATGAGGACTAGCAAATTAAAATTTGTGATCATTTGGAAGAGAGAAAAGGCAAGTATAGCAAAATAAATAGATGATCCAGCATCATGCATTATTTGAGGATTTACTTCCTCACAGTCTTATTAAAATCGTGAGAATCTTATTAGTTTGCAAAAATTTGAAGCCATGATTCATATATTCATATCATGTCTCTTGAGTGTGAGAAAAGCTTGAGGAATTGTATGGCTCCAAATACTCCAATTGTCTCCTTGTGATTTCCTAACCTGGGACTTGTTGCTTTTTTTCTGAAAATTAGATGATTCTATTCTCTATCCTGCCCCATTTTCTTTATCCTATCTTTCTATAACTTTTATTTGATGGAAATTGAATTAATGATTTCTACCATTCATGTCTGTTACCTGCTTTTTCTCATTTTCCATTTTATTAACCCAGACAAAAAAAACATGGAGATATGTCTTTTATTTTTCAGAAGACTAATTTTCTTTCCAGCTTTCAGAAAAATGAGATCTGTGAAATTTACAAACTTTTGTAAAACAACCCACCATGCCTTATTGGATACCACTTTCTTTATCTTCCCTATCATAACTTTTCCTTATTGTCCCATAAGTTACAAGATTCCTACTATTCTTTCTACTATGTTTATTTTTATTTTTTTTAAAAGATGTTATTCACTTATTCCTGAAAGACATATATATGGAGAGGCAGGGACATAAGCATAGGGAGAAGCAGGCTCCCTGCAGGGAGCCCGAGGTGGTGGCCCTGGGATCAAGTCCTGAGCCAAAGGCAGATGCTCAATTGCTGAGCCACCCAGGCATCCCACAATGTTTATTTTTAAAAGTCACTTTAAATTTATAAAATTTGGGGGATCCCTGGGTAGCTCAGCAGTTTAGCGCCACCTTCAGCCCAGGGCGTGATTCTGGAGACCCGGGATCAAGTCCCACATCAGGCTCCCTGCATGGGGCCTGTTTCTCCCTCTGCCTGTCTCTGCCTCTCTCTCTCTCTCTATCCTTCTGTGTGTGTGTCTCTCATGAATAAATAAGTGGAATATTTTTAAAAATTATAAAATTTTATAACCATTTATTAAATGTTAATATATCTAGCCTTCATTTTTAGTTGATCTTTTACTTGGTATATTTTCCCCATTTTAATATTTTTCACTACCGTAATGATAAACTTCCTTACACTATAGAGCTTCTGTGATAATTTCATTGCATATATTTGTCAAAGAATCAGCATGCTATTATAACATGACTGAATATTCTCCTGGATATGTTTGTTTCAAGGATGGTCATATGTTCTTAACTAAGTCTAATTAGAATCCCTTCCTAATCACAACTGATAGTTCCAGTGGTGGGTACCTGGCCCAAAGAAGTCCTATGATGATCTCTTATCTAAAGACCTGGAATTAAATTCTAGAGCATTAAGACTATGTCATTTAACATAACATCTACCCTTTAGCAAACTTTAACTATGCATATACACATCATCATCATCATCATCATTATCATCATCATCATCATCATTATAATCATCATCATAAAAGTGGGTAGGAGGAAACATTTGGAGATGATGGATATATTTATAATACGTTGTGGTGATGATTTCACTGATGTATCTCCAAACTCATCAAATTGTACCCATCAAACATGTATACAGCTTTTTGTATGTCAACCATACCTCAAGTAAGTGTTTTTTTTTTAAGGACTATAGATCATAAATGCCTGAACTGTTAAAGCTTAAGCTGTTGACATTTTCTTTCCTAAAATAGGATGGAATAGAAAAAAAAATCTATTCTGCAGTGAGGAAAAAGAGTGAAGCAACAATAGAGAAAGAATTAAAGGAACAAAACTGAAACAACTTCTAACTATGCTGAGAATTTACTACATCATCATTCCTATCTTGGTTTGAGTCTATCTTCTTCTTCTTCTTCTTTTTTTTTTTTTTGAGTCTATCTTCTTACTTATTTATTTACCAAGTATTTGCTGATTTTCTACTTGTGCCAGAGAATATGTTCAAGCTTCAGATATGTTCTATCTTCAGATTTGCCCCTCAACAATAAGGAAAAGAGAGAAGACTGGTAATGGAACTTACAGATGAGACGATTACAGGTTGTAATGAGAACAATAAATAAATTGAATGAAAAAGATACATTAGGATAAACTGGGATAATTATGTCACATGAGATGTCCCCTTTCTGAAAGGGTCACATTTGAACTCAAACCTAAAGCATGAGAATGAGCTAATTATTTCATAAATCACAGGAAAAATGTTCCTAGATTCTAGGTGGGAATGTATTTCTTGAAGGTGTTGCTCAGGGAAAGAAAAGACTTTAGTTTTTTATTTGTTTTTAAAGAGGAACTTAACAGAGGCTGGGGTACTAAAGGTAATGAGAAAGTGGAGAGGTAGTAGAATCAGATTGTATAGGTTACAATAAATATTTGGGATTTATTCTAAGTGAATTGTAAATCATTGGGAAGTTTTAAGGTAGGTGAATGAGATGATCAACTTTAAATCTGAAAATAAGAACCCTTAGTATTGTGAAGATAATGAGTTACAGATAGGAAGTGAGTTAGACATGAATGGAAGTTTTTTGTTTTTTGTTTTTAATGAGTCAAGCCATTGTTATAGGATTCCTGAGGAAGATAAATAATGTTGACTTGAGTTCAAGGGGAGAAGCTGGAGGTAGAAGGAAGGAAGTAAATTTAAGTTGGGAGCAGAAACAAGATGGTATCTTTAACATAATTCATATTACGTATTGTATGAGAGAAATATAAAGGAATGACAGATGGGGCCAGATCAAGAAACATTTTGTCAGGGCACCTGGGTGGCTGAGTCAGTTAAGTGTCTGCCTTTGACTGAGGTCATGATCCCAGGGTCCTGGGATAAGCCCCACATTGAGCTCCCTGCTCAGTGGGGAATCTGCTGATCCTCCTCCCTCTGCCACTTGCCCTTGTTCAAACTTGCTCTCTTTCTCTCAAGTAAATAAAATATTTAAAAAACTTTTTAAAAAGGAAACATTCTGTGATTTTTTTTGCAATCAGATCAATAGCCATGACATTTTTGAATATTAGAGAATGTGATTAGACAATAGACATTAATATTAAGACAGAGTGATTAGAGTGATATATTTCTTAAAGATTTTATTTATGTATTCATGAGACACAGAGAGAGAGAGAGAGAGGGAGAGAGAGAGAGGCAGAGACACAGGCAGAGGGAGAAGCAGGCTCCATGCAGGGAGCCCGACATGGGACTCTATCCCAGGACTCCAGGATACACCCTGGGCCAAAGGCATACACTAAACCACTGAGCCACCCAGGGATCCCTAGAGTGGTATTTTGAACATAGTGAGCTTTAGGTGCTTTTCAGAAATTTAAATGATCTAACGTTTAAGTCTGGAGCACACTGGTCTGGTTAGTTTTACAGAAATGTCAACCCAGATGATGATAGCATTTTTTTTTCATCCATTTCAAGATTTTTAAAAAATTTGTAACAGAAACTTCTAATATGTTCCTTAATCTTCACCCCTTTCTACTGGGGGACAACACTCTGTTTCACAATTCTAGCTTTCCTTTTATTGCCAAACACTACCCTGTAGGATATTGCTTCTGTGTTTCCCTATCCCCATGTCTATTTCTGATCTTATCTTCTCTGTTTGCAACTTTTAATATTTGGTCTGCATCTTTCAGGCTCTCCATTGTCTTCCTTGCACACTCATCAACTATAAGCAAGAAAGAATGCTTCTAAATTATATCAGCTCCTCTATTTCTGCTAAAATTTGATGTGTTGCTGGTTATATGCTGTATATTAAAGGGCAATAATAAATGCTAAAAAAGCAACCATTTTAGGGGCACCTGAGTGTCTGCCTTTGGCTCAGGATGTGATCCCAGAGTCCCAGGATTAAGTTCTGCATCAGGCTCCTTGCAGGGAGCCTGCTTCTCCCACTTGCCTATGTCTCTGCCTTTCTCTGTGTGTTTTTTACGTATAAATAAATAAAATCTTTTTAAAAAAGATTTTAAAAGACAAACATCCCATTCATCTTCTAATTTTCTCTTTCAATTCAAAATTCCATATGCATTATTGGCCAATTTCCATGCATACTTTCCCAGCCTAAACATTCTTCTCTTCTGCTTCCTTAGGTCAAGCTTTTTTTTTTTTTTTTAAGGTTTTATTTATTTATTCATGAGAGACAGAGAGACAGAAAGAGAGAGAGAGAGAGAGGCAGAGATACAGGCAGAGGGAGAAGCAGGCTCCATGCAGGGAGCCTGACGTTGGTACTTGATCCTGGGTCTCCAGGATTGCTCCCTGGGCTAAAGGTGGTGCTTAACCACTGAGCCACTGGGGCTGCTGAGGTCAAGTTTTCATCAACATCAACATTGACTCTTGCATCCTTCTTGCTTTCCATATCATAATTCTCTCAGATTATCTGGTAGACAAGTGGTGGTCATTAAAGCTTTTTAGTAATTAAGGTATGTAATCTGAGTTATTTTTTAAAGTAATAATTCAAAGATGCTTTAGCCTTATTTTCAGTGCATTACACAATTAGGCCCATACCAACTTTCTGGTCATACCATCCTATCGGCACACAATGAACATAAAATTTTCATCTCTTGTCCTCTGTGTCCTAACTCATGTTGATTCCTCTGAGATTACTCCATTCTTTGCATGTGAGAGGTGACATGATACCTGAATGAAGTTTGCTCATCCTTTGTAGCATGGGCCCCATGTGATCCGAAAGTAAAAATGAATACAGTGTCAAATGAAGCTAACAAACTTGAATTTTAGAATATTTAAGAATGTCATTCCTGATCATACCCTAGACATTTTAAATCTTCTATTGAATACTAAAGAATAACCGGGAGGGTAAAAAATAGGTTCAATATTGATTTCCATTTAAATGAGTACCAATTTATAATGGTTAATGAGTAATAATAACGGTCTTTATGTATACATGGTGATAGTTTCCATGTATTTTGAATTTTCTTGTATTAAAAATTATAACGCAGAATTTTTTAAAAAGTAAATTTATTTGGAAGCACCTGTGTGGTTCAGTTGGTTAATTGTCCAACTTGATTTTAGCGCAGATCATAATCTCAGGGTCATGAGATGGAGCCCCAGGTCCAGCAAGACACTCAGTGGGGTGTCTGCTTGGGATGTTTTCCCTTTGCCTCTACCTCTGCTCTCTCTGTCTCTCATAATAAATAAATCTTTAAAAAAAGTAAATTTATTTTAGAATGTCTTATTTTGGGTCATGTGAATTAAGGGCTACTCAGCAAATGAACATTTTCATCCTGTGTTTTATTTTCTCCTTGAGAATGCTATAGAGGTTCTGTCCTATTAAACCAGGAATGTTGGGTTTGCAGTTTCTTAGCATCTGGCTCCTTGTTTGCAGCATCTTTATGCAAATAGGATTTTTTTTTTTGAGATCTTCTCAGCTAATATGTTGGCAGATTTATTTTACTGTAAGATAAATGGCTTATCTAAATATGTTCTATTATTACACTGATTACATATTATGCTTCTATATGTATTTTTGCCTTTGTATTATCAGATTTAATGGACATTTTCTTGAGAAAATTTGTTATATCCTCAAAAAGGAACACCATTTGGAGTTTGGGTAGTTGTGTATCTAGTCTTTTTTTTTTCACAGATAGTCCTATGAAACATACAGTTTTCACTTTAGTTAATATTGCAGAAATAAAAACTGACGTAAATAAACAGCAAAAATTCATTGTTTTGGTAGTGATATAATTTAAGTACATAAGCCATAATGATTCCAGTTCTGATTTGGAAACACAAATAGCTGGATTATATTTAACAGCACATATTCCTTCCCAAAGTTACAAATCTTGGAAAAAGATTAAGTATTGTACTATCTGATTATATGTAGTGTGGAGTGCCTTCTAAAATAAAAATGAAACATCTCAGTTTGAGGAATTATCTTTGATCTTTCAAAGGTCATTACTCAAAAATAAGACAAATATTTTCCACCCACCTCTAATGCAGAATCTGCTTCAGGCTTTTAGTGAGAATCTGTAAATGGGGCTCAATAAAATACCCAACTCTGAAGCACAGGTGATTCTAGGATTGACAAATTGCCTTTGGCATCCTTGGAGAAGATACCATTTGGGAATGGCTCATTATCAGGATCTCCGCCTAGGAATTCAACAAGATGCCTCTTGAGTCTTTTTTGAATTGAAGCAAGTCCAATTCCCTGACCTCTTAGGGACATGGTGATTAAGATATATCTGCAAAAGTAACTCATCTGCATTTAGGAATTCATTATTGCAAAAATGCAATATTAAAGAGGTAGAAACCAATGGTCTAGCAGTGAAGTTAAAACAAACTCTATCTAGAAATGGTATTTTTATTATGCCATCGTTTTTCTTTTTCCTTTGCTTTTGCTTCAAAGAATACAATTAGCATAATCATTATTTCAGGGAATAGGGTGAAGTGGATGTTAAAAGGAGGATGTGTTCTCCAAAAACAATCCCCAGGCAATAAGATTATTATTTTTTAATAAGATTATTATTTTAATCTTTTCTTAATTGTATTTCAGGTGAGAAAGGTAGAATAAAACTACTAGAGAAGAGTCAAACATAGTATTTAAAAGGAAGCCCCTGAGTCGTGTCCATAAGTTTCCTGTTGCCCCCATAAATATTTTAAATACTGAATATTTTATATACATATGTATATATATAATGTATAAACATATTTATAATATAAATGTGTATAATATAAATATATATAATATTTAGTGTTTAAATATCTATATTTAGTGTGTGTATATATGTATATATATACATATATATATTTATATATATATATACACAAAATATCAATGACTAATGACTAACAGGATTGTATAGAAAGGAAACTGTCCTGGGAGAACAAAAGAAAAACACTCACATTAAATACATCAGGATGATTACTTGGTGGTGGTAGAGGGAACTGAATAAAGAAATAAAGATGAACAATGTAGAGTTTGCTAGAGCTGCATAACAAAATACCACAGACCAGGTGGCTTAAACAATAGAAATATATCTTCTCAATTCTGGAGCCTAAATGCCCAAGATCACTGAGTGGGCAGGCTTAGTTTCTTCTGAGGATTCTCCTGGCTTGGGGATGGCCACCTTCTTGCTATGTCTTCACATGGTAGTTGTTGGGTCTAGATACATGCCTGGTTCTCTGGGTGTCCTAATATCCTCATCTTATAAGGACACCAGTTATATTGGATCAGGGCCCATCTTAATAAGCTGTTTTAACTGAATTACCTCTTTAAAGGTTCTATCTCCAAATATAGTCATATTCTGATATACTGAGCATTAAGCCTTCAACATATGAATTTTGGTGTGACACAATTCATCTCATAAAAAATTGGCATGAAAAATGAAAAATTCACTTAAGAAAAGTGTAAGTCTTTGCCTTGCCCAATGATGATAAAGTATCATGAACTGAGGAACATAATTATTCTAAACTTCTTGTCTTAGGTCCAAAAAAGTTGCAAACATGCAAAACTTCAGTAGGTAGAAAACTTCCATCTAAAAACCTGTTCTATAAAAGTAATTCAAGTTATTAAAATATATAAAAATCTTCATGAGTATGTTATTAGTATGATAAATACTAGAAACTAAATAGTTTGAAAACGTATTAAACATATTATAAAAATACATACTTATGATGTAATTTTAATGTAATAAAATGTATTATATAATTTTACATATAGTCTTTTTATTACATATAGTCTTTAAAACTTTATATAGGTTGTATAGAAATTCAAAAGCTGCTGAGAAACAAATAAAAAATAATATTTTAAAAACCATATCAGGGTTGCCTGGGTGGCTCAGTTGGTAAAGCTCTGACTCATGATTTCAGCTCAGGCCATGATCTTTGGGTTGTGGGATCAAGCCCTGCATTGAGCTGTGCATTCAGAGGGAAGTCTCCTTGGGATTCTCTTTCTCTACCCCCTTCCTCACCTACATTCTCTCAAATAAATAAAGAAATCTTTTTTTTTTTTTTAGGCCATCATAGAGCAGTATAGAGGTATCTCAAAAGTTAAAAATAGAACTACCAAAAAAAAAAATAGAACTACCCTATGATCCAGCAATTGCAATACTAAGTATTTACTTAAAGGATACAGGGGGATCCCTGGATGGCTCAGCAGTTAAGCACCTACTTTTGGACCAGAGCATGATCTTGGAGTCCAGGGATCGAGTTCCACATCAGGCTCCCTGCATGGAGCTGGCTTGTCTCTCTGCCTGTGTCTCTCTGCCTGTGTCTTTGCCTCTCTCTATATGTCTCTCATGAATGAATGAATAAAATCTTAAAAAAAAAAAAGGATGCAAAAATACTAATTTGAAGGCAGATATGCACCCTAACCTTTATAGCAGTATTATCAATAATAGCCAATTTATAGAAAGAGCCTAAATGTTCACTGACTGATGAATGGATAAAGAAGGTATGGTATATATAATTGAATATTTTTTTTAAGATTTTACTGATTTAGTTGAGAGAGAGAGAGAGAGAGAGAGAGAGTGTGTGTGTGTGTGTGTGTGTGTGAGAAAGAGCATAAGTGGAGGGGAGGGGTAGAGGGAGAGGGAGAAGCAGACTCCCTGATCAGCATGGGGCTTGATCCCAGGACCCTGGGATTATGACCTGAGCTAAGACAGATGCTTAACCGACTGAGCCACCCAAACGCTCCTATATAATAGGATATTACTCAGCCATCAAAAAAGATGAAATTTTGCCATTTGCAACAACATGGATGGAACTAGAGGTTATTGAACTAAATGAAATAAGTCAGTCAGAGAAAGATAAATACCATATAATTTCACTTGTATGTGGAATTTAAGAATTAAAACAAAGAATATGGGGAGAATGAGAGAGACAAACCAAGAAACACATTTTCTTTTTTTTTTTTTTTCACATTTTCTTTTTAAAGAATGTATTTACTTATTCATGAGACACAGACAGAGAGAGAAAGAGAGAGAGGCAGAGACACAGGCAGAGGGAGAAGCAGACTCCATGCAGGGAGCCCAGCGCGGGACTTGATCCGGGTCTCCGGGATCACGCCCTGGGCTGAAGGCAGCACTAAACTGCTGAGCCACTGGGGCTGCCCAAGAAACACATTCTTAACTATAGAGAACATACTGATGGTTACCAGAGGGTAGATATTGGGGAGATAGGTTAAATAGGTGATGGGAATTAAGGGGGGCACTTGCTGAGATGGGCACTGTATGTCATATGTAAATGATGAATCATGAAATTTTATACCTGAAGCTAATACTACGTTGCAGTTAACTGAGTGGAATTTAAATAAAAACTTTTAAAAAAGAAAAAAGGCCATATTACAACTGCTTTTTTAAACAATATATTTTTAAAAATAAAATATAAATATAAATGAATTAAGGGACGCCTGGGTGGCTCAGTGGTTGAGCATAGACTTTGGCTCAGGGCATGATCCTGGGATCCTGGGATCGAGTTCCGCAAGGGCTCCCCTCCAGGAGCCTTCTTCTCCCTTTGCCTGTGTCTCTGCCTCTCTCTCTGTGTCTCTCATGAATAAATAAATAAAATCTCAAAAATATATATTTTTAAATTGTAACTCAGATAAAATAAAATGCCAAGTATGTACGGGCAACATGTGAAAAATAACATCTCCAGAGTTACTACCAATAAGAATATATTTCAGTACTGTAAAATGTTCTTCTGTGTGTCTTTGCAGCAAATTGTCTCACTCTATATCTTAAGCCACAATTGTTATGATTTTCCATAGATTCATTTTTCTTGTTTTGGAACTTCATGTAAATGGAATAAGACAGTATATTTGTGTCTGGTTTGTTTTGTTGAATTTAATGCTATTGAAATTTATTCACTCTGTTGAATTTATGGACAACTTAGACCATTTTACTGGTGAGTCAGACCCCATTCTATGTATTTACTACAATTGTTTTTTTATCTATTGATGGACAGCTGAAGCATTTCCATTTTGTGCTGTCATAACTAAAGTAATCGGTGGCATTAATATACACACATATATTTTTCTGGACATCTTTTCATTTCTCTTGGGTAAACATTCAGGAGGGCAATTCTTGGGACATATGGTAGTGACATATTTAAACTTTACTTAAAACTGCCAGACTGTTTTCCAAAGTGAAGTTCCTCTGTACACTCCAATCAGCAATGTGTGATGACTTCAGGAACTGAACATAGCAGATGATATGATTCTTTGCCCTTGGCAATCTAGTATTTTAAATTTTATCCATGCTAATGGGTGACAAGTGGTAGCTCATAGTTATTTAATTTCATTTCCTGGGTGACTAACGATGTTGGTCTTTTGACATGTGTATTGACCTTTCATACATCTTCTGCACACTGTTTTTTCTGATCCTTTTCTCCATTTTTATTAGGTTATTTGACTCTTGTTATTAATTTGTGGAAGATATATATAAATCTTATTAAATTTCTTTAGCTTCTTAGCTGATCATTGAACATACATATGTCCATGTGTTTGGGGTTCTCTATTCTCTAGATCTAGGTTTATAGTTGTCTTTTCTTAAAAAAAAAAAAGATTTTATTTATTCATGAGAAACACACAGAGAGAGGCAGAGACATAGGCAGGGTGAGAGGCAGTCTCCCCAGTCTCTCCTCAGATCACAACCTGATCCAAACGCTCAACAACTGAGTCACCCAAGTGTCCCTATAGTTGGTCATTCAGTCAATATTGTATGTTCCCAATTTGTTCCTTTTAAAAAATTGTTTTAGCTATTCTGGATCTATTCTGTGCTGTATAGAAGCAGACTTAAAGCCAGACATGAGGTACCTAATTTGTATATCATGAGGTTAGGCTTAGAACTTTCTACTCTGAAAAGAGTCACATTTGGTAGCAGTTATTAAACTATTTTCATATTAAAATCTGATCCCTACCTTAACACTGTGTCCTGTTAGAAGATGTACTTTGGTCTCAACCCTATGATGTACTTTGGTCTCAACCCTATGATGGTAAGTTAAAAGATGAACCAATTGGATGCTTAGGATGACATATTAAGAGAGGTATTTTTTTTTTTTTAAGAGAAAGAGGGAGAGAGAGCATAGAGAGAGGGACAGAGGGAGAGAGAGAGAGAATCTTAGGTAGGCTCCACACTTAATACAGAGCCTGATGCAGGACTTGATCCCATTACCCTGAATCACAACCTCAGCTGAAATCAAGATTCAGGCATGTAACTTATGAGCCACCTAGGTGCCCCACATTCTTCTTTTTCCATCAACTCTCTCCAGCTTGTTAAAGCTAGAATTAATGGCTTTCTGTTCCACTGAGAAATCTGAAGTGTTTGAGAAAATCTCTTCAAGAAATGGTATATTGTGCTGTTTTTTGAAAACAAAAGTAATAGGAAAGGAATTCAAAAAATCAATGCACAGTCCATGTAGGAAATCAATCTCAAGGACTTTTCAAAATAATTGGAGGGTGAGTTTTTCAATTGATTCATTAGGGCCTTGTAATTATTGTCATTTAATAATTGATTTAAATATATCCCAAGCTAAAATCTTGAATGCATGAAACCATTAATTAGATATGCACTGAAAATACCTTGAGGAAAACTAAAAGTTCTAACTCTGGGAAAAGGTTTGAGAGTATACAAATACTAAAGGATTTTAATGTAGGTTGATAGCATTATTTCTAAACTATTTATCATTATAATGATGATGAGAATATGTACTTCATGGTGATTAAGGACAATGGCTCTATCCAATGAAGTCAAGAACATGATAAGTTTCTTGTAGAAAAGACAGTAATATTTTAGAACCATTCATGTTGCATCTAAACTTTCAAATAGCTCATGATATCATCATCTGCTTATAATAATCACTTGATTATCAGCTGATGCCTATAATCATCTATTGTTGACATTTTGCAACTTCATCATTATACAATTGCACAATGAAAATGATATGTCACTAAATATTAATTTAATGTCCCTTCTTAAGAAATAATAGAATAAAAATACTACTTGGGAAAAAATTACAATGCATAACACTTTTCTTCTGTATTTTCTTTTTTATTTCAAATATTTATGCATGTTTATAAAACATCTACCCAATATATCATTGGAATGTGAAAGAACTCTTACATTTATTTCAGAAATAAAAAGCAAGAGTATGTATGTCATAAGTATAAAGCTTTTTATTATGTTCTTATTTTAATAATGGTGAAAGAAATAAAAAGCTGTAAGCAATCAAGCGCCCATTAATCAAGGGATGGCACATACAGAGTGATTGATGGATACCCCACAGAAATAAAAAGAGGCAAACAATTAAGTGTCTATCTATCAAGGGATGGCAAACATAGTGATTGATGGATACCACATATTTGTAGGCTTATGTTAAAAATGATATCTAATGTTTATTGACCAACAATGATGCTAATGATAAATTCTCAAGTAAGAAAAATAAGTTGCAGGGGTATGGTGCATTATTATTTCTGTAAAGCCCTTTTATAATGGATGATATAGAAGAATGCTATTAATATTATTTGACTTTACTTTTGGTTTGTGGATAGCAACGGAAATAATAGAATTTGGGAAAGAAAAACATATATGACTAAAAAGGACTGTGTAGTATAATATAAGAGGTTATTCTAGAAAATAAAATTTATTCATAATAACATATGCTTAAGACAGGATCCAAAACCAACATGGTAAACAAAATTGATATGATCAGAGAATACAACTTTCTATTTCTTTTATTATGTTTCATTTATCTTTTATTGTAGTCATGTTTAATTTTGACTTTTAAAAATAAAAAAAAGCTTTATTGAGGTTACAATTGCTAAATAAAAATGGATATAATTAAAGGGTACAACAATGATATATGTGTATGTTACAAAATTATCATTATGAAATGATTACCACAATCAGGGTAATTAACATATCTATCACTTTACATAGTTAATTTTTCTATTTGCGGTGAGAACAGTTAAGATCAACTCTGTTAATATACTACAATACAAGAAGGGAAAAAATAAATAATATACATGAATTTGGGACATGGAGGCCACAGTTTATATTTGACTTAATTCCCCATTTTCAACTTTGAATTTCTAAGGAAATTGAAACATACACTATTGAGGTAGTGTATATATTTTTAAAATTTAAAAAATGCCCATTAAACAACAAGGAGGAGACTAAGATATTGAGAATCCATTCATTTGCTGAGTGAGTGCACAATGTGAATGAAGCCTTGTGTTAGCAATAGTCCATGCAAAATATTGTCACTGTATATACAGTCTGATGGAGGAGAAGAAATAGACATTAATGTCTCATTTATCTTTAATCTCTGCTAACTGCTATAGATTTTTCAAAATGTTGATGTCATTTTGATAGATGACCAATAATTCCTTTATCTTGAGTTTGGCAATCCTAAATCAGCTTATCATCAGGCTGTCATAAATCAAAGTTAGCTATATAGTTTGAGGATCTCTCCAGAGGGATGCATAATCAGTCAATATTTTTCTCATACTCCTAATGAAAAAATCTTCCCAAATGACCACTGTATCCTTGAGGTAGAAAATATAAACTCAATCCAATTGAACATTTCATTCTGAGGTAATATACTTTATTTCCCATTTAGCCTAGATTCTTGAAACAATTTGTTCAAGTTCTGTTATAATCACACATTTACTTACTTACTTGCCTCCTGGCTAGCCTACACATTCTCCATGATACAATCTTATTTATTGTTAATATGAAGTGACTACTATAAAATATACATTATTCTAATTAATTCTATTCAATTTTGACTAAGGTTTTTTTCTTTTTAACCTCTACAAGCCCAAATTCAATATGATTTGCTTATAGGCTCCAATATGACCTTTAATATCACTTGAGAGTTAAACTATCTGTCTACAATATTTATTCATTTATTCAACTGACGTGGAGAAGAGTACAGGGAGATATAAGAGGAACTATTTTATCCAGAAAACGAAGGAAACACTCAGGTAAAACATTGCTACCTTTTGATGCTATAGTTGGACTAATGGAGTATTAAAGAAATATTTTTGGACCTTTGCAACTGAAAAGTTAGAGACTAAGTGGGGATTTTGCACCCATTGGTTAAAGTTCTCTTCAGAGCACCTTTTACTTCTTTGTTCCTTAAGCTGTAGATCAATGGATTCAGCATAGGGATCACCAGAGTATAAAACACAGAAGCCATTTTATCAATATCAAAAGTATGGTTGGATTTGGGTTGCAGGTAAATAAAGAGTAATGTCCCATAGAACACAGTCACCACTGTCAGATGGGAGCTACAGGTGGAGAAGGCTTTGTATCTCCCTTCAGTTGAGTTCATTCTGAGAATGGCCACAAGAATAAACATATAGGATACAAGAACAATCAAGAGAGAAGAGAGCAAATTACAGCCTGAAAAAATTAAAATGATCAATTCTAACTCATGTGTGTCAGAACAGAGCAGGGATATGAGAGGAAGGCAGTCACAGTAAAAATAACTGATAATGTTAGATCCACAGAAGGACAGTTTAAATAACTTAATTGTGAGAAAAAGAGACACAAATACGCTGTAGAGATAGGGAACAAGGACCAGCGCCCAACGTACCTTCTCTGCCATGATGACCACATACAAGAGAGGTTTGCAGATGGCTACATAGCGATCATAGGCCATTGCTGAAAGAATAAACAGTTCAGTGATGATGAAAATCTCAAAGACTGCCAGCTGGGTGGCACACCAATGGTAGGAGATTGTATTTTTGTGCACCACAAAATTTACCATCATTTTTGGGCCAATGACAGTGGAGTAACCAAGATCAGTAATTGACAAATGTTTAAGGAAAAAGTACATCGGAGTATGTAGCCTGGAGTCCAAATGGGTCAAGATAATTATGCCCAGATTGCCTGTCACCGTGACCAAGTATATGATGAAGAAGATTCCAAAGAGGGGTGCTTGAAGACGAGGGTTTTTGGTGATTCCCATGAGAATAAATTCAGTCACCTCACTCACTGCAGTATAATTCTGTTTATCCATATGGTTCATCTTGGTAAGCTGTATAAGGTATAAAAGCACTATATTATATTGGGGATGCTACCTTCTAAGAGAATTTAAAATATTATGCATGAAATACAAATATGCTTTTTTTTAGAATTTATTTATTTATTTATTTTTAAGGGAGGAGAGAGAGAGAGAGAGAATCTAAAGCAGACTTTGTGCACTGAATGTGGATCCCCATGCTGGGCTCAATCCCAGGACCCTGAGATCATGATTTGAGCCAAAATTAAGCATCAAACACTTAGCTGACTGAGCCACCCTGGCACCCAGATACAGATATACTTTATCATAAAATGTAAATGGAGACTCCTCGTACCATTAGGCTCAAACTACAAATATCTACACTCACACTGCAGTGTAAATGCCTGACAATCAGCTTTTTTGATTGTAATATAAATCCCTGAGATTAAGCTTTTCATTGCCAATGCATCAATTTCTAAAACATCCATCTCAAATAAGCATATTGCTAGCTACACAATTAGGTAAAGAGTCAGGCCACCCTGCCCATGAGGTCTCTGTATATTTTGGAAAGCCCTGGGTGACCTAGAGGGCCGACTTTTGAAGAGACCCTGCATTTCTCTTCCCAAGCTTTAATTCCTGCTCCTATGTTTAAAATGCACCAATAAAGAGCAAACTCACGAAACTCTAGACCTTTCACCCTTGACCCCAATAAAGGCAGAAATCCAGGTCCTCCAAGCCCTCTGAGACCAAGAGTAGCATGGGCCCACTAACATTCCTAGCTGATGACACCCCTGTGATAGAATGAGACCTACACACAGCATGCAGTGATGGAAACTTTGCTCAAGTATTCTTCAAAGTGGAAAAATACTTTTAAGTGATTGTTTTGATACAGTGACCTGATTTTTGGACCCAGAGATGTTTTAAGTATAACAAAAGATGTATTATAGGTCAGCTTTTTAAAATTTTGAAGCAAAGAGAACAAATTTCTACACTGAAACCATAAACCTTACCTTATTGACAATGATCATACCTGTTTAATGTGGGAAGATATAAAAAAAAAACTTTCTAATGGTTGGTGGAGTAATGCACAAGGTGGTATTCAGGAAAACTCTGACTTTAAATATATACTTCAATATTCTCACCGTAATGTTGCTTAGTTCATTTACCCAGTAAAAAAACTAGTGGTGTGATTTGTTAATCTTAGAAATTTGTTATTAATATTTTGTACACATTTGCCATATTGGTATTTTTGCCTATTGAATCACATTTTATTTTCTTTTTAAAGATTTTATTAATTTATTTGAGAGAGACAGAGACAGAGATAGTGACAGAGAGCAGGAGCAGCAGGAGAGGGAGATGCAGGTTTCCTGCTCAGCAGGAAGCCCAATACAGGGCTCAGTCCTAGGACCCCTAAGATCATGACCTGAGCCAAAGGCAGACAGTTAACCAACTGAGCCACTCAGATGCCCCTGAATCAATTTTTCTAATGATCTTCCAAACATACATTGCTCTTGTACTAAAAGGATTTGGCCATTCCAATTTTTTATTAATTCTCCATGGAAATTAATCTAAAGAGGCCTAGTGAGAAGAAGAATTTGGATAAATATGAAGCGTTGATAGAGAATTCACTATGTGCTGGACACTTATCTGAGCAATTTACATATATTAACTCATATGATGCACACAATACCTCTAGGAAGTATAGAGTATGAAAGTAAAAAAAGAAAAAATGACTTAACCAAGGTTACTCAGTAAGTAGTGGAGTCAAAATTCAAAAAAGTTATTCTGTCTTCAGAATATATTCTCATATAGATAATAACAGTCTTTCTCTCTATTAAGGTCACCCTGAGTCAATAGGAAATGAAGAGTGGAACAAGAAAAAAATAAGGTAAATAAGGATACACAAAGATTCCTGTTAAAATAGAGAACAGAGGCAGTAAGTTATATGAAAACAAAGGTGGTCTAAGAAACACAGCTCAGAGTACCAGAGAGTACAGAACAGGTCTCTCCTATACATGAATCCTATTACTGACAGAAAAGTCTATTGCAAAGGAAGAAAGTTTTGCAGAGCATAGTGCCCATCGAGACTTTGACGATAACCAGCTTAAGCTATATACTGACATTTTCAAAGGCCAGTGTTTTCTACTTACCTTACTAGAGAATCTACTATGACTTTTGTTTTAATCCTCACTGGTTGCTGCAGGATGTATTTAAACACTTTCCTACCCCCTTGAGACTCATTTTGTTAAAATTTTAATCTGACCCCAGAATAAAAAAAAATGCATATAATTACTTGAGGAAGAGTATCATGAGTCTGTTAATTCTTAGAAGGTCTCATTGAGAAAAATTAAAAAGTATTTTGTGCCTGTGTCTAACTGAATAAATAAATTGTACAGTATCACTAGAACCTGGAAATCATAAATATGCTTCGGTTAGCATCTTAGTTATACAATATCATGCACATATTGGGTATATTTCTCTCACATACACAAACACACACATACACACATACACACAAAATCCATGAGTAAATGAAAGAATGACTTTCTAGAAAAAGATAATGCAATTTTGGTTATACAGCATCCATTATCCAAAGATACTTTTATTGGACAATAAATTGATATAAGACAATGTTTTATGATTTGTATTGTTGCTGCCAGTATATCAGTGGTAAATCTTTTCTTTTTTTTTTTTTTTATTATAGTCACAGAGAGAGAGAGAGGCAGAGAAATAGGCAGAGGGAGAGAAGCAGGCTCCATGCACCGGGAGCCCGACGTGGGATTCGATCCCGGTTCTCCAGGATCGCGCCCTGGGCCAAAGGCAGGCGCCAAACCGCTGCGCCACCCAGGGATCCCAGTGGTAAATCTTTTCTTTATCTGTTCACAAAATATCTTTCATCTCTCTCTTTTTTAAAAAGATTTTATCCATTAATTAATTCATGAGAGACAGAAAGAGAGAGAGAGACAGAGAGAGAGGCAGAAACACAGGCCGAGGGAGAAGCAGGCTCCATGCAGGAAGCCCGCCCAGGACTCAATCACAGGACCCCAGGATCACGCCCTGGGCCGAAGGCAGAGCTAAACCTCTGAGCTGCCGGGGCTGACAATCTCTATCTCTTTTTATTTATTTATTTTTAATTATGATTAAAATTATCTCTACACAGAGAGAGAGAGAGGCAGAGACACAGGCAGAGGGAGAAGCAGGCTCCATGCACCGGGAGCCCGACGTGGGATTCAATCCCAGGTCTCCAGGATCGCGCCCTGGGCCAAAGGCAGGCGCCAAACCGCTCTGCCACCCAGGGATCCCCCCTCTATCTCTTTTTAAAGATTTCTCTATCATTGGTTTATCAAGGATTTCTCTATCATTGGTTTAAGGATTTCTCTGTCAAATTTGAATGTGATGTTGGTATAATTTCCTGTTTACCCTGCTTAGAATAATTTTAGCTTTTTAAATCATATATGTGTGTGTATACGTACATATATATGTATATAAATATATACTTATACATAAACATATACATATCATTGTTGTTTTTAAATTAATTTGGAAAAAAATTGCAGCCAACATTTCTTGTAGTGGGGTTTCTGCTTCACATACTCTTTTTTTTTTTTCCTACTTGGACCTACATTTAAATATATAGTGTGCAGCTTGTTACTGTTCTACAGATCACTTTGACTATTTTCATAGTATTTATCCAACTTTTGTTTTCTCTATGGCTTCATTGGGATAGCCTCTATTGTGAATTATTTAAGTGCAGTTGTCACTTAACCACTGGGGTGTCAGCTGATGCTGGTCCTGGTGATATCTCCTAGGTGCAGTACCTTAACTGCTTGCATCATTGCTTGACACAGGCCCTTGCTTGACAAAGGCCCCTGCTTGACATGAAAGAGTCCATTTTGCTCTCTACACTCATATTTGTTGGGGGAACTGGGAATAGAAGATAGGATGACAGAATTAAGAGAAGACACAATCAATGGGACAAGTGGAGCCAGTCATCATACTCTTCAACTGTAGTCCATGTAATGCTGAGATACCATGTTGGAGTGAGGGAGCTCCCTGTCCCTTGATATGAGGGTAAACCCATCAGGCTCCTACTAGAGTTGGAGGCTGGACTGGCACTGACCCTCCTGTGCTCCCATTACCCTAATTGTGATCTGTCATTCTCAATAAATCATTTAATTCCACTCTTACTAGGTAGGTTCACCTGAAATGTTTGTATTCATTCTCTTCATTTTCATACATATAGAATTTCCACTCACAGAATGCTAATCTAGAAAGAGGCTCTTTTCAGTATAGTAGCTATTAGCCATATGTAACTAGTGCTTCTGAGGACCTGATATATTATTTTCTTTTAATTACTTTAAACTTAAAAAGTAATAATTTCCTCAGTAATTGAGAAAAATTTTAGTATGTTCAAAGCATCTTAGGTATGTGAATCTCCTTTTCAACTATAAATTTTGTTATTTATTTATTTTTAAAGATTTATTTATTTATTTGGGAGAGAAAGAGCAGGCATGTGAGTGGGGGAGGTGCAGAGGGGAGGGAGAGAGAGAGAATCTCGAGCAGACTCTCTGCTGAGTGCAGAGCCCAAAGTGGGGTTTGAACTCATGATCCTGAGATCACAACCTGAGCCAAAATCAAGAATTGGACACTTAACAAACTGAGCCACCCAGGTGCTCCTCAACTATAAATTTTATAAGATCAAAATACAGATTAAGGATTTCCCCTGAAAACTAAATGTTCCTGTGAAAACTGGAATGTTTTCTAAGTGTAAAGTATTCAATTTTGAAAACTTAGCACAAAAAGAAAGAAAATGGAAACTATTTTGTGAACATTTTCCATTCAATTATATATTGAAATTGTATTTTGGATATATAGGGTTAAATAAAATATATTATTAAAGTAAAAAAAAGGGATCCCTTGGTGGTGCAGCAGTTTGGTGCCTGCCTTTGGCCCAGGGCACGATCCTGGAGACCCAGGATTGAATCCCACATCCGGCTCCCGGTGCATGGAGCCTGCTTCTCCCTCTGCCTGTGTCTCTGCCTCTCTCTCTCTCTATCTGTGACTATCATAAATAAATAAAAATTTTAAAAAATTTATTAAAAAAATAAAGTAAAAAAAAGTGTAGTTGTCATTTTTTTTTCAGCTCCTGTTACTCTCATCCAATATATATTTGTTTGCATCTAATATTATATTTTTATTTATAGAAGTTCCATTTGGTCATTTAAACATTTTTTATTTGTGTCCTCAAAATGTGAGTGCTTTTATTCAATCTTTCAGTATATTGGACATATTTATAATATGTTTTAAATCCTTGCCTAATAATTCTATCATCACTGTCATTTCAGGACCTATTTAAATCATCTCCTGGTGGGGTCATTTGTTTCTGCCTTCATATATGTGCAGTATTTGTGATTGAATACTGAATATTGTGAATTTTATATTAATGAGTAATATAATTTTTTTGTCTTCCTAAGATATTATTAAGTTATTAACCATGTTAAACAATGTTAATAATGTTGTAAACAAGATTACCTGACTTTTTTGAGACTTATTTTCAAACTATGTGAATAGGAATCTAAAGCAGCTTTTGCCTCTGAGACTTCTATTGGATGCTTGCGTGTTAAACATGGGCTCTACACTCTAGTTTTCTCATGTCTTCATGCCCTGTGTGAACTCTGGAATTGTTCAGTTTACAATTCCATGCTTCTTCTTTTAACCACCTTGTGGTTTTTCACTGTAGGCATGCCCAAGTTAGTGTTGAGCCACAGACTCAAGAAGACCTTGTAATGTAATTACTTTAAATGTAAATAAGTTAAATTATCCAAAGGTAGGGATTGACAGAATAGATTAAAATATTATGATACCACTATACATTATCTGCAGGAGACTCACTTTGTTTATACCTTGTTGTGGGTTCAGAAAATGCGGTGAAAACAAGATTCAGAAGATACCTACATCTCCCCAACCAAAAAATAAAAATAAATACAACAACAACAACAACAACAACAAAGCTGACAGAAACAAATACATACTTGGTTTACTGATGCTGTATTTAATAAAGATTTTCAGTGGGACAAATGTGAGGTCCAGTGGGATAACTAAAAGAAACTTTGAACCAAAGGCAAGGAATGTTTTGGGTAAGTTCATTTAATTAAGATCCAAACTAAATATATGTAAATATATTGGCTAAATCTAAGAGAAACAATTTGCACATTGTCTTTGTTCTGGAGCCACAAAGTGTGTAATTATATTGATTAGATAGATTATTAAGTGACATTTGCCTTTATCATAGTTTATTAGAACAATATTCCATAGAATATTAGATACAAAGTTTGCATTGATTATTAAAGAACCTGCGGGAAGCATTTTTTACCTCTTTGTTCCTTAGGCTATAGATTAAGGGGTTAAGCATGGGGATCACTAAAGTGTAAAATACGGAGGCCATTTTGTCAGTTTCAAAAGAATGGGCAGATTTGGGTTGCATGTACATAAATAGCAGAGACCCATAGAATACAACTACCACTGTCAGATGAGAACCACATGTGGAGAAAGCTTTTTTCCTGCTCTCTGTAGAATGGATTTGAAATATGCATGTCAGAATTAGTATGTAGGACACTAGGACTACCAGCAGGGAAGAGATCAAATTCAATGCTGAAAATAGTATGATCAACAATCCTATTTCTTGTGCATTTGAGCAGAGTATAAGTAACAAGGGAACATCATCACAATAGAAATGATTGATAACATTAGATCCACAGAAGGTCAGTGTGAAAATCTTAATAGTGAACATTAGAGCCTGAAAGGTACTGTAGAGGTATGGAATGCCCACCAGCATGTGGCAAAGTCTCTGGGACATAATAACGTTGTAGAGCAAAGGGTTACAGATGGCCAAATAGCGGTCATAGGCCATAGCTGACAAGATGAAAAATTCACTGATAATGAACATAAGGAAGAAAGCCAACTGTGTGGCACATGCATAATAAGAAATTATATTTTGGTCCACAACAAAATTTACCAGCATCTTGGGACAGATGACAGTAGAATTACCAAGGTCAATGAAAGCCAGGTGTTTGATAAAAAAATACATAGGTGTATGGAGGCGGGAGTCCACCTGGATCAAGGTGATCATGCCCAAATTTCCCACCACTGTGATCATGTAGATGATGAGGAAGACCCCAAAAAGGGGAAGTTGAAGCCCAGGCTGCCGTGTGACTCCCATCAGAATGAACTCAGTCACTGACGTTAGGTTCTGTTGACCCATTGAGTCCAGTTAGCTATTCTGGGAAGAAACAGGTTGCTATCAGCTTTCATGTAGTATCATTTAAACAAATTATAATATTTGTAGACAGAATGTAGATTTATCTTTGTAATAGGGATAGAAAAATAAATCCCACATCTGATTTTGAACTAAAATAAATGATAGAATCTTTTACTTCTCAGCAGGAAGGATCCATATGAAACCCATGCACTGATATGGATGATTAAACTCTAAATAGAGTCAGCATACCCACCGATTTTATTTATTTATTTATTTATTTATTTATTTATATTTTTAGACCCACCAATTTTAAAATAACATTGATATAGATTTATTTGACTATTTCATCTATGCAATTATATCACAATTTTTCTTTAGTACACTTCCAATTTTGTATGAGAATTCCAGTGACATTTTGATATTCTTAAAGAAAGAAGCAGAAGTAATATGGAGCTAATGAAGTTTGAGATTTAAGTTTCCTCATTAGCATTTTCCCCTGGGTGGGGACTTAACAATGACTAATAAAGTGATATACCTTTATAAAAGTTAAAAATGTAAAATATTTTTGCCTTGGTCAATTAAGCCCACTTTCTCTCTCCATTCCAACCTCAGCTACATCATACTTCAGCTAATATCAAGTTGCTTTGGCATGTCTGCAGGAATTTGTGGGATCCATTTATGGGGAGATTGAGTAAATAATACTTTATTTGATGGTTAGTGAATATATCTATATGTTTCAAAAATCAACGATATTTATCACAGAATAGTGTTATCCATTCTGGTGTAAGAACAGCTTCTAAGAACACCTCTACCACCCAAAAGACTGAGATATATATAGAATTTCATTAATAAAAGCATATTGATAGATTTTTATGATGTTTTTGACTATTAATTTGTTTACAACTAAACTTTTAAGATTACTTTTCCACTCTAAGTAAATATTTACATTTATATTACAACTTACATGTATCATTTTTATTTCCTCTTTTTTAAAAAAATAAAACTCTCAAATTACTATAAGCTTCAAAATGCACAAGATTTGGATCCATTCCTGGGGTGCCCAGTGGTGAATTTGACTAAGCATCTGACTCTCAGTTTTGGTTTAGGTTGTCATCTCGGGGTCATGAAATCTGGCCCAGTGTCAGGCTCTGGGCTCAGCAGGGGTCTGCTTAAGACTCTCTCTCCTTCTTCCTCTGCTCATCCCCCCTCGTCAAATAAAATAAATAAGTCTTTTTAATTTTATTCTTTTTTATTTTTTAAAGATTTATTTGTTTGTTTATTCATGAGAGACACAGAGAGGCAGAGACATAGGCAGAAGGAGAAGCAGGCTCCATGCAGGGACCCGATGTGGGACTCCATCCCACAACTCTGGGATCACACCCTGAGCTGAAGGCAGGCACTCAACTGCTGAGCCACCCAGGCATCCCAAATGAGTTTTTTTTTTAATTATTTTATCTATTTATTTGACTGAGATAGAGTGAACACACATATGTGCATGAGTGGGGCAAGGGGCAGAAGAAGAGAGAGAAGCATGCTCCTCTCTGAGCAGGGAGCCAGGAGGTGGGGCTCTATCCCAGGACCCTGGGATCATGATTGGGATCATGACCTGAGCCAAAGGCAAACATTTAACTGCCTGAGCCACCCAGGCACTCCAATAAATAAACCTTAAAAAAAAACAAACAAACAGACTGGGATCCCTTCCTGTTAAAATATACAGTTTATATCAACATTCAGGAATTTTGAATATTGAATTTTATATACTATATTTCCTCTACTATGATTATTTATATGCATAGATTAATCCTTCCACTGTGGATATGATGAAGCATTTAACATATTTATTTGAGCACTTATTATATTAGCTTATTTCTTGAACTGTAAAATGGTACAGTGTGAGTATAGCACTGTGATTTGCAAAACTTTCAGTGATAAGTCTTTCCTTTATCATTTCATAAAATTTACTCAGGAAGTCAATAAAACAAAGTGATTGAAGACAGTGAAACTGCTTTAGCTTAACCCACCTGGATTCCTTCCTTTCACACTCAGTTTCTCAGTGAACACATGGAACTCTGTAAGCATGACTTTCCACTAGAGAAATAATTGGAGTTGAACAGATAAAAAGAATAGAATTACTATAATGTAACAAGATGTCTAGCTTTAGCCTGCACAACGGTCAGTCCGAATGAGTCAATGTACACAGTTCTGCCAATCAAAGGGAACTCCCGGGAGCCTACCACAAGGTCAGCTAGAGCCTGAAGCTACTTGGTGGCAGTTGTCAGAACTCTCAGAATCTGCTAGTTTTTAGTGTCAAGTGATCCAATTTGATCCCAGGAATGGGGATGAAGGAGTGAGGGAATACTGGAGATTGGTGAGCCACTTCTACCCCATTTTGACAGATACTGTCTGCTGTTTTTCCATTGGGTCCCACCCTCCTTTCAGGGCATTTCGTAAATTAGCACCAAGTGTTGCAAATAAGCACCAAGTGTTGCAGGAGATGCTAGGATGGATATTCCTGCAGAATGAAAAATGCACTGAGCTAACAAAGGGATTCAGAATCCCAGTACTAGTCCTAACACTTTGAAGTCTTTAATGTATTGCTAATAATTATTCTAGTGTTTGTTGATTTCATTTCCCTTTTCGGTATCAGTTATTACCTCCCTCTGAAGACTTCTGGATTCTTTTACCCTGCCTATTCTTTTTTTCATATTGATTTTTATTTTATTATGGTAAGAATATTTCACAAGAGATCTACCTCATTAAAAGGTGTTTAAATGTACAGTAGAGTATTGCTAACTATAGGCACAATGTTGTATAACACATCTCTACATCTTATTCATCTTGTGTTAACTGGAACTTTATACCTGTTGATTAGTAATTCCCCATGTGATCTAGGAACCCTACTTCTGAGTATTTATCAAAAGAATTACTATCAAGATTTTAAATAGATATGAATACCCTGTCCATTCTTCTTATTTTGAAATGGATTTCTGACGAGTTTTGAACATCATGATGTAAATGTTTTAAATACTTCCATTAGAGAAGGCAGTATATAAAATGTATGCAAAGGGATGACTTTTCAATCTTTAGACATGTAATATTAGTAAGGAGTTATATGAGGTTCTGAGCTTTCTCCATAACTCTTAGAAGTCATTCTATATTTTGCCAGGGTACTCAATCAGTTTGTAAGCCCATTCTGCACAAATGAACGAGTAGTAAGCATCTAGTTGAGAAAACAAATGAACAACTTAAAATATCTACAAGCTCATGACTGTGAGTCCTTATATTAAAATTATATGTAGTTTATAAAATACTGCATGGGAAATATATATCTTAAAATATTCTTTTTCAAATATTTCACTGGATATATTTATCTGAAACAGTATTATTAAACATCACATAAGACATATACTAAAAATTATTTGTTGTTTATCTGAAAGTCATTTGTAACTTGGCATTCTGTATTTTACTTAGAAATCCTAACCTTAATAGTTTCTAATTGATGAGACCAGTGATGCTTTTTTTCAGATAACGTCCTCCTCACTTCTAATATCCAAATTCCACTGTTGATTCTCACAAAGCAAATGGATCTATGACATCTAGTCAATTCATATAATTTTTTAAAAAACATTTTGTTTATTTATTCATGAGAGACACAGAGAGAGGCAAAGACATAGGCAGAGGGAGAAGCAGGTTCCCTGTGGGGAGCCTGATGCAGCACTCTATCCCAGGACCTCAGGATCATGACCTGAGCCAAAGGCAGATGCTCAATCTCTGAGCCACCCAGGTGTTCCAATTCATAGAATTTAGAGCCCCCAAAAGACCATTCCATTTCAGGAAAACTCCAATTAAAAAAATATAATGAATTTTTGTGGTGTAGTAAGAAGAATCAGCTGTCACAGACCATAATAGCATCCATTGTCAGAAGCCAGGAATCATGGGAAATTACCAACACCCAGGTGATAATCAAAATGAACAAGTCCTATCCACTCACTGTTCAACAATTGGGTTTTCTTCTTCTAGATTACTTTTATTTTTTCTTTGGGTTGGGAGAATTTATGCTTCTCTTCTCCTTATGATGCTCCCTGAGAAAGCCGTAAAAAAAATTGCTTTGTGTTTCCTACTAATTATCCAGGACATCCTACATATTCCCTAGTGAAAAACCATAAGGGACGATTTAAGGAAAGGAACGAAACAACATAAATGCTCTGTACAGTTCCACAGAGACTTACGTGATATAAATGCACTCATTCGCACAGTCAATGATTACAGTAACAATGGAAAATACTTTGACATGGCTTTATCCCAGTAAAATTGGAATAGTTCCAAAAATCATGGATAAATTTGAAAATAGTATCATAATCAGAAAGTATTTTTCTTTGAATTTATTATTCACATACAAATATATTAGTGGCCACTGGGTTAAAATATATCATTTAACTTCAGTAAGTTAAGTATTACTATTCTTGTATTCAGAGGATACCAAGCTTAGATGATTTGCTCAAAGTCGCACAGTTGACAAGTAGAAGATTTGATATTAAAACCCTCATCTTTAAATGACTGATAGACATGCCTTGTCCTTTCATATGGCAAATCTGTAACAATTATTGTAATGCAATGAGTTACTATAATGATTGGCTCAACTACAGTGTTTCTTGAGCTCAGATCCAATCAACCTTGGATGTTTCCACCAACCTTAGATGTTTAGTGCAACCTCATTAAGAGTAAAATCTATTGTCCTGTTTTCAAATTCACTAGTTCTTTTACTGCAGTGTTTAGTCTGCTGTTAAAAAAGTGAACACAAAATATTCATGTCTAATAGTACCTCCTGCCCGTAGAAACTCATTCAGGCTCTCTATCATAATTCCTGTTTCTCTTTTTAATGTACATATTTGCATTTAAATTCTTGCAAATATTTGCAACTGTTTTGAAGTCCTTTTCTGCTAATTCTGCTATATCTGTTATTCCTAGGTCTGGTACTGATGATTTGTTTTTTCCTGGGATTATGAATATCATTTTCCTACTTCTTCAACCTGCTGAGAAATAGAACTTTGGATGCTAAACACTACAAACATTCTACAGTTGAGTGGGAAATTTTTAAATCTTTCTTTAAACAGTGTTGTTTTATTTTGGCAGGGAGTTTATTTACTTTTATTTACTTGCAAATCTACTTAATTGTTTTGAGACTTAATATTGAGCTCTGTTAGAAGTATAGGGAATCCTTTCCTCTGGGGCAAGTTCTCTCTTTTGCTGTCTTCACTGGAAGCCTGAGATATTCAGCTTCCTCACTAAGGCTTGACAGAATTTGAATGTATCCCACCCTGGGTGAATCACTAGTTTTCATCATACAGATCCCTGGTAGTTGCTCCTGATCTGGGCTTATGGAGTCTTACCTTAATATGTATACTTTAGAAGTCATTCAAAGTCTCAAATTCCATGCTAACATCTTAATCACTTTTCTTAGGTCTTCGCACTCAGTACTGAGCCTCAGTACTCAGCTTGCACATTCTGGGCACCTCAGTCCTTCCTGATCTGATTTTGTGCTTTCACTTCAACTTGACTAATGTGTCCTCCCTGTGCCCCAATCACTGCCCCATGTCAGAAATTAGTAAACTTGCCCTTTCTGTCTCAGATCATAGTCCTGAACTGCCATTCGTCAAATATCTGAAAATATTTGTTACATATGTGTTGTCCTATTTGCCAGTTGTTTTCAGGAGCAGAGTTATTAAAATCCAAGATTCCAGTTACACAGAGTGACAAGAGCCCTCAGGGAACACATGCTAGCAATTATCCCTTATCAATCTGATTTTTAACATCCTTCTCATTATCCTCCATGATCATTATCCACTTTTTTCCCAGATTTTCCAGATTTCTATATATTCTGATGCAAGTGTCTTTGGGATGGTATTTATTCTCCAAACTTTCTAAAAATGAGTATTCCATTATTTTTTTATAACCCCTTATTTCTACTGTGTAGTGTAATGCCTAGAATATATCATCCAACAGTAAATAAGTGATGTGGGAAGCAAAGGCAAAAGAAACAAAATTTCCTTACTACCTATAGTTCATTGACAAACTCTTGAAACAAATAGAGTAACCTTCCTCTGGGAGCTCAGCTGCCTTGATGTTAATACTTTGCTAAGGGCAAAAGGTAGTCTTAGTTTAACCTTATCCCAATGCCCCATGATCCCATAAGTCTACTTTAACATAAAAAGATTCCTCTGGAAACTTCCTTTGTCTCTACTCCCCCAAGATATATGTTAGCAATCATCTTCTAAGGATATAACCAACTGATCTACCTCTGAAAGGTCTCAGGACTGAGTTTTTACTAACCGATAATAAATGATCTTTTCCTAACAATAGCTAGCCCTCTCAAGGTCCTGAAAACATTGTTTCCAAAACACCGGTCCTTAACCCCCTCCCAACTAGAAAATATAATCAGCCAATCCTCATGATCTCAGTACAGCTCTTCCTGTCCAAGGGTCCTGTTTTAATAAAACCACCTCTTTGCACCAAAAACATCTTAAGAATTATTTCTTAACTGTTGGCTCTGATCACCAACATCCTCCCTACATCATAAGCACTAACTCTAAACTGGATTTCTAGCAAGATTTTTCCCAACCCATTATGCATGTTAGACTGAAAATAGAGATAGGTGTTCCATCACCTTCAGAATTTGCTTGTTTGGTGTGTGTATGTGTTGCTTTTAAAGTAGTAACATTTGTCAGTTTCCTCATCTTAAATACAGTTTGTATTTATAAAGTTTGTAACAAGTCTAGAAACATCTATTTATCATTTAGTTAATTCACTTTTCTGTTGAACAGTTTATATTCATTATTGTTCCTGTTATATTTTACTGATTTTCAAAAATCTCCTCATCTTTTGTTTGATATTTCCTTAAGTTCTATATAGCATTTTAGCTAATTATGCACGTTAGGGAGATATATGAATCATGGGAAAATGTAAAGTCCCTTGAGAAACCGTGTTTCCTAAGGTTTCATCAGCTATAATGTGGAAGCAATACTAGAGCTCCTTAGAGGCCCATGTAAAGTGTATATATACATATATTCACACTTGTATCCAAAGTTGTCCTCTTAGAGGAAAAGAATGAAATATGTTAAAACTATTTATTAGTTTGTTATTTTGTTTGTTGTTCATTAATAGATAAGATTTGATTTCGATTACTTTACTTGGGGTTATCTTCAGATACATACTATTAATGTAATAGCTCTGTATATCATATAATCATTAACTTAAATTGTTTTTGACTAAAGAAAGAGTGGAAAGCCAGGGAAAAGGAATGAAGTTTTAAAGCTAAAGGTTTAAAATATTTTTTTTTTTGGTAAGTTGAATTTATTTTGTAATTTTTTTCTTTTTTATTTAAATTTCCTCATATTGAGCTGATTAGTCAGAAAATTTGTCTTAAATCTAATAGAATCATATGAGTGTTAAAAATGTTAGACGTCATTTCATCTAACTCCACATCCTATCATCCCATTCTACTTTAATATCACCTTAAATTTTGCAGAGGATGGCATCCCTGAAAACATGATATAATTGAATTTCTAAATTCCATTTGGAAATGCCCTTTCTATGTTTTCAACAAAACCTGTGTACAATACATAATCCTTCCTTGAGGAAATGTTTTTCAACTGGTGTTCTGAAAAGATGAGTCGGATAGTTACATGAGAACTCTAACCAATACAACTTTCTGCAGTGATGGACATTTCTATAATTTGTTCTGTCCAGGATAATGATTACTAGTCACATAGAGATATTGAGCATTTGAATGGGGAATAGATCACAGAATTGAAATTTTGTTCAATTTCCGTTTCTATGCAAATAGTCACATGAATAGCCACTGCATAAGATAGTTCAGAATATGATGGACAAATGTTATATTCAGTTTTGAAAAGTCTGGGGTTAACACTATTTGCATGTATTTGGTAAGTGTTTTGGTAGTTTCTAATTAGCATATGAGAAATTGTGAAAATTTATGGGGTAGTAATTTATCAAAGGAAATGTTAAACCATTCAATTGCATTTACATTTAAATACCATTTTAACTTTTATTTATTTTTTATTTTACTATAGTCACAGAGAGAGAGAGAGGCAGAGACATAGGCAGAGGGAGAAGCAGGCTCCATGCACCAGGAGCCCGATGTGGGATTCGATCCTGGGTCTCCAGGATCGCACCTGGGCCAAAGGCAGGCGCCAAACCGCTGTGCCACCCAGGGATCCCTAAATACCATTTTAAATAAAATAAGCAAGATATTTAAAATTGGGGAAAGGTAAATTGGTTGACTAAAGTACTTTTTTTCATGATTTATATTCATCCACATCTTCCTTTAAAAAATATCACATGGCGATTGCCCATCAATATATCTCTTATCTACTTACTTATCTATCACCTATTACCTATCCATGCATCTATCTCTATCATCTATCTTTCTATTATATCTTACTATCTTATCTATAATTTGAGTACTTATACGCCTAAAATATTTAGCATTTTGCTTGTAATATCTCTTATTTTTTTCAGTAATCATGTGATATAGGTGTAATTGTATACAGTCTGAAAGAAGATAAATGAGTTTGCCCAAGTCAGTAAGTCAGTATGTGATAGCAACATATTTAAATCATTGGGTTAATGTTAACCACTTCTCTTTTGTACTACCTAAAATATATTAATTAAAATAAGTCAATAGAATATAGATAAGCCAAATTTTATTATTTTACTTCTAAAAATACACTCTTAAGTCTTTTTTTTAAAGATTTTATTTATTTATTTGTGAGACACACAGAGAGAGAGGCAGAGACACAGGCTGAGAGAGAAGCAGGCTCCTCACAAGGAGCCTGATGTGGGACTGGATCCCAGGACCAGGATCACGCCCTGGGCTGAAGGCAGACACTCAACGCTGAGCCAACCAGGCATCCCACACTCTTAACTATTAAATGTAGAATATGGGAGAGAGTTCTATTCTATTACAGATATATTAATTCTTACAGAAACACAATACAAGCTGAATAAAATGTATGTATAACCAAACTAATGGAAATTGGATTTAGAAAACCATAATGTTCATATACATTTATCATTATATAGAGGAAATGAAAAAAGTGCTCTAGAGAGTGATAGATGATCATGGCTACATACATTTTACATTTATCCTTTCTCTATATATTGTGTACGAGAACTTATATAAAATTAGACCTATATTTATATATACATGTATATAGCAAGTAATTAAGTATATTGAATATTACACACATTATCTGTAGGTAAGCATTTGTATAATGACAAGTTAATAACAGAAATAACATAATTTATTCATTTGGGCCTTAGATAACTTATGAAATCTTCTAACTGTTCTATTTAGGCAAGATGTAGTTTTCAGTGCTCTGGATCTCAGAGAAGATGATTCCACTAAGGGTGTTCTGTGCTGTTCATCAAGAGGCATCAGAATAGGCCAGAGATCCCATTTAGGAGATCCAGAGATGCAATTTAAGAGCATCATCTTGAAGGTCAAGAGCATGGCATCATCTTGAAGGTAAACCCCTGCCTTATAATCTTTGCCAGTTCTCTGGTTATATCATAGTGCTGGTGTGGGTTAACTAAATAGTTAACAGGACAACTGATTTTAGAACTTCTTGTAATTTACTCCTTTTATATCTAAAAATGAAGAGTTGAAAACAGAGCTTAAATTGAACTTTGCAAATTCCTTTCACTTACCATTATCGTTCCTCATGCTGGTATCAACTTCTTATAGAGGTATGATGAAGACAACTGAAAGTTTTGAGAGCATCGGTGCTTTTTCACATATTTCCTTGTGGGATAGAATCATATGTAGCCCTGAAATAAAGTCAAGAATCTAATCAAGCTTCTACTATTATAAATGAGGAGACTTTGAGGTGCATGGGTGACTCAGTTGGTTAAGCATCTGCCTTGGGCTCAGGTCATGATATCTGGGTTCTGGGATAGAACCCCACATCAGGCTCCCTGCTTAGCGGGAAGTCTGCTTGTCCCTTTCCCTCTGACCCTTGCCCCTGCTCATGCTCACTCTCTCTCAAATAAATAAAATATTTAAAAATAAATAAATGAGGTGACTTAGGTTCAGCAAAATAATGATTTATTCAAGGACACAACTCTATATATGTTTGTATTTGTCTTTAATAAATACCAGAATGTCCTGTCCCTTCTAATCTCCTTATTTTTCCATCTCAGATTTCAAGACAAGGAATTACCAAATGGCCAAAGAGAATTTCACAGCTGTTACTGAATTTATTCTTTTGGGACTGACAGACCACCCTGACCTGAAAATTATACTTTTTGTGTTGTTCTTGGTGATTTATGCCATTACCTTGCTGGGGAATCTGGGTATGATCTTCATAATCCAAATAACTCCCAAGCTCCACACACCCATGTACTTTTTCCTCAGCTGCCTTTCATTTGTGGATGCCTGCTATTCATCTGTTATTGCACCGAAAATGCTGATCAGCTTCTTGGTTGTGAAAGAAACCATCTCATTCTCTGCCTGCAGTGTGCAACATTTGTTTTTTGGGGTGTTTATCACCACAGAAGGCTTCTTGTTGTCAGTGATGGCATACGACCGTTATGTGGCCATTGTCAACCCTTTGCTTTACAGTGTAGCCATGTCTAAGAGAACATGTGTAGGGCTGGTCATTGGGTCATTCATAGGTGGAATGATTAACTCATTGACACACACAGTAAGTATAGGCAGACTGTCCTTCTGTGGGTCCAATGTTGTCAGCCACTTCTTCTGTGATGTTCCCCCACTGTTAAAACTGTCATGCTCTGATACTACCATGAATGAATTGCTGCTCTTAACTTTCTCTGGAGTCATTGCCATGGCCACCTTCTTGATTGTGATCATTTCCTACGTGTTTATTGCTGTTGCTATTCTGAGGATCCGCTCAGCAGCAGGCAGACAGAAAGCCTTCTCCACCTGTGCCTCCCACCTGACTGCTGTGTGACCATATTCTATGGTACTTTAAGCTTTAGCTACATACAGCCAAGTTCCCAGTATTCTGTGGAGCAGGAGAAGGTGGTGTCTGTGTTCTATACACTAGTGATTCCCATGTTAAACCCACTTATTTACAGTCTGAGGAACAAAGAGGTAAAGGATGCTGTGAAAAGGGCCATCGAAATGACACATTTCCCTTGTTAATTTCAAGTCCCTGCTAACCCTACAACAGTGTCTGCCAGTCAGTTCTTACTTCTGTCAATTTCATGAATGTTAAAGCTTTTAAAGATTGTATAGATCTTTTCATTCTACACACTTATTTGTCATATATGGAGGTAAGCGGAAAAGGCAAGCTATTTAATTCATATAGTTGCATCACAAAGACAGTAACCTATCATATAGATCCTCTATTCTAGGATGTAAATCATTGAATCAATGCAAAATACAGTATTATATTTCTATTTTTCCATGGTTTAGAGAAAATAATTGTATAATAACACTTGCAATTAAGAACATAAAAATAGGGTAGTTACTAAAAAATAATTTTTTCTCAAAATTCCCAGGATATAGATATAATTGTATAGCTGAATCTTGCCTTTGTTGGCTTATATTTTAATCTAAAGAGTGATTGTGATATGTGACTTGTAATAAAAAATATATATTTGGTCTTTATCCAACATCTGGCACAGAGCTTCAAAAATTCTTGGAATTTGGCAAGTGGTAAAGAGAAAAAAAGATGTCAATGAGGTAACTTTTGGAAAGTACCTCAGGTTGGGGGCTGTTGCCCGAGGAACTGACCTTGAATACATGGATGAAGATTTCAGTTCTACCACCTGATTTCTGGGGATGGAAGAGGGGCTGGAGATCAAATCAATTATCAATGACCAGTGATTTAAGTAATCTTGCTGTGCAATGAAGCCTTCATAAATACTCAAAAGGAATGGGTTTAGAAACCTTCAAGATTGGTGAACCAGAACACTTCCAAAGTGACTGTCCCAGCCAGGCCTCAAATTCAATGAAGACAGAAGCTCCATTCTTCTGGATCTTAGTCTTTGTAGCTCTTTATCTGGCTGTTGATTTGTATCCTTTGACATTCTTTGTAATATACCAGTAATCTAGTGAGTAAACTGGTTATCTGAGTTCTGAGAGTTGCTATAGCAAATGTATCAAGGCAAGGAATGGGGTCACTGAAACCTCTAGCTTGGACTCAGTTGGTCAGAAGCACAAGTAACAACCTGGTCTTGGGTTGAGTTGAATTGTAAGTGGACATTTCTTACCACTAACATCAACAGAATTGGACTGAAGAAGGAGATCTCTCAGGCTCCCTGGTCAATGTCAGAAGCCTTCAGTTCTGACCACTAGGATGTAATGTTCTGGCTGAAAATTACATAAAGATTTAACTGTGGATAAAAATGTGGGAAAACCACACACACACACACACACACACACACACACACTGGAGTTTGGGTATAGAATCATTCCACCTCAGCTTTTTCAAACACTTGTTATTTGATCGGTATTTCCTGCTTTTCTAGGTCTTAATCTCTGAAGAGGGAGCATGATTGCCCTCTGAGTACTTTTGAGATTATAACAGGAGCTTCAAGATTTCTACTTCAAGTGTTTCGGTTCTAGTTCTTAAAGAGTAATTTTGCAGTAAAATTCAAGACCTTCTTTCCTTTTAAATCTCCTGTTCAAGATTTATTATTATTATTATTATTATTTTAAGGATTTATTTATTTCTTCATGAGAAACACAGAAAGAGAGGCAGAGACATAGGCAGAGGGAAAGCAGACTCCTTATGGGGAGCTTGATGCAGAATTTGATCCTAGGACACCAGGATCATAACCTGAACCAAAGGCAGACACTCAACCACTGAGCCACTCATGTGTCCCACTTGTTCAAGATCTAAAACAAAAAATGCCAAGAACATACACTGAAAACTTATCATTTACAAAAATTCCATTGAATACATTTAAAAATCAGACTATGTAAGCTAACACAAACTTATTGCCTTAAATCTGTAAGTTCTCAGTGACTCGTTAGTTTTCCTTCTTTTAATAATGCCAACCTTTACCATTAGCAAACAGAAATAAATTTGAGGGAAACATATTTGCATTAACATTAAACTAAATTGAATTAAACACATTTTTTTTTCTGTATTTCTGCACTGTTAAGGTCAGTAGACACAATCTGGGATTCTCAAATCCTGTGAGTCAGTTGAAGAAATATTCAAGTGACTTTACTGTAGCTGGTTTATAATGCACAGGCCAAGCATATTCAATTGATCAACAAAAATTTCTCTATGTGAAAAGGAAAAGGCAGTTTTAGACATTCCTGTGATAAAAATACAGTTGTAAAATGGCTGTATTTTCTAGTAGATTTGGAATATATATGATATGGATAGGAATCAATTTAAAATATTTAGGGCTAATGCCATAAAATGACTTCCAACAATAAAATAAGTTATCATAATTATAATATTATTAATGCATGTCAATATATATACAGAATACATGCATAACTCATTTTATTTTACTTTACTTTATTGCACTTCAAAGATGTTGTTTTTTGCTTTTTGTTGTTTTTTTTACAAATGGAAAGTTTGTGGCAACTCTGCATCAAGCAAGTGTTTTAGCACCAATATTCCAATAGCATCTGCTCAAGGCTTAACTGACTAAACCATCCAGGAGCCCTTGGATTATATTTTATATTGTCTGTTTAACTGGCTTTCTCTGACAATGTGCCAGCAGGGGGAAGAGGGAACCGCCCAATGACAGCCACATGGAGAAAGCAGTCCAGATTCCTGACTTGATTTCTGTTGACACCTCTGGTTTTCAGTAGTTCTTTCAATGGTTGATTCATGAAGTGTCTTTTCATGTGGTTAATAGACATTCCTGAGTCATACCTTGTTCCTTTTATTTGTCTTGGACTCTTGGTTTTGGCTCAGGTCTTGATCTCAGGGTCCTGCGTTGGGCTCCATGTTCAAGATTCTCTCTCTCCCTCTGCTTCTCTCCCTCCACACACTCTCTCTGTCTCTCTGAAAAATAAAATAAAATCCAATGTCTTATAATATAAAAATGTTCATGTTTCAGATCTGTTAAAGACACCAGACACGAAGGTACAAATATTGTATAAGTACATTTCCATAAAACATCCCGAAGGATGAAATCATAGAGGTAGGAAAGAAATTGTTGTTGCATGAGGCTGGGGTTTGGAGGTGTTGACAGGAAGTGAGGACTAACTACTAGGAGACACAAGATCTCTTTCTGGGGTAATGAAAATTTCCTAAAATTGATTGTGGTGTTGGTTGTACAATTCTATGAATATATTGTAATCATTGAATTGTACACTCATAATGGGTGAATGATATCGCTTCTAAACTATATCTCAATAAAACTGCTATAAAAATAAACAGCAACGGGAAAAGAAGTCAACTTATGTGACTATTAGTAGATCTGAAATCAGGAGGTTAATCTATATAATTCACCCTCCAAGAGAGAGAAACCACATTTGTTTAATAGGTATTAAGTTCTTTATGGCTAGACAAAAATATGTGAAGTTTAATGACTTTGAAAAAAATAAAGCTCTGAAAGATGCCTTTGTATTATTCTATTTCTAAATCACTGTTTTGGAAATAAGTCTATAATTTCTATGGAATCAATGTGCATGCACTGTGATGGCCAAGGGAAAATTCTATGAAGAAGTTTTTAAAATGCCAATATTCTTTATGCAGAATAAAAACTGAATTTTTCCTTTTTCTACTCTATGGTTAGTTGATTTCTATTATTCTGAGTTATAGAGCAATATATTGAGCTATGAATTACATAAATAGGCAGATCCCTCTGACCATATGTCTTGCTATTCTTTCATGAATTATGCCATGTAAGTTTGTTGGGATTTAGAGATGATCATACAAAATATTTTAATCCTTATCATCAAGGAGACAATAAAGACTATAAATATAACAATAACTTCTGCTCAAATATGACACAGTAAGGAATGGGAAGGCATGCTTTAATAGTTCTAGGATGTATCACTCACACATCCTAGAAATTTGAATAGACTTCCTCCTGTAACATGACTTCTGGGACTTCTCTACCTCACAGCATTTCTATTCAGCTCTCCAATAGTTCCTTTTTCTCCAGGGAATTTTGAGATGTATGTGGTACCAGTTGGCATTTCCCATAGCCTTCTTCTTTCCCAATGGTGCCCTTCTCTAATTAAGAAATCATAAGCAGATGCAATTTGACATCTGGGAATATTACGATTATTGTGGGTTATTAAATATTTGATGAATCACAGATCATTCCTTACTCTAAATATATAAATATTTATCTAAATAAATACCTTAACTTTCATACTTAACTTTATCAATCTGTATTCTCTCTCATATTTTCAGGAGCTCTTTCGTTCAATGACAACCTATAGGTTGATTAATAAAGTTTTTTATGAGGTTGATAGAATTATAACTTGTTCTTTTTAGTTGTGTAATCACTCTGGTGGGCAGCCTTTGGAGGCTTACATGAATCAGGGCAATATTCAATATATTGCACTTCTTTGGGGAGGTGCTTTTCACATCTTAGCCTAAATAAATTGTACACTCTAAAATAACATGGTGGCCAACCTTCATAATGGCATGTGATGCTCTGCCTTTCGCCACTGTGTTATGCATGTAATGGGTCACTCAATAAATATTGGCTCAACAAAAAGGGCTTCATTTTTTTTTTAAGTTATGGACTGTTGAGCTTCATGGCTTTCACCAGCTCCACAGCACAACAGTATCAGAGTAAATATATTCTTATGTCCTTAAGTTAATTTCCCAAATTGCTGAAGCTCAGAAGAAATTTCTGCAAAGCTTAAGGAGCAGAATGTGATGGGAATAAATATTCCCCTTACAGGTCTATGTTTTTTTTGGGAGGAAAGAATATCTATCTCTTATGGTGTTCCCAGCAGAATTCTTACTACATATCATTAGAAATAGATTTTTGGCATTTTTGGGAATTCTGCTTCTCCTTACCCTTCATTTCTCAAAGGTAGCCAAACATCTTAGAACAGAAATCATTTCTTAAAATAGAAACCACCTTGTTTGTTTATTTTTTTGGATGTTTCTGACAACTTAATGATATTTCTTGTCCCTCCTCCAATTTATTACAGATTTATTCAGGCTTTGTCCTGCATTCTCTTTGTTATGGCGTTCTGTTTGAGTGAAATCCCTCATATAAAGTGCCTGATTAGTTCATTACTGTGAGTCAATTTATTTATTTTTAATTAACTAATTTTATCTTCCTCAAATTCTTTTTTGGTGCAGACATACACGGCTTTCACTATTTTATGAATCTGTTGTTCCTCCTCTTCTAATTTGACGTCTGCCAAAGTGAAATTTGACTCTCTGTCATCTCCGGGATGACATCAGTGCAGCATAAAAGTGACATTAAGAGACAATATAGGGTATTTCTTAAGGGCATGAGGTCCCGAGTATGAACTAGATCACCTGGTTTTGAAACCTAGTTCTAATACCTAATGCATTGGTGTGTGCTCTGACAAGTTAATCTCCCTGAATCACCATTTTATATTAAAAATTAAATTTTTAAATTTTTTAACATTTAAATTTAAAATGTTAAAATCTCAGATAGCTGTTGTGAGGAAGATTAATCCAGACATGAAGGGTGCCTGTCATATGGTACCCAAAAATGAGATATTATTACCTAGTAGTCTTTATGACCATCACAAAGATTCTTTTTAATACATCAACAGTTTGATAATATTTATACTTACACAACACTATATCATTTTTTTCTTATTTTGAGAGTTTATTTTTTTAGGAAGTTTTAGGTTCACTGCAAATTTAAGAAGAAGGTACAGAGATTTTCCATGTGTTCTCTGCCCCAACAAATGCATAGCCCCCACATTTCATTATTCACATTCCCCATAGAGTGGTAGATTTGTTACAATTGATGAACCTACACTGTTACATCATTTTCACTGAAACTCCATCATTTACATCAGTGTTCCTCCTTGGGGTTGTACTTCCTATTGCTTCGGACAAATATATAATGACTTGTGTCCACCATTTTCATTTCACACAAAGTATTTTAATACCCTAAAAATTTTCTTCTTTCCTCCATTCATCCCCTCCATTGCTCTAACTGCTGCCAACCACTGGTCTTTATACTATCTCCGTAGTTTTTCCTTTTTCAGAGTGTAGCATAGTTGGAATTATACTGTATGCACCATATCTTTTCATGGCTTGGTAGCTCCTTTCTTTTTACTGCTGAATACTACTTCATTGTCTGGATGTCTCCTAGTTTACTGACCCATACGCCAACTAAAGGGCATCTTGGTTACTTTGCATCAAGCACTTTTAAAATTATATTCAAATGAATTCCTTTTACTAAATGTTCATTGGCTAAACAGAGAATTTTATTGCATGATGGTGAACAAAGCAAATATTATGAATTATAAATAATGTTGGTAAAATCCCAGAACTATCAAGAATAAAAATAAGCAAAGGGGAAACAAAAAATAAAAATAAGTACATGGGAAAATGTGGAGTGACATAGAGCACCTATGCACAAAAGGTAAGATCAGTATGTCTTTACCACGTATCAGTCCTCATTTGCCTTAGAAATGTGGCATAGTGCAGACAACAGGATTATTTTCCTTGGCTTCCCATAAGAAGGACAATCAATTAATGCAATTAAAAGATGACAGTCAATTAAAATGTAGTATACAATCAATATTGATAAATATTTGGAAACATCAATCTGAGGAAAGAGAGGCAATGCAATTAATGCATTGTAAAATAGTCCTCTTACCCAAGGATACAAAAACAACTGGGACATAATTTTTAAACACAGATAATTACTCATTTTTAAAAAGCTAAGGAAATATTATAATATCCCAAACCAAAGAGCCAGTTATTTAAAAAGAACGAGATTACCTGGATGGCTCAATGGGTTAAGCATATGACTTTTTGTTTTGGCTCAGGTCATGATCTCATGGGTCATGAGATCAAGCCCCACATCTGCTTCCATGCTTAGTGGGGAGTATGCTTGAAGATTCTCTCCCTCTGTTCCTCTGCCCTTCAAATAAATAAATAATTTTTTTTAAAAAAAAAAGAAAGAGCAACTAGTTGAGGAAAAAGCACAAACTGGGGAGTCCTTAGAATATTACCCTAATTTGAATATCCTCTGATATCAACAAAATGGACTTTTTGGAGACAAACCAGATGCCAATCAGATTGCTGAATTACAAAGTATGTTCAGCCAATAGATTCATACATTGATGAGGAAAAAATATGATCTCAATGCTTATAATAAGGGTGTTTGAACAAGCAAGTATGACTTTAATCATTAGGTATCACAGAAACAACCAGTATTAGCTATACTTCTACAACATACCAGGAAGAGTATGAAGGCTAAAACAGAAGGAAAGGATTTACACATTCACATGCACACATAAAAGGAGACTGCAATTTTATTCCAATAGGTGAGGAAAAACACCAGAATCCTTGACAACTTTCTGTGTGTGTGTGTGTGTGTGTGTGTGTGTGTGTGTACATCCATCTAACACATTCCACTGTACTACAATATTTACTTGATTTCTGTATTCCACCCACCTTTCTCTCTGAAGAAAGGCAATTCTTATAGAAAGGCATCTTTTTGCTATTTTGTTGACAAATCAATATACAGCAGTTAGAAGTACTTAGCATGCATAAGACAATCTATAAATATATAATATGTGTTGAACTCATTTGTGTTTGCTATTTTCCTTGAAGGCACATGGAACAAAAATTCAAGTCCATAACCTAGTTTATAGGAATCATATTCAGACAGTGAATTTTAAGAAAAGATATTACATATTTTTTTCCACATCCTTTGTCTTGCATATTTTACATCTTTGTTCCTCAAGCTATAGATCAAGGGGTTCAGCATGGGGATAACGAGGGTGTAAAATATGGATGCCACTTTATCAGTGTCAAAGGAATGACTGGACTCAGGTTGCACATACATAAATATCAAAGTCCCATAGAACACTGTGGCCACTGTCAGGTGGGACCCACAGGTGGAAAAAGCCTTGAGCCGACCCTCAGCTGAGTTCATCTTGATGATGGCTACTAGGATCAGTAGGTAAGACACAAGAACTACCAGAAGGGATGAAATCAAATCAAAACCAGCTAAGATAAGAATAATCATTTCAGTTTCATGTGTATTTGAGCAGAGCAAAGACAATAAGGGGAGACTGTCACAGTAGAAATGACTGATGACATTGTAGCCACAGAAGGATAAATTAAAAATCTTTATGGTGACTATAAGAGACACAAATGTGCTGTAGAGATAGGGGATTGCCACCAGCACCTGACACACCCTTTGTGACATGATGATGGGGTAGAGCAGAGGGTTGCAGATGGCCACGTAGCGGTCATAGGACATAGCTGTTAGAATAAAAAGTTCACTAACAATGAACACAAGAAAGAAGGCTAGTTGTACAGCACAAAAATAATAGGAGATTGTATTTTGATCCACAACAAAATTTACTAACATTTTGGGTCCCACAGTTGTTGAATAACCCAGATCAGTGAAGGCCAGGTGTCTGAGGAAGAAGTACATGGGTGTTGTAGTCTGGCGTCCACCTTGGTGAGGATGATCATGCCCAGATTGCCCACCACTGAGATCAAATAGATGATGAGGAAGAGCCCAAATAGTGGAGCCTGCAGCTCAGGTTTGTCTGTGATTCCCATGAGAATGAACTCATTGAGCACTGTTAGATTTTGAGTTTCCATGCAAGTTTATCGGGACACCTATTCTGGATAAAGACATCCACATGGTCAACAGATTTCATGTTTTATCACCTGAATGATTTTTAGTATGCAAACCTAGTATAAATAAAATACATCCAAACTTTCCAATTTCAGATATTTGAACATAAACTCCTCTCCCACAAAGACTAATATACATAAACAAAAAAAGTCAGTGGTTCTCAACTGGAAGTGATTTTACTAACCAGATAACACTTTATCAATGTCTAGAAGACATTTTAGTTGTTAAAACCAGAAGGCGGGGTTCTACTGGTTTATGATGGTTGGAGGTCAGTTATGTTTCTAAACATCCTACAAGACCCAATATTCAGTCCAAAATATCAATCGTGCCAAGTTTGAGAAACCAAGATGGTATTGATAGATAAATAATCTAGACGAAGAGAGAGAGAGAGAGAAATGAATACATAGGTAGACACATCTATGTATGTAAATAAAGATACAGATATAGACATAAATATGTATATAGGAAAAATTTTAAAAAATCAAAACATTTAAAAATTTGGGTATAATACATAAACTATACTGTGTCATATCTTAAAGTTTTCTATTAGTCATTTGTGTAATTGCAATTACACAGTGACACTTATAAATTGCATTTAATAATATGACTTAATACATATTTCATATATAATAAATTATATTATACAATTATGTAATGATTACAAAAAAATTAAAGCCACGGAGTCCAAAATATACACTACTTCAGCACATAGTCCTATAAAATCTTTTACACCCACAGGTGATATAGACTGAAACAGTTGACACACCTGACAGATATTGCACAAGTGAATTAATAAGAAAACTATCACAGATTGCAGTTGAGAATCACTCATCTTTATTGCATAAATATATAAGGTATATGTAGATATAGATATAGATATAGATAGAGTCTATCTATATAGATATATAGTCTCTGTTAGATATAGATATAGTCTCTGTTATACCTTTATTTATGGCATATATGAGGATCACTTTGGGCCAATAATTTACTTATCTGAATCTCTTTATTCTCACATACAAAACAATACTTCCTTAGATAGGGCGATTAAGAGAGATGAATGAAGGTCAAATGATTCAGCATGCCTGGAAATCATGTAAATAATGGGTTTTTTGTTTTTGTTTTTCGGTTTAATGGTGATAGTAACTTAGCTCAATGCAGATTTATTTACATATTTGTATGTAAATTCTTACGGACTGTGATATAACTTCTTTATTCAGGTTATGATGATGAACAGGTAAGGAATAGGTCAAGCAAGATGGAATGCAACTTAATACAGGTGCTACCCCTGACCCCTTTTCCATAACTAACTTGAACCATCAACGTGCTATTCTTTTAATTATTTATCTTTTAATATTCTTAACTATTTTTTAAAAATACTATAAGTTTATTTGGATATAACTTTTCTTAGAACATTAATCTTCCCCTAGGGGCATTTTCATTATAATTGACATGTACTAACAGTGTATGTGACAAATCTAATACACTTCATCATGCAAAAACCTAGGAGAGAATGAGGAAGTCTGGGCAAATTGGGAGAATGAGGGACACCTGGGTGGCTCCATTGGTTAAGTGTTTGGATCAGAGGGTTCTGAGATCGAGCCCCCCATCCAGCTCCTGGCTTAATGTGGCATCTGGTTGTCCTTTTCCCCCTGCCCCTCCCCTAGCTCCTGCTCTCTCACTCTCTCTCTCTCAAATAAATAAATAAAATCTTTTAAGAAATTGGGAGAATGAGCAGTCACTGGCATTGCTTTCATATGTATATGAATATGAATAATATTCATTTAAAAACTTCCTTTGGATAAAGAGATACTGTACTTTAAAAACCATTTAAAGTCACTATATTAGACAATACCATAGAGGTGAAATAAAATATACTAAAGATGAGATACTCATGGATTCTTGATATTACTTTAAATTCTTCTGTACTTAAGGGCCACAGGAACTTCTCCAAACTATAATATAATACAGAATTCAGATATAGATTATGATCAAATAAAAATATATCTGACTATCCCTAATAATATACAGATTATACCACTAAGAAGTGGATGGCAGATTAAGGCAAGAGAATTATTAAGTTTAAAATATCCAAGCATGAACACTTCCTTAAGAAAAAAAGAAATAGAAGTGATACTGGTTACAATGAAAACTCATGGTTACATTAGGAGATAATAGGGACATTATAATATACTTACATTACATAGTCACAGCAGTCTCTGTGCCACAAAAAATAGAAATATACAATTTAATATATTAAATATAAGAGTGACTACATAAAATTTTCATTTAACTCACTTAAAATACTGCTTCTAATGTTGTGACCTCCTGATTACCTACCCTGCCTTGATGCGTACAACTTTCTTATATTAGAAAGATGGAAAAGTGTATCGGTAGATAGTAATTTTAGAAAAGTATCATCAGGGATGCCTGGGTGGCTCAGCAGTTGAATGTCTGCCTTTAGCTCAGGGTGTGACCCCAGTTAGGGGATCAAGTCCCACACCAGGCTTCCTGTGAGGAGCCTGCTTCTCCCTCTGCCTATGTCTCTGCCTCTCTCTTTGTCTCTCATGAATAAATAAATAAAATATTTTTAAAACTTGTCTTTAGCAAATGCAACAAGAAGTGGTATAAACCTTGTTTTCTGTTTTTTGGGTGTTTTTTTTTTTTTGCAAATATGAAAACCTGCGAAAAATCATACTGATAAGTTCCAATTTTCCTGTTAGATAAGGAAAAGCAAACATCTATTTCTTCTTTTCTCTGAGCTTTAGAGTTCTAGGGAAGAACCAAATTGCTTTTTCACTGTTTAACATCTTTGTTGAAAATCAATTGTAATTTTTTAAAGCTACATTCTTTTAGATAATTATATCTGCTTCTTATCGGATCCTAACTAAAATTGAAGAACATACTGAACATTGTACCATTACCATAAAACTGGGTACTTAAAATTCTGCTAATATCCAAATAATGCTTTTCACATCCTAGTGTGAAGTAGAATTCCCCTTTTGTCTCAACAAGTGATCTGGAAAGAATCATACGTATATTTTTATTTAAATAATCATTAAATCTTAAATTATATTGAGAAGGTCACACAAAAAGAGCATCATGGAACCACTAAATAACTAAGAATTTGGAAGGACATCAAAATGCAAGACTGAATACTGGCCGCTTCTTAATTTTGCCAATTTTTAAAAAATGAATATCTGTTTAGTTATGCTTCATTTGCTCTCAGTTTTGGCCTGCATTGGAGATAAAATTATTTATATGAAATGAATAGCTTGCAAACAATAACATGATGATACTTCAAAGATGTTTTTGAATATTTAGTCTGTCGATCCAGATGAAAATAATAGAAAAAAAAGGATACTGTGAATAGGAAAGGTTAGGTGTCCTATTCCTGCTGAGACATTATGGAGTAATAAAAAGGAACAAAACCAAACACTAAACACAAAAAATACCCCAAAACTAAATCATAAATGGCAACTTTTTGCTAGAGGTTTGCAATTGAATTAAAGCAGAACTTTGCTTATGTCACTTGATCATTGTTGGTGTTGTAACATAAGATCACCCATGAAATATTCTATCATTTTACCTGTAATGAAGCCTGTCTTGACTCCCTCATGTGTTTCTTACATGGCATAGTGAGAACAATTTATGGATTTCTTTTCACCTTTTGAGACTCTCCCTGAGGAGATTCCAAGCAATTTGCTGATTATCCCTAAAGTATTCTGGAGCATAACAAAATGTCTGGAGGTTGTCCTATAATTGTCCAAGAAAATTGCATTTCTGTCTTTTCTTTCATTTTTCTTTTTGACTTCCTGAATTCCTTCCTGACTTCCATCCTTACTCCCCTCCTCTCTTCCTCCTTCCCTTCTTCCTTGCCCCTCTCCCTCCCTCTGTTCTTTCTCCCTCTCTTCCTTACCCCCCTCTCTTCCTTCCTTCCTTCCTTCCTTTTTTCTTATTTTTTTTTTTCTTGGTTAACTTTCCTCTTGTAGCACAAGGGGCTCTTGATTAAAATATCCTATCTATAGGACACTCAACAAGAATCTGCATTTCCAAAGTGGTCTTCTCAAAGGAATGGTGTAGTGTAGAAGTGTTTAAACACTGTCCTATTACAGTATTTTAAACTTTTTAGGGAATTATAACACTACATTATGCAAATTCAAGGTGCTACTTCCTTGATTTGTTGCTCAAATTGTTTTTACTTTTCCTTCAGGGACAGAAGTTAGTTACTATCACTTTTCATTTCGTTCCCCATTATGCTACACTTTAAAATGTGTTTTATCTCTACTAGTTTCTTAAACTTTCATGTAAATTTCAGTATAAAGTTGCCTTTACAAAAATTTGCTGGGTTTGTACTAAATCTATAGATCATTTGGTAAAGAATTGATATGCTGAGTGTATTGAGTCTTTCAATGAACTCAATATGTTTATTAATTTGTTCAGATCCTTTCTGATTTCTTCAATCACTATTTTGTACTTTTCTGCCTACAGATCCTGTACATTATTTGCTTGCTTCTACCTACATATTTCAGTATATGTAGGGGATTATGAATTTTTAAAATTTCATTTCTATATGTATATATAGAATGATATTTGCTTGGTAATCATGTATCATGTCACCTTGCCAAACTCACATTTTTGTTTTACACTTTCGTTTTTCAGATTTGTGGAAATTTTTTATTAGATGACATATCACTTGTGTATAAGAATGGTGGCATTATTTTCTTCCCAAGTTGTACATATCTTATGTCCTTTTCTTGTACTTTCTGGGAAATCCTATTTGGTTGGCTTTGTTTAACTATTGGTGATGTTGCATTTTTAGATTTTTTGTAATGTAATTATAAATTATTTAGTCTTTGTTGTTGTTGTTGTTGTTGTTCTGGAATCCTTTACTCAGCAGAATTATTTTGAGATTATCCCCATTTTGGGATGTACCAATAATTCATTACTTTTCATTGCCAGTGGCATTCACTTCCTTGGATACCCTACAGTCCATTCTCAATTGGATGAATATTTCATTTGTTTCCAGTTTGGGGCCATCACAAATAAAACTTCAATAAAATTGAAGGGGAAGAAAAAAAAATCCATGTTTACTGTCTTAATGTTTCCACTTAGGCCTGCGATTTAAACTGGCACAAGAGATTAACAGGACAAAAGCATATAGATTTTATTTTGTCATTTTTTACACATATGTGGGAGGCCTCCCAAGAACATGGACCCAAAGAATTGGCTAGGCCTAAGTGTTTATATACTAGGTTGAAGAAAGAGTGACAATTGTAGAAAAGTAACTAAAATATTTGGTGAGACTAAACACAGATAAGAGTTATTTTAATAAGCTCTGTTTGTATAGGTTTCTTTTGGCTTAGAGTCTCAAATCTATGGTGCTGAGAATGTTTTTTTTTTTTTTTTCCTTCTGATAAGGAGGGCTTTTTTAAGATGGCAATTTAGCTTTCTTTCTTTTTTTAAAAAAAATATTTTATTTATTTATTTGAGAGAGAGAGAGTACACATAGCAGGGGGAGGGATAGAGGGAGGGGGAGAAGCAGACTCCGCATTGAGCAGGGGGCTTGATCCCAGGACCCTGGGATGAAAATCTGAGCTGAAGGCAGGCACTTAACCAATAGAGCCACCCAGGCACACCGTAATTTCATTTTCTGCCACTGAGCCACCCAAGTGCACCTTATTTTAGTTTTTAATATGGTGATTTTATTTTTAAATGTTAAATCATCTGTATGTTTCTGGGGCAAGCCTAATATGGTGCATCATTGCTTTTACATACTGCTAGATTCCATTTTTTAAATTCTTATTACAGTTTTTGAGTAAGGGCTCATGACTGATATTGCTCTGTTGTTTACTTATGATGCTTTTGCATTTGATATTGGGGGAAGTGCCCCTCAAAAAGTGTTGAGTATTGACTTCAATTAAATTGAATTGAGTATTTAATTCAATATTCTGGAAGAAAATGTATATAACTCATTTTCCCAGGAACTTAGTGGAATTCCTCAGTCAAGACCCCCTAGGCTGGAGTTTTGGATTAGTGAGAGTTATTTATATATATATTGCCATAGTGAGATCCTTTTCATCTGGGATTTTTTAATACAGTATTTCTTAGCATCCATATACATAAAAATATTTAATGCATTCATTCCTAATATCCTAGCCTAAAACATGTATTGTTTATAGATACCTTTAATGTCTCTAATATTTTGTACTTTTTGTTTCTCAATTTTGTTAATCTTTTTAAACTATCACTGCATAGTATATGAAATTTGGAAATTCTTTATAATATCACATAAAAATTTCAGTTATGCACCTATTTTTAATTTTTAAAAACTTTTCCATTTTATGGAAATATATTGAACTTTCTGAAATAAGTTATTGTTGTACTTAATATTGAAATAGAGACTGACTTTTAAAATAAATAAAATACGTTATCACAATTTGCAAATCTCAATATATTTTATTCTCTTTCTGGTTTATCATTTGAGGGACTATGAAAGGTACAACAAGATTTTTTTAACAAGATTTATTTCATTTTATTTATTTATTTTAAAGATTCTATTTATTTATTCATAATATTTACTAATGATAGAGAGAGACAGAGAGAAAGAGAGAGAGAGAGAGGCAGAGACACAGAGAGAACAAGACTCCGTGCCAGGAGCCTGATTCAGGACTCGATCCTGGGACTCCAGGATCATGCTCTGGGCCAAAGACAGGCACTGAACCGCTGGGCCAACCAGGGAACCCTAACAAGATTTATTTTAGAAATGGGATAGTCAGTTATGTTGAGTTATTTTATATTTTTCAAGTCCAGATATTGGAGAGTTTTATTTTCTCCTATTACAAAAGTCATAATTATTCACTGAAGATATTTTGGGGAAGTATATAACCAAAATTATTATTTTAGACATTTTCATAACTTTAGCAGCCACCAAGAACTAGTGTTTGCTCCTAGAAAGCAAATATTTTCTTATATTTATAGTTGCAAAGTTCATAGTACATATTTCTTCTCAATAATTAAAAAATTAATGATATAAACTCTTTAATAAGAATTATCCTTACATAGAAATACACATATGATGGGTTTTTTATTCCAATGAATAAGTTTTATTCAAATTTTACTGACTATACAGAAAATTTTATTCCATGATAGTGGCAGAGAAACAGCCCAGTATCTCTGTGATGTAAATAATAACAAAATATGCTAAAAATAAGCAAAACATTCAAAATTTAGAAGAGTTAGAAGGAAGTTTTCCAGAAGCTTTAACATAATATTCTATAAGTTGTAGCATATTTTACTAAACTTTTACTAGAAATATAGTATAGCTCAAATTACGGGATTACCTCCTTTTGCTTTTTAGCAAAGATTATCAAATCCATGCAGTGAAATAATGTACCCTAATAGAAATCTTTTACATCTTTATATGAACCAATATTGAGGAAAGCCCCCCCCCCAAAAAAAGGCAACCAACCAAATTTAACATAGGATAGACCTCTTTTTCAAAGATAAAAAACCAATTAGAAAACTAATTTTAATGAGTATTCTTATTTTTCAGAAATAAGAAATTGTACCCATCGAATTAGACTAAAACAAGCAGTTAGAAATAAAGACCCCAATAAAACATAAAATCAAAAATAAAATATTGGACGCTTCATTTGGAGACCTCAAGAAATTTATCTTTTTTTCCTCCCAGCTTTATTGAGGTATTAATGACACATAACAAGTATAAAGTGTACAATGTGTTGATTTGATACACTTATGTACTGCAATATGATTACACTTTAGCATTAGCTAATGTCTCCATCATGTTTCATAAGTACCATTTTTTTTGTGATGAGAACATACAAGATTTACTCTCTTAGCAACTTTAAAGTATATAATGGAGTACTGTTAACTATAATCAAGAAAATCTCTCTTAATTTGTATTTCCCCTGGTATAGGGAAATGGACTGATTAAGACAAAAGAGATGTTACACCAATCTTGTAAGTTACTGAATTGCTAAATATGTTGAGTTAATAGGCTTTCTAGGGCTCCTAAATGGAAGCAACTCACTGATGAGAAGAGCCGGACCCTGAGATCCCCCACAGGTTACTAGAGTATTTGAGCAAATTCACATGACAGATGATTTCCAACCATAGTGCTACACTGAGCATCCTTGAAATCACAGTCAGTTTGATTTCAACATATTCCAATAAGAAGAGTACAAAGGCTAAAAGTGAAAAATGAGCTTACAGAAATACTTACACACATGCACAAATACACAAACAGACACTGGGAGATTTAATCTATTAATTGAGAATAACATAAGAATCATTTGAACTCCCCTTTAGTGCCTTCTATTCTTCTTCATGCCCCTTAGTAAGAGTCTTAGTAGTAAGACTCTCCTACTTACTCTTATGGTTTATGGTGTCTTAACCAATTCTACTGTCCTATAAATTGCACCTAATTATTATTATTTTTAAAATATATCTCCTCCCCTCAAAAAAAAAAGAAAATATTTTTCCTGTTTTGTATACTAATGTATTTACAGCACATAGAAGTGTGACTGGCACTTAGATAACCTCTAAGTGTACATTGAACTCACTTGTGTTTGCTATTATTCCTTCTAGAGACATACAGAACACATTTTGAAGCCCATAACCTAATTTTGGGGGATCATATTGCATGTCAACTTTAAGAAAAATTATTGCATAGTTTTTTCCACATTGTTTGCACTGAATATTTTACATCTTTGTTCCTCAAGCTATAGATCAGGGGATTCAGCATGGGGATAACGAGGGTGTAAAATATGGACGCCACTTTATCAGTGTCAAAGGAATGACTGGACTCAGGTTGCACATACATAAATATCAAAGTCCCATAGAACACTGTGGCCACTGTCAGGTGGGACCCACAGGTGGAAAAAGCCTTGAGCCTACCCTCAGCTGAGTTCATCCTGATGATGGCTACTAGGATCAGTAGGTAAGACACAAGAACTACCAGAAGGGATGAAATCAAATCAAAACCAGCTAAGATAAGAATAATCATTTCAGTTTCATGTGAATTTGAGCAGAGCAAAGATAACAAGGGGAGACAGTCACAGTAGAAATGATTGACAACATTGTAGCCACAGAAGAATGAACTAAAAATCTTTATGGTGACTAGAAGAGACACAAATGTGCTGTAGAGATAAGGGATTGCCACCAGCACCTGACACACCCTCTGTGACATGATGACGGGGTAGAGCAGAGGGTTGCAGATGGCCACGTAGTGGTTGTAGGACATAGCTGACAGAATGAAAAGTTCACTGATGATAAACACAAGAAAGAAAGCTAATTGCATAGCACAAAAATAATAGGAGATTGTATTTTGATCCACAATAAAATTTACTAACATTTTGGGTCCCACGGTTGTTGAATAACCAAGGTCAGTAAAAGCCAGGTGTTTGAGGAAGAAGTACATGGGTGTTTGTAGTCTGGCATCCACTTTGGTGAGGATGATCATGCCCAGGTTGCCCACCACAAGATGAAATAGATGATAAAGAAGAGCCCAAATAATGGAGCCTGCAGCTCAGGACGATGTGTGATTCCCATGAGAATGAATTCATTGAGCATGGTCAGATTGTGTTTTTCCATCCAGGTTTATTTAGAAATCTATTCTGGATAGATACATCATCATAATCAATAGATTTCATGCATTAAATCCTGCTCCCTCTGCCCATCCTCCTCACTTTCATACACATTTTCTCTCTCATTTAAGAAAAGGAAAAGAAAGAAAGAAAAAGAAAGAAAGAAAGAAAGAAAGAAAGAAAGAAAGAAAGAAAGAAAGAAAGAAAGTAGGGAGGTTGGGCCAAAACACAAAAATCAGTTGTGTTTTCCTACACCAGCAGAGAATAATTGAAAGAAAAAAAAAAGATGAGAGTATTTACATTTACAATAGCATCAAAAGAAAAAAAAAGTATTGGGATAAATTTAAACAGCAAGGTGAGGGCAGCCCCGGTTGCTCAGCGGTTTAGCACCACCTTTTGGCCCAGGCCCTGATCCTGGAGACCCCGGATGGATTCCCACGTCGTGGTCCCTGAATGGAGCCTGCTTCTCCCTCTGCCTGTGTCTCTGCCTCTCTCTCTCTCTCTCTCTCTGTCTCTAATAAATAAATAAAATCTTTAAAAAAAAGAAGGTGACTTATATGTTGAAAACTGTAAAACATTGCTAGAAGAAATTAAGGAATATTTTAATAAATGAAAAATATAGCCACTTTTGAAGAACTGGAAGATTTGATGCTACTAAGATGGTAAAACTATCCAAGATGATCTACTGACATAGTGCAATCACTATAAAAAATCCAATAGTTTCTTTTTTAAACAGAAATTCACAACCTGATTCTTAATTACATGTAAAATTACAAGGAGCCTCAAGTAACTAAAGTGATCTTGAAAGAGAAACAAAGTTTGATGACTCACACTCCTCAAATTCAAAACACACTACAAAGCTATAGTAATCAAAACTATATGATATGGCATCATGTTAGACACATGGACCAACGGAGTAGAAATTTGAGACCAGAAATAATGCCATAAATCTATGACCTATTAATTTTTAACAAGGATAGCATTTCTATTCAATGAGAAAAGACTTATCCCTTCAACAATAGACGATGTTGGGAAAATTGCATTTCCATTAGGTAAAAGAATGACTTTGGATCCTTGCATCACACCATATACAGTAATGAACACAAAATGAATTAATGACCCAAATACAAATACTAAAACTGAAAATCTTAGAGGAAAACGTGAGGAGGGTAAATTTTCATGATCTTGGATTTGACAATGGATTTTAGAAAAAAAAATAAAGGCACAGCAGCAGAAAAGAAAAAAATAGATAAATTGGGCTCCATCAAAATTAAAAACTGTTGTGTGTTAAAAGATAGTGTCAAGAAAATAAAAAGACAGTCTAAAGAATTGGTGAAAACATTTATGAATTATTTATGATTGATGATCAATATTCGGAAGATGAAAAGAACTCCTATAACACAACAAAAGACAAACAATCCAATAAAAAAAAAATAGGTAAAGGTCTTGAATAGACATTTCTCCAGAGAAGATCTGTAAATGGAAAATAAGTACATGAAATGGTGTTCACCATCATTATTCACTAGAGGGGTACAGATTAAAACCACAATAATAAACCATTTCATACTCACTAAAAAGGCAAGAAAAAGCAGAAAGAGGAGGAGCAAGAAAAAGAACAGGTGTGGTCCAAGATGTCTAGAATTTGGCTGGAACCCTTGTACAGTGCTGGTGGGAATGTAACTGGTGCAGCCACCATACTAGGGTTGGTCGTTTCTCAAAATGCTATAAGTGAAATTGCCATATAGCACTAATAGTTACATACCTAAAATGATTAAAATCAGGGGCTCAAAGAGATGTTTCTATATCAATGTTCATGGTAGCATTATTCACAATAGCCAAAAGGTGATGACAATCCAAGTGTCCATCCACGGACAATGGATAATGAAATGTGCTATATGCATACAATCATACAATGGACTACTATTCTTCCATTAAAAGGCATGAAGTTCTGGCACATGCTGCAACATGGATAAACATTGAAACTATGCTAAGTGAAATAAGCCATTTGCAAGAAGACAAATACTCCATGATTCCAGTTACATGAAATACCTAGATGAGGCAATTTCATTGAGACAAATAGATCAGAGGATACTAGGGGCAGAAGGAAGGGTGATGAGCACATAATTTCTGTTTGAGATGAAAAAGTTTTGCAAATAACCTGCAGGGATCATTGCACAACACTGTAAATGAAATTAATGCCATTGAATTACGCACTGAAATGTGTTGAACTGCCAAATTTCATATGCAAATAAATTTGAGGAATATGGCCCATGGCTCCTGAGGAAAATTACATCAGAGAAGATACAGTTACTGAGAAATCAGTTATAAGACAAAATAAATCACAAAGGGGCACCAGGTCGCTCAGTATATTAAGTGCCTGCCTTCAGCTCAGGTAATGATCTCAGGGTCCTGGGGTTGAGCCCTGAGTGAGGCTCCCTGCTCAGGGAGGAGTTTGCTTCTTCCTCTGCCTGCCGATCCCCCTGCTTGTGTTCTCTCTCTCTCTCTCTCAAATAAATAAATAAATAAATAAACAAATACATAAATAAATAAATACATACATAAATAACATACAATCTTAAAAAAATAAACCACAAAAAAGACTTGAAATACCTTCCATTCCGGGGATGAGGTGTATAAAGGAATTGCTTGGATGAATTTTTGACAGAAAAATCAATAGCCACGGACCTTGAGAAGGAAAGGACAGCAGATTGTGGTAGTTTATTAAAAACTTTTTATTAGGGGTGCCTGGGTGGCTCAGTGGGCTGTTTCTGACTTCAGCTCAGGCTACAATATTAAGGTCCTAAGATCAAGTCCTGAATTAGGCTTCCTACTCAGCAGGGTCTCTGCTTCTCCCTCTCCATTTGCCTATCATACCACTTGTGCTTGCTTGCTCTCTCTCTCTCTCAAGTGAATAAATAAAATCTTTAAAAAATAATAAAAATAAATGGAAGTTCTTAAATTAATTTTCAATTAGCCAAGATATAGTACATCATTAGTGTGAGATATAGAGTTCAGTAATTCATCAATTGCATATAACATTCAGTGCTCATTACATCACATGACCTCCTGAATGCCCATCACCATTACCCCATTCCCTGCCCACCTCCCCTCCAGCAACACTCAGTTTGTTCCCTAGAGTTGAGTCTCATGATTTGTCTCTCTCTGTCTGATTTCTTCTCATTCAGTTTTCGCTTCCTTCCCTATAATCCATTGCACTGAATTGTCTTTCTCTGATTGACTTATTTCACTCAGCCTACCACTCTCCAGTTCCTCCAACCATGTTGATGTTAAATGGTAAGTGTTCATCCTTTCTCATGGCTGAGTAATATTCCATTGTGTATATATAATATATCTTCTTTATCCATTCATCTGTTGATGGGCATCTGGGCTTTTTCCACAGTTTGGCTATTGTGGACATTGCTGCTATAAACATTGGGGTACAAGTGCCCCTTTGGATCACTACATTTGTATCTTTGGTAAATAACTAGTAAAAAGTTTTTACTAGACAATAAGGGATACCTGTTGGAATATTCAGCATCACCACAAACTGCAAATTGAGGCAACAATAATGCTTTATTTTTATCTATAACTCAGTTTTCTCCTCTTTCTAATTTTTTTCTGAAGTGCCCGTTTTATGACCTTTCTTTGAGATCATCATAGTTCCCCTATAACTATTCCCATATTAAATGGAATCTGATCTGATCTTAGTTTCCATATATGTATAGGAAAAAAATCTGACTTGATAGAATCACTTTTAGGACTTGGGATGAAGTTAAAAATTTTTTTTGAAATTAAAAAATATTTCAGCATAACATAGGTCAAATTATCCTAATGGGAATTTCTAAACTCACAGATATTCTGCAATAAATTTCTGCAAGTTAAATATCTCCCAGGTAAAGTTGTTTGGGAATCAGAAAAGAACCATGGGTTGTCTTTGTTTTCATTTTCCCTAGAGAATGTCATAAATGTGCTATTTGGGGAGCAATAAGAAATAGCTGCCAACATAAATGCTGAAGATATCAGCTTACTCCTCTATTGAATATTAAAACACAACTGGGAAGACTCTTAAATTTGCTTTAGCAGAAAACTGGACGCCTTACCTCAGAGAACAGGTAAGTTCTAGCTTTAGGAGTCTTCCCAACCATCCGCAAAGTGAAATTTAATAAGACATATTCACTGACTTTATTCCTTAATTCTAAGTGTGGTAGTTTTGAATCATGGCATATACCCTACTTATAAGACAAATATTTGGTGACTTGGACACACATTAAGTTTTATTTAACCAACTCACAATTAGTCACTGTCCTTAGATCAATAAGAAATATTATTTTAGAATTTATTGTTAAAATATTAATTTAATGATTATTTATGCCTTGGCTAATGTTTATTGGAAAACTTCAGCCATAATTTACATACAAGAGTCTTTTGAAACTATTGCTTCATCTATTTGGTAATACAGAACATATCTTGTGTTTACATATTTTTATACAACCATATATGATAATTTATCCTTTCTGTGTCAATTGCATAAAAGAATTCAAAACATGATAGTGTTCAATTTTTTTTTTAATGACAAGTTCAGGGGAATTAACTTTCATTAATGATTTGTATTTTGTTGAATGATACAGAGAAAATCTGAAAAGGAAAATTCAAGAAATACAGAGTATATCAAGTGACTATTCCTATTTGTTAGTCATCTGACTGTGTCATATTCATAGTTTGCATCTAAACACCACGTATTCTGATTCTGCTAAATCCAGGCTATATGTTAAAATAGGAAATGAATAAAGTTGATCTTAATATGCCTCCAGTGTGGGTGAAAGAGGGAAGAATAAAGCAAGGCTGGGGGGAACCATTAGCGCAGGGGACCATGGGTTTGGGGGAAAGTGCCATGAATGTTAACCTGTAAGACTACACTGGAGAGTGTCATCTCCATAGTAAGCCAATGGACTGAGTAAGGAATGAGAGACCGTTACAGGGATGAGATTTGTGTGCCTACCAAATAATTCTTACTAACATGATACTGGTAGAAATCAAAAAGACCTTTCTAAATGGCTACTTCTGTATCTCTTATCATTCAGAAGTAAATTTGATTACTAACATTCTGTATTTTGTATCTCTCCAATATATAAGACAAAACATGATAATGATAATTGATACATAATTAAAATGAACTTCCATTCCATTTTTTTAAACATTGAAAGTAAACTTTTTCATTAATTGGTAAATACATACTAATTACTTAAAATGATCAAAATATAATGTGTGGCTATAATAAGGAAAGAAATGGAATCAAAAAAATTTTAAAGATTTTATTTATTTATTCATGAGAGGCACAGAGAGAGAGAGAGGCAGAGACACAGGCAGAGGGAGAAGCAGGCTCCATGCAGGGAGCCTGATGCAGGACTTGATCCCCGGTCTCCAGGATCACTCCCTGGGCTGAAGGCAGGCGCGAAAATGCTGAGGCACCCAGGGATCCCCAGGAATTAATATTTTAATACATGCTGGGGCCAGCTGTCATCTAGTTGATTAAATTATGAATGTATTGTCATTTTCATCAAATCCTTCACAATTCATGATTTAATTATCAAATCACAGTCTTACTATGGAAGAACCAGATAGTTATCTTACTATATAAGAACTTCAATGAACAGGTGACTTTAGGTTTTTGCCCATAAAGCACAATGCCTAGCACGTAGTAAGCATGATTCATTCACTCATGTGGCTTTTTCCAAGTTGACAGGAGATGAAATTTATTTTCCTTACCTGATAGATCAAAAAATAAGGTTCAGAGAGTTCACATAATTTGTCCAGAAAGGTATAAATTTTTTTTTCTTTGTGTTGTTTTTACTCTGGGTCCATTTATGTACTGGTACTAACACCTACCAAGATTCCTTTAGAAAGAAAAGCCGAAGCATTTAACAGTCAGACAAAAAAATACAATATGAAACAATGTAGTTCTAAGTAGAAAGGATTTAAAATATTGGAATGTGCTTTGCATTGCATTACCAGCTATAGGAGTCTATGAAATCTCTGTGGAAATAAGAGGAGCTGAACTGACCCTGACAGGATTGAACAGCCTGATTGGGAATTGTAAAGGTCCCATCCTGGTGCTGCAGAGAGCCCTCAGGAGTTCTAGGGAATGATACTTAAGGTTAAGCCTATAGGCACTGCTAGAGATTTCTGCCTACCCAGTACATAAAGGTAAAAGTGTTTAGGGAGTGTAAAGTAGCAGGCTATGAAGGATCCATGGAAAGGGATCCTGCTTTTTTGGGGAGAAAGACCATTTTTTTGAGATTGTGCAATTAACTCAGGTGACCTTAAAAGAGATAAGATAAATAATTACCATGAGGCTGTAGTTGTGAAATTAATCTGGTGTGTTTGGAAGAAAGGCAACCAGCCATCAACAGCCAGAGACTGACTCAAATTTTGGTCAGAATCCCGGATAAGACAGGCCCAGAAGTTGCCTTAAAGATCTAGTTTAATACCCACAGTCCAGGGGCACCTGGGTGGCTCAGTGGTTGAGCATCTACCTTTGGCTCAGGTTATGATCCTGGGATCCTGGGATCAAATCCAGAATCAGGCTCCCAGCAGGGAACCTGTTTCTGCCTTTGTCTCTGCCTCTCTCTGTGTGTCTCTCATGAATAAATAAAGTCTTAAAAAACACACACACACACAGTTCACTTAGAGTTAAACTGAATACATAGAAGGAATGCAGCATATGAAAATCATCCAGTTAAGAAGTAATAAAGTTGGATGAAGGAGATAATGTTTTTTTCAGCCCAGTGTTTTAAGGGATTGCTACTGATACAGTGATACTATTATTTATGCTTTAAAAATATGAAATGAATCTTGTCTTATATAAGAGTCATTCTTTCTTAGCTTTCTATAGAAATACTTGAAAATATGGGAAATAATACTTAATAGTGATTCAAGAACAGAGATTATAGCTTTTGAGTCATGTACAAATAGATTTTGTATTTCTAGAAGTAACTTAAATAATAGGTCTTTTTCACATCCTTTCCCCCCATCTTTCTAACAAAGTAGAGTGGGTGCATTCACATGATCATAGTTTTTAAAAGAATAATATATTTTGTCTGAAATATCTGAGTATTTGCTAAAACAAACTAATCTGTATTTTTTTTTTAAATCTTGCTTATTTTCCTGATCGACCCAAATCATTCCATGTAGTTTCCACTTTAGGTCTGAAAACAGACTCCACAAATTACACTTGCACTGTATTTTTCAAATGCAATTTAATCTGTTCCCAGACAAAAAGTCCCCTGCAGATTAGATCTAGCAGAATTTTACTGCCATTAAGGGAAAAAAACAAGGAAAACTTAAACTAATTGATCAGCTCATGCAGCAAGTCAATCACGAAGTAAAGACAGAATTTTAATTAAAACTTTAACTTGCAGTTCCTTTCCTTAAATCACAGAATAGAATTTTTGGGAGAAGTTATACTAGAGCACTCAATTTTTTTAAGTTATTGGGAATAATTTTAAAAGCCTAAAAGGCAATTATTAATTGAGTGAGATGGATTATTTGCACACTGTCAATATCTCTTCTTCATTTTTTGGCATAAAAGATACAAAATATCAGTTCATGTCATTTGATGTTAACTCTTATACCCTGGGTAGATTTATATGATTGTCTTTTCAAAACCCTACTTTAAAAGACTTATGCACATAAATATGAATGGTAGCTCCACTGAAAGACAAAAGGGGAAGGAAAGTGTTATAGTTTTGAAAATCCATTGTAAATATATTGGATTATGAATAGTTAACATAAGATATTTTAAATACTAAGGCTCAGTGTTCTATGTAGCTGAAGCAGGGAATTGGCAGTATAATAGAGTGGAAAGTTGAAAGCTTCTTTCTCAAAAATTCTTCCCTAGTCTATCGATGACACTTGAAAGTCTACCAGCACAAAGATATTTCTCTGTGCTGAGGTTTAACAGTTATTACTAAAGACATATTAATAGAGCTGGTTGTACATTATTATAGTGACAGGAGTTAAATTCAATGGGAATGAAGGAGAAAAGAAGGAAAGAGATGTTAAGATAGGCAATGTGCTAAGTGAAGGGAGCACACACTTCCAGGATATAGTTAGGAAAAGGTGAACAATTCAAAAAGAAGCCAATTTATGTGAGTTAGTAAGACATTATGGGAGACTCTAAAATCCAAGCTATACTTACCACCATTATCCTCAATGCCTTGATGAGTGTCAAAGACATTTGAGATCATAATGTTTTGAAAAATAGAGATAATCGTACTTCTCTTGCTATCCATTTTTTGACTATGAAATATAATCAATTCTTCATTTGTAAATTAAGCATATTTACAAATTAAGCATAAGGCAAATATAACTGATTATACTTATTTATAAATATTTCATGGTTCTGAGGCAGCACAGGTGGCTCAGCGGTTTAGCACCACCTTCAGCCCAGGTTGTGATCCTGGAGAACCGGGATGGAGTCCCATTTCAGGCTACCTGCATGGATCCTGCTTCTCCCTCTGCCTGTCTCTCTCTCTCTCTCTGTGTGTGTGTGTGTCTCTCATGAATAAATAAATAAAATCTTTAAAAATAAATAAATAAACACATAAATAAACACATAAATAAATAAATAAATAAATATTTCATGGTTCTAAATACATTGGTTGATTTTTCTATTTGTTTCCTTTCCATGTGGGACATATGGCAGGAAATTTCTCACATATAACTTTATCCACTTATTGTACTACATAAATTTTCAGTTTTTTGTGTTTTCTCTCAATGTATTTTCTCAATACTAAAGAATAAGAACAGCAAAGACACATTTTTCCTTATCTAAAAACACCATTTTTGTAATGCTTTTGGGGCATAATATTCGGTCATGTTTTATAGTATATGTTAATAGAATGATTACATAAATATACTGTATTTTACAGTGTTAGTCTTCATTTCAGGCACCCAAGATGTTTATCACTAATTAATATTTTCAGGAAAGGAATAAAAAGATCTGCAGAAAAGCCTTCATCAATTAAATACAAATTTCTGTTTTATTCGACCTTTGGACACTTTTCATTATAATTTGCCCCTTACCAACAAATGATATGTATCTCCATATTTAAATATATATCATAAGAATTCATAATCTATCTAATTTCAGGTAGCCACAAACTGCTCTGGATCATGGAAAATAGGAATAACATCACAGAATTTATTCTTTTAGGACTTTCTCAGAAAAAGGAATTAGAAGTCCTCTGCTTTTTACTGTTCTTACTCTGTTACATTGCAATTTTGATTGGAAACCTGCTTGTCATGATTTCTATCATCTGCAGTCAACTTATTAACCACCCAATGTATTTCTTCTTGAGTTTCCTATCCCTGGCAGACCTTTGTTACACCTCCACTGTGACCCCCAAGTTAATCATTGACTTGCTGTCTGAAAAGAAGGTCATTTCCTACAATGGCTGCATGACACAGCTCTTTACCATGCACTTCTTTGGAGGAATTGAGGTGTTCATCCTCACCGGGATGGCCTATGACCGTTATGTGGCCATCTGCAAACCCCTGCACTACACCCTCATCATGAGCCGGTGGAAATGTGATGCCATTCTTGCAGCTTCCTGTATTGGTGGATTCCTACATTCCTTCGGTCAGTTTCTCCTTGCCATCGTTTTACCCTACTGTGGCCCCAATGAAATAGATCACTTCTTCTGCGATGTGTACCCTTTGCTGAAGCTGGCCTGCAAGGATACAAGCAGAATCGGTCTTCTGGTCGTTGCCAATTCGGGACTGCTGGGTCTGGTGACTTTTGTCGTCTTGCTGGTATCATATGCTGTGATCCTATATACTATCAGGTCCTACTCTGCAGAGAATCGTCACAAAGCTTTTTCCACATGCAGTTCCCACATCACTGTGGTGGTTCTCTTTTTCGCTCCTTTACTCTTTATTTATATTCGACCAGCAACTACATTACCAGAAGACAAAGTGTTTGCTCTTTTTTATACTGTCTTTGCCCCTATGCTCAACCCTCTCATATACACACTAAGAAACATGGAGATGAAGAATGCCATAAGGAAATTTTGGTGCCACGTCATGGGAAGTAAGGACATAAACTGAAAGGCATCCCTCTTTTCCCCACAGAGCTTGTTGAATATATGACTTCTCTACTCTGAAACCTTTAAGATGCATAATGCTTGCCTCTGTGTCTTGTATGTAACATGGGTAGCCCTAAATATGAGCAAAAGATTAAGATTCCCCATATTTACCCAGACTCCTCTCTGCTATACTTTTTCTAGTTTTCTTATTTATATCTCTTCTACCCCATTGATCCCTTGTCTGTGCAACTAACTTAGAATATTTATCAGCAGACAACCCAAGGCACCGTGCCACACAGATTAACAATGCAAGCCCATGTAGCTCATTTTGGGGTATTGGCTACATTCAATAAAGCCAATTCTAGCCACCAAACTGTGGAGGCTGAGAAAATTAAGGCCATTCCACTTTAAGTTCAGGTTATCACAAGTACAGCCATCCCAGGCCCCTGTGAATAAGAGCTGAAATTTACCTTACTTCAGTTACAGGAAGAAAACAGTTTACAGCTTAATGTCCTAGAAAGCCCCTATTAGAATGAGAACAGAGGCCAAGCCAAGGGCAGGAAGCCCCTATTAGAAGAAGAACAGAGCTCAATGCCCTTGAAAGCCCCATATCAAAATGTAAACAGAATTTGAGAAATTCCTCCACCCCTTCTGAAGATCGCCTAGACCAGCCTATAAAAACTAAGCTGAAACCCACCTCAGGGTCCAAGTCCCTGCTCCGCTGTGTCGGGTATACTTGGACCCAAGCTCGAGCTTGTAAATAAACCCTCAAGTGTTTGCATCGGTTTCGGCTCCTTGCTGGTTTCTCGGATTTGCAATCTTGGGCACAACACAAACAATGCTAAAAAAATTCTGAGCTTTTGCCTGCATCTATTAAAGAATATCCTAACAGTTCTAATTTATATGCCATGATATTTCTCAAAAAATTCAGCTTCTACTCTGGTAATTTTTATAGCCAGTGACATTCTGGGCACACATCTCACATGCCCAACACTAGCATATCATCCCAAGCCCCACAACAAAACCTTTACTTTTGCTCCAAGGCACTTATTCTTCCAACTCTGTTCATAATATAAACAAATTGTACCTCTCCAGCTAATTCTAGCACTTTTCCCTGGAAAAGTGAGATATAAGGATGGAAAAAATTAAGGGACACTCACAGTAATTTCACATTCCTGTTATTGGTGAGCTTACATTTTTCTTAGAATGAGCAAGTGGAAAATATCACTTAAACTCAATGGTGCATTTTTTAGCACTGTAGGATTGAAAGGAAGGGTTTGTTTTGTTCGGGGTTTGTTTTGTTTTGTTTTTATGTTTATTTTTTAATAAAAATTTATATTTATTTATTTATTCATAAGAGACACAAAGAGAGAGAGAGAGGCAGAACTATAGGCAGAGGGAGAAGCAGGCTCCTCCAGAGGAGCCTGATGTGGGACTCGATCCCAGGGCCTGGGATCATGCCCTGAGCCAAAGGCTGATGCTCAACCACTGAGCCATGCAGGCGTCCCTTGTTTTTGTTTTTAGTGGTAATTTAAAGTCACCTTGGAGAAATTTAAAATTTGCCCCAAATCAGAAACACCTAGGATTAAAATCAGGCCATTGAATAATTGATTAGAACAGAAGAGAAACTTGAAAATTCCTTGTAAACTCTTTGAACATGAAATGCTTGCAGAAGAATTTGTTTCAAGTTGATACAGGAGACATACTAAATAAAGATGGGTTACTGTTGCTGAGGCTTTCCTAAAATGGGTGGAGAGCGTGAAGAGAAAAATAGCAGTGTTGTGACTCAGTTTTTTGTTTTGTTTTGTTTTGTTTTGTTTTTGTGACTCAGTTTAAAATAGCCAACAAGTGGAAGTGAAAATATCAACTGCAAAAATTCTTGAAAAATACACTGATATACTTTAAATTGTTCTTGGTCTTTCAACAGCTATATCAGAGGCCTCAAGAAAGGCTTAAACAGGTACAAGTCAGAGAACAGCCGCAGAGCAGAAATGTGAAAGATCACTTTCTGCTGTACAATGAGCAGAGGTTCTGGGAAAGACCAGCAAAACCATGAACTTTGACACTGCTTCAGAAGCTTTGTCCTCCAGTCCAGTCAGATTTGTATTATTGAAAACTAAAACTTCTCACCTTCTCAAGAACATCTTTGTCATCACTTTATTGATTCTCCTTTCTTTCTCAGCAAGAGCAATTATCCTCTCTCCAACGGAATCATTGATATCTACATAAAACTGTAGGGAAAAATGATGAGATTCTTTGCAATTTAGTGAATGTCCTTACTTCCATTCAGATTATTCTCCTTTCATTGTCTTTGATTAGGATATTTTACAATGCTATAGATAAAGAAGTTAACTCATAGAAAATAATAGCAATGCCAAGAATGCCTGTCCACAGAAATGCAAAACAGGTCCAATGAAATGCAATTGATTGGCGCCTTGTGGATATTTCGCTAGTTTTGCATCTACTTACAAATTCATTTCAGCATTCCTTACCAGACTTTAAATGTGTGGAACATATTGTGGTGGTCTGAACCAATGGTAACATCTTATTGGTTTCTACATTCAAACTGAGTTAAATAAAACCTTTGATGCCTTGGTTCATTATTTACATAAAAATCATGATTATATCCTCTTTTAAAATTTATCCTTTAACAAAATAAACTTTCTTTCATCCAAAATAAAACAAACAGGGGCACCTGGCTAGCTGAGTGGGTAAAATCTCAGAGTCCTGAGTTCAAGCTCCATGCTGGGCATGGAGCCTATTAGAATAAAAATAAAAATAAATAAATTAAACCAAAAAATTCCCTTTTGTTCCTTGTTTTCCAATCCAATTTCCCCGTTCTGATTTTTTTCATCTTACACTGTATGTAATTTTCCTTCTCCCAGATTTACTTAATTTCTCAAATCAGATTATCTCCTCTCCCACTTCACTGAAGCTGCTCTTTTCAGGATTGTCAATGGTTTCTGCATTGATGTATCTGGAATTTCACAGAGTTGAACCCTCTTTTTACCTTGAGACATTTTGATTTGGCTTTGGGGTCACCATACTCTGCTGGTTTTCCTCTTACCAAAAATCTTTTCATTACACTTGGTTGTCTCACTAAACTCTATGTTGGACTGTCACAGGGCTTGGGGCTTAAAACTCTTTTTCTATTTTCATCATTTCACACAATCTAGTGGTTTTAAATAGTCTTTATGTGTGGATGAGCCTAAAATTTCAATCTTGCAACACTGACCTCTCCCTTGAACCCCTCTTTCTCTCCATGTACCCATCCATGCTCATTGAATTATTGTAATAAACCCCGATCTGGTCTGCTTTCTTCTGTACTTGCCCTCACTTTTTATTGTCAACTGGGCAACATTATTCAAAGTCAAAAAACTAAGTTCTAGGCACTCCACATAATTTGGACCCCTTACTTCTCTAATGACATCTCCTGCGTGTTCTGGCCAATGAAGGTGGATAGAAAAAATTTTCTGGGTAGTTTAAAATTGTACAAATCACTTTGCTCCTCATTCCTGCTTAACCTTGGTCTGCAAAGTCTACACAAGAGCACTCTTGCTCAGATGCTACTGTGAGCTTCCTGGCAGGTGTTTAGAAGTACACAATAGATGAATGGATAAAAAGATGTGGTCTATATGTACAATGGAATATTAGCCATCAGAAAGGATGAATACTTCACAGAAACTGGAAGTATTATGCTGGGTGAAATAAGTCAATCAGAGTAGGACGATTTTCATGGTTTCACTCAAGTGGAATATAAGAAACTGCAAAAGATCATAGAGGAAGGGAGGGAAAATTGAATGGGAAATAATCAGAGAGAGAGACAAACCATAAGAGTCTCTTAACTCTGGGAAACAAACTGACTGTTACTGGAGGGGTGGTGGATGGAGGGGTGGGGTAACTGGGAAACGGACATTAAGGAGGGTATGTGATGTGATGAGCAGAGAGTGTTCATACCATTTGGTTATGAGGCTGGTAAAAAAAGTTTAAGAGAGATGAAAATGTTGTGAGTCTTGGTAATTATAACTGAACGGTTGTCAAAAGTTAACACAGCTTGTCCTTGGTCCTGGTTTTATTCCCTACACAGTGCCTTATTTTGTTTTCATGTTCAGAAACAAAATACAGAGATTCATGTATAAGTTGCATGTTATTTGACATCCTTATTATGTAACCCACTCTTCACCCATTCAGTCTTCCATGTAGGGCTGGCCTCACAACTATAGGATTTATGACAAATGTAATATATCTCGTTGAATTTAATATTTTTATTAGTCTGTAAATAAAGATGGCATCATCTACATTAAAAAAATGACTGGGGCACTTGGGTGGTTCAGTTGGTTAAGTGTCTGACTTTTGATCTCAGCTCAAGTCTTGATCTCAAGCACCTAAGTTCAAACCCCACCTTAGGCTCCACAGTGTGTTTTGAGCCTACTTAAAAAGAAAATGAAAAAGGCTAGAGGTAGAGCAGCCACTTTGCAATAATAATGGCAAGTGTTTGTGAAAAACATGGTAGAGCAAAAACCTGGAAAGACTGAACCTAGCAATATCAGCAATGACATCATTCAATCAACTGTATCATGGTTTAAATACTATAATTGTATACATAACTCTATTTTTATGGACTTATTGTTACATCAGAATAGATGTGCTTAAGTTCCTAATCTGTTTCTCATTAAATATGACTGAAGACAATCTCAATTAATATAGTTTTGGGTTTTGTTTTCGTTTTTGTTTTGCCTCTTCTTGAGCACCGATTCTTTATAAACCTTAGGATTATGTTATTATTATTTTTTTAATGAATTAATTTTTTATTGGTCTTCAATTTAACAACATACAGAATAACACCCAGTGCTCATCCTGTCAAGTGTCCCCCTCAGTGCCTGTCACACATTCACCCCCACCCCCAGCCCTCCTCCCCTTCCACCACCCCTAGTTCGTTTCCCAGAGTTAGGAGTAGTTATGTTCTGTCTCACTTCCTGATATTTCCCACACATTTCTTCGCCCTTCCCTTATATTCCCTTTCACTATTATTTATATTCCCCAAATGAATGAGAACATATAATGTTTGTCCTTCTCCGATTGACTTACTTCACTCAGCATAATACCCTCCAGTTCCATCCATGTTGAAGCAAATGCTGGGTATTTGTCATTTCTAATGGCTGAGTAATATTCCATTGTATACATAAACCACATCTTCTTTATCCATTCATCTTTCCATGGACACCGAGGCTCCTTCCACAGTTTGGCTACTGTGGACATTGCTGCTAGAAACATCGGGATGCAGGTGTCCCGGCGTTTCATTGCATCTGAATCTTTGGGGTAAATCCCCAACAGTGCAATTGCTGGGTCGTAGGGCAGGTCTATTTTTAACTCTTTGAGGAACCTCCACACAGTTTTCCAGAGTGGCTGTACCAGTTCACATTCCCACCAACAGTGTAAGAGGGTTCCCTTTTCTCCACATCCTCTTCAACATTTGTTGTTTCCTGCCTTGTTAATTTTCCCCATTCTCACTGGTGTGAGGTGGTATCTCATTGTGGTTTTGATTTGTATTTCCCTGATGCAAGTGATGCAGAGAATTTTCTCATGTGCATGTTGGCCATGTCCATGTCTTCTTCTGTGAGATTTCTCTTCATGTCTTTTGCCCATTTCATGATTGGATTATTTCTTTCTTTGGTGTTGAGTTTAAGAAGTTCTTTATAGATCTTGGAAACTAGCCCTTTATCTGATATGTCATTTGCAAATGTCTTCTCCCATTCTGTAGGTTGTCTTTTAGTTTTGTTGATGGTATCCTTTGCTGTGCAAAAGCTTCTTATCTTGATGAAGTCCCAATAGTTCATTTTTGCCTTTGTTTCTTTTGCCTTCGTGGATGCACCTCGCAAGAATTTATGTGGCCAAGTTCAAAAAGGTTGTTGCCTGTGTTCTCCTCTAGGATTTTAATGGAATCTTGTCTCAAATTTAGATCTTTCATCCATTTTGAGTTTATCTTTGTGTATGGTGAAAGAGAGTGGTTTAGTTTCATTCTTCTGCATGTGGATGTCCAATTTTCCATCTCTTTGTGTCTTCCTCAATTTCTTTCAGAAGTGTTCTATAGTTTTTAGGGTATAGATCCTTTACCTCTTTGGTTAGGTTTATTCCTAGGTATCTTATGCTTTTGGGTCCAATCGTAAATGGGATTGACTCCTTAATTTCTCTTTCTTCAGCCTCATTGTTAGTGTATAGAAATGCCATTGATTTCTGGGCATTGCTTTTGTATCCTGCCACGCTACAAAATTGCTGTATGAGTTCTAGCAATCTTGGGGTGGAGGCTTTTGGGTTTTCTTTGTGGAGGATCATGTCATTTGCAAAGAAGGAGAGTTTGACTTCTTCTTTGCCAATTCGAATGCCTTTAATGTCTTTTTGTTGTCTGATTGCTGAGGCGAGGACTTCCAGTACTATGTTGAATAGCAGTGGGGAGAGTGGACATCTCTGTCTTGTTCCTCATCTTCGGGGAACGGCTCCCAGTGCTTCCCCATCTAGAATGATATTTGCTGTGGGCTTTTCTTAGATGGATTTTAAGATGTCGAGGAAATTTCCCTCTATTCCTACATTCTGAAGAGTTTTGATCAGGAATGGATGCTGTATTTGCTCAAATGCTTTCTCTGCATCTAATGCGAGGATCATATGGTTCTTGGTTTTTCTCTTGCTGATATGATGAATCACATTGGTGGTTTTACAAGTGTTGAACCAGCCTTGTGTCCTGGGGATAAATCCTACTTGGTCATGATGAATAATTTTCTTAATGTACTGTTGGATCCTATTGGCTAGTATCTTGTTGAGAATTTTTGCATCCATGTTCATCAGGGATATTGGTCTGTAATTCTCCTTTTTGGTGGGGTCTTTGTCTGGTTTTGGAATTAAGGTGATGCTGGCCTCATAGAACGAATGTGGAAGTACTCCATCTCTTTCTATCTTTCCAAACAGCTTTAGTAGAATAGGTATGGTTTCTTCTTTAAATGTTTGATAGAATTCCCCTGGGAAGCCATCTTGCCCTGGACTCTTGTGTCTTGGGAGGTTTTTGATGACAGCTTCAATTTCCTCCCTGGTTATTGGCCTGGTCAGGTTTTCTATTTCTTCCTGTTCCAGTTTTGGTAGTTTGTGGCTTTCCAGGAATGCGTCCATTTCTTCTAGATTGCCTAATTTATTGACGTACAGCTGTTCATAATATGTTTTTAGAATCGTTTGTATTTCCTTGGTGTTGGTAGTGATCTCTCCTTTCTCATTCATGATTTTATTAATTTGAGTCTTATCTCTCTTCTTTTTAATAAGGTTGGCTTATGGTTTATCTATCTTATTAATTCTTTCAAGGAACCAACTCCTGGTTTTATTGATCTGTTCCACAGTTCTTCTGGTCTCGATTTCATTGAGTTCTGCTCAAATGTTAATTAACTCTCTTCTTCTGCTGGGTATAGGGTCCATCTGCTGTTTTTTCTCTAGCTCCTTTATGTGTAAGGTGAGCTTTTGAATTTGAGTTCTTTCCAGTTATTGAATGGATACTTGTATTGCGATGTATTTCCCCCTCAGGACTGCTTTTGCCGCATCCCAAAGATTTTGAATGGTTGTATCTTCATTCTCATTAGTTTCCATGAATCTTTTTAATTCTTCCTTAATTTCCTGGTTGACCCTTTCATCTTTTAGCAGGATGGTCCTTAACCTCAACGTGTTTGCGGTTCTTCCAAACTTCTTGTTGTGATTTAGTTCAAATTTCAAGGCATTATGGTCTGAGAATATGCAGGGGATGATCCCAATCTTTTGGTATTGGTTCAGACCCGATTTGTGACCCAGTATGTGGTCTATTCTGGAGAAAGTTCCATGTGCACTTGAGAAGAATGTGTATTCAGTTGAGTTTGGATGTAAAGTTCTATAGATATCTGTGAAATCCATCTGGTCCAGTGTATCATTTAAAGCTCTCTTTTCTTTGGAGATGTTGTGCTTAGAAGACCTATTGAGTATAGAAAGAGCTAGATTGAAGTCACCAAGTATAAGTGTATTATTATCTAAGTATTTCTTCCTTTTGGTTATTAATTGATTGATGTATTTCGCAGCTCCCACATTTGGGGCATATATATTGAGGATTGTTAAGTCCTCTTGTTGGATAGATCCTTTAAGTATGAGATAGTGTCCCTCTTCATCTCTCACTACAGTCTTTGGGGTAAATTTTAGTTTATTTGATATAAGGATGGCTACACCTGCTTTCTTTTGAGGACCATTTGAATGGTAAATGTTTCTCCAACCTTTTACCTTCAGGCTGTAGGTGTCCTTCTGTTTAAAATGAGTCTTTTGTAGACAGCAAATAGATGGGTCCTGCTTTTTTATCCAGTGTGAAACCCTGCGCCTTTTGATGGGGTCATTAAGCCCGTTCACGTTCAGAGTTACTATTGAAAGATATGAGTTTAGTGCACCATGATATCTATTCAGTCCTTGTTTTTGTGGATTGTTCCACTGAACTTCTTCTTAAAGGGGAATTTTAAGAGTCCCCCTTAAAATTTCTTGCAGAGCTGGTTTGGAGGTCACTTATTCTTTCAGTTTCTGCCTGTCTTGAAAGCTCTTTATCTCTCCTTGCATTCTGAATGAGCGCCTTGTTGGATAAGGTATTCTTGGTTGCATGTTCTTCTCATTTAGGACCCTGATAATATCCTGCCAGCCCTTTCTGGCCTGCCAGGTCTCTGTGGAGAGGTCTGCTGTTACCCTAATACTCCTGCCCATAAAAGTCAGGGATTTCTTGTCTCTTGCTGTTTTAAGGATCTTCTCTTTATCGTTGGAATTTGCTAGCTTAACTATTAAATGTCAAGGTGTTGAACGTTTTTTTTTTTTTTAATTTTAGGGGGGGATCTCTCTATTTCCTGGATCTGAATGCCTGTTTCCCTTCCCAGATTCAGAAAGTTTTCAGCTATGATTTGTTCAAATACATATTCTGGCCCTCTGTCCGTTTAAGCGTCCTCATGAACCCCAATTAAACAGGTTTTTCTTCCTCAGGCTGTCATTTATTTCCCTTAATCTATCTTCATGGTCTTTTAATTGTTTGTCTCATTTTTCCTCAATTTCCCTCTTTGCCATCAACTTGTCTTCTATGTCACTCACTTGTTCTTCCACCTCTTTAACCTTCGTCATTATGACTTCTAATTTGGATTGCATCTCATTCGATTGATTTTTAAATTCTGCCTGATTGGATCTAAATTCTGCAGTTATGGGATCCCTGGGTGGCGCAGTGGTTTAGCGCCTGCCTTTGGCCCAGGGCGCGATCCTGGAGACCGGGGATCGAATCCCACGTCGGGCTCCCAGTGCATGGAGCCTGCTTCTCCCTCTGCCTGTGTCTCTGCCTCTCTCTCTCTCTCTCACTGTGTGCCTATCATAAATTTAAAAAAATAATAAATAAATAAATTCTGCAGTTATGGAGTCTCTTGAGTCCATTATGCTTTTTTCTAGAGCCACCAGTAGCTGTAAAATAGTGCTTCTGAATTGGCTTTCTGACTTTGAATTGTAATCCAGATTTTGTAACTCTGTGGGAGAGAGGACTGTTTCTGATTCTTTCTTTTGAGCTGAGGTTTTCCTTCTTGTCATTTTGCTCAGTGCAGAGTGGCCAAAAACAAGTTGTATTGGGAAAAGGAGAAAAAGAGAGGAGAGAAAGAAGGAAAGAAAAGAGAAAAAGAAAAAAGAAAAAAGGAAGAAAAAAATAAAAAAGAAGAAAAAGAGAAAGAAAAAGAAAGAAAGGGAAAAACGGGGGTGGGGGAAGCAAACAAATCAAAAAGCAAAAAACAAAAAACAAAAGAAACAAACAAACAAACAAACAAAAAAGAAACATGGGGGGGAGTATCTTCTGATTCTGTATACTTTAAGTCCCTTGACTTCCCCTGGAACTTGTCCGTCTAGCTGGTCCTCTGGGAGAGGGGCCTGTTGTGCTGATTTCAGGTATTAGCACTTGGGGGAGCTGCTCTGCCCCTTGACTGGTGCAGGGCTCAGTGGGGGTTGTTTACCCCGTGAGGCCCCAGGAGGAACAGCCACAGTGGTGGTGGCAGCTCTGGAGCCCTGGAGTCAGCCCCCGCGTAACTCCGGGGCTCTCCGTCTGCAGGGTCTGGGGGCTCCGGGGCGGGGCCGCTGATCTGCTCAGCTCGGGGCAGGAGCGTCCTTGCTGTCCTGGGCCCTCCCGGCCTCTGCCTGTCCCTGGGGGAGGCCAGATCCTGGGCTGTGTCCTGGCGCCCTGTGCTCAGGGGCCTGCTTCTTATCTTGATGAAGTCCCAATAGTTCATTTTTGCTTTTGTTTCTTTTGCCTTTGTGGATGTATCTTGCAAGAAGTTACTGTGGCCAAGCTCAAAAAGGTGTTGCCTGTGTTCTCTTCTATGATTTTGATGGAATCTTGTCTCACATTTAGATCTCTCATCCATTTTGAGTTTATCTTTGTGTATGGTGAAAGAGAGTGGTCCAGTTTCATTCTTCTGCATGTGGATGTCCAATTTTCCCAGCACCATTCAAAGCTGTGGTCATCAAGACAGTGTGGTACTTGCACAAATACAGACACATAGATCAATGGAACAGAATAGAGAACCCAGAAGTGGACCCTGAAATGTATGGTCAACTAATATTCGATAAAGGAGGAAAGACTATCCATTGGAAGAAAGACAGTCTCTTCATTGAGGTTTTAAATTGAATCTCACTGGCGCCGGGGCACCCAGCAGTTGAGCATCTGCCTTCAGCTCAGGGTGTGATCCTGGAGTCCCAGGATCCAGTCTGACATCGGGCTCCCTGCATGGAGCCTGCTTCTCCCTCTCTCTCTGTCTCTGCCTCTGTCTCTGTGTCTCTCATGAATAAATAAATAAAATCTTTTAAAAAAATAAATTGAATTTCATTAGTGAACAATGATACTGAGCAACGTTTTATGTACATATTTGAACTTTTTGTGTGTTATTTGGTGAAATACTTTCCAAATGTTTTGCCCATTCTGGAGGTCTGTTGATATTAGCATTGAGGTTTGAGACATTTGTATAGATTGTGGAACAAGCCCTTTATGAAATACATTACCTGAAACTATTGCCTTCCAGAACATAAATTGGTTTTATACCTTTTTAAGAGTATCTTTTGAAGAGTATAATATATGATTTTGATGTCTTACAATGTATCAAAATTGCTTAATTCGTCTTACTTTGAGTATAGTATTTAAGAAATCTTTATAGGACCACCTGGTGGCTCAGTGGTTGAGCATCTGTTTTCATCTCAAGTCATGATCCTGGGGTCCTGGGATTGGGTTCTGCATCAGGCTCCCAAAGGGAGCTTGCTTCTCCCTCTGCCTATGTCTCTGTCTCTTTGTGTCTCTCATAAATAATTAAAAAAGAAAAAAGAAATCTTTACAGAACCCAAGATGCCCAATATTATCTACTATGTTTTCGCCTGAAATTTTTTGTTTTTAAGTTTTTGTTTTTACTGAATTTTTTAGGTGCTACATTTATGTCTTATGATGCTTTTGCATTTGATATTGGGGGAAGTGCCCCTCAAACAGTGTTGAGTATTGACTTCAATTAAATTGAATTGAGTATTTAATTCAATATTCTGGAAGAAAATGTATATAACTCATTTTCCCAGAAACTTAGTGGAATTCCTCAGTCAAGACCCCTAGGCTGGAGTTTTGGATTAGTGAGAGTTATTTACATATATATTGCCATAGTGAGATCCTTTTCATCTGGGATTTTTTAATACAGTATTTCTTAGCATCCGTATACATAAAAATATTTAATGCATTCATTCCTAATATCCTAGCCTAAAACATGTATTGTTTATAGATAGCATGAATATCTCTAAATTTTTTGTACTTTTTGTGTTCTCAATCTTGTTAATCTTCTCAAATTATCATTGCATAGTATATGAAATTTGGAAATTCTTTATAATATCACATAAAATTTTCAGTTATGCACCAATTTTTAATTTTTAACAACTTTTCCATTTTACGGAAATATATTGAACTTTCTGAAATAAGTTATTGCTGTACTTAATATTGTAATAGAGACTGACTTTTAAAATAAACAATACATTATCACAATTTGCAAATCTCAATATATTTTATGCTCTTTCTGGTTTATCATTTGAGGGACTATGAAAGGTACAACAAGATTTTTTTAACAAGATTTATTTATTTTATTTATTTATTTTGAAGATTTTATTTATTTATTCATGATACACAGAGAGAGAAAGGGGCAGAGACACAGGGAGAAACAGGCTTCATGCCGGGAGCCTGATGGCAGGACTCGATCCCAGGACTCCAGGATCATGCCCTGGGCCAAAGGCAGGTGCTGAACCACTGAGCCACCCAGGGATCCCTAACAAGATTTATTTTAGAAGTGGGATAGTCAGTTATGTTGAGTTATTTTATATTTTTCAAATCCAGATATTGGAGACTTTTATTTTCTCCTATTACAAAAGTCATAATTATTCACTGAAGATAATTTGGGGAAGTATGTAACCAAAACTATTATTTTAGACATTTTCATAACGTTAGCAGCCACCAAGAACTAGTGTTTGCTCCTAGAAAGCTAAGTATTTTCTTATATTTATAGTTGCAAAGTTCATAGTACATATTTTTTCTCAATAATTAAAAAAATCAATGATAAAAACTCTTTAGTAAGAATTATCCTTACATAGAAATACACATATGATGGTTTTTTTTATTCCAGTGAATAAGTTTTATTCAATTTTTTTTGACTATACAGAAAATTTTATTCCATAATGGAGGCAGAGAAACAGCCCAGTGTCTCTGTGATGTAAATAATGACAAAATATGCTAAAAATAAACAAAAAGTTCAAAATTTAGAAGAGTTGGAAGGCCAGAAGCTTTAACATAGTATTCTATAAAGTGTTGCATATCTTACTAAACTTTTACTAGAAATATAGTATAGCTCAAATTACGGGATTATCTCCTTTTGCTTCTTAACAAAGATTATCAAATCCATGCAGTGAAATAATGGACCAAAATAGAAATCTTTTACATATTTTTATGAACCAATATTGAGGAAAGTCACCCCCCAAAAAAGGCAACAAACCAAATTCAACATAGGATAGACCTCTTTTTCAAAGATAAAAAACCAATTAGAAAACTAATTTTAATGAGTATTCTTATTTTTCAGAAATAGGAAATTGTACCCATCGAATTAGACTAAAACAAGCAGTTAGAAATAAAGACCCCAATAAAACATAAAATCAAAAATAAAATATTGGAAGCTTCTTTTGGAGACCTCAAGAAATATATCTTTTTTTCTCCCAGCTTTATTGAGGTATTAATGACACATAACAAGTATAAAGTGTACAATGTGTTGATTTGATACACTTATGTACTGCAATATGATTACACTTTAGCATTAGCTAATGTCTCCATCATGTTTCATAAGTACCATTTTTTTTGTGATGAGAACATATAAGATTTACTCTCTTAGCAACTTTAAAGTATATAATGGAGTACTGTTAACTATAATCAAGAAAATCTCTCTTAATTTGTATTTCCCCTGGTATAGGGAAATGGACTGATTAAGACAAAAGAGATGTTACACCAATCTTGTAAGTTACTGAATTGCTAAATATGTTGAGTTAATAGGCTTTCTAGGGCTCCTATATGGAAGCAACTCACTGATGAGAAGAGCCGGACCCTGAGATCACCCACAGGGTACTGGAGTATTTGAGCAAATTCACATGACAGATGATTTCCAACCATAGTGCTACACTGAGCCTCCTTGAAATCACAGTAAGTTTGATTTTAACATATTCCAATAAGAAGAGTACAAAGGCTAAAAGTGAAAAATGAGCTTACAGAAATACTTACACACATGCACAAAAACACAGACACTGGGAGATTTAATCTATTAATTGAGAATAATGTAACAATCATTTGTACTCCCCTTTTGTGCCTTCTATTCTTCCTCATGCCCCTTAGTAAGAGTCTTAGTAGTAAGACTCTCCTACTTACTTTTATGGTTTATGGTGTCTTAACCAATTCTACTGTCCTATAAATTGTTCCTAATTATTATTATTTTTATAATATATCTCCTCCCCTCAAAAAAAAGAAAATATTTTTCCTGTTTTGTATACTAATGCATTTACAGCACATAGAAGTGTGACTGGCACTTAGATAACCTCTAAGTGTACATTGAACTCACTTGTGTTTGCTATTATTCCTTCTAGAGACATACAGAACTCATTTTGAAGCCCATAACCTAATTTTGGGGGATCATATTGTATGTCTGTTTTAAGAAAAATTATTGCATAGTTTTTTCCACATTGTTTGCACTGCATATTTTACATCTTTGTTCCTCAAGCTATAGATCAAGGGATTCAGCATGGGGATAACGAGGGTGTAAAATATGGACGCCACTTTATCAGTGTCAAAGGAATGACTGGACTCAGGTTGCACATACATAAATATCAAAGTCCCATAGAACACTGTGGCCACTGTCAGGTGGGATCCACAGGTGGAAAAAGCCTTGAGCCTACCCTTCGCTGAGTTCATCCTGACAATGGCTACCAGGATCAGCAGATAAGACAGAAGAATTATCAGAAGGGAAGAACTCACATCAAAAACTGAGAAAATCAAAATCATCAACTCAATTTCCTGTGTATTTGAGCAGAGCAAAGATAACAAGGGGAGACAGTCACAGTAGAAATGATTGATAACATTGTAGCCACAGAAGAATGAACTAAAAATCTTTATGGTGACTAGAAGAGACACAAATGTGCTGTAGAGATAAGGGATTGCCACCAGCACCTGACACACCCTCTGTGACATCATGACAGGGTAGAGCAGAGGGTTACAGATGGCCACGTAGCGGTCGTAGGACATAGCTGACAGAATGAAAAGTTCACTGATGATAAACACAAGAAAGAAAGCTAGTTGCATAGCACAAAAATAATAGGAGATTGTATTTTGATCTACAATAAAATTTACTAACATTTTGGGTCCCACGGTTGTTGAATAACCAAGGTCAGTAAACGCCAGGTGTTTGAGGAAGAAGTACATGGGTGTTTGTAGTCTGGCATCCACTTTGGTGAGGATGATCATGCCCAGGTTGCCCACCACAGAGATCAAATAGATGATAAAGAAGAGCCCAAATAATGGAGCCTGCAGCTCAGGATGATGTGTGATTCCCATGAGAATGAATTCATTGAGCATGGTCAGATTGTGTTTTTCCATCCAGGTTTATTTAGAAATCTATTCTGGATAGATACATCATCATAATCAATAGATTTCATGCATTAAATCCTGGGAAGTGTTTAGTATGGCAAACCAGTATAAATTAGATACATCCAAGTTTTCCTTTTAAGGATATTTGAAGACAAACTCATTACCATCAAAGACTACTATACATACATAGGGAAAGAAAGAGAAATGGAAATAGATGAATAGTTCTCAACTGGAGCCATTTTAGCCCAGAAAGAATATTCTTCAATGTCTGGAGACATTCTGGTTATCACACCTGGGAGTTGGGATGCTACTGACTTCTAATGGTTAGACACTTGTTAAGCTGCTAAATATGTTACTGTATCCAGTACAAATAATTACAGTACAATAATTTTACAGTACAAATATTTTACTATATCCAGTACAAATAATTGTACTGTAATTATTTGTATTGGATATATTACTATATATATACTCTCTCTATATATGTACTAGTAATTATAAAATATATTTACTATTTCCAGTACAATATTCATCCAAGACCAGCAATAGTAACAAAGTTAAGAACCTCTGATGATATAGTTAGATAGATGTTGATGATAGATAGATAGATGATAGATAGATAGATGATAGATGATAGATAGGGATGTTAAAGAAAAAATTAAAAAACAAGTAAAAAATTTAGGACTTATATATAAGAGTGATATTTTACTAGTCTTTATTTGTTTCAATTAAAAAAACTTTATTGAGTATCTATTAAAATTATAGAATCTCCGATTTTAAAGAACTTTATAATCTAAAACATTTTATATATTTGAAATTTTATCTACTTCAAATTGTATTTTAATTTATTTTTTGATTATTTTATTTTCTTTAAATTTGTAGAACAGATATATACTACATCAAAACAAGTTAAACATACATGATGAGCTGAATACTGGGTGTCATACTATATGTTGCCATATTGCAATTAAATAAAATTAAAAAAAACAAAAAATGTTAAACAATACAATAATATACCTAATAACAATGAATATATCTATACATCTCCCATCTAACCACATTCTATCATTTATGTGGCACAATCACAAAATAACATTTGTAAAATACATTAGTCATATGACCTAATGCATATGTTAATTATATAATAATTAATAATAATTAAAGCCTGGAAAGTTAGCATATTTGACTGGTATTTGACAGGTGTATGACTAAGAAAAGTATAATAGATCATAGTGGGAGTCATTTATATGGTGAACCATACCAGGAGATATAGTTTCTACTATATCCTAATTTATAGTATATGCAAAGGGTTAATTTGGGCAAAAAGTGAAAGCTATCTAAAACTCTTTATTCTCATTTGTAAAACTGACATTTCTCTGAAGAGTTTTTGGGTAGGAAAAATGAGGATTCAATAACTCAATGTGTTTATGTTACCTGGAAATAGTTCTCAAAAATCAAGTACATTGTGGGCTTTTGTTTGTTTGCTTGCTTGCTTGTTTATTTTTTAACAGTGATAATAACTTATCAGAAATGCTTCTGCTTTCTTTACTTACATACTTGTGCATTCTCTGGACAGTGACTTAAGTTCTTTGTAGGGGCTCTAGCATAAATAAGTGAGGAACTGTTAAACAGGATGTAACACTTGCAACTCATCCCAGTTCCTACCCCACTCGCTATTCCATGACTAAATTTGAACAAGAATATTGCTACTCTTTGGATTACTTATCTTCCAATTATTTATTTATTTTAACAATGTTTTAATATAAGTTATTTTAATATAGATTTGCTTAAAATACTATTCTTCCCCTTGTCGCATTTTCATTAAAATAGAGATATATTACTTGTTATGTAACAAAACATACGCACTTTATCAAGCAAGAAACTACAGGAACGTGGTGAAATTGGGGGGAAAAGACTACTGGCAGAGGTTTCATGCAATGAAGTTTCATAAAAATTCCCTTTGAATTAAAAGACATAATACTTTAAAGAAAAAAGAGAAAGTTGACAGTCACTGTGATACACCATACCATAGAGACAAAATAAAATACACTAAAGATGAGGTATATGTAAATCCCTGGATGCACTTTGAAATTCCATATATGAAGCCCACAGGAATCCGTTCAAACTATAATATAGCCCATAATGGGGATAAAAACATATGTAACAACAGAAAATGTATCTAATACTCTAAAAACCCATAGATAAAAAAATTATGCCAGAGTAGGAGGTGGATGGCATTTTAAGGTAAGAGAACTATTTTTTTCTAAAGGTTTTATTTATTTATTCACAAGACACACACACACACACACACACACACACACAGAGAGAGAGAGAGAGAGAGAGAGAGAGAGAGAGGCAGAGACACAGGCAGAGGGAGAAGCAGGCTCCATTCAGGGAGGCGGATGCGGGACTAGATCCTGAATCTCTAGGATCACGTCCTGGGCCAAAGGCGATGCTTAAACCGCTGATCCACCCAGGCCGCACACTATTTTTGGTTTAAAAAATTATGAATACCAATGCTTTTGTTTCCAAAAAAAAGGGAAATGTACTGCCTGCAATGAAATTATAAGTCAGAAGTCTCTGAATGAGATATATATATAAGCAGACAAAAACACACAATTCCACAACATTAAATAAAAAGTAATTATGTGTAATTTCCACTTAACTTACTTATAAATTTGCTTATGTTTGTGACCTCTGGATATTTTATATGCCTGTGAGGCATACGCCTTTCTTATATTAGAAATATGCTAATGTGCGTCAGTAGATAATAATGTTAGAGAAATACTTAGTAAATACAATAAAAAAGCAGTATAAATGTTGGGTTTTGCTTGTTTCATTCTTTTTTCATTTTTTTGTTTTCCTTTATAATCATGGAAGGCTAAAAGATAAATAGTGCATTTTTTGAAATAAAGATTACTAGTAATTTTTTATTTATTTAATTTTTAATTTTTTACCTTTTTTTAAGGAAGAGAGAGACAGTTGAGATAGGGGTAGAGTGAAAGAGAGAGAGATGTGGGGCTTGATCTCAGGACCCTAAAATCATGACCTGAGCCTAAATCAAAAGTCAGATGCTTAACCAAATGAGCCACCCAGGGGTCTCTAAATTGCATTTAAAACATTTTTTTTTACTTAAATTAAGTCTAATTAATATATAGTGTATTATTAGTTTCAGAGGTAGAGTTTAATGATTTGTCAGTTGCATGTAACACCCAGTGCTTTCCATCAGGTGCCCTCCTTAATGTCCATCACCCAGTTACCCCGCCCCTGCCCACCTCCCCTCCAGCAACCATCAGTTTGTTTCCTAGACATAAGAGTCTCATGGTTTGTCACCCTCTCCATTTTCCTTTTATTTTTTATTTCCTTCCCTTCTCCTATGTTCATCTGTTTTGTTTCTTAAATTCCACATATGAGTGAAATCATATTTGTCTTTCTCTGACTTTTAAAGAGCATGTTCTTAAGTACCAATTTTTCTATGAGGTGAAGAAAGATAAAAGCATTTCCTCTCACCAGCTTTGGAGTTCTACGAAAAGAATCAAATTGCTGTTTCATAGTTTACTATAGCTATTGAATATTTGATATTTATTTTTTTTAAGGCTACATTCTTTGACATAATTATACCTGCTTTGTGTCAGTTCCCGCTGGAAAGAATATCATGAACATCCTTCCATTACCGTAAAACTTGGTACTTAAAGGTCTCCTAATATCTAAGTAATGCTTTGCACACACAACTCAGTGTGAGTTGGCAACCCCTTCTTTCCTTAAAAAGATATCAAGTGATAATTATATTTATACATTTATTTAAATAATCATTAAGTCCGAAATTATTTTTTAGAGAATCATGAAAAGTGACTAGATTCACTAAGTAAGTATTCAGAATGGCATCAAAATAAGAGAATATACCTGTAGTTTCTTAATGTTGCCAATTAAAAAAAAATTGCGTGTTCTTCCACTGTGTGTAACTTGCTATCAGTTTTGGCTTCCATTTGAGATATAATCGTTTATATTAAACTTAAGAATTTTATAACAATATGAAAATGAAGTTTCAAGTATGCACAGGAGTATTTGGCCTCTCATCCCATGTGAAAACATTCAAAAAATTTAAAATCAAGGACACAGGAGTTAAGTTCTGTTCTTTCTCAGGCATTATGTTTACTATAAAGCAAAGCAAACTAAATCAGATATGTCACATTTTGCTAGGGTGGCCATGGACATAAAATGGAATGCTACAAGCATCACTAAAACATTGTGGATATTTGGTAGCATAAGGTACTACACAAATATTCTGTTATTTTTACCTGTAATGAAACCTTGTCTTGACTCCTATATGTGTTTCTTAACATGGCATATTGAGAATAATATATGGTTTTTCTTCACCTTTTGAGATTCTCCCTCAGGGGATGCCAAGCAATTTATTTAGTCTCACGAAAGCATATGAGAGGATGAAAAAAAAAAAAAGTCTGGAGGTTGTCTATTAATAAACAGGGCAAATTAGTACTCACCAGTGAATAAATTACATATGTATAATCTATCATCAATCTATCATCTATTTCACCTATTTATTTATTTATTTATTTATTTCACTCCTCTTTTTCACATTTTTAAATTTAAATTGAATTAGCAAATATACAGCACCATTAGTTTCAGATGTAATTTTCAATAATTTATCAGCTGTGTATAACACTGAGTGCTCATCATATCATGTGCCCTCCTTAATTCCCATCACCCAGTTACCCCATGCCCCACCAACCTCCCCTTCATCAACCATCACTTTGTTTCCCAGAGTTAAGAGTCTCACTTGGGGCAGCCTGGATGACTCAGCGGTTTAGCGCCTGCCTTCAGCCCTGGGCGTGATCCTGAAGACCCAGGATCGAGTCCCACATCCGGCTCCCTGCGTGTAGCCTGCTTCTCCCTCTGCCTATCTCTTTCTCTCTCTCTCTCTCTCTGTCTCTCATGAATAAACAAACAAAATCTTAAAAGAAGAGAGAGTCTCTCTTGGTTTGTCTCCCTCTCTGATTTTTTCCCATTCACTTTTCCCTCCTTCCTTATGGTCCTCTGCACTATTTCTTATATTCCTCATATGAATGAACTATATGGTAATTGTCTTTCTAGGATGATTTAATTCACTCAGCATAATACCCTCCGGTTCCATCTACATCGAAGCAAATGGTGGGTATTCATCCTTTCTGATAGGTGAGTAATATTCCATTGTTTATATAGACCACATCTTTCTCATCCATTCATCTGTCAATGAACATCTTGGCTCCTTCCACAGTTGGGCTATTGTGGATATTGCAGTTATGGATATTGGGGTGCAGGTGTCCCTTTGTTTCACTCCATCTGTGTCTTTGGGATAAATACCCTGTAGTGCAATTGCTGAGTTGTGGGGTACCTCTACTTTTAACTTCCTGAGGAACTTCCATACTGTTTTCGAGAGTGGCTGCACTAGCTTGTATTCCTACCAACAGTCTTTGTTTTTAAGTCTTCTTTTAACTTCCTTTTTTTTTACATTTACATTTTATAGATATATACTTCATTTTTGGATTCCTTTCACTCCATTCAATTTTATTTTTGTATATATATGTTTTGCTTTCTTAAAATTTGGAATTTAGTGTCTTCTAACACAGAGACCAAATTCCACTCAGGAACAAGGGCATTACTCTCTTTTGTCCACCGTGTGAGTTTATATTCTCTCTTCTACACCTCCCTTTTTTTTTTCTTTTGCTTTTCTGTTTTGCTTTCTGACCTCATCAGATTTGTCTAGTGTGTATTTTGCTTTAGTCGTGGTTGATATTTTGATTCTGCTCACTCGTACATCCATTCTTCTCTGGACAAAATGAGTAGAAGGGATTCACAACAAAAGAAAGAACCAGAGGCAATACTCTCTGCCATAGATCTATTGATATGAATTTAAGTAAAATGTCAGAGTTGGAGTTCAGGATAACTGTGATAAAGTCATTAGTTTGGGCTTGAAAAAAGCTCAAAGGATGCTAGAGAATCTCTTACTGCAGAAATGAGATCTAAACAGGCCAAAATTAAAAAAATATATTCTAACTTAGATGCAGCCTAACTGGATGTTCTAACACCTCAGGTAAATGAGGTAGAAGGGAGAGTAAGTGACATAGAAGACTAGTTGGTGGAAAGGAAGGAAATTGAGGAAAAGAGAGAAAAATAACTAAAAGCCCATAAGGAGAGGCTTTGAGAAATCAATGATACCAGGAAAGAAGCAACATCAGAATTATTGGAGTGCTTAGGGTGAAGAGAAAGAGGGATGGCCAGAAGGCATATTTGAGGAAATCATAGCTGCGAACATCCCTGGGGATGGAAAGAGACATTTAAGTCTAAGAGGTACAAAGGACCTCACCCAAAATCAATAAGAATAGATCAATACCTCAACATATAGTAGTGAAGCTTGCAAATTTCATAAATAAAGAGAAAATCCTGAAAGCAGCTTGAGACGAGAGATTCCTAACATATACAGCAAAAAATATTAGACTAACTGTAGACCTATCCATAGAGACCTGGCAGGTTAGAAAGAGCTGGCATGATATACTCAGGGTACTAAATGAGAAAAACATGCAACCAAGAATATTTTATCCACTGCATTCCCGGTGGCACAGCGGTTTAGTGCCGCCTGCAGCCCAGGGTGTGGTCCTGGAGACCCGAGATCGAGTCTCACATCGGGGTCCTTGCATGGAGCCTGCTTCTCCTTTTGCCTGGGTCTCTGCCTCTGCCTCGCTCTCTCTCTTTCTCTCTGTCTCTCTCTGTGTGTGTATGTCTCATGAATAAATAAATAAAATCTTTAAAAAAAGAATATTTTATCCAGTAAGGCACTGTTATTCAGAATGGAAAGAGAGATAAAGAGCTTTCAGGCCAGACAGAAACTGAAAGAATATGCGATCACCAAGCCATTCCTGCAGGAAATATTAAGGGGGATCCTGTAAGCAAAGAGGGAGCCCAAGAGTAACATAGGCCAGAAAGAAACAGGCAATCTACAGAAAAAAGGACTTTACAGGTAATACAATGCCACTAAATCATATCTTTCAATAGTTACTCTGAATGTAAATGAACTGAATGCTTCAATCAAAAGACACAAGGTACCAGATTGGATTAAAAAAAAAAAAAAAGCAAGACCCAACCTTATGCTGTCTATAAGGGACTCCTTTTAGAACTAAAGACACTTCCAGGCTGAAAATGAGGGGGTGGAGAACTTCAAATGGATCTTAAAACAAAGCTGGGGTAGCAATCCTCATATCAGACAGATTTTAAACCAAAGACTTTAGTAAGAGATGAAGAGGGACACTATATCATACTTAAAGGGTCTATCCAACAAGAAAACCTAATAATTATAAATGCTTATGCTTCTAATTTGGGAGTAACCAATTATATCAAATGATTAATAACCAAAGTAAAGTAACATAGATAATAATACATTAATAGTAGGGGACTTCAACCCCTACTCACGGTAATGGACAGTTAATCTAAGCAGAAGATCAACAAAGAAACAAGAGCTATTTTTCACTCTTACATAACTTTTCATCTCTTCTTCACAGGACTTTTTTTTTAATTTTTATTTATTTATGATAGGCACACAGTGAGAGAGAGAGAGAGAGAGAGAGAGGCAGAGACACAGGCAGAGGGAGAAGCAGGCTCCATGCACCGGGAGCCCGACGTGGGATTCGATCCCGGGTCTCCAGGATCACGCCCCGGGCCAAAGGCAGGCGCTAAACCGCTGCGCCACCCAGGGATCCCCTTCACAGGACTTTTAATTAAAATGTCATGTATTTTAGTCAGGCTTATCAAGTGGTCTCCTGGGATGGGTGACATGATAGAGAAATGATTAATTCTGTTCTATATTATTTAAAAATTATGTATCATGTAAATATGTGTTATTTCCTTTATTTTCATTTTTGTTTTCATTGTTATTCCTCCTTCTAAGGTAGAAATTAGCTAGGCATTATTCTCATCGCATAGTGACTTGCCATCACTGACATGGTTTCCACTGTTGCTTTTTTCATTTTGCTTTTTCTCCTTACTTTCACATTGGAGAATTTTATTTATTCCTTCTGTCCAACCCCAGTCCAGTTTTTCTCTCCCACCTTGAAACATGCTCCATTGTACTTGATATATGCTTAGATGATCAATTTGTCCTTGCAAAAGTATATTTTACATATATATAACTATGTATTTGTGTTATTTTTCTATAAGTTTCATTGTTGCATTTAAGTCACTTTACTTGTGTAAAGATGATATGACATATGTTGCTTCTTTCTGTGTTATAAACCATGATATATATTTAACAAATTTCACTTAATGTTTTTTCATAAACATTTTATCTCCAACTCTCACCTATTACCAACAGTATAGGGTAGTGCCTCAATGAACACCCCTGAGTTTCGCCCCTTAAAAATTAATATAAAAAATAAAAATTAAAAATTATATAGATGTATTCTTAATAAGGGATAAACTATACTCATTAATTTTCCCAAATGTTTCATATGTATTATCCCAACATACTCTTCTATGAATAAATGCAAGAAGGATGCCTGGAAGGCTCAGTCAGCTAAGCATTCAACTTTTGATCTCAGCTGAAGTATTTTTTTTTAAGATTTTATTCATTTATTTATGAGAGACACAGGGAGAGTGGCAGAGACATAGGCAGAGGGAGAAGTAGTCTCCCTGTTGGGAACCTGATAATGGGACTCAATCCCAAGACAACAGGATTACTCCATGAGCCAAAGGCAGGCACTCAACCACTGAGCCACTCAGGTGTCTCTCAGCTGAAGTCTTGATCTGAGGGTTGCGAGATGCACCTGTGCTTGTAGTCTATTTAAAAACAGACAAACAGGGCAGCCCAGGTGGCTCAGCAGTTTAGTGCCACCTTTGACCAGGGCGTGATCCTGGAGACCTGGGATCGAGTCCCATGTCGGGCTCCCTGCATGGATCCTGCTTCTCCCTCTGCCTGTCTCTCTCTCTCTCTCTCTCATAAATAAATAAAATATTTTTAAAAATAAATATCTAACCCTTTTAATTTTCCACCAGCAATGTGTGAAAGTTTTAACTTCTCCACTTACTCACCAAGAGCTAGATATTATTCTCAATTTATATTGTTCTCACTGACATTTAAAATGTAATTCATTAATGATAATAATGCTGAACAAGTTTTTATGTTAGTAGCAGTTTTTGATTTTAAATTATTATATTCTATGAAAAATATAATACCTTTATGTATCTACTTAACAAGGAAATACAAATAATTTTTTAAGTGAATGAAATACATTATCAAAATTTATAAATCTTAATATATAGTTTTTCTCTTTTTGGCTTATAGTCTGTGGGTTAATCAAAGACACTCCAATATTTATTATAGGAGTACAAAATTGTGTTCTGTTTACTCACAGTTTGTTTTTTCAAATCCATATATTATCCACACTTTACTGTAACTCTGTCCAATATATATAATCTAAGAAACAGGGTTTTCTTATATTTATATATGCATAGCTCATGCTAAGGTATATAATTTTTCTCAGTACTTAAGAAAATAAACCAGAAAGGCACTATTAATATTTGTCCTCATATGCCTATACATAAATTTGTATATATATTCTTATGAATTATTTTTAATAGAATTTTATTGACTTCACAGATAATTTTATTCTATGACAGTGGACTCAGAAAATAGTCTTCTCCATAATGTGAAAAAGTTTATCGAATGTTAAAAAATAATAAAAATAAAAATATAATGGGATTTAGGGAGGGTTATGTAGGAAGTATGTCCAAAAACCACACCAAGTATATAAATTACTACATATCATATCACATGTTCACTGTTTAAATCACAGAATCATCTTTTGTTTTCTCCAGACAGGATCAACAAATCAATGTATTAGTTGTATCCAATGTTATCAATGTATCCTAATAGAAATGGAGTATATACTAATTTGAACCAAATTTGTGGAAAGTTGACCAAATGAAAAACAACACCTTCATTTATGATAGAGCAGGCCTTGTATGTAAGCATACAAAAACTACTAGACTGTGACTTTTACTCAAAACTTATCTTTGTTTTGTCATTAGACAAAAACAAGCATTTAAGAATCAAGATCAAGCTGGTAGGAAAAATAAAAAAGAAAACATGGAAACATCTATGACAGATTATATGAAACTTAATTCACTAGTTCTATCTGCTGTTAGACACAATGGATGTATTAAGACAAAATTAGATGCTGTGGTGATTTCTGGATTGTTGAAATGCCAAGTGTGTGTAGTTGATAGAGTCTCTAGAGCTCCTATGTAATAGCACTCATGAGGAAAGACTGGGACACAAAAACCTCCCTGTGGAATGGAGATATTTGAGCAAATTCAGATGACTGATGACTTCAAGCTAGTACAATACACTGAACCTCCTTAAAACTATGATCAAGTGTGTTTTTATTTCATTTTAAGATTTTATTTATTTATTCATGAGAGACACACACACACAGGCAGAGACAGAGGGAGATGCAGGCTCCTTGCAAGGAGCCTGATGTTGGACTCGATCCCAGGACCCCAGGATCATGACCTGAGCCAAAGGCAGACAGACACTCAACTGCTGAACCATCAGGCATCCCATCAAGTGTGACTTAGACAACCCATAGAAACCTACATAGGCTAAACAGAAAGAATGTTCTTACAAAAAAGCACACCTATACACATAATACATAGACATTGGGATGTTTATTCTGATAGTTGATAAAAACATGAGTCATTTTTACTCTCTTTCTGTACCAAGTATTCTTTACTTCCATACAGCATATCCACACTACTTCCTTGGTGTTATAGCTTATAGTCTCCTAACCCATTCTACTGTACTAACACAAGCCCCAGTTATTATGCCTATAACTTATCTCTTTCCCTCAGGAAGGAAAAATATATTTATTGCTTATGCACAATGTATTCAGAGTACTTTGAAATATGAATAGTACATAGAAGCAAATCTCTAGATATACATCGAACTTATTTATCCTTGCTTTTCCCTCTAAAAAAACATAGAGAAATGTTTAATGTTGATCGTTTAATTCATAGGAACCGCACAGTATATAATAAACTTAAGAAAAGGTATTGCATATTTTTTTCCATATCCTATGTAGAGCATACTTTACATCTTTGTTCCTCAAGCTATAGATCAAGGGATTCAGCATGGGGATAATAAGGGTGTAAAATATGGACGCCACTTTATCAGTATCAAAGGAATGACTGGACTCAGGTTGCACATACATAAATATCAAAGTCCCATAGAACACTGTGGCCACTGTCAGGTGGGACCCACAGGTGGAAAAAGCCTTGAGCCTACCCTCAGCTGAGTTCATCCTGACAATGGCTACCAGGATCAGCAGGTAAGACACAAGAACTATCAGAAGGGATGAAATCACATCAAAAACTGAGAAAATCAAAATCATCAATTCAATTTCATGTGTATTTGAGCAGAGCAAAGATAACAAGGGGAGACAGTCACAGTAAAAATGATTGACAACATTGTAGCCACAGAAGAATGAACTAAAAATCTTTATGGTGACTAGAAGAGACACAAATGTGCTGTAGAGATAAGGGATTGCCACCAGCACCTGACACACCCTCTGTGACATGATGACGGGGTAGAGCAGAGGGTTACAGATGGCCATGTAGCGGTCGTAGGACATAGCTGTTAGAATAAAAAGTTCACTAATGATGAAGATTATGTAGAAAGCTCCCTGTGTGGCACATAAATAATAAGAAATCGTGTTTTCTTCCAAAAAAAAACTTACTAACATTTTTGGTCCTATAGTTGTTGAATAACCCAGATCAGTGAAGGCCAGGTGTCTGAGGAAGAAGTACATGGGTGTTTGTAGTCTGGTGTCCACCTTGGTGAGGATGATCATGCCCAGGTTGCCCACCACCGAGATCAAATAGATGATGAGGAAGAGCCCAAATAGTGGAGCCTGCAGCTCAGGTTTGTCTGTGATTCCCATGAGAATGAACTCATTGAGCACCGTTAGATTGTGTTTTGCCATCCAGATTTGTTGGAAAACCTATTCTGAATTGATAATCAGCATAGTAGATAGCTTTCATGTTATATTATCTGGTCTTGTTTTATCCTGAATACAAGTAAAAAAGAAGCGTCAGGAGTCTAGGAGTGAGCTATATGAACATAACAGAAAAATACAGCATTGTTAACATTAAATTATAAACATTTTTTCTAGAAAATACACTCACCTCATATAGGGCATTGCTGATAAGATTGTGAGCTTTTGATAAATGACCGGATACCCAAGTACACACATTCTTTTGTCAGAAATCCTGATGTTAAGAAAAACTGTTTTAAGCGAACAGAAGAAACAATGTGAACGCTGTTGAGGTGCAATGATGAAAGGCAAAAGAAAAAAAAAAGACTTTGTCTTCTGTTTTTGTGTAAGCTAAGGAAAGAAAGAAGGGCGTTCTCTCACCAGTTTGAGACATCAACTGGGAAAAGCTTCAAATTGCTTTTTTGTAGTTTCTATCTGTTTTGATGATCAGATCATTGTTATTTAAAGTTCTACTTTTTGAGAAAATTATCTGTGCTGTCAGATTCCACTGGAAATTGAACATTGTAAATGGTACATTGTACCATTACTACAAAACAGGGCACTTAAACGTCTCCTAACCTCCAAATATTGTTTTTCACAACTCAGCACGAGGTGAAATTTCTCCTTTTGCTCATTATTAATTAGAAAAAAATTACTTTGGGGCGCCTGGGTGGCTCAGATGGTTAAGCAGCTGCTTTCCACTCAGGTCATGATCCCAGTGTCCTGGGATCAAGCCCCACATTGGGCTCCCTGCTCTGTGGGGAACCTGCTTCTCCCTCTCCCTCTGCCTACTACTCTCTTTGCTTGTGCTCTCCCTCTCTCTGTCAAATAAATAAAATCGTTTTTTAAAATTTACCTCTAGAAGTTGATTTAAATAACCATCACAATGTTTTTGAGAAGGGAATGAGAAGAATCTAGTCACTAAATGCGGTTTTTAGATATCAGACACACTGATATCTAAACTGATATCTAAACTGAGTAGCAACAGTTACAAAATTCTTTCATACTTTTTGTTTTTTTATTCCTTACTCTTTAGTTAGGCTTTATGGTCGCTTTGTTTGGTCTGTATTATTTATATGATCAAGTTTTACATGAAACATATATTTACATAAGTAATATGGCCCTGACATTTCAAACATGCTAATAAGCATTACTTGAACAAGTAATGTGAAGAGAAAGGAGAGCACTCTTACTGTGTCATGCATTATCACCAGGAGAATGCAGAAATGAATCAGAAATCCTAATAGGTTTCTATGCTTTGACATGGAATGAAAGTGTTACCTTGCAACTGTCAGCGAAAGTACATGGATATGGGTATAATACAGCACCACATGAAATATCTGTTTACCTGTGATGAAACTTCTGTCTTGGCTTCCCTGCATGCTTCATGATATGGTGATATGAGATTAATTTATGGACTCTTGCTCACCCTCTGAGACTCTCCCTGAGGATATGCCAAGCAATCGCTTGATCATCCCTGAGGCATCTGAAAGCTTAACAGAATGCAAAGAGTGGTGTTTATTAATTCTCTAGGACAATTTGTATTCACCAATGAGTTAGCTTTTTTTTTATTAGTTTGTGTACTACCTTCATACATCTTACTCTTGATTAATTCTTTTTCTCCTTGCTTTGATGGTTAATTTTATGTGTCCACTTGACTAGGCTACGGTGCCCAGCTGTTTAGTCAAAAACTAGTTCAGATGTTGTCATAAAGATATTTTTTACATATGATTAAGATTCAAATTAATGATCTTTCAGCATAGCCATGTAACTTCTGGAATATAGGTGGGCCTCATCTAATCAGTTGAAAGCCTTACAAAAGATGAGGTATCCTAAAGACAAAGAAATTAGGCTCCAGGGCAACCTGGGTGGCTCAGCGGTTTAGCACCTGCCTTCGGCCCAGGGCATGATCCTGGAGACCTGGGATCGAGTCCCATGTTGGGCTCCCTGCATGGAGCTTGCTTCTCCCTCTGCCTGTGTCTCTGCCTCTCTCTTTCTCTCTCTCTCTGTGTCTCTCATGAATAAATAAATAAAATCTAAAAAAAAAAAAAAAAAAAAAGCTGAAAAAAAAAAGAAAAAGAAATTAGGCTCCAGACTGAAATATAGAAAATTTACCTTAGTTTCCCCCTTTTGTACTCAAGACTGGAGTATCAGCTTTTGCAATGCTAAGATCTTTGTCATTCCCAACAATCATACATATTAATTTCTCAAAATCTCTCCGTCTCTCAAATCTATTTTTTCATGTTATATATAACTATATATGTACTGATAATTTATATTAAAATATTTTACAGATGTAAAATTATATATATGTAATATATATATAACTGCTTGTCCCTCTCCCTCTGCTCCTCCCACCCCAATCTCAAATAAATAAATAAAATCTTAAAAAAATAAATGATTAAATAAACTAAAAGTAATAAGATTTTGTGAATATCAGATGCTATGTCTTCTCCTTTATTTTGACCATATAGTGAGAAATTAGTTACTCTTCTCATTTTTTTTCACAGTAAATTCTCATCATCTATTTTAGGTTTTCCCTTGAATTTTATTTGTGTGTATTAGAGTTCAATATTTCTTGTTTTTCCATAATGCCTAATACCCACTCCAATTCTTTTTTTCTCCCTTGTCACCTGCTCTACTGTGCTTGACAAATATCTTACAATATTAATATATTCTGTGAAAATATAGTATTTTATATGCATATGTTTTGCTGTTATTTTGCTATAAATTATGTTGTTGCATTTTAAGCCACATTACACGTGATGTTTTCATGTTGTGTTTCTTTTTGCTTCTTTCCTCATTATAGTCAATAATATATAATGAATTTTATGGATCTATTCTTTGTTGGTATTTTCTTGTCTCCAACCTTGGTTATCAGCAGCATGGAGTTCCTTGAAAAGCCCTGACTTGCTATGTTAATATGTTGGAAACAAAATTATCCATGGTATACATGTCACATATCTGTCTCTGGATGCATGTGCATGTGTGCATGTGTTTGTTAATGTACATATAGATGCACCTACGTGTACGCGTATGACCACACATAAGCACCCACAAGCAGAAAGATTGCTTTGAAGGAGAAAACAATTCTTTAAATCTTTTAAGTTTTCCAGATTGGTTCTACCAATCTGGTAATATCCTCTTTCTGTAGCAAAAATATGAGGTTCTTGGATCTTCACTTCTATGATAAGAGCCTGCATTATGTTCTCTCTTGTTAACTAGATAATACTTTTTAAAAATATTTTATTTATTTATTTAGAGGGAGTGAATGATCAGGAAAGAAGAAGAGGAGAAGGAGAGAGATAATCTCATGCAGACCCCACACAGCGTGTAGAGTCTTACATGGGGCTCAATCTCATGACCCTGAGACATGACCTGAGCTAAAATCAAGAGCTGGTCACTTAACCAATGGAGCCAACCTGACACCTCTCTTTAGTGGATAATACTTAACATGTTTTCTGTTACTGACTTTTCCCTTGGTTTTAGTTTGATCTCTTGGCATATTTAGTAAAGAAGTAAAACAACTTAAGTAGGTATCATTATAAAATAAATGCAGATATGTAAATAATAAACTGCACACATATAAAGTATACAATTTGATAGGTTTTGACATATGTATGTGTATATATATATATATATATTTCTATGTAATATTTCCATTTTACTTCATCCTACCCCATAATGTCTCAGACAAATTTGAATTTAATTAAACTTTATTATTATTATTATTATTTTAAAAGATTTTATTTATTTATTCATGAGAGACACACACAGAGAGGCAGAGGCACAGGCAGAGGGAAAAGCAGGCTCCTTGCTCGATGTGAGACTCATTCCTGGTACCCTGGGATCATGCCCTGAGCTAAAGGCAGATGCTCAACCACTGAGCCACCCAGGAGTCCCAACTTCTCATTATTTTGAAATAGTTATAGAATTATGAGAAGATGGAGCAAAATTAATTAATTAGTCATTAAACTAATATTACAATACTTTTCCTGTTCAGGTCACCAGGTTTTCATGTGCTCATTTTTGTGTTTATATACACACATACACACAAACAATTTTAATCAGATGTACATATGTGTAATCAGCATAACAATCAACACACAGGCTTATTTCACCACCAAATAAATGGGTCACTTATGCCGTTCCTTCATAGCCAAATCCTCTTCCTTTCCCTCATTCCCTTGTCTTTAACCTCTGTCAATCACTAACCTGTTTTTTATCACCAAATTTTCCAGGTACAGAATTCTCAGTTGGCAGTTCTTTTGTTTCAGTATTTTACTGATATTGCTCCATTGTCTTCTCACCTGCAGTGCTTCTGATCATGAATTGATATTCTTTGTTCCTTTGTACATAAAACACCTTTGCTTTTTGACTGCTTAATGTTTTGGCTTTGAGAAATTTGATGATGAGGTACCTTTAGGTCATGGTCTTTATGTTTCTTGTATCTGGGGTTTGTTAATCTTGAATCTGAGGTCTTTAAATTTTTATCATGTTTGATTATTTTTCACCTGTATTTTCTTCAAATAATTCTAATGACATTTGACATTATTGTCATTAATGTCTAATGACATTCTTCTTTGGAAAAGCCAGTTGTGAGCATACTTGGCTGCTTGAAACTGACTCCCAGATTATTGTAATTCTTTTATGTTTTTGCTTCTTTTCACTCCCTGTGTTTCATTTTGATACTTTTTATTGCTGTATCTATAGACTCACTAATCTTCTATAATGTTTAATCTCCTGCAAATACAATCTCATTTATCTTTAACCTTGAACATGGTACTTTTTATCTCTAGAAGTTGAGATTCTTTTTTTATAATATCTTCCAAGTCCCTAGTTACATTTTAGAGAATATGATATACAATTCTAATAATCATTTTTGTCCTTTGATATTTCTTTTTTTAATATTTTATTTATTTATTCATGAGAGACACAGGGAGAGGGGCAGAGACACAGGCAGAGGGAGAAGCAGGCTCCATGCAGGGAGCCTGATGTGGGACTCGATCCTGGAATTCCAGGATCATGCCCTGAGCTGAAGGCAGACGCTTAACTGCTGAGCCACCCAGGTATCCCTGTCCTTTAATATTTCAAATGTGTGCCAGTTCTTGATAAGTTTCCACTGATTGGTTATTTTATTTACTACGGAACATGTATTCCTGCTTCTTTGTATGGATGATAATTATAGAATGTATTTCATTCATTGTGAATTTTTCTTCATGCATATTGGATAAATTTGTATTTTAAAAAATGTCCCTGAAATTTGTTCTAGGATATAATTAGTTGGAAATAGTTTAATCCTTTTGGATGTTGCCTTTATAATTTCTTAGGTTGGACCAGAGTAGTGTGCAATTTAGAGCTAATTATTCCACATACTGAAAGAAGATCTTCTTGAGTATTCTACCTAAAGCCTTATAAACTATGAGATTTTCTACTCCCTGTGCAATACACTGGCACAATTTCTACCTCTGCTTGAGTTCAGAATACTGTTGCCTTTCATCTTAGATGATTCTTTCTTTTTTCAGGATGATTTCCTCTTGCATGTGCTAATCTGGTGAATAATTGAGGAGGATTCTCTGTAGAGATCCAGTGTTCTTTCTCTGTACAGCTCTCCTAGTGTTGGCACTCTGTCTTGCAAAATTGAGCTACCATAATCTTACTAGATTCTTGACTTAGTTTTTTCAACTCATCAGGAAGGTGGAACAATCATAGGACTCACCTCATTTGTTCCTGATCCATCAGGAAAATTGGCCTTTTTGACCTGCTATCAGTGTTGTGACAGCTTGTTTCATATATCTTGTCTCTGTTTTTGTTTGGTTTGGTGATTTTTTTCTAGTTTTAATGGGAAGTTAAGGTCATATTAATTGAAAGCAGAAAACAGTGTTCAGTATATCTTAAGATGAGCCTTGGAACTAGTCTTTCTATTCTTTTTAAATCATTGATTTCCTTTTCTATGCCTCTTTACCCCACATAAACGTGAATAACTATTAAGATTTTCCTCAAAAATATGTTAAGAATCTAATCACTTCTATTCTCTGATTGTTCCTGTCTTAGATTAAACCTCTATTGTCTCTCAAATGTATCATGAGTCTGGTCATACCACCCTGAACGCATCCAATCTCGTCAAATGTATCATGATTAATCCCCTCAGCATTTTCAATTTCCAAACTTAGAATCTGCCATCCATTATTTACACAGCAGTCATAGCTGTCCTTTAATCAAAGATATATCAAGTCATTCCTTAGCTCAAAATCCTCTGAAGACTTTTTGATTATTCAGGAAAAAAGACAAGTTTTACAATGGCCTTAATAGAGTACTACAAGGTTAAATTCTGTTACAAATTCATCATTTCTCTTTTGTTTCCTAATCACATTTAGGCTCCCACCACCTTTGACTCTGGTGTTTCTCAGCACATGAGTCATTAGGAACTGCTGCAGTGTCATTTCTGTCCCCATGGAACAGGCTTCTGCTAGGTAGCCACAGAGTCTCACTCAGCAACTCTAGTGTTTGTTTCAATACCATCTTCACAGAGCGCTCCCTGACAACCTTAATTAAAAGGTGACCCCATCCTGGCTACTTGCTCTAGCCCATTTTCATATTGCTTGATACACTCCATCCCACTTATAGGCCACTTCTCAAGCTGCCTATTTTCTGTAAGCCCCATTTCTGGCTTAAACTTCACAGTATATGTTTATTTCCTTGATTAATTCATTTATATAATATCTATCAGGCATCTTCTTTGTGTGTGACTTTTACTATGCTAGACAGTGATAGATAAGACTGTGAAGAGAATGTACAAGATCCCTAGTTTTATAAAAATAAGTATTTAATGGAAAAGACAAATAGGGCACATGAAAGAACATGTAGGAATGGCATTGACTTGGAATTGAAACTAAGTTAAGCTAGTATCTGAAGTAGGATAAAGGAACAAATAATCTATTGGTGATTATTCTTATTTGAAATTTAAAATAATGAATATATATATACATATATATATATTTTATTTCTATGGTTATCATACATTGATTCTTGCCTATCCCCTGGAAACAACAGAACAAGACTACAGTAAAGTTAATTACAGGATATATTGGCTAATATATAATTTATTGTTAGTGTATCCTACAGTGAATTTTAAACAGAACATTTGCAAACATTCTGCAGGTTTTATATAAGGCATTTTTCACCTCTTTTTTCCTCAAACTGTAGATCATGGGATTCAGCATGAATATAACCAAAGTGTAAAATAAGGAGGCTATTTTATCAGTATCAAATGAATGAATTGGTTTGGGCTGCACATACATAAAAAAATGGAGAACCGTGAAATATGACTATCAGTGTCATATGGGATTCACAGGTGGAGAAAGCCTTGTGCCTGCCTTCTGCAAAGTTCATCCTGAGGATGGCAACAAGGATTAACATGTAAAACACAGGGCTATCATAAGAGATGACACTAAATTAAAAGCTGAAAAGATCAGAATTATCAACTTAATTTCATGTGTGCCTGAGCCGAGCAAAGCTACCAATGGTAGACTATCACAGTAGAAATGCCTAAATGACATTATAGTCACCGAACGATGAAAGGGAAATTTTTATAATGATCAGCAAAGACAAAATGATAGATTATGCCACCAGCAACTGACATAATCTATGTGACATAATGACTATGCAGAGCAGAGGGTTATAGATGGCCACATAGCAGTCATAGGCCATTGCTGACAAAATGAGAATTTCACTAGTAATAAACATAATGAAAAAAGTGAGTTGGGTAGCACATCAGTTATAAGAGATGATAGATTGATCTACAACAAGGCTTACTAGCATTCGGGGTCCCACAGCTATTGAACAACCAAGATTAGTGAAAGCCAGGTGTCTGAGGAAGATGTACATGGGTGTTTGTGGCCTAGAGTCCACCTTGGTGAGGATGATCAAGCTCAGGTTATCCACCAGTGACACCAGGTAAACAGTGAGGAAGAGTCCAGACAATGGAGCCTGCAGCTCAGGGAGTTCTGTGATTCCCATTTGGATGAGTTCTTTCCACTGTGTTAGATTGTGTTTCTACTTGCAGGCATTTGAGAAACCTATAATGGGAATAAATATAAAAATAATCATTAATTTCATGACATATGACTAAAATGACCATTGTAGTAAGTGATTAAGGACTTAAATCTTGCATTTATGGCCCGTTGCTTTAACTGGCTGTTCCAACACCTGGCAGCTCAATTATCTCTCCTGGCTCAGCTGAGCTCTTTACAGCTTTCTTAGATATGACACCAAAAGTACAAATGACAAAAGTAAAAATACATAAATGGACATAAAAATAATTTAAAAAACAAACTTTTGTCCATTAAAGGACACTATCAGAGAATGAACACATGACTCACACGATGGAGGAGATTGCAAATCATATATCTGGCAAGGCTCTGATTTATAAGGATTCTTCAACTCAACAGGAAAAAAAATCCAATTTAGAAAACAGGCTAAAGACTCGAACAGACACTTCCCACTGAAGATATAACATGGCCAATAAGCACATGAATAGATTTTCTTAACAAAACTCCCTTTTCAGAGATTGCTTTTTTTTTTTTTTTTACTATTCAAAGAGTACAAATTTCCTGTATCATAGCAAATGTCTACATTTCACCCAAAATTATAATAAAAACATTTAAAAACTTACAACCTATAATCACCTGGAAACTTAAGATATCAAAGCAGATTATTAAAGAGATGGCTAAATCACTGAGGGAGGTACCAGATACTATTGGGGTCCTAAAACCATACTCTTTTTTTAATGGTTCCATAAATGTTATCTTTCCTTCAATTTTATTTTCTAATTGTTGTTGATAGGTGTAAAAATAAAGTTGATTTTTGTAAATTTATATTCGGCATATTTGCTAAATTCACTTATTATTTCTAATAAATTATATATTTTCCCTATGTGGTTAATTATAACATTAATCAAAAACTAAAAATGGCAGTTTATGACTTCGCTGCCTTTACCTCATTTTTTATCATGGTTGAACCTGCTATAATATTCAATACATACTGAATATAAATGGGGAAACTGGGTCTCCTAATCTTGGGGGCAATTTCATCAGGGGTAAAGTTTTCAATGATTCAGTTTACACTAATAGTTTTCTACAGATTTTTATTTTTTATTTTTTTATAATAAATTTATTTTTTATTGGTGTTCAATTTGCCAACATACAGAATAACACACAGTGCTCATCCCGTCAAGTGCCCCCCTCAGTGCCTGTCACCCATTCACCCCCACCCCCCGCCCTCCTCCCCTTCCCCACCCCTAGTTCGTTTCCCAGAGTTAGGAGTCTTTATGTTCTGTCTCCCTTTCTGATATTTCCCACACATTTCTTTTCCCTTCCCTTATATTCCCTTTCACTATTATTTATATTCCCCAAATGAATGAGAACATACACTGTTTGTCCTTCTCCGACTGACTTACTTCACTCAGCATAATACCCTCCAGTTCCATCCACGTTGAAGCAAATGGTGGGTTATTTGTCGTTTCTAATGGCTGAGGAATATTCCATTGTATACATAAACCACATCTTCTTTATCCATTCATCTTTCCATGGACACCGAGGCTCCCTCCACAGTTTGGCTATTGTGAACATTGCTGCTAGAAACATCGGGGTGCAGGTGTCCCGGCGTTTCATTGCATCTGAATCTTTGGGGTAAATCCCCAACAGTGCAATTGCTGGGTCGTAGGGCAGGTCTATTTTTAACTCTTTGAGGAACCTCCACACAGTTTTCCAGAGTGGCTGCACCAGTTCACATTCCCACCAACAGTGTAAGAGGGTTCCCCTTTCTCCGCATCCTCTCCAACATTTGTGGTTTCCTGCCTTGTTAATTTTCCCCATTCTCACTGGTGTGGGGTGAGGTGGTATCTCATTGTGGTTTTGATTTGTATTTCCCTGATGGCAAGTGATGCAGAGCATTTTCTCATGTGGGTATTGGCCATGTCTATGTCTTCCTCTGTGAGATTTCTCTTCATGTCTTTTGCCCATTTCATGATTGGATTGTTTGTTTCTTTGGTGTTGAGTTTAATAAGTTCTTTATAGATCTTGGAAACTAGCCCTTTATCTGATATGTAATTTGCAAATGTAATGATATATGTCCATCAGTATAATATCATAGGGAATATTATCACTGCCCTAAAATCTTTTGTTCTCCGCTTATTTATCCCCCAATATAGGATTCTTATAAATATTATTTATAACACTGTTTTTGTCTATTCTGCTCAGCTAGGCAAATAGGTGTTAAAAATAGGTATTGAATTTTATCATAAACCTATTTTTTTCTTTTAACTTACAATGATGTTAATTTATGTCATAAGTTTCAACTGTGAAATCAGCCTTTCATTCTTGCTTACAAGCAGTGCTCCTTAATGGTATCATGTACTCAAAAACAAAATGTGTAACTTATGAAAAGTGCCCATAATAGTACAACTTAGCTTAATTGCTATTTGTATGAGTTGGTGTAACTTTTGGAGAGTATGGTGCCTTTCACTTAATATTGTATCCATTCATCTTCTTTGCCGCTCCTCTCCTCCTCCGCTCCTCCTCTTCTTTCTCCCACTTCTTCATGCTCTGCTCTGCAGAATATATTTTTTGAATGTGCCATTACATATCCATCCATTCCACCCTTGATAAACATTTAACACCCTGGGAAATGAACTAGGGGTGGTGGAAGGGGAGGAGGGCAGAGGGTGGGGGTGAATGGGTGACGGGCACTGAGGGGGGCACTTGAGGGGATGAGCACTGGGTGTTACTCTGTATGTTGGCAAATTGAATACCAATAAAAAATAAATTTATTATAAAAAAAACATTTAACACCTATGATGACTACATCTGCCACAAACATTCTATTACCTATTCTCTAGGGGACATAAGTACACAGGAATGGAATTGGCACATCATAGAGTATACTCACACTAAAATTTAGTAATTATTCCCTTATTTTCCCAAAGTTTTTATAGCAATGTACTCACCCTTAAACAAGTAAAATAATTATAATTTTCCACATTCTTATCAACATTTTCAATTATCGTTTAAACAAACTTTTGCATTTCAGCTATCCTGGTAATGTTGGGGATATCACAGTATACATTCTTCACTTAGATTTATCTGATGAATAATTTTTTGAACACATTTGTATATTTTTGGCTGTTTTGATATCCTCTTCTGTGAAGAGTTTCTTCAGGTGTCTTCTCTCAGCTCTTCCCCTCAACTATTTTTTTCCCTCCCAAACGTTAACCCTCTTGATCATCCTCATTCAAAGAGTTAGGGGATTTGTTGTTTTGTTTTGTTTTACAAATTAGTTTGGAAGAGTGTATTTCACATATGGTTTCTTTGGATTTTTAAACTTTATTATGGTGTATTTTCATTAATACAAGTTTTCATTCTAGATAGAGTACTATTTTTCTATTAGTATCACTATTTTTTGTACCCCATTTAAGGAAACCTTGTTGATCCCAAGTCATGAAAATATTATTTTACTTTACTTTAAGAAACGTTTTGGTTTCAAATTTCACATTCCCATTTGTAACATGTTTCAATTAATTTTTACATGTAGTGTATAAATGACCAAGTTCCATATTTTATATAGAAACCTAATTGAACTGACCAATTTACTGAGAAAACCTATTTTACTCACTATATTGCAGCAAGGCTCTTGTTTTAAAATAAGTGGAATTAAACATGTGAGTCTATTTTGGACTTTATTTTCATTTTATTGATCTCTCTGTAAATATGTGCGCTAATGATACATTTAAAAAATAATCTTATTTCATTAAATGAATTGATATCTGTCATTGGAAGTCCTCTGAAATCTTTCTTCTAAGATATTGCCCTGGCTATTCTAGATCTTTTGCGTTTCCAAATAATTTTTGATATCAACTTAAGCACTAAAAAATACTACTAGAGGGATGCCTGGGAGGCTCAGCGGTTGAGTGTCTGCCTTCAGCTCAGGGCATTATCCCGGGACCAGGGATAGAGTCCTGCAACAGGCTTCCTGCAGAGAGCCTGCTTCTCCCTCTGTCTGTGTCTCTGCCTCTCTCTCTGTGTCTCTCATGAATAAATAAATAAAATCTTAAAAAAATATTACTGGAATCTTGATTGTTACTGCATTGGATCTATAGGAAAATTTAGGGAGAACTGGCCTTACCAAATTTATATCTTTCAACCAACTGACATGGTATATTAACATTTATCTCTCCTTCAATAACTCAGTAATATTTGTTGTAGTGTGTAGCAATGAAATCATGCAAATTACTCATTAAAATTTTTCCTGAGTCTTATATAGATTTTATCTAGTGTAGCTTAAAATTTTAATTTTATCTGTTTTTGTTGGTAGATACAAAATAATTGATCTTTAACACGCTGACACTATATCCACTAATCCTGCAAAATTCACTTATTATTTCTAATGTTTCAGTGCCAAATCTTTTGAATTTTTAATGTACATAATTAGGGCCCTCAAAGATAATCAACTTTATTTTATGCTTTTCCATGCATATACATGTTCACATATCATAATGTAACAAATCTAAAATGCCACCAACCAAAGGGCATAGAGTTGAAGTGTCATTAGGGCAGATACTGTTCATTACTCATTGATGTATGTATGCTCAGCACAAAAAACATTAAGTGCCATCTTATGTCAGTATGCAGGTATGGAGGGCACATATTTAAATGGTGTTTAGCCCACAAAAAAATATTTAAGAAAAGACACAAGAAAGCCTTTAAAAGATTACTTAATGGCAGATGTATTAAAACAGACTTCCCGGGATCCCTGGGTGGCCGCAGCAGTTTGGCGCCTGCCTTTGGCCCAGGGCGCGATCCTGGAGACCCGGGATCGAATCCCACGTCGGGCTCCCGGTGCATGGAGACTGCTTCTCCCTCTGCCTATGTTTCTGCCTCTCTCTCTCTCTCTCTCTGACTATCATAAATAAATAAAAAAAATTTAAAACAGACTTCCCTTAAATTGTAACACAAGGACTTGGCAATGTAAGACCAGATGTCTGAACTTAGGTCTCTGGCAGTAACACTTAAGGACAAATAAAAATTGATACAGGAAGGTTGATCACTACTGGAACACCTATAGTTGAAAACAGGAAAAACATTTCTAGTGTTCCATGACTTTTACACATTACTGCTTTCTAAACCCTACAACATAAACAGTAGTCCATAACCTAATTTATTGTATGTATAGTCTATATTGAACTCTACATAGGCAGTATGTGCAAGTTTTTCCATATTCTATGCAGGGCACCTTTTACCTCTTTGTTCCTTAAGCTATAGATCATGGGATTCAGCATAGGAATTATCAAAGTGTAAAATGCAGAGGCAATTTTATCAGTATCAAAGGAATGACTGGATTTGGGCTGCACGTACATGAAGAAGAGAGTAGCATATAATACAACAACCACCGTCAGGTGGGATCCACAGGTAGAGAAGGCCTTGTGCCTGCCCTCTGCAGAGTTCATCCTAAGGATGGCCATAAGGATGAGGATGTAGGACACAAGCACTATGAGAAGGGAGGAAATCAAATTAAATGCTGAAAAGATCAGTATTATCAACTCAATGTCACGTGTGCTTGAGCACAGCAAAGTTAACAAGGGAAGACTATCACAGTAAAAATGTCTAATGACATTATGTCCACAGAAGGATGACATAAAAATCTTTATGGTGGTTATCAGAGAAAGAAAGGCACTGTAGCCATAAGGGATTGCTACTAGCACCCAGCACACCCTTTGTGACATAACAACGGTGTAGAGCAGAGGGTTACAGATGGCCACATAGCGGTCATAGGCCATTGCTGACAGAATGAAAAGCTCACTGATAATGAACAAGATGAAGAAAGCCAGCTGGGTAGCACACCAGTTATAGGGGATTGTATTTTGATCAGCTACAAAATTTGCTAACATTTTGGGTGCCACAGCTGATGAGTAGCCAAGATCAATGAAAGCCAGGTGTCTGAGGAAGAAGTACATGGGTGTTTGGAGCCTGGAGTCCACCTTGGTGAGGATGATCATGCCCAGGTTGCCCACCACTGAAACTGTGTAGATGATGAGGAAAAGCCCAAAGAAGGGAGCCTGCAGCTCAGGACGGTCGGTGATTCCCATTAGGATGAATTCTGTTAACACTGTTAGATTTTGTCTGTTCATCCAGGTCATTAAACGAAATTGCTGTGGGAACAACCATCACAAGAGTCATTGGGATTCAGGAGACAACATCTGTGGTCATTTTAGGAGGCAAAGCCATCATGGGTAAGATAGGTCCAATTTTTTAGATGGGTTAATTTAAAATAAGACTCACTTTTGTCACTGAACCTGGAGCCAAATACAGAAGGCATTACAACCTAAGATATAGAGGAGTCTGTTTCTTTTTTTCTGCATGCTGGCTGTCATTACCAAGTCAATACAGTCTCTGTATGGTCGGTCTGTCAAGAAGGTATCATTAGAAAGTTTGGCCTTAAGTGTGAATCCTGATATTCTTTTAGACATATTTTTTACTTAATGCCTGTAATTGGTTAAACATATCATTCTTTATAAGAAATTATAATAAAAGTTATAACCTTCCACTTCTCGCCTTGCAATTTCAGTCCCAACATCCAAGTAAACCACGATTAACTCATTTAATAGACTTATATTTACATTTCTCATTATAACTCTGCATATCATGTATTCCCATTCCATTATCCATTTGATTTATTAACTTGTGTTATCACTCCATTATGCTTTTATGAGTTGTGAATATTGTTTAATGACTTTTTCTGATGGTAGACAATGATTTAGATACCCTGCAAAAGTCCCCAACATGCCCACTCTAATGCACATAAATAAATTTTCTCAATAACATTGTATCTTAATATTTAGCACTTGCCTGCGGTGTTTTCATTTTCTGATTTTTGATATGTTGCACAGAACGTAAGGCCTGCATCTACAAGTTAATAATATATAAAAAAGAATATAGCTAACATTCCCACATTTGCTTTGACCTTAGCACTAGTATCTCTGAAATGATGGGTTTAACTTGGTAGTTATATTTTATAGCACATTTTAAGACCAGGATAAATTATCAGAATGTATTTGTTAATGTATCACCTGAAATCATCCAATAAACTGCTATTTAATTTCAAAGTAGGGGATGCTATCTCGAATGTCTTTGAGGCTGGCAAATAACATTGCATGAACTACATGAATGAAAGACAATTTAATAGAGAACAAGGGTAAATAGATATGGCTTGATTTATTTGATATACCTATCAAATATACCTTCTGTTTAAATGTACATGGACAGGACTAATGATTCTCTGATCTAGATGAAGTGAACTGGACATGGCATAAAGAGAAATGGAAGACATTAACTATATTTTAATTTGAATACTACTCTTATACCTTTATTTCACCTTCCATCAAATAAACATGAAATGTTTTATATTAACACAATTTATTAAAAACTTGTACTTTATCTATCTCTGCTTTTCCAACTTCTTTCTCCTTCAGATTGTTTTTAAAGGCAAATGTTCCAAAATTTCAAAGGAAAAAATATCATCCATATTTTTCTAACTATTGCAGAGTGAAAAAAATGAGAACTTCACTGTAACTCATCTTAGGTGACAAAATCATGATTTATAAAGAAAGATATAATAATGAAAAACCCACAATATATTCATTATATATATATATATATATATATATATATATATATATAGTCTCTCTCTCTATATATATATATAGTCTCTCTCTCTCTCTCTCTCTATTTAAAAATGTATAAGAATTACAGGAAGTTGTCCAAACTGCATTGATCTCATGTTTGGCTTGATGGTTTTATTTTGGAAAATCTATAACTAGAATTCATCACATTGGCAGAATTAATTAGAAAAAAAATTGAGCATTTAAATAGATGAGGAATTAATGTCATTAGAATAGACAAAGGCAATAAAAATTAAGGATAAAAGGAATAAGCCATAATCACAGAATGTCTTATAAAAACTAGACAACCCACTCTTAAAAGGTGAAAAGTTAAAATATTTTGGGGAAAAATTGTAGAGGCCTAAATAAATTGGTAAAAATATTATGTTCCTGGATTGCTCAACTTAGTGTTATAAAAATGTCAATTGTGCTAAAATTAATCTTATGTACATGATGCCTTTGCAATCAAAATCTCACTCAGGAATCTGTAGAATTTGACCCTGAATTAAAAATGTATTTTAAAAATGCAAATTATAAAGAATAACATGGAAACTTTTGAAAAGACCTATGCTACCAGATATAAAACTTAGAAATCTAGAACATGACTTCTGTATGTCATATTGCTTTATTGAGGCAATATGGCATACACCAGTGGAACAGAACAGAGACCTCAGGAAAAGACCCATGAATGTATAGAACTGTAGTGTTTGGATAGAAGTGGCATCCTAGGACAGGCATGCAAAAATGGGCTCGTCAATGTATCTGGAAAAAGTGATTATGCATATAGAGGATAATGAAATTGGATGTTTATTTGATCCATATAAAAATCAGCCCTACGCTGGTCAAGGACTTGAAATGTTAAACATTTTTTTTTTTTTCCGAGAGAGAGAGAGAGAGAGAGAGAGAGAGAATCTTAAGCAGACTCTAAACCCAGTGCAGACTCTGAGATGGGGCTCAATTTCATGACCCGGGGATCATGACTTGAGCTGAAGTTGGAGGCTTAACCAACTGAGCCACCCAGTTGCCTCTAAACTTTTATAACTATAAGACTAGAACCTCTGGTTGCTCTTAAATAAACAGAAATTTCAAAAAAGTAGAATAGAAATTCAATATTAGTTAGGCAGATGAAACTACTTCACAAAATTTGCTCTACCCCAAAATCTATTCAAATTAACAAATATTTACAACCAAGCAATTACAAACATCCATTAGCAGCAACCAAACAAATGACAGACCCTAATATCTTAAGCTACAAAAATTATACCCAAAGAAAAGACTATTCCTCAGAAGTTTATACAATTTGGTAAACCTCTTCATACCAACATCCATTTTATTGTGATTTTACAAATGCCTGAAGTTCTTCTGAAACTCACTTAGTGAATATTTATATGGCCTTCCTATAAACAGTCCTACCCAAGCACTGCCTGGAAAGAAAAGGAAGTTGAGTATCAAACCTCTTATCATATGGAAGCAGAAGCTCAGAGCTGTTCCAGGATCTGGAGCATGGACAAGGAGCCCAATGATGTCCTCTTATGCAAATGCAAACAACCAATATCAATGGAATATTCTATAACATTTTGATAATAGCCTCAACTGAGGTAAATGGGTTGGCCAAACTGAAAACATTGCAATCTCATTAAAAAGGAAGGAAGGAAAGAGGGATGGAAGGAGAGAGGAAGATTCTAAGTTGAGCTTGGAAAAATGTTTAGTCCCCTTCGGGAAGTTTTTGTCTAGAATACCAGTATAAATGTAGAAATAAGAGCAAATAGAAGTGAAGTCCCTTATCACTTTCAAGTAACATACTAATAGTGCTAAACATATGTCATTAATCCAAAAAACCTAGTTATGAAAAGAGATGATTAATATATATGATGTAAAGTACTGAGTCTGGCGTTGTGACTGTGCTCGTATCTGTCATTTAAAAGGAAGAGAGGCATCAAAAACCATCACTCTAGTTAATTTAGTAATCAATATAATCAGTGCCATCTATTCACCTTAAATGAAGACTGTCTTTTTTGTACTCCCGTGTGATTACTAGCATGGCTGCTGTCAGAAGAATTTATGAGCATCTCCTCTCCTTGAGACACTCCCCTGGGAACTTGAATGCAATTCTTGGTTATTCCCAAAGCATGTGAGAGCAGGAAAAGATGCCACGGGTCTTTGCTAATTATTCAGAGTAACTTTGATTTCCCTATTGAGGAAATGTTTTTGAAGAATTTATTTTTTTATTTATTTAGAAAGAGAGAGAAGGAGCAAAGAGGGGGAGAGGCAGAGGGAGAAGTAGACTTCCCTATAAACAGGGGGGCCCATGAAAGGTTCCATCCTAGGACCTTGCGATCACAACTTGAGCCAAAGGCAGACACTTAACCAACTGAACACCCAAGCGCCCGTTTTTTTGTTTGTTTTTGTTTTTTAAGATTTTACTTATTTATTTATTTATGAGAGACACAGAGACACAGGCAGAGACACAGGCAGAGGGAGAAGCAGGCTCCACGCAGGGAGCCCGATGTGGGACTCGATCCAGGATCTCCAGGATCACACCCTAGGCTGAAGGCAGCCCTAAGCGGCTGAGCCACCCGGGCTGCCCCCTGTTTTTTTATATATACAATTCACCTGATTCCCTTGGTTGTTATTTTTATTGTATTCACTTGACTATCTAGATTTGAATAGTTTTCCTCAGACATATGCTTTAATCATCTATAAATTACATAAACATTCAGCATTTTCCACAATGGCTTCTTCCATGTTTCACATCTGAAGATAAAGACAAAACTATTTATATATGACCTATAGTATGTTAAAAGTTTAGAAGGAATAAAAATTATGAATATATGTGTGAAGTTATTTATGTTTGGTTTTGTAACCTAAGGGACTAAACTTGGTTAATGACACATAATTCTACATCCCGTGTGCATTCTCATCCTAATTCCTATCCCTGCATCAGTTTTCTTTCCCTACATCGGTATCTCCTCCACATAAGTTGATATATGTTCTTAAAAAGAAATTCAAATTCATGGGATGTCTAAGTGGTTCAATCAGTTAAGTGTCTGACTTTTAGTTTTAGCTCAGGTCACAATCTCAGGGTCCTGAGATCGAGCCTTGCATTGGGTTCTGTGCTCAATGTGGAGTCTGCTTCTCCCTCTCCCTCTGCCTCTCCTCCTGCTCACACACACTCTCTCAAACTCAACATTAAATAAATAAATCTTTTTTAGAAAAGAAATGCAGCTTTATAAATGTATATTTTAAAGAGCACACACAGGTTATATAGCTTATTTTGATACTTCAAGCTTCTCATTCAGCTATGTTTTTGAATTTTATTCATTTTCTACATATACACCAATATTTTACTGGTCTCTGTTTAATGAAATGGCCACAATCTGATTCTACCCCCATTTACTATCGATTTGCTCTAATACTAAGATGCAGTTAGTTATCAACTTTCGACTTCTACATGTATGACCACGATGAACAATTTTGTGTGTGTGGTCCCCCACTGACCCATAAAGGAACATGTCTGAAATATCTCCTGAGGTTCTCTTTTGGGATAAAGAGAACGTATTTAATTTACTTAAATAAGGATGGATCTATTCCAAGATTTATTTTTATTCATATACACTCCACCATCAGTACACAGCATTTCATACTGTGGACATTGAACTTACTAATATGTACCACTTGAACAAATGGTAAAGGTTGCAGCAAATAATTCAATCAGATTTAACTTTATAGAGCTCAAATTGTTTTACTTGATTTAATACATTATTTTTTTTAAAAGAACCCAAATATTTGTTAAGATTTGAAATGGAAAGGTGCACTATAATCCACGTCAACAGCAAAGTTCAGAAATTATAACAGAGACACATACACATTAATTTTAATATAATGTTACCATTTGAATGCCTATCACAATGATAATGCTGATAAAGTAGTTGTTAAAATGACAAAAACACACCTCATAGAGATACGGGATGGCAACCTCCAAATCATGTTTCTTCCTCTGGGCACCTGGCTGGTTGGCTTCTCATCCTCCTGGCAGGTGTGCAGAAGTAGCTGAACTGTAGCCTAACTCATCTGTGGTGACACAGCCCCTCCTATGTGCAGTCATTCTTCACTCCTGCTGTGCACTGATCCTAAGAAACCCCTCCAGTTCCCAAAGCATGAAATGCAGATAGAATGCTGAAAATTGTGAGAGAGGAACTAAAGAGAGAAGTGATTACAGTATGAGATGCCATAGCTGTATAAGGAAGTGTTAGTTTGCACCTATATTGACAATTCGTTGATCTCAAGGCAATATTTTAAGCATTCATATTTTACCATGGAAGTTTTTACTTATATATTTCATAAGAGTTTTAAATTGATATAATAGAATCTTTTGAGTCCATGTCTTATATTAATCACTTTATGATTGTGTGGATATTAATAATCTTTATCATTCAGTAATCTATTATTTTTTTTGAAATACAAATTTTAGTGTTTTTAAAAATCATAACTTACCTCTTGTGATGACTATAGCTCAAATTATTTTGTGGCTTGATAGAAGAAGTAGATATTTTGATATTTACATTTTAAGCTAACCCAAAGTCATGGACATTTTGTGAGATGAGGTAAGAGTTTGTTATCAAAGCTGTTTTGTCATAAGAAGTCCCCAACCTAGATAATGGTTGTTGCTTGTGGAAGTACCTTTATGGGATATCTGAGTGGCTCAGCGGTTGAGTGTCTGCCTTTGACTCTGGGTGTGATCCCAGTTTGGGGATCAAGTCCTACATCCAACTCCCTGTGAGGAGTCTGCTTCTCCCTCTGCCTATGTCTCTGCCTCTCTTTGTGTCTCTCATAAATAAATAAATAAATAAATAAATAAATAAATAAATAAATAAATAAATAAATATTTTTTTAAAGTACCTTTTATATTGAAAGAGTCAAACCAATTCTGGACAGGTGCATAAAATAGAGAGTGGCAATTAGTGGCATAATTTATGAAAAGGTCTTAAGCTTTACAAGTAATAGTTATATTTAATACAAGGAAAAATATACTATAGACTTTAAGTGAGGCACAGATAGAAAAGGAGGGAGAGAGAGAATGAGTAGGAGAAGGAACCAGTATTAGGTTAAGAACCAATATATATGAGGAATATAAGAAGGTTAATGGAGAATTATTCTGTGGTATAGTAGTTAAGTTTCTCTAAGTATGAGGAGACATGACCTATCACAGAAATCTCTATATTGTCTCCTGTCACCCATATCTGCAGTAATTTCTACTTTGTTTTTGAATTGTTTCCTTGAAAGAAATTTTTTCTTTCCATGGAGATGGCTTGTGGAAATAGCCATTTGGAAAACAGAGATGATAGATGTGACTCATGACATGGAGATATCTGGTGAAGCCTTATGGAATTGCAGGAAAATGGCATTAGCTGCTCAAACCAAACTTATCTAGACCTTAAGGGACAAGAAAATCTCCGTTGGAAGCCTTACAATTCCTCTGTTTAACTTTTTTAAAAGAATGTATTTATTTACTTATTTATTTGAGAAAGAGAGAGAGAGAGAGATTGCATGCATGAACCAGGGGAGGGACAGACAGAGAGGGAGAGACTCTCAAGCTGACTTCATGCTGAGCACTGAGTCTGCATCAGCAGGACTCCATCACAGGACCCTGCGCTGAAATCAAGAGTCTGAAGTATAACCGATTCAGTCACCCAGATGCCCCCCTTAATTTAAATTTTGAATTAAAACAAAATCAGGATTATGTGAATTTCTGTTATCTTTTAGATTATTGATATAGTAGAAAACATTTAATACTAGACATATTTCTTGGGACATAAATAAAATATTGTGACTTATGATCATGGTGCTTTGAAACAAAATGAGCTGCTGTGAAAATAGTCCTTCAGTAAGTTTTTGGGTCAAAATTTATGAGATGGATTTACTATGCTGAATTTGAGAAACTTGGATGGTTTTTCTTATTTTTGTGGTCTTGAAAGAATTCAGTGAGTGCCACCCAAGGTTTACACGCTTGGAATGCTTTCTGCATAGAACATCCCTATATACGGAGTAGGGTCAAAACTAACATTTCTTTGGCAGCTGCAGGAAGGGCTCTGTGATGTTGTTTGAAGTGTGTCCTAACTCTCACAGGTGCTGTCAGACCTTGTTTTGGGACTATGTCTTGCATCTTCCCTCTCCCCTCACCACTAGGGGGATTTTGTTGTCACTGTCTGGACACAAATGCCATGGAACCTGCAGAGCAATTAGGTAGGGGTAAGCTGGAAATACAGGTGACTTAGCATCTCACAGGATGTGAGCTTTGACCAATTGGAGATCAATGTTGCCACATAAATTATTTTCCCTACCTTACTTTAAGGAAAAGTGGTACTGGGCTGATGTGCCTGCCTGGTTGGTTGAATGTGTGGATTCGTCATTTCTGATAAATGTGTACATGTGATATGTGAGTGTGTGTGTGCGCATGTGTGCTTATATTTTGGAACCTTTGAACTGAATGCTTTTGGCTAATCATTCAAAGAGAACTTTGTGTATAGTTTGTTTAGTAGCTAATTATTATTAAAAGGTAAAAAGTGTAAGCTTTTGAGAGACTATCCCATTGAGTACTAGTGAATGAGGCATGCAAGATTTTAGATTGCCCGGTTTCATAAAATATATACATATAGATATTTGAATCAGAAAATGGGTCCCTTATCCTACCAAAGATGCCCAGAACCAAGAATATGGTGCCTTTCATGGAAAAAGATTTTCAGATGGGATTAAGGTAAGGAACTCCAGATGGGGAGAGTCTCCTGGATTATATAGGCAAGACCAATGTAATCCCAAGAAGGAAAGGGAGGTGAGAAAAGTAAGAGTCAGAGGAGATGTGGCAGGGCAAGTAGAGGTCAGAGTTATGGGATCACCGTTTGGAAGAGGATGCCAAGTAAAGGATGAGGGCTGCCTCTACAAACTGGAAGAGGAAAAGAAACAGATTCTTCCGTGGCAGTCCAAGAAGGAACACAGCCTGCTGACATCTTGATTTTAGCCTCATGAGACTTATTTTGAACTTCTGACCTCCAGAACTGTGAATGATAAGTTTCTGTGTTTCAAGTTTCTGAGTCAGTGGCAATTTGTTATCATAGCACTGGGAAACTAATACAGGTGAAAATATAATTATTTTTACAAAATACATATATTTAAACCAAGTTAAAAGATAGAGAACACTACCATTTTTATTCTTGACTTTAATCCATTTAATAAAATACATAGGATTGGTAGAAGTACAAGTGTGAGTTTAGCCTTGTTGCTCCAATTCTGTTCACCAAACTATACCTAAAAAAATGGATTTGTCAAAATAAATAAATAAATAAATAAATAAATAAATAAATAAATAAATAAATAGATTTGTGCTAAGAAATATGTTTTCTCAATTGTACATATGTAGGCTGGTGTAGACAAATATAGCCCCTAAGGAAAATCAGACAGGAAAACAAAATAAATGATCTATATTATACACTTTTATATTTATAAAGAATAAAACTTAAACATCTTAAAGGCTAATGCTACCAAGATATTGTCAAATTTATCTGTGGAGACCAAGAATCTCCACCATACAGTGTGACTCTTCTGTTTTCAACTAGCTATTTTGCTTATTTACAACTAATATTGGAATTAGCTAATGAAACTGAGTGCCACAGTTCCTGTATTTACATTATTTCTGACTTACCTGAAAAGATCATAAATCTAATTTATTTCCAGGCATTGCCTTACCTCGAATGCCATGCCCCATACCACTTAGTAGATATTATATTTAGTAGTATTTTGCATGCACAGAATGACCAGGTTACAATAGCAAGCGTTAAGATTTTCTCATTGAAATCCATTGCATACTTAAATATCTATACCTCTGCATTTAACAGAGATTAGTTTTTCAAGAGCAAATAAAACTCTTAAATGAAGACAATTGTAATTTTTAAATTTACATTAATTTGAAAGACTGGCAAGGGCTCTTTAGGAATCTCTTGAATGCATCCTTCACATCCTTGTTCCTTAGGCTGTAAATGAGGGGATTCAGCATTGGTATCACCAGGGTGTAGAAGACAGAGGCCATTTTATCAGTATCTAATGAGTGGTTGGTCCTTGGTTGCAAATACATAAAGAGAATGGTCCCATAGAACACAGTGACAGCCATCATGTGGGAGGCACAGGTGGAAAAGGCTTTTCGTCGTCCCTCTGAGGAATGTATCCTCAAAATGGCAAGGACAATGTGGAAGTAGGAGGTTAGAACAATAATCATGGAGAAAAACAAATTGGTCCCAGCAGAGGTAAACACCGCTGTTTCTGGAATGTAGGTATCAGAACAGGACAATGCCAACAAAGGGACAGTATCACAGTAAAAATGGTTGATGACATTGGAAGAGCAGTATGACACAGAGAACACACAGCAGGAGACGGTCAGTGCTGTAGTCAGACTGTAGAGGTATGTGAGGGACACCAGCAGAAGGCAGATCTGCGGAGATACCACCACCATGTAGAGCAGGGGGTTGCAAATAGCCACGTAGCGGTCGTAGGCCATTGCAGCCAGCATGAAAATCTCCCCCACGATAAAAACTAAGAAGCCCCCCAGCTGGGCTGCACATCCATAGTAGGATATGGTTTTCTTTGAAACCAAGAAGTTGACCAACATCTTAGGGGCAATGACAGTAGAATCGCCAAGATTGATGATAGCCAAGTGCCTGAGGAAGAAGTACATGGGCGTTTGAAGCTGCGAGTCAACACTGGTGAGGGTGATGATGCCCAGGTTCCCTGCCACTGTGAGCCCATAGATCACCAGGAAAACAAAGAAGAGTGGCATCTGGAGGTCTGGGCGGTCTGAGACTCCCCTGAGAATGAACTCAGTCAGGTGGGTCAGGTTCCCTGAGGCCATTTAATTTGTTCTTCTCATCTTTTAATGGAGAAAATGGAAGGAGGTTAATAGATGGTCAAGTTGATTTTTTTCTGGTTCATGTTGGATAGTAGACTTTCTTTTAAATGGGACAATTTTTGTTCACATGTGGAAGTGTCAGAATTTAATTGTATTTCTCATAATCTTTTGTAAAATTCAGAAATAGAAACTTTCTAGAGACCAATTTTAGGTTGTTAGAACTGTTGTGCCAAGCTCTTCATTTTTCAACTGTTTTAGATATAATCTATATAACTTGAGTATCTATTAATCTATTATATTACATGTAGTGGTGTTTATTTACATATATTAGCATACTAATTATACTATATATGAATATGTATTGACATATGTACCCGTCTCTGTGTCTGCTTCCAGTGATAAGGTAGCTGTGTAACAGAAGTTGATGAGCCAGAGGGACTTCCAGTAACTTTGCCTTTTCCTTGGCTGCCTCTGGCTTTTCCTTTAGCCCATACCTTGTCATCATCCTGGGGAATTTTGTATTTCTGTGGGAAAAATACTTTGAGTATGCTGAGTTTTTCCTTGTCAGTTTTGCCACACCTCAATAACCTTCTGATTCAGCTGCCCACCACCAGACCACACCTCAGTAATCTTCCTTCTTAGTGTTATTCAGAGATGGATTTATTTAAAGGAACACAATTCTTTAGCCAAATACACTACTCCTTTCTGTCACTCTGCTATCTGCTCAGATGCTTTTCTATTATCATGGTCCGGCAGCCCTCTCTCTTTTTCCATCTTCCCATAGCCCTTTCCCTTAAATTCTTTAAAACCTGTTTTGAAGTTTTAAAAAGTATTACTTTTTAAAGTAATAAAGTTTGATTTGCTCAAGTGTGATTACTTTGTTTTCCTTGTACAGAGAAATGAATATAGAAAAATGCTAACATTATCCATTATGTGCTGTACTCTATGCCCAGAATAATGCAGGTTATTTCGAAATAATAATGTCGTTATTTTCCAGAGTGTCCTAGAAGACATATGGAATTATTTCTATGTCTGATAGGACAGTTGAGGCTCAATGAGATTAAATCATGGAAACAATCTGTGTGTAACATTGTTTAAAACCATTGTGTTAAACCATTGTTATGGTTTTATGGTTTTGCTTAATATGTTTTGTTTGCTTGTCTGATTTGAATCCATAAATCTCCTTCTACATGCAGTTCATAGCCAGGATGAGTACTAAGTGAAATTATTGGGTTTACCTACCTGTCCCAGAGATCTGTTGAGACTCACTGCAAAGGTTCTGCAGGAGGCACGCTGAAGAGGTTTACAAGTGTCTGATGTCCCTGAAGGCCCACATGCTGAAATAAGCTTCTTTATGGGTTAAGTCCCTACACAGGAAAACAGGAATTCCCAGAGAAAATTTCTGATTCCCCAGGGAAAGAAGCCAACTGTTGAAGTCTCCACACAATTACACTCACAGAGTGAAAATGTCAAGAGAGCCTAGGGATGTGCTTAGCTGATTCTACTAAGTATCAATCATGTGCAATGATTCCAACCTCTGTGTGTTTTTCTTTTGAATTGTCCTCCTGTAATGGTTAAGAGGTGTGGCTGCTGGCCCTGGACTGGAGAAAATCCAACACTTAGAAAGCACACGATTCTGGCCCCAATGTTCCATTTTAATATGAATACTGGGAATAGAACTGAAAGTAAAGCTTCCATTCTCCTGTCAAAAACAAGCCCTGGTGTATCTGTCATGAAATACAGATGGCATACACCATAAATTCAAAATGTTCACGGTTTTAAGAAAACTAAAAGTCAGTTATTTTAGAGCCTTTTAGAAGGCACCCATCATATGCCTGGTCCTATTGCTGTTTTTTAATTAAGATTGTGTGATTGAGAGTATATTTTTCATATAATCTTATGATCTTTCCTCATGCATGTATAAATCTTATAATTAAATATTGATAACAATTTTATTTCTTGTGTGGTATTTTCTAGTCTGTAAACTTTATAAGAGTAAAGGGTATATCTAAATAGTTGTCCTTTGTAGTAATAACTTCTGAAATACCCAGGAAAGAGTAGGCATTCAAAAATATTTGCTGAAAAAAAAATATTTGCTGACTTAATGTAGGAATGAATGATGGAGTTAAGAACAAGTGAGTATAATATCTATCTTTACATTTTGAAATAAAATATGAGTTTAGTCTTCAGCTCTATCATTTATCTTTACTATGGTTTTAAGTTTGATAAAGAAGTATTGACCACTTATTCTCTAGAATATTCACTACTTTAGAGCAGGACGCACTGTTCCTTCTTCATCTTGGTGTTCCTAATATCAAACTAGGGTGTGGCACATTCTGGGCTTTATGTTTTGAAGTAACAAAGTGTGGGTCATAAAGAAGAAATACTAAGATTTTTATACACCTTATGTTACCCATGAAAATGAATTGAAATCCTTGAGGTCCTTTTGAGATTCCACGATTCCACAGGAAGTTTGTATTGTTGCTTCCTCTGTAATATCATTTGTAGATTGTCTGTATGTGGCTAAAGTTCACCTGTACCCTGTTTAATCAATAGGACTTTATTCCCTGATGAGCTCTGCTGACTTCCCCATCTATTTAGCATTCCAAAAATATAAAATTAAAAAGATAAAAGTATTACTTTTACAGTTTCCATTCTTATTGATGCTTTATATAAGAGTTTGATCTCACATTTAAAGCTTATTGTTTATTGCACAGGACGTATTGTCCATTTCTGAGGTTGTGAGTATGACACAAAATAAACTTACTTTGATTAAGCATATAAATTCTAAGACACAACAGTACCATCCCAGATGACAAAACTACACTTTTCAAAGTATTTGTAAGAAACACACACATGTCACCTACATATACATACACACACAAGATATGTGCAGGAAATGATATTACAGACACTGTAATATTTCCGTGCTCTACCTGAAAGAATAGTTCTCTCTTACATTATTCATCATTTTAAATTTGTAAATTAATTACATATAGGCTGAATATGTATTAATCCATTTTCCCCATTCCCTCTACCTCATGTAGTTAATAGTTATATATGACCTTTTTGGTTTTTCCAAATCTATTTATTGATTTTTATTGTGATAAGAAACATATCATGAGATCAATACCCTTGACCAATATTTAAGTACATAATACAGTAATGATGATTATAGCACAATATTTTATAACAAATCTCTATGACTCAATCATCTTGCAGAAGTGAAGCTTCCTACCAATTGAATACAATTGACTTTAATGGACACATTAGCCAGTTTTTGTTTTGTTTTGTTTTTTTAGAAAGAAGGGTAAGAGAGAGACGGAAAGAAATATTTATTTTCCCCCCAGATTATTTATTTATTTATTTACTCATGACAGACACAGAGAGAGGCAACATAGGCAGAGGGAGAAGCAGGATCCTGCAGCGAGCACAAAGCAGGACTCAATCCCAGGACCCCAAGATCACAACCTGAGCCAAGGCAGACACTAACACTGAGCTACCCAGGCGTCCCACAGTCCCACATTAGCCACATTAGCCATTTGATTGACTTTCACCATAGAATGCCTTTTTCTTGTAAAATTGAATCTCCTTTTTACCCTTTCATCCTTCTATTAATCCTGGTCTGATCCCATCTTATTATCTGTTTTGGCACATTTAAATCTTATCTACACTGTGTCATTCATATGCAGGTTTTTACTGGTTACCTATTTATGAATTTACCTCAACAAAATGACATAATTTTGCAAGTATTTAAATTAATGTATATTATATGCCAAATCTCTCTTCCTGCAAGTTGACTCAGAAATAGGACAGGTACAGATGCCTGGGAGGCTCAGTGGTTGAGCATCTGCCTTTGACTCAGCGCATGGTCCCAGGGTCCTGACATTGAGTCCCACATTGGGCTCCCTACAGGGAACCAGCTTCTCCCTCTGCCTATGTCTCTGCCTCTCTCTGTGTCTGTCATGAATAAATAAATAAAATCTTAAAAAAATGAAGTAGGACAGATGTAGAAGTCAATCTCTAAATATTTACTGAATTCATCTAGTTTTGCTTTTCCTTTGAAGGAATACATAGCAAAGTTTAATGCTGATAGGAACCACATGGTATGATCAATTAAGAGAAGATATTGCATAATTTCTCCCACATCCTTTGTCCTGAATATTTGACATTTTGTTCTTCAAGCTATGGATCAAGGGATTCAGTGTGGGTATTAGAAGGGTCAAAATAGGGACACCACTTTCAATATCAAAAGAATGACTGGACTTGGGTTGCACATACATAAATATCAAAGTCCCATAGGACACTGTGGCCACTCTCAGGTGAGACCCATAGGTGGGAAAAGCCTTGTGTCTACCCTCTGGTGAGTTCAACCTATGATGGCTAGCAGGATCACCAGGTAAGACACAGAACTACAAGAAGGAAAAAAATCCAATTTAAAACTGAGAAAATAAAAAAATCATCAATTCAATTTTATGCATATTTGAACAGAGCAAAGATAACAAGGGGAGACTGTCATAGTATAAATGACTGATGATATTGTGGCCACAGAAGCATGTGTATTTTTTTTGTCTGCCTTTGTCAGGTGATGTGTTGTTATAGGTAGTTCTAGATTGCTCATTCTCATGTCTGTGGACAGATCCATTTTATGAATACATCACAAATTAGTTATTCATTGTGCTCTGATAAAATGTTAGAATTGGTCTCAATTTGTAGTTTTATGACTAGGGATATAAATATTCCATTTCATCTGATTTTGGTGAGCATGACTTACTTTTTCACATCGTTGGGTTATAAAAAATTAAATTTGGATTTTTGTAATGTATTCATGAAAGAGAATTATTTACACATTATAAAAAATATTGCCCTGATACACAGACACATTTCCTGAAAATGGTAGTTAAAAACAGCTACTCCCACAGCCTTCATATCCACACTACTATTTAATCGAGATCAGTTTAATCTTGGATGTATTTCTATTTGGGTATATCCTTCATACTGAAATTTTTGAGTAGTAAGATATACATATCATCATTAATAAATACTACCTGATGAGTTTGCAGTTTTTATATTGATGTGCATTCCTATTAGCAGTGCAAATACTTATGGTTGCTTAATATCCTTGTCTACATTCAGTATTTTCCATCATTTTCTTTCTTGCCTGTGAAAATGTGCATGGCATCATTGTGGTTTTAGTTTGTATTATTCTAATGTGGAATGCAATTTAAAGCCTTATATTTCTTTAATGGCAATTTAGATATTTTCTTTGAAATATGATTGTTAAAAATATCATTTGTCACCTTTGTATTGTATTTCATGTAAATTCTTTATGGATTTGTAAGAGGTACATTTATGTTTGGAATATGAGTCCCTTCTCAGCTCTTTGTCTGATTCTGTAGGTATGATAAAAGTATCCTCTTCCACTATGAGAGATTATTTTTATCATAATTAATTTTTTTTAAGATTTTATTTATTTATTCATGAGAGACAGAGAAAGAGGCTGAGGCATAGGCAGAAGGAGAAGCAGGTTCCAAGTGGGGAGCCCGATGTGGGACTCGATCCCAGGGCCCCAGGATCACAAGCTGAGCCAAAGGGAGATTTTCAACCACTGAGCCACCCAGGTACCCTTCACATTATTAATTTTAGCCAACAGAATTTCTTAAGATAGTTCAATTGATCATTTTAAATCTTAGATAGCTATTGGTTTTTGTGTCCTATTTAAAATGATGTACATATTTAATATCACAATTATGTCCTACTATGTTTCCTTTTAAATGCTGTTTGCATTTCACAATTAGATCTTTAATCCAAGTAGAAGTGAGTCTCCATAGGGTCTGGTTACAAGTCCAGATTCTTTTTCTCTCCCCACCCCAAATAAACATACAAATTACTTAATAGCATCTATTGAAAAGATCATTCTTTCTCATTTAGAAAACAGGGATGAATCTATCACAAGTTAGGTCACAATCTATGTGTGGATCTGTTTCTAACATCGCTCTTGTATTCCATTAATCAGTCTGATTTCTGGAAAAGATTTTATTTCTTTCTTTTATTGAAGTATAGTTGACACACAATGTCACATTCTTTTCAGAAATCCAACACAGTTAATGAACATGTTTATACATTCTGTTGTACTCACTGCAAGTGTAGTTACCACCTGTCACCATGCTGTGCTATTACAATACTATTGACTGTATTTCCTATGCTGTACCTTATGCCCCATAACTTACTCATTCCATAACTGGAAGTCTGTGTCTTCCCTTCCCCCTTCCCACTTATCTCGTACCCATTTATCCCTGCCCTCTGGCAAGTATCAGTTTGTTGTTGGTATTTATGGGTCTGTTTCTGCTTTTTGTTGGTTTATTTGTTTTGTTTTTAGATTCCTTAAGTGAATTCAAAATGTATTTCTATTTGTCTGATTTGTTTATCTTAGTATAATACCCTCTATGTCCATCCGTGTCATCACAAATGGCAAGTTCTCATCCTTTCTTTTTTAAAAGAATTTTTATATTCTTTTATTGGAGTTCGATTTGCCAACATATAGTGTAACACTCAGTGCTTATCCCATCAAGTGCCCCCCTTACTGCTTGTCACCCAGTCACCCCATCCCCCTGCTCAACTCCCCTTTCACTATCCCTTGTTCATTTCCCAGAATTAGGAGTCTCTCATGTTTTGCCACCCTCTCTGATTTTTCCCACTCAATTTCAGTCCTTTCTGCTGATCCATTTCACTATTTTTTAATATTCCCTGTATGAGTTAAACACAAAAGCATAAGATACCTATGAATAAACCTAACCAAAGAGATAAAGGATCTATCCCCTAAACACTACAGAACACTTATGAAAGGAATTGAGGAAGACACAAAGAGATGGAAAAATATTCCATGCTCATGGATTGGAAGAATTAATATTGTGAAAATGTCAATGTTACCCAGGGCAATTTACACGTTTAATGCAATCCCTATCAAAATACCATGGACTTTCTTCAGAGAGTTGGAACAAATCATCTTAAGATTTGTGTGGAGTCAGAAAAGACCCTGAATAGCCAGGGGAATATTAAAAAAGAAAACCATAGCTGAGGGCATCACAATGCCAGATTTCAGGTTGTACTACAAAGCTCTGATCATCAAGATAATGTGGTACTGGCACAAAAACAGACACATAGATCAATGGAACAGAATAAAGAATCCAGAAATGGGCCTTCAACTCTATGGTCAACTAATATTCCACAAAGCAGGAAAGGCTATCCACTGGAAAAAGTCTCTTCAATAAATGCTGCCATGTAGACAGCCACATGCAGAAAAATGAAACTAGACCATTCTCTTGCACTATATACAAAGATAAACTCAAAATGGATGAAAGATCTAAATGTGAGACAAGATTCCATCAAAATCCTAGAGGAGAGCAAGGCAACACCCTTTATGAACTTGGCCACAGGAACTTCTTGCAAGATACATCTATGAAGGCAAGGGGAACAAAAGAAAAAATGAATTATAGGGACTTCATCAAGATAAAAAGTTTCTGCACAGCAAAAGAAACAGTCAACAAAACTTAAAGACAACCTACAGAATGGGAGAAGGTATTTGAAAATGACCTATCAGATAAAGGGCTAGTATCCAAGGTCTATAAAGAACTTCTTAAACTCAACAGCAAAGAAACAAACAATCCAATCCTGCAATGGGCAAAAGACATGAATAGAAATTTCACCAAAGAAGACCTACACATGGCCAACAAGCCCATGAGAAAATGCTCCGCATCACGGGCCATCAGAGAAATACAAATCAAAGCCACAATGAGATACCACCTCACACCAGTGAAAATGGGGAAAATTAACAAGGCAGGAAACCACAAATGTTGGAGAGGATGTGGAGAAAGGGGGACACTCTTACACTGTTGGTGGGAATGGGAACTGGTGCAGACACTCTGGAAAACTGTGTGGAGGTTCCTCAAAGAGTTAAAAATAGAACTGCCTTATGACCCAGCAATTGCACTGCTGGGGATTTACCCCAAAGATACAGATGCAGTGAAAGACCGAGACACCTGCACCCCAATATTTATAGCAGCAATGTCCACAATAGCGAAACTGTGGAAGTAGCCTCAGTGTCCATTGAAAGGTAAATGGATAAAGAAGATGTGTAGATAGATGATAGATAGATAGATGATAGATAGATAGATACATAGAGTAGAATATATATAATAGAATGTTACTCAGTCATTAGATCTCTTCCTTTTATATGACCGAATAGTATCCCATTCTATACATATTCCACATCTTCTTTTTTTAAAGATTTTATTTATTTATTCATAAGAAACACAGAGAGGAGAGAGAGAGAGAGAGAGAGAGAGAGAGAGAGAGAGTCAGAGACACAGGCAGAGGGAGAAGCAGGCTCCATGCAGGGAACCTGAGGTGGGACTCCATCCTGGGTCTCCAGGATCACACCGTGGGCTGAAGGCGGCGCTAAATCACTGAGCTACCCGGGCTGCCCTCCACATCTTATTTACCCAATCATCTATCAAAGGCTATTTGGGTTCCTTCCATATCATGGCTACTGTAAATAATATTGCAATGGACATAAAAATGCACATATCCTTTCAAATTAGCATCTTTATGTTCTTTGGCTAAATACACAGAGTGAAATTACTCGATCATATGGTATTTCTATTTTTAAATTTTAGAGGAACATCTATATTATTCCTTAGGGACTATGACAACTAGGAAAATGTTTTCTTAATTACTAAACCTTTGATATAGGTAATGAGGGCAGCCGGGGTGGCTCAGCAGTTTAGCGCCACCTTCAGCCCAGGGCGTGATCCTGGAGACCCTGGATGGAGTCCCCATTTTGGGTTCCCTGCATGGAGCTTGCTTCTCCTTCTGCCTGTGTCTCTGTCTCTCTCTTTGTGTCTCTCATGAATAAATAAATAAAAATCTTTAAGAAAAAGAAAAGAAATAGGTAATGAAATCTGGTAGTGGAACTCCTGCCACTTTATTTTCTTTCTTCTAGACTATCTTTATATTTTAGGCATTTTGCCTTTCTGAGTAAATTTTAGAGTCAGCTCCATCATTCTAAAAGAAAGAAGAAAAGACAAAGAGGAATGAAGAAATGAAGGAAGAATTAAAAAATTAAAATAGCTCAAAAAATAATTTTAAAACCTAATCTAGTTTTACAAAAGACATTCATCACTTTTTTTGGAATACCTCTATGTTCTTTCTTCTTCTAAGATAGTCTAGATCCTTTGCATTTACACATGATTCTTAAAATCAACATGAGTATCCAAAATACTGTTGTATTTTGAATGTCACTGTATTAAATGCATTGAATAATTTAGGGGAAACAAACCACATGACATTTATTCATCCAAACAACGGTATGGTATATGTAACATTATGTCTTCCTTAATAATTCAAGGTTTTGTAGTTTCCAGCAGGAAAATAATGCCAATCCTTCACTAAAATTTTTCTAAGGTATTATACAGTTTTATTTCAATTAAATTTTTAGTTTAAAATTAATATTTTTATGGATTTTTTTGCTAAGTTGTAGTAAAACAAACAAAAACATAAAAACCCCAGATGTCTTAAATGCTGACCTTATATGCACCAATCTTGCAAAACTCAGGTATTATTTTCTAATGTTTCAGAAATAAGCAATTTTGAATTGTTGCTATACACATTTATGCTACCTAAAATAATCACATTTTTATTTCTGCTTTCCTAAGCATATACAGGTTCACATATCAACATGTAACAGACTGAGATGCAACCCACCACAATGGGTTAAATGTTAGTTCTTAAGGCAGACATTGTTGATTATTCATTGATGTGCATATTCCTTACACAAAGAACATTAAGTTCCATCTTCTCTGTGCCATTTGCCAGTATGGTGGGCATATTTATTTCATATTTAATAAAAGACATAAAATAACTATGAAAAAAATATTATCACGGTGTGATGTATTTAAAAGAAAACAAACAGAGCAAACCAAAACTTGCCTTCAGTTGCAAAATAAGTACTTGGTAATGTGGGAACAGTGGTCTGGACTTGTCTTAGCACTTAAACCAAAGCTGGTATGAGAAGAATGATCACTACTGGAATACCTATGAGTCGAAAACAGGAAAAGTATTTCTACCTTTCCACGACTTCTACACATTACTCCTTTCTAAGGCCAATGACATGTCCTAAACAGAAGTCTGTAACCTATTTTATTACAGGTACTGCCTATATTGAACTCTACATAGGCGGTTTATGCAGGTTTTTCCATATTCTATGCAGGGCATCTTTTACCTCTTTGTTCCTTAGGCTGTAGATAATGGGATTCAGCATAGGGATTATCAAAGTGTAAAATATAGAGGCAATTTTATCAGTATCAAAGGAATGACTGGATTTGGGCTGCACGTACATGAAGAAGAGAGTGACATACAATACAACAACCACCGTCAGGTGGGATCCACAGGTGGAGAAGGCCTTGTGCCTGCCCTCTGCAGAGTTCATCCTAAAGATGGCCATAAGGATGAGGATGTAGGACACAAGCACTATGAGAAGGGAGGAAATCAAATTAAATGCTGAAAAGATCAGTATTATCAACTCAATGTCACGTGTGCTTGAACACAGCAAAGTTAACAAAGGAAGATTGTCACAGTAAAAATGTCTAATGACATTATGTCCACAGAAGGATGACATAAAAATCTTGATGGTGATTATCAGAGAGAGACAGGCACTGTAGACATAAGGGATTGCTACTAGCACCCAGCACACCCTTTGTGACATAACAACGGTGTAGAGCAGAGGGTTACAGATGGCCACATAACGGTCATAGGCCATTGCTGACAGAATGAAAAGCTCACTGATGATGAACAAGATGAAGAAAGCCAGCTGGGTAGCACACCAGTTATAGGGGATTGTATTTTGATCAGCTACAAAATTTACTAACATTTTGGGTGCCACAGCTGATGAGTATCCAAGATCAATGGAAGCCAGGTGTCTGAGGAAGAAGTACATGGGTGTTTGGAGCCTGGAGTCCACCTTGGTGAGGATGATCATGCCCAGGTTGCCCACCACTGAAACTGTGTAGATGATGAGGAAAAGCCCAAAGAAGGGAGCCTGCAGCTCAGGACGGTCGGTGATTCCCATTAGGATGAATTCTGTTAACACTGTTAGATTTTGTCTGTTCATCCAGGTCATTAAACGAAATTGCTGTGGGAACAACCATCACAAGAGTCATTGGGTATCAGGAGACAACATCTGTGGATCAGATTGGTCTAATTTTTTAGATGGGTTAATTTAAATAAGACTCACCTCCATCACTGAACCTGGCACCAAAAATAAGAGGTGTTGGCAGTGGTGGTGCCTGTGGAGATGCCTGGACCTGCAAGATTTCCCAGAATTACTTCTGTCAGCTTGCTAAAGAAGGAGTAGGAGAGGGAGCTTACTTTTAAGGTTGTTCAGTGGACTGATATAGGCAAGTTGGCAAAGAGTACGGTCCCTAAGTCACCTGTCCCCACCAACTTACCTAGATAACTTTCAAATCATCCCAAAAACCTACGAATTCAGCCTGAGATTTAAAGAGACAACAGCTTAAATGCTACAGTGAGGAGAGTTTGTACTTCTATCAAGGTAGGAAGATGGACAAAAAAATAAAGAAATAAAAAAGCATCCAAGGGGGAGGGGCCCTGTGAGGAACTGGCTAAGGCAGAGCAGCGAGTGTCCCCAGGACAGGAAAGCCCAGACCCGGAGAAGCAAGAGCTTCACCAATCTTCCCAGACAGAAAGGCGCTAGCAGGGACCTCGGGCAGGATCCCAGGAGGGGCGGGGATGCCCTCAGGCTCCCAGGAGCACTAACAGAGGACCTGCGTCTGGGGGAGAGAGTCCCACACACCTCGGCCGAGCTCCCTAAAGGGCTGCAGCATGCCCGGCAGGGGGCCTGGGAGCAGCTCAGAGGCAGCTCTGCAGGGAGGGGGCTGCGGGACCCTGGAGCTCAGGGCGCCGGGGGACACAGCCCTGGATCCGGCACTCCCCTGGGACAGGCAAATGCCAGGAGGACACAGGGCAGCAAGGACACTCCTGCGGCAGGGTGCCCTGAGCTGTGCAGGTCATCTAGGACCCTGTGGACTGGGAGCTGCAGTAGTTACTGTGGGAGCTGACTCCAGAGCTGGACAGCTAGCCACCACCACTGTTTTTGTTCCTCCTGGTGTCACCTTGTACCTGGGACTGAGCAGGGGCGCCACAGGATAGACAGCTCCCACTGAGCCATGCACCTGACAGGGGGCTGGGCAGCTCCCCCAGGTGCACACACCTCAGAATCAGCACAGCAGTCCCCTCCCCCAGAAGACCAGCTGGAACAACAGGGGAAGAGAAAGTCCTTAACCAAGCAGCACTGGAAAGTTCCAGGGGAAGTCGAGGGATTTACAGTATATAGAATCAGAGGATTCTCCCCTTTGTTTTTTGTTTACTATCCAAGAGACTTCATGAGTGCAGAATTTAGATCTAATCAGAAATTAGATCTAATCTAAATTTAAAATCAATTAAATGAGATGCAATCCAAACTGGAGGTCCTAACAATGAGGGTTAACAAGGTAGAAGAACAAGTGAGTGACATAGAAGACAAGTTGAAGGCAAGGAAGGAAGCTGAGGAAAAAAGAGAAACACATTAAAAGATCATGAGAATGGGTTAAGGGAAATAAATGACAGCCTCAGAAGGAAAAATCTATGTTTAATTGGGATTCTAGAGGGTGCCGAAAGAGACAGAGGATCAGAAAGTGTATTTGAACAAATCATACCTGAGAACTTCCCTACCTTGGGAAGGGAAACAGGCATTCATACCCAGGAGATAGAGAGATCCCCTGCTAAAATCAATAAAAACTGCTCAACACTTCGACATTTAATAGTGAAACTTAAATTCTAAAGATAAAGAGAAGATCTTTAAAGCAGCAAGAGATTCCTAACCTTTATGGGGAGAAGTATTAGGTTAACAGCAGACCTCTCCACAGAGACCTGGCAGGCCAGAAAGGGCTGGCAGGATATATTCAGGATCCTAAATGAGAAGAACCTGCAGCCAAGAATACTTTATCCAGCAAGGCTCTCATTCAGAATAGAAGGAGTGATAAAGAGCTTCCTAGGTAGGCAGAAACTGAAGAATATGTGACCACCAAACCAGCTCTGCAAGAAATATTAAGTTGGATTCTGTAAAAGAAAGAGGAAGACCAAGAAAACAATCCACGAAAACAGGGAATGAATAGGTATTATGATGACACTAAATTCATATATTTCAATAGTAACTCTGAACGTGAATGGGCTTAATGACCCCATCAAAAGGTGCAGGGTTTCAGACTGGATACAAAAGCAAGACCCCGCTATTTTCAGTCTACAAGAGACTCATTTTAGACAGAAGGACACCTACAGCCTGAAAATAAAAAGTTGGAGAACCATTTACCATTCAAATGATCCTCAAAAGAAAGCAGGGGTAGCCATTCTTATATCAGATAAATTAAAGTTTATCCCAAAGACTGTAGTAAGTGATGAAGAGGGACACTATATCATACTTAAAGGATTTATCCAACAAGAGGACCTAACAACCTTCAATATTTATGCCCCAAATGTGGGAGCTACCAAGTATATCTATCAATTAATAACCAAAGTTAAGACATACTTAGATAATAATACACTTATACTTGATGACTTTAATGTAGCATTTTCTACAATCTATAGATATTCTAAGCACAACATCTCCAAAGAAACAAGAGCTTTAAATTATACACTGGACCAGATGGATTTCTCCAATATTTACATAACTTTACATCCAAATGCAACTGAATACACATTTTTCTCAAGTGCACGTGGAACTTTCTTCAGAATAGACCACATACTGGGTCACAAATCAGGTCTTAAATGATACCAAAAGATTGGGATTGTACCCTGCATATTTTCAAACCATCATGCTTTGAAACTAAAACTAAATCACAAGAAGAAATTTGGAAGGATTTCAAACACATGGAGGTTAAGGATCATCCTGCTAAAAGATGAAGGTGTCAACCAGGAAGTAGAGAAGAATTTAAAAGATTCATGGAAACTAGTGAGAATAAAGATACAACTGTTCAAAATCTTTGGGATACAGCAAAAGCAGTCCTGAGGGGGGGGATATATCACAATAGAAGCATCCATCCAAAAACTAGAAAGAATGCAAATACAAAAGTTAACGTTGCACCTAAAGGAGCTGGAGAAGGAACAACAAATAAAACCTTCACCCAGCAGAAGAAGAGAGTTAATAAAGATTCGAGCAGAACTCAATGAAATAGAGACCAGAAGAACTGTGGAACAGATTAACAAAACCAGGAGTTGGTTCTTTGAAAGAATTCATAAAATAGATAAACTATTAGCCAGCCTTATTAAAAATCATAGAGAAAAAACTCTAATAAAATCATGAATGAGAAAGAAGAGATCACCACCAATACCAAGGAAATACAAATGATTTTAAAGACTTATTGTGAGCAGCTATATGCCAATAAATTAGGAAATCTAGAAGTAATGGACGCATTTCTAGAAAACCACAAACTACCAAAACTGAAACAAGAAGAAATAGAAAACCTGACCAGGACAATAACCAGGGAGGAAATTGAAGCAGTCATTAAAAACCTCCCAAGACACAAAAGTCCAGGGCCAGATGGCTTCCCAGGGGAATTCTATCAAACGTTTAAAGAAGAATCCATACCTATTCTACTAAAGCTGTTCTGAAAGAAAGAAATGGAGTACCACTAAACTCATTCTATGAGGCCAGCATCACATCAATTCCAAAACAAGACAAAGACCCCAAAAAGGAGAATTATAGATCAATATCCCGGATGAACACAGATGCAAACATTCTCAACAAGATACTAGCCAATTGGATCCAATAGTACATTAAGAAGATTATTCACCATGACCAAGTGGGATTTATCACTGCGATGCAAGGCTGGTTCTACACTGGTAAAGCAATCAATGTGATTCATCATATCAGCAAGAGATAAACCAAGAACCATATAATCCTCTCAATAGATGCAGAGAAAGCATTTGACAAAATACAGCATCCATTCCTGATCAAAACTCTTCAGAGTGTAGGGATAGAGGGAACATTCCTCAGCATCTTAAAAGCCATCTACGAAAAGCCCACAGCAAATATCATTCTCAATGGGGAAACACTCGGAGCCTTTACTCTAAGATCAGGAATAAGACAGGGATGTCCACTCTCACCACTGTTATTCAACATAGTACTTGAAGTCCTAGCCTCAGCAATCAGACAACAAAAAGAAATAAAAGGCATTCAAATTGGCAAAGAAGAAGTCAAACTATCCCTCTTCACAGATGACATGATACTGTATGTAGAAAACCCAAAAGCCTCCACCCCAAGATTGCTAGAACTCATACAGCAATTTGGCAGTGTGGCAGGATACAAAATCAATGCCCAGAAATCAGTAGAAGTTCCATACACTAACAATGAGACTGAAGAAAGAGAAATTAAGGAGTCAATCCCATTTTCAATTGCACCCCAAAGCATAAGATACATAGGAATAAACCTTACCAAAGAGGTAAAGGATCTATACCCTAAAAACTACAGAGCACTTCTGAAAGAAATTGAGGAAGACACAAAGAGATGGAAAAATATTCCATGCTCATGGATTGGCAGAATTAATATTGTGAAAATGTCAATGTTACCCAAGGCAATTTACACATTTAATGCAATCCCTATCAAAATACCATGGACTTTCTTCAGAGAGTTAGAACAAATCATCTTAATATTTGTGTAGAATCAGAAAAGACCCGGAATAGCCAGGGGAATATTAAAAAAGAAAACCATAGCTGGAGGCATCACAATGCCAGATTTCAGGTTGTACTACAAAGCTGTGGTCATCAAGACAGTGTGGTACTGGCACAAAAACAGACACATAGATCAGTGGAACAGAATAAAGAATCCAGAAGTGGACCCTCAACTTTATGGTCAACTAATATTTGACAAAGGAGGAAAGACTATCCAATGGAAGAAAGACAGTCTCTTCAATAAATGGTGCTGGGAAAATTGGACATCCTCATGCAGAAGAATGAAACTAGACCACTCTCTTACACCAGACACAAAGATAAACTCAAAATGGATGAAAGATCTAAATGTGACACAAGATTCCATCAGAATACTAGAGAACACAGGCAACACCCTTTTTGAACTTGGCCACAGCAACATCTTGCAAGATACCTCTATGAAGGCAAGGGAAACAAGAGCAAAAATGAATTATAGGGTACTTCATCAAGATAAAAAGCTTCTGCACAGCAAAAGAAACAGTCAACAAAACTTAAAGACAACCTACAGAATGGGAGAAGATATTTGAAAATGATGTATCAGATAATGGGCTAGTTTCCAAGATCTTTAAAGAACTTATTAAACTCAACAGCAAAGAAACATACAATCCAATCATGAAATAGGCAAAAGACCTGAACAGAAATTTCACCAACGAAGACATAGACATGGCCAACAAGCCCATGAGAAAATGCTCTGCATCACTTGCCATCAGGGAAATACAAATCAAAGCCACAATGAGATACCACCTCACACCAGTGAAAATGGGGAAATTTAACAAGACAGGAAAAAACAAATGTTTTTTTTGATGTGGATAATGGAGAACCCTCATGCACTATTGGTGGGAATGTGAACTGATGCAGCCACTCTGGAAAACTATGTGGAGGTTCCTCAAAGAGTTAAAATTAGATCTGTCCTACGACCCAGCAATTGCACTGCTGGGGATTTATCCCAAAGATACAGATGCAGTGAAATGCCGGGACACCTGCACCCCAATATTTATAGCAGCAATGTCCACAATAGCCAAACTTTGGAAGGAGCCTCGGTCTCTATCGACAGGTGAATGAATAAAGAAGATGTGGTCTATGTATACAATGGAATATTACTCAGCCATTAGAAAAGACAAATACCCACCATTTGCTTCCACGTGGATGGACCTGGAGGGTATTATGCTGAGTGAAATAACTCATTTGGAAAAGGACAAATGTTATATTTTCTCATTCATTTGGGAATATAAAACATAGTGAAAGGGAAAAAAGGGAAAGGAGATAAAATAAGAAAATGTCAGTGAGGATGACAAAACATGAGAGACACCTAACTCTAGGAAATGAACAAGGAGTAGTAGAAGGGGAGGTGGGCAGGGGTTGGGGGGCTTGGTGATGGGCACTGAGGAGGGCACTTGACGGGATGAGCACTGGGTGTTATTCTATATGTTGGCAAATTGAACTCCAATAAAAAAAAACCTAAAAGAAAAAAACTAAAAAAAATAAGAGATGCTATAGCCTAAGACATACAGTAGTCAGTTTTTGTGCCGTTTGCTCGCTATTATTACCAACTCAATACCATCTGTTTATGGTCTGTCAACAGGTATCATTAGACGCATCTGGTCTTAATTGGTAATCCTGATATCTTTTTAGATATGCTTTTACTTATCTATAATTGGTTAACACATCATAGCTAGGAAAGTATTCTAATATAAGTAAAAGCCTTTGCTTCTCATCCTTGAAATTTTATCCCAACCTTTGTCCCAAAGAAAACCATGATTAACTCATGCAGTAGACTTTGGTTTACATTTCTCATTATAGCTCTGCATATTTAAGACCATCCTCTTCCCACCATTCATATCATTTTTAAAACTGTATTTTCAGGATGCCTGGGTGGCTTATCGGTTGAGCATCTGTCTTTGGCTCAGGGCGTGATATCGGGGTTCTGGGATTGAGTTCCACATCAGGCTCCCTGTGAGGAGTCTGCTTCTCCCTCTGCCTTTGTCTCTGCCTCTCTGTTAGTCACTCATAACTAAGTAAATAAAATCTTTAAAAAAATAAAACTGTATTCTCATTCTATTATACTTTTATGGGTTTTAAAGAGTGTTTATAATTTTTTATAATAATAGACAACAATTTAACACTCTAACAGAAGTGCCAACTAGTGCATTCTAATGCACATAGATATCTTTTATTTCCCATAGAGTAGTGCATGTGGATTCTCAGCAACTGGGTGTTGACTCTTTCAGTGTGTGATTTGTATTTGTTGATGTATCACCTAAAATCATCCAGTAAGCTGCTATAAATGTACTCACCCTACCAAGAATATCACGCCAACACTGGGTGTGCTATCTCAAATTCAATACAGGCTGGCAAATCACATTGCCTGAAGCAGATGAATGAAAGACATACATAGTAGTGGGAAATGAGGGGAAAGACATATAGCATGATTCAGTAGAAGTATTTACTTTGTATTTGTTTAAATGGCATGGATCAGGACAAATGATTACTTGATCCAGATAAAGCCAACAGGGCATGGCTTTGGGAGAAATGGAATACACTTATATATTTTAATTTAAATCCTATTCTTACACCTTTATTTCATCTTCTATCAACTATAGGTGAAATGTTTCTTGTAAATTCAGTTTATTTAAGGATTGCACTTTATCTACTTCTTCTTTTCCAAGTCTGTTTTCCTTCAGATTGTTTTCAAAAGTAGATACTTCTAAAGTTTTATGGGGAAAAAATCATCTGATTTCATTACAAAGTCTTCTAAAGTATTAAAATGAGGACTACATTGTGACTCATTCTAGGAAACCCTAAATCCTGATTTAAACATACACATACTTGTATATGCAAATTATAATATTTTGTTACTTGTATATGTTAAAGCTCACTAAATATTTGGGCCTATAATTTCACTTATGCAGCTGTAAAACTGTAAACAATATTAATATATTATTTATATATGTATAAAAATGTCTAAGAGTGATAAAACACTTGTTCAAGCTGGGTTGATCCTGTGTTTGGCTGGACAGTTTTCTTCTGGAAAACCTGGAATTAGAATTTACCACATCATCAAAAAGAATTAGGGGATAAACGAGCATCTGAATAGATGAGTTAATACCAGTTAGAATGGACAAAAGCAACTAAAATTAAGAATAAAAGTGAAATCCCATATTGATGGAATATTTCATAGAAACAAAATGTACTCCTCAAAAGAGAAAAATTCAAACCCTTTGGGGATGCATTATAGAAGTCCTAAATAAATGAACAGAAACTCAATGTTCCTGGATTGTACAACCTGATGTGACAAAATGTTACTTGTGCTGAAATTGGTCTATTTGTTCAATGTCCTTACGATCAAAAATCACTAAGGATATTTATAGATTTTGATATTGATTTAAAATGCATTTTGAAAATGCAAACTGTTAAGAAGAAGAAGCAAGACACTTTTGAAGGGACTTGTTTTACCAGATAATAAAACTTTTGCTGGATTTCTTGAGATGATATGGTAGACATCAGTGAAAAAGAATGGGAACCTCGGGAAAAGACCCATGCATGCAAAGAATTGAAACTGTGGGCGACCACGAACTAGCTGGAGTAACTGAACCAAACCAGGCCCGGACTTGCATCCCTCATTCACTCAAAAGGCTCGGGAGCCTAAAGGGTGAATAGTTGGTTGACGCTTGAGAAAGGGCTTGAGCAATGGTTCTCAGGGCTCGCTTGTACATGATCGCCCACATAACACAATAGATACAACTTATTCTGACCTGGTCATAAATGTAAATAAGGGTCTGTGCTGTCCTTGCTGGTCTGTTTACCATACCTAATATTCCTTTGAAATATGCACATATGGAGCAACAAGCTTATCTATTTACCAAGGTCTTCTGGCACCTGTGAGTCTGTCTTGCATGCTGAGAAAGGGGAACTTTGGAGGGTTTCACAAACCTGCTAAAAAATAAACACCTTCTTGGCTTTGTTTTGCTCATGCTATAAAATGTTGTAAAACCTTGAATAAAGCTGGCACTGCTTGGACATCATCCACTGTGTCCCTCCTGTCCCCATCTCTTTACTTTTCTTTTATTTTCCTCATCCCCTTATCCTCAGGACCCTGATCGTGTTGCCACAGCATGCACAACATGTAATATATGAGAAAAGTGGCATATCAGGACAGGCATGAAAAAAGGGTCTCCATTGGATCTGGGGAATGTGATTATCCCTACAAAGGATGATGAACTTGGATGTTCTGTTCATCCACACAAAATCAACTGTAGACTTGTCAGGACATATTGTTATAAGAAACTATTTGACATTCATAACCTTAAAACTAAAAGCTATGGATGCCCTTAAAAAAGGAAATTTTCAAAAAATAGAATAGCAATTTAACATTATTTTGGCAGATGAAACTACTTCACAAAATTTACTCTGTCCAAAAACCTATTCAAATTAACAAAATATTCACAGCAAAGCACTTTGAAACATTCATTAGCAGTGAATGAAATGAATGAAAACGAATGAAAAACTCTAATGCTTTAAGCTACAAAAATTATACCCCAAAGGACTATTCCATAGCAGTTTGTAGAGTTGGCAAATCTCTTCATCTCAACATGCATTTTATTGTGATTTTTACAAATGCCTGCAGTTCCCCTGAAACTCACTTGAGTGAATATTTATGTGGTACTCCTTCCCTCAGTCCTACCCAAGCACTGTCTGGAAAAAGCAAGGGAATTGAGCATCAAACCTGACTCTTATCAGACGGAAGCAGGAACTCAGACCTGTTCCAGGGCTTGGGGTTAGACAGGGAGCCCAAGGGTGCGAACACCTAATCTCAATCAATATTCTATAACTTTTTGTAAATAGCCTCAGCAGAGATTAATGGGTCCAATTGAGAACATTGCAATCCCATTAAAAGGAGAGAGGGGTCCAGAGGGGAGGGAAGGACAGATGAGGATCCTAAGCTGAGGTTGCCAAAGTGCTTACTCCTCCTTCCTGATGTTTATTGTCTAGAATCTCAATCTAAATGTAGAGATAATCAGAAATAGAAATGAGGTCCCTTACCACCTTCAGAGAACATACTAATAGTGGTAAACATATATCCTTACTCCAGGAAATCTAGTTAGGAAAAGAGATGAGTAATATATATGATGTACTAGTTGGCATTGGTGACAATACTCATATGTGTCCTTTAAATAGAACAAGGAGGGAAGTCTAGGTGGCTCAGTGGTTTAGTGCTGACTTCAGCCCAAGGCATGATCCTGGAGACCCGGGATCGAGTCCCACGTCGGGCTCCCTGCATGGAGCCTGCTTCTCCCTCTCACTGTGTCTCTGCCTCTCTCTCTCTCTCTCTCTCTCTCTCTCTCTCTCTCTGTGTGTGTCTCATGAATGAATAAATAAAATCTTAAAAAAAATTGAACAAGGAATCAAGAATCATCACTGCAGGTAATTCAGCAATAATAATCGGTGGCAGCTACTCACCTTAAGTGGTGACTGGCTTCCTATTTTCTTGTGTGATTACCAGCCTGACTATAGTCGGAAGAATTTATGAGCATCTCCTTTATTTGAGACACTCCTCTGGGAACTTGAAAGCAATTCTTGGTTATTCCCAAAGCATCTGAGAGCAGGAAATGATGTCACTCATCTTTCCTAATTATTCCATGAGTTTTATTTCCCTATTGAGGGTAATTATATAATTTTATGTATATATAATTTTATATATATTACATATAATAAATATATAACTTTGCTTCTTATTTGCTATTTTTGTTGTCTTCACTGAAATATCTGCTTTTAAATAGATCATTTCTCAGATACATGCTTTATTCATCTAGAAATTACATAGACTTTCAGCATTTCCCACAAGTTTCTTACATGTGTTATATCTGAGGATTAACAAACTATTTAAACATGTCCTATAGTGTGTTAGAAGGTTCAGAAGGAATAAAAATTATGAATATATGTGTTTCTCCTATTTTTTTCTTTTTCTAATCTAAGGGTTAAAATTGAGTTAATGATACTGTAATTCCACACCCGAGGTGCATACTGAAACTAATTTCCCGTGTCCGCTTCTAGTTCTCTTTCCCATGGGTACCTCTTTTACAAAAGCTGATATATGTCTTTAAAATGGAATATAGCTTTATAAAGTAAAATAACGTATGTTTTAAAGTGCACAATGTGTTATATATAACTCATTCAGATATCTAATGGTTTTCACTCAACTATGTTTTTGAATTATATTCATTTTATTACATTAATATAACTGAATTATATTCATTTTATGCATACCAATATTTTGCTGACTCTGAATAAAATTACTACACTCTCATTCTACCCCCCATTTACTATAGGTTTGCTCTAATTCTAATAGGCATTTAGAGAGATACCGACCTTTGGATTCTCCATATATTATCACAATTAAGAACTTTGAGTGTGGTTCTTGCTAACCCATGAATGCACATGTCTACAATGTATCTTGCATTCACGACTGGGGAAAAATAAGTACAGTTAATTGATTTAAATAAATTAGCTCTAAATAAAGATTTCTTTCATTAATGTGTATTCCACCCTCACTATCCTAGTGTTTTCAGACCCTGGACATCCAACTTATGAATATGCACCACCTGTACAAATGGTAAAAGTTGCAACAAATAATTACATGAAATTTAGCTTGACAGAGCTAAATGGTTTCACTTGTTTTAATACATTATTTTTTCAAGGAATCCAAATATTGTTCTTGACTGGAAGTAGAAAAATGCACTAAGTATAATCCCTGTCATCAAAGAAGTTCAGGGATTATAATGGAGACATATACTATTGATTTTAATATAACTTTAGTATTTGAATGTCTGTCACAGTGATAGTGCGGATGGAGTTGTTGTTAGAGTGACAAACATTCGCACACAGTTTGTAGCTGAATCTGGGAGGGGAGGCCACCAAATCCTACTTTTCCTCCTGGGTACCTGGAAAGCTGACTTCTTCTCATCCTCCTGGCAGGTGTGCAGAATTGACTGAGCTGCAGCCTGACTCTCCTGTGGTGGCACAGCCCCTCCCTGTGTGCAGCCATCCTTTACCCCTGCATGCTGGTCCTGGGGGCCTGCCACACTGCCTTTCTGTTTCAGAGTCTGTAATTCCCTGTGGTTGAAGCATGAAATACACATAAAATGCTGAAAAATCCTGAGAAAAAAAATGCAAGGAGAAAGGTGATTACAAAGAGATTAAGAAACAGAGATTAAGAAAGATTAAGATTAAGATTACAGAGATTAAGAAACTGCGAGTTTGCCCCCAAATTTGATTAGTCTGTGATCTATCACCCAAGTTTTAGGCATCCATATCTAAACATGAAAGTATCTTATTTACTTATTTCATAAAGATTTTAAATTAATATAGCATAATCTCAGCTCATACCTTAATCACTTTTTGGCTGTATATACATTAATAACTTTGATCATTCAGTAAGTTATTAGATCTTTAAATACATATTTTAAGTATTTTTAAAGAATCATTAGTAATGTCTTCTGACAATTATAACTCAAACTACTTTTGTGTTTAGATGCTTTTTAAATAGAAGTACAATGAACACAGAATTCTGTATTAGTTTCAGGTATATTGCATATGGGTTCTATTAATTGTGTACACTACTAGTGCTCATCATGATAAGTGCAGTCACAGTCTGTCACCATACAATACTACTATAATATTATTGACTCTATTCTCTGTAGAGTGCTTTCCATATCTGTGACTTATTTATTTTAAACTGGAAGTGTGTATCTTTTAATCCCCTCTATCTTTTTTGCTCATTTCCTCTCCTCTACACTTCCTTTGTGGAAAAAAAAAAAAGACTAGTGTATTCTCTTTATTTAAGAACCTGTTTGTTCATTTGCTTTGTTTTTATAGTCCACAGATATGTGAACTCACAAAGTATTTGCTTTTCTCTCTTGAATTTATTATACTTAGCGTGATCCCTCTAGGTCTTTCTATGTGGTCACAAATTGAGAGATCTCAGTGGTCGTTATGACTGCGTAATATTCTATTCTGTATGCTTTTAAAGAAGTAGTCATTTTCATATTACATTATAGGTAACTCAATGATGTACATTTTGTGAGCTGAGGTAACAGTTGGTTATCAAAACTATTTTTGTCAACATAATTTCTCTAATCCAAAAACAATGATTGTTCATAAAAATAGCTTTATAAATATTGAAGGAGTCAAAACCAGTCCTGAAGGGAAGGTTGGAACAGTGACATGGAGCATAACTTATGGAAGGACATCAAACTTCATAAACAGTATTTCTGTTTAATAGAAGGAGAGAAAAAATATGTAGCCTTTACTGAGACACAGAGAGAAAAGAAGAGTGGTACAAAGAGAAGGAGTAAAACAAGGAATAATGATAAGGTTTAAAATAGGAGATGTAAGAAGACAGTGGGAAATTAATTTGTGGTGCTGTAGTTAAGTATCTCTAAACATAAAGAGGCAATGTGACAGGATACAAAGTCAATGCCCAGAAATCAGGGGCATTTCTATACACTAACAATGAGACTGAAGAAAGAGAAATTAAGGAGTGAATCCCATTTACAATTGCACCCAAATGCATAAGATACCTAGGAATAAACCTAACCAAAGAGGTAAAGGATCTATACCCTAAAAACTATAGAACACTTCTGAAAGAAATTGAGGAAGACACAAAGAGATGGAAAAATATTCCATGCTCATGGATTGGCAGAATTAATATTGTGAAAATGCCAGTGCTACCCAGGGCAATTTACATGTTCAGTTCAATCCCTATCAAAATACTATGGACTTCTTCAGAGAGTTGGAACAAATCATCTTAAGATTTGTGTAGAATCAGAAAAGACCCCGAATAGCCAGGGGAATATTAAAAAAGAAAACCAGAGCCAGGGGCATCACAACGCCAGATTTCAAGTTGTACTACAAAGCTGTGATCATCAAGACAGTGTGGTACTGGCACAAAAACAGACACAGCGATCAATGGAACAGAATAGAGAACCCAGAAATGGGCCCTCAATAGTCAACTAATATTCCACAAAGGAGGAAGGACTATCCACTGGAAAAAGGATCATATTCAATAATTGGTGCTAGGAAAATTGGATTGCCACATGCAGAAGAATGAAACTAGACCATTCTCTTACACTATACACAAAGAAAAACTCAAAATGGATGAAAGATCTAAATGTGACACAAGATTCCATCAAAGGAGAACACAGGCAACACCCTTTTTGCACTTGGCCACAGCAACATCTTGCAAGATACTTCTATGAAGGCAAGGGAAACAAAAGCAAAAATGAATTATAGGGACTTCATCAAGATAAAAAGCTTCAGCACAACGAAAGAAACAGTCAACAAAACTAAAAGACAACCTACAGAATGGGAGAAGATATTTGCAAATGACATATCAGATAAAGGGCTAATCCAAGATCAATAAAGAGCATATTAAACTCAACAGCAAAGAAACAAACAATCCAATCATGAAATGGACAAAAAACATGAACAAAAATTTCAGCAAAGAAGACATACATGTGGCCAACAAGCCCATGAGAAATGCTCTGCCTCACTGGGCATCAGAGAAATACAAATCAAAGCCACAATGAGATCCCACTTCACACCAGTGAGAATGGGGAAAATTAACAATACAGGAAACCACAAATGTTGGAGAGGATGTGGAGAAAGGGGAACCCTCATGCACTGTTGGTGGGAATGGGAACTGATGCAGCCACTCTGGAAAACTGTGTGGAGGTTCCTCAAGGATTAAAAATAGATCTGCCCTATTATCCAGCATTGCACTGCTGGGGATTTACCCGAAAGATACAGATGCAGTGAAACACCAAGACATCTGCTCCCCAATGTTTATAGCAGCAATGTCCACAATAGCCAAACTTTGGAAGGAGCCTCGGTGTCCATCGAAAGATGGATGGATAAAGATATGGTCTATGTATACAATGGAATATTCCTCAGCCATTAGAAACGATGAATACCCACCATTTGCTTCAACGTGGATGGAACTGGAGGGTATTATGCTGAGTGAAGTAAGTCAATTGGAGAAGGGCAAACATTATATGGTCACTCTTACAGGGAATATAAGACATAGTGAAAGAGAACAGAGGAGAAAGCAGGGAAACCGAGTGGGAAAGTCAGTGAGGATGACAGAACCTGAAAGACTCCTAACTTTGGGAAATGAACAAGAAGTAGTGGAAGGGGAGGTGCAGGGTGATCGGGTGACGGGGTGATGGGCACTGAGGGGGGCACTTGATGGGATGCGCACTGGGTGTTATACTATATGTTGGCAAATCAAACTCCAGTAAAAAAATATACAAAAAAAAAAAAAAAAACCATAAGGAGAACTGATGCTACCGTAGAAACCTCTATCTTGTCTCCTGTCACTCGTATCTGCAGTGATTTCTACTTCTTTATTGATTTTCCTTGAAAGGATGTTTTCCCTTCCATGGAAATGGCTTGTGGAAGCAGACTTTTGGAAACCAGAGATGATAGATGGGACTCATAGCATGGAGATATCTGGCGAAGCCTTATGGACTTGCCGGGAGATGGCATTAGCAGCTCAAACCAAGCTTGTCTAGACCTGAAGACAAGAAAATCTCCATTGGAAGTTTTGCATTTGCTTAGATTAACCTTTCAACTGAAAAATTCAGAAACATGCCAATTACTGTTACCTATCAGACGATTGATAAAGGAGGAAACAATCATGCTACACACATCTATTGGGTCATAAGTAAAATGTTGGGATATATGATGATGGTGCTTCAAAACAAAAGGACCTGCTGTGAAAATACTCCTTCAGTAAGTTTTTGGGTCAAAATGGCATTTTCTAGGCTGAATTTGAGAAACTTGGATGGTTTTTCTTATTTTCGTGGTCTTGAAAGGATTCTTTGTGTGGCACTGTGATGCTTACTGCCTAGAACATCCCTATATACAGAGTGGGGTCAAAGCTACCACTACTGTGGCAGCTGCAAAAGGAGGGGCTCTGTGGTGCTGTTTGATGTGTGTCCTATCTCTCACAGGTGCTGTCATACCTTGTTTTGTGACTGTCTTGCATCTTCCCTCTGTAGGGGGGATTTTGTTGTCACACACTAGGGGGATTTTGTTGTCACTGTCTGGACACAAATGCCATGGAACCTGCAGAGCAGGTAGGTGATGATTAGCTGGAAGTACAGGTGACTTAGCATCTGGCAGGTTGGAAGCTTGATCCAATGGAGATCAGTGCTGCCACATAAATGAGTTTCCCTACCTACTTCAAGGAAAGGTGGTACTGGGCTCATGTGCCTGCCTGGTTAGTTGAATGTGTGGATTTGTCAATTCTGATAAATGTGTACAAGTGATATGTGAGTGGGTGTGCATGTGCGCATGTGCATGTGCTGTGTTACCTTTCAACCTAATGAACTTATCTTATCCTTCATTTAGAGTGGGCATTGTGTAGAGTTTCTTTAGGGTAAATTTTGTAGCTAACACATGCAGAAAGGGTATATACTATGTAAGCTTTTGAGAGACTATCCCCTTGAGTACTAGTGAATGAGACAGGTGCAAGGTTTTAGATTGCCCAGCTAAGATACTATGCCAATATACAGATGTAGATGTTTTAGGCAGAATCACGTATGCCCACCTACCCACCAAGGATGCCCATTCCCTATCCCCAGGACTGTGAACATGCTGTCTTCCATGAAAAAAGAGACCAGAAGTATCAAACACACAGTGTGACTTTGTATTTTCAGCTTTGTTGTTTTTTTATGAATAAATTGACAAATGATTCATAGACCCGAGTGTCATGCTCCCTATACTTGCCTTCTTTCTGACATCCCACCTCCCCCAATTTCATACCATTTCCAGATGTTGCCTGTCTTGCATGCCCTGACCAGTCTCCCTTACTCATTGTAAATTAGGAACATTTTACATGTACAGAAGTAGATATGGCACATGATGACTCTTAATTTTTTTCCATCAGAGTTCCCTTGAGAGTTGGTGTCCCTTTGAAGACAAGGTTTTTATTTTCATTCCAATGAGATTTTTCTCCAAAACATACTAAATACAAATGTCAAAAGAAATGGAGTTTGCTGTTATGAATCTATCACACAGACAATGAGCCTTATACCACAACGTTTGCTCTGAGAATAAGACATGGAGAATGTTAATTTTATGGCACACTGGAATGAAATATCAACATTTTGCTTCATCTATATGTAACACATGATAGTAGTGGAAACGTGGAATCTCCTTTTGTATGTTTCCTTTTTCTGTTTGCTACAGGTTCTCTTTCAATGTTTATCTAGGCACTTTCTGCTGTTTTTAGTTTCTCCTAAAGATTTCTTTTTCTGTGATTCAAATTCATGTTAGGTGCAAGACAAAAATGAATTTAAGAAAGCTAAGATATATGAATCACAAAAATACAGCAAAAAGGAAAAATAAAACTTTCAACAATTGAAAAGAACAGTTCTATGGCAAGGACGATGACCCAAATCTTGACCATCTTCAGAGAAATGGTGTTCATATAATTTCTCCAACCCTCAGATACTCCGCTCCTTGATCACAAATTATTAAAACCCAGTAGCAAATTGTGTTGTACTTACTTTGAAAATATTGTTTACCACTTAATTAAACCCATTTTGTATGGTCAACTAATATGTCTTTGTATTAGGGATAGTTGGATATTTGACGGTGGAATAGAAAGAGTTAAGATGTACCCATTGAAACCACAAAATTTATAACTATTTATTGCCTCTACTTAGTAGATACTAGCTTTTCAGGAGCAAATAAAAACCCTTAAATAAGAGAACTGAATCTTTAAATTTACACTAATTTGAAAGCCTGGCAAGGGCTCTTTAGGAATCTCTTGAATGCATCCTTCACATCCTTGTTCCTTAGGCTGTAAATGAGGGGATTCAGCATCGGTATCACCAGGGTGTAGAAGACAGAGGCCATTTTATCAGTATCTAATGAGTGGTTGGTCCTTGGTTGCAAATACATGAAGAGAAGGGTCCCATAGAACACAGTGACAGCCATCATGTGGGAGGCACAGGTAGAAAAGGCTTTTCGTCGTCCCTCTGAGGAACGTATCCTCAAAATGGCAAGGACAATGTGGAAGTAGGAGGTTAGAACAATAATCATGGAGAAAAACAAGTTGGTCCCTGAAAAGGCAAACACCACTGTTTCTGGAATGTAGGCATCAGAACAGGACAATGCCAACAAAGGGACATTATCACAGTAAAAATGGTTGATGACATTGGAAGAGCAGTATGACACAGAGAACACACAGCAGGAGACGGTCAGTGCTGTAGTCAGACTGTAGAGGTATGTGAGGGACACCAGCAGAAGGCAGATCTGCGGAGATACCACCACCATGTAGAGCAGGGGGTTGCAAATAGCCACGTAGCGGTCGTAGGCCATTGCAGCCAGCATGAAAATCTCCCCCACGATAAAAACTAAGAAGCCCCCCAGCTGGGCTGCACATCCATAGTAGGATATGGTTTTCTTTGAAACCAAGAAGTTGACCAGCATCTTAGGGGCAATGACAGTAGAATCGCCAAGATTGATGATAGCCAAGTGCCTGAGGAAGAAGTACATGGGTGTTTGAAGCTGCGAGTCAACACTGGTGAGGGTGATGATGCCCAGGTTCCCTGCCACGGTCAGCCCATAGATCACCAGGAAAACAAAGAAGAGTGGCATCTGGAGGTCTGGGCGGTCTGAGACTCCCCTGAGAATGAACTCAGTCAGGTGGGTCAGGTTCCCTGAGGCCATTTAATTTGTTCTTCTCATCTTTTAATGGAGAAAATGGAAGGAGGTTAATAGATGGTCAAGTTGATTTTTCTGGTTCATGTTGGATAGTAGACTGTTTCTTTTAAATGGGACACTTTTTTCACATGTGGAAGTGTCAGAATTTAATTGTATTTCTCATAATCTTTTGTAAAATTCAGAAATAGAAACTTTCTAGAGACCAATTTTAGGTTGTTAGACCTGTTGTGCCAGGTGGTACTGTATAGGTTGAGTGTCTACCTTGCACTCAGGGCGTGATCCCAGTGTCTTGGGATTGAGTCCCACATTAGGCTCCTTGAAGGGAGCTTGCTTCTCCCTCTGCCTGTGTCTCTGACTCTCTCTGTGTCTCTCATGAATAAATAAAATCTTAAAAACAATAGAACTATTGTGCCAAGCTCTTCATTTTTCAACTGTTTTAGATATAATTTATATTCCTTGATTATTTATTAATCTATTATATTACATGTAGTAATATTTATTTTCATATGTTAACATTACTAATTATACTATACATGAATATGTATTTACACATGTACATGTCTCTGTGTCTGCTTCCAATTATAAGGTAGCTGTGTAACAGAAGTTGATGAGCCAGAAGGACTTTCTGTAACTGTGCCTTTTCCTTGGCTGCCTCTGGCTTTCCCTTTAGCCCATACCTTGTTATCATCCTGGGGAATTTTGTATTTCTGTGGGAAAAAAATACTTTGAATATGCTGGGTTTTTCCTTGTCAGTTTTGCCACACCTCAATAACCTTCTGACTCAGTTGCCCAACACCAGACCACCACTCATTAACCTTCCTTCTTAGTGTTAGTCAGAAACAGATTTATTTAAAGGAACACAATTCTTTAGCCAAATACACTACTCCTTTCTGTCACTTTGCTCTCTATCTGATCAAATGCTTTTCTATTATCATGGTCTAGCAGCCCTTTCTTTTTTTTCCCATCTTCCCATACCTCTTTCCTTTAAATTATTTAAAACTTGTTTTGTAGTTTTAAAAACTATTACTTGTAGGTTTGATTTGCTCAAGTGTGATTACTTTGTTTTCTTTGTACAGAGAAATGAATATACAGAAGTGCTAACATTATCCATTATGTACTGTACTCTATGCCCAGAATAATGCAGGTCATTTCAAAATAATAATCTCATTATTTTACAGGAGTGTCCTAGGAGACATATAGAATTATTTCTATGTCTGATAAGACAGTTGAGGCTCATGATTTAATGAGATTAAATCATGGAAAGAATCTGTGTGCAATATTGTTTAATGCTATGATTTTATGGTTTTGCTTAATGTGTTTTGTTTGCTTGTTTGTTTGGTCACTTGGTTGGTTGAATGTCCATCCATCAATTACTAGCTGTGAGATTTTTATCAAGTGTTTACATTCTAGTCTTGTGTGAATGTAATGAAATACTACACAAACTCAAGTTAGTACAGAACTTGCTAACAAGAAATGCAAAATATCTGCTTCCAGCAGTTTTTGTTATTAGCATGTTTTGAATGATTTTCTAATATGGTTTCCTGTTTGTTCCCAGCACCTCATTCTATCTCACTTAGGATTTTCATAGTTGAAATGTGAATAACAAGTGAATTATAATTTTGCATATCCAAGCAACTGGGACACATGATATCTAGGTATATACTTAACAAACAAGTCAGATTATGTTCTCCCACAACCAGATTCTTTCTTAAATATGTGGTTTTTGTTGAATCAAAGATACTTTACTCCACACATCAAATATATGTCTCCTCAGGTTATATAACTGTGTGGCAATATTCCATATCTCTTTTCTCCTAATACCACATCTGTAAATAAATAGAAAGTTAAGTTTAAGGTGGAAAATTCAATAGCAACACTCACTTTAAGCAAAACATTTCTTGTTTCTTTGCTGCATGCAAAGCAGCTCTGTGCATGTGTCATTCCAGAACATAATATACTCAATAACTGTATCCTTGATTTAGCAAAGCAAAAAACAAAAAAGAAAGAAAAGAAAAGGGAAAAAAACCTACCAATAAGAATAATTATGGACTATGTACCATGAATTTGTGTAATTAGCTGTTAAAAATATATTTGCATATATCATTAAATCTTATTAATCATTTTTGTAAAGAAGTGTTACTAGTGGCAAAGCTAGGATTGTTTTTTTTATTTTGATAAGTATATATCATTGATATAAGTATTTTTCTTATGTTTCCTAGGAGACTTTCTGAATTAAGTGTTTCTGATAAAGCTAGGTTAATTTTTTATACATATTTTTCAAGTTTGTTTTGAAAAGAAAAATTTTTTGAGTCTACTAAAATAATAGCATCTCTTGAAAAGAACTTCAAAAGTATACCTAATGTTAATCATTTATATTACAATTTGGCCAAGAAATCACATTGCGAATGTTTATAATTAGCTACTAAAATGATTTCAAGAGATATTCTATTGGTCTCTAACTGTTCAATTCGTCTTGAACTTACTTAAACCTGACTTGTGTTGAGACAAAAGGCATCTTGACATGAACTGTCAGTGTCCACCAGCAACTTATGGCCTGCCAGTTCACATCAGGGAATCTTTCCTTGTTTGATTTGTCACCCTGACAAAATGAACATCCAGAAGGGTAGAAACATTTTTTTTCCACATTGTGCAATTTAGTAGGTCTTTCTTGAAGAAGAAATCTGGTATTTCAAAGACACTTAAAAGGCTTCCTTTCTGGCATAGAGTGCCTTCTAAAATATCAATCCTACAAACTCTAAGGCAGAAACCTTCCTTTTTATCCCAAGATGAAATAGAATCCTCATGATGACTCTTCTTTATTCCATAGAAATGTCCATGCTGTTGAATTTATCAGCAGGGATACTGGGCACCCTGGATTGAGTCATTTGCCTGTCTCTTTCACTAAGCCTTCAGAGAACAGTCCCCGGGAAAAGAGAACAGAATAGGTATCATTTCGGTTCCAAGTCTGATTTGAATCCATAAATAACCCTCTACATGGAGTTCATAGCCAGGATGAGTACTAAGTGAAATTATTGGGTTTAACCTACCTGTCCCAGAAATCTGTTGAGACCCACTACAAAAGTTCTACAGGAGGCACGCTGATGAGATTTACAAGTGTCTGATGTCCCTGAAGACCCACACACTGAGTAAGCTTCTTTATGGGTTGAGTCCCTACACAAGAAACAGGAATGCCCAGATAAATTTCTGATTCCCCAGGGAAAGAAGCCAATTATTGAAATCTCCACACAATTACGCTCACAGAGTGAAAATGTCAAGATAGCCTAGGGATATGCTTAGATGATCCTACTGAACAATAATGTGCAATGATTCCACCCTCTGTGTGTTTGTTTCTTTTGAATTGTCCCCTGTAATGGTTAAGAAGTGTGGCTGCAAATAGAACTGAATGCAAAACTTCCATTCTCATGTCAAAAACAAGCCCTGGTGTATCTTGCCATGAAATACAGATGACATACACCCTAAATTCAAAATGTGCAGTTTTAAGAACTCTAAATGTCAGTTATTTTAGAAACTTTTAGAAAGCACCCATCATATGCCTGGCCCTATTGCTATTTTTTAATTAAGATTGTGTGATGGAGAATACATTTTTCACAATCTTGTCATCTTTCCTCATGCATGTATAAATTTTGTAATTAAATATTGATAACACTTTTATTTTACTTCTTGTGTGGTATTTTCTAGTCTGTAAACTTCATAAGTGAAAAGGATATATCTAAATAGTTTTCCTTTGTTTTTGTAACTTCTGAAATGCCCAGGAAAGAGTAGGTGTTCAAAAATATTTGCTGACTTACTGTTGGAATGAATGATGGAGATAAGAATGAGTGAATATAAAATCCATCTTAAAATTTTGAAATATGAGGTTTAGTCTTCAGGTCTGTCATTTATCTTTAATATGATTTTTAAGTTTAATAAAGAAGCATTGACCGCTTGCTTCCCATTCCCTAGAATATCCCTTACTTTAGAGCAGGACACACTGTTCTTTCTTCACTGTAGCGTTCCTAATATCAAACAAGGGTGTGGCACATTCCAGGCTTTACGTTTTGAGGTAACATATTGTGGGTCATAAAGAGGAAATACCAAAGATTTTCTTTAATGATTTATTTATTTATTCATGAGAGACACAGACTGAGAGAGAGAGAGAGAAAAACAGAGACACAGGCAGAGACACAGGCAGAGGGAGAAGCAGGCTCCCCACAGGGATCTTGATGCGGGACTCAATTCTGGTTTCCGGGAGCACGACCTGAGCCAAAGGCAAGTGCCCAACCGCTAAGCTACCCAGGTGTCCCTACCAAAAATTTTTATACACCTTAGGTTACCCATGAAAATGAATTGAAATCCTTGAGGTCCTTTCCAGATTCCAAGATTCCACAGGAAGTTTGTATTGTTCCTTCCCCTGTAATGTCATTTGTAGATTATCTGTTATGTACCAAAGTTAGCCTGCACCCTGTTCAGTCAGCAGAATTTTATTCCCTGATGAGCTCTGCTAGCTTCCCCATCTATTTAGCATTCTCACAATGTCATAAAATTTTTTAGAAAATTACTTTTTACCGTTTCCATTCTTATTGATGTTTTAGAGTTTTATCTCTCATTTAAAGCTTATTATTTATTGCATAAGAAATATTGCCCATTTCTTAAGTTGTGAGTATGAAATAAAATAAACTTACTTTGATTAAGGATATAAATTCTAAGACACAATAGTACCATCCTAGATTGTCTGTATGTGGCCAAAGTTCACCTGTACCCTGTTCAATCAACAGGACTTTATTCCCTGATGAGCTCTGCTAACTTCTCCATCTATTTAGCATTCCAACAATATAAAATTTAAAAAGATAAAAGTACTACTTTTACAGTTTCCATTCTCATTGATGCTTTATATAAGAGTTTGATCTCTCATTTAAAGCTTATTGTTTATTGCACAGGACGTATTGTCCATTTCTGAGGTTGTGAGTATGACACAAAATAAACTTACTTTGATTAAGCATATAAATTCTAAGACACAACAGTACCATCCAGATGACAAAACTACACTTTTCAAAGTATTTGTAAGAAACACACACATGTCACCTACATATACATACCCACATAGATATGTGCAGGAAATGATATTACAGACACTGTAATATTTCCATGCTGTACCTGAAAGAATAGTTCTCTCTTACATAATTCATTATTTTAAATTTTTAAATTAATTATACAGAAGCTGAATATGTACTAATCCATTTTCCCCATTCCCTCTACCTCATGTAGTTAATAGTTATATATGACCTTTTTGGTTTTTCCAAATCTATTTATTGATTTTTATTGTGATAAGAAACATATCATGAGATCAATACCCTTGACCAATACTTGAGTATACAATCAGTAATGATGATTAAAGCACAATATTTTATAACAAATCTCTACAACTCAATCATCTTGCAGAAGTGAAGCTTCCTACCAATTGAATACAATTGACTTTACATGGACACATTAGCCAGTTTTTGTTTTGTTTTGTTTTTTTAGAAAGAAGGGTAAGAGAGAGATGGAAAGAAACCTTTATTTCCCCCCAGATTATTTATTTACTCATGAGAGACACAGAGAGAGGCAACACAGGCAGAGGGAGAAGCAGGATCCCTGCAGGGAGCACAAAGCAGAACTCAATCCCAGGACCCCAGGATCACAACCTCAGCCAAGGCAGACACTCAAACACTGAGCTATCCAGGTGTCCCACAGTCCCACATTAACCACATTAGCCAGTTGATTGACTTTCACCATAGAATGCCTTTTTCTTGTAAAATTGAATCTCCGTTTACCCTTTCATCCTTCTATTAATCCTGGTTTGATCCCATCTCGTTATCTGTTTTGGTACATTTAAATCTTATTTACACTGTGTCATTCATATGCAGGTTTTTACTGGTTAACTATATATGAATTTACCTCTTAACAGAATGGCATAATTTTGCAGGTATTTAAATTAATGTATATTATATGCCAAATGTCTCTTTCTGCAAGTTCACTTAGAGTAGGACAGGTACGTAGAAATCAATCTCTAAATATATATTGAATTCATCTAGTTTTGCTTTTACCTGTGAAAGAATACATAACTAGGTTTAATATTGATAGGAACCACATGGTATGATAATTAAGAGAAGATATTGCATACTTTTTGCCACTTCCTTTGTCCTGCATATTTGACATCTTTGTTCCTCAAAAGCTATATAGGTAAAGGGATTTAGTGTGAGGATTAGAAGAGTGCAAAATAGGCACACCACTTTCAATGTCAAAGGAATGACTGGACTCATGTTGCATGTATATAAATATCAAAATCCCATAGAGCACTGTAGCCACTGTCAGGTGGGACCTACAGGTGGGAAAAGTCTTGTGTCTACCTTCAGCTGAGTTCATCCTGACAATGGCTACCGGGATCACCAGGTAAGAACTATCAGAAGAAAAAAAATTTTCAAATAAAAACTGGAAAATCAAAATCATCATTCAATTTTATGCATATTTGAGCAGAGCAAAGACAACAAAGGGAGACAGTGATAGTATAAATGACTGATGACATTGTGGTCACAGAAGCATATGTATTTTTTTGTCTGGCTTCTTTTAGCTGATGTGTTGTTATAGGTAGTTCTAGAGTGCTCATTCTCATGTCTGTTGACAGATCCATTTTATGTATATACCACAAATCAGTTATTCATGGTGCTATAATCAAATGTTAGAATTGGGTAGCCCAAGTGGCTCAGCGGTTTAGTGCCACCGTCGGCCCAGGGTGTGATCCTGGAGACCTGGGATGGAGTCCCATGTCAGGCTCCCTGCATGGAGCCTGCTTCTTCCTCTGCCTGGGTCTGTGCCTATGTCTTTCATGAATAAATAAATAAAATCTAAAAAAAAAACAAATATTAGAATTGATCTGAATTTGCAGTTTTATGACGAGGGATATAAACATTCCATTTCATATGATGTTTTGATGAGCATGAAGCTTTCTTTTTCACACCGTTGCATTATAAAAAAAATAAAATTTGGATTTTTGTAATGTATTTATGAAAGAGAGTCATTTATACTTTATAAAAAATATTGCCCTGATACACAGACACAATTTCCTGAAAGCAGTACTTAAAAATACTGCCTCCCTCGGCCTTCACATCCACACTACTATTTAATCGAGATCAGCTTAAACTTGGATGTGTTTTTATTTGAGTATATGCTTCACACTGAAAGTTTTGAGTAGTAGGATATACATATTATCATTAATAAATACTACCTGATGAGTTTGCAGTGTTTATTTGATGTGCATTCCTATTTGAAAGCAAATACTTACGGTTGCTTAATATCCCTGTCTACACTCAGTATTTTCCATCATTTTCTTCACAGGTTCTTTTTTTTTAAATAATAAATCTATTTTTTATTGGTATTCAATTTACCAACATACAGAATAACACCCAGTGCTCATCCCGTCAAGTTCCCCCCTCAGTGCCCGTCACCCAACCACCCCCACCCCCCACACTCCTCCCCTTCCGAAACCACCCCTAGTTCGTTTCCCAGAGTTAGGAGTCTTTATGATCTGTCTCCCTTTCTGATATTTCCCACACATTTCTTCTCCCTTCCCTTCTATTCCCTTTCACTATTATTTATATTCCCCAAATGAATGAGAACATACAATGTTTGTCCTTCTCCGATTGACTTACTTCACTCAGCATAATACCTTCCAGTTCCATCCACGTTGAAGCAAATGGTGGGTATTTATCATTTCTAATGGCTGAGTAATATTCCATTGTATACATAAACCACATCTTCTTTATCCATTCATCTTTCGATGGACACCGAGGATCCTTCCACAGTTTGGCTATTGTGGACATTGCTGCTAGAAACATTGGAGTGCAGATGTCCCGATGTTTCATTGCATCTGAATCTTTGGGGTAAATCCCCAACAGTGCAATTGCTGGGTCATAGGGCAAGTCTATTTTTAACTCTTTGAGGAACCTCCACACAGTTTTCCAGAGTGGCTGCACCAATTCACATTCCCACCAACAGTGTAAGAGGGCTCCCTTTTCTACACATCCTCTCCAACATTTGTGGTTTCCTGCCTTGTTAATTTTCCCCATTCTCACTGGTGTGAGGTGGTATCTCATTGTGGTTTTGATTTGTATTTCCCTGATGGCAAGTGATGCAGAGCATTTTCTCATGTGCATGTTGGCCATGTCTGTCTTCCTCTGTGAGATTTCTCTTCATGTCTTTTGCCTATTTCATGATTGGATTGTTTGTTTCTTTGGTGTTGAGTTTAATAAGTTCTTTATAGATCTTGGAAACTAGCCCTTTATCTGATAGGTCATTTGCAAATTGTCCAATATTCCCAGCACCATTTATTGAAGAGACTGTCTTTCTTCCAATGGATAGTCTTTCCTCCTTTGTTGAATATTAGTTGACCATAAAGTTCAGGTTCTACTTCTGGGTTCTCTATTCTGTTCCGTTGATCTATGTGTCTGTTTTTGTGCCAGTACCACACTGTCTTGATGACCACAGCTTTGTAGTACAACCTGAAATCTGGCATTGTGATGCCCCCAGCTATGCTTTTCTTTTTTAATATTCCCCTGGCTATTCGGGGTCTTCTCTGATTCCACAAAGATCTTAAAATAATTTGTTCTAACTCTCTGAAGAAAGTCCATGGTATTTTGATAGGGATTGCATTAAACGTGTAAATTGCCCTGGGTAACATTGACATTTTTACAATATTAATTCTGCCAATCCATGAGCATGGAATATTTTTCCATCTCTTTGTGTCTTCCTCAATTTCTTTCAGAAGTGTTCTATAGTTTTTAGGGTATAGATCCTTTACCTCTTTGGTTAGGTTTATTTCTAGGTATCTTATGCTTTTGGGTGCAATTGTAAATGGGATTGACTCCTTAATTTCTCTTTCTTCAGTCTCATTGTTAGTGTATAGAAATGCCATTGATTTCTGGGCATTGATTTTGTATCCTGCCACACTACCAAATTGCTGTATGAGTTCTAGCAATCTTGGGGTGGAGGCTTTTGGGTTTTCTAGGTAGAGTATCATGTCATCAGTGAAGAGGGAGAGTTTGACTTCTTCTTTGCCAATTTGAATGCCTTTAATATCTTTTTGTTGTCTGATATCTGAGGTTGGACTTCCAGTACTATGTTGAATAGCAGTGGTGAGAGTGGACATCCCTGTCTTGTTCTGATCTTAGGGAAAAGCTCCCAGTGCTTCCCCATTGAGCATTATATTTGCTGTGGGCTTTTCGTAGATGGCTTTTAAGATGTTGAGGAATGTTTCCTCTATCCCTATACTCTGAAGAGTTTTGATCAGGAATGGATGCTGTATTTTGTTAAATGCTTTCTCTGCATCTATTGAGAGGATCATATGGTTCTTGGTTTTTATCTTGCTGATATGATGAATCACATTGATTGTTTTATGAGTGTTGAACCAGACTTGTGTCCCGGGACTAAATCCTACTTGGTCATGGTGAATAATTTTCTTAATGTATTGTTGGATCCGATTGGATAGTATCTTGTTAAGAATTTTGCATCCATGTTCATCAGGGATATTGGTCTGTAATTCTCCTTTTTGGTGGGGTCTTTGTCTGGTTTTGGAATTAAGGTGATGCTGGCCTCATAGAACGAGTTTGGAAGTACTCCATCTCTTTCTGTTTTTCCAAACAGCTTTAGTAGAATAGGTATGGATTCTTCTTTAAACGTTTGATAGAATTCCCCTGGGAAGCCATCTGGCCCTGGACTTTTGTGTCTTGGGAGGTTTTTGATGACTGCTTCAATTTCCTCCCTGGTTATTGGCCTGTTCAGGTTTTCTATTTCTTCCTGTTCCAGTTTTGGTAGTTTGTGGCTTTCCAGGAGTGCGTCCATTTCTTCTAGATTGCCTAATTTATTGGCGTATAGCTGTTCATAATATGTTTTTGAAATCGTTTGTATTTCCTTGGTGTTGGTAGTGATCTCTCCTTTCTCATTCATGATTTTATTAATTTATTTATTACTTTATTAATTCATGATTTTATTAATTAGTCTTCTCTCTCTTCTTTTAATAAGGCTGGCTAATGGTTTATCTATCTTATTAATTCTTTCAAAGAACAAACTCCTGGTTTTGTTGATCTGTTCCACAGTTTTCTGGTCTCGATTTCGTTGAGTTCTGCTCGAATCTTAATTAACTCTCTTCTTCTGCTGGGTGTAGGATCTATCTGCTGTTTTTTCTCTAGCTCCTTTATGTGTAAGTTTAGCTTTTGTATTTGAGTTCTTTACAGTTTTTGAATGGATGCTTGTTTTGCGATGTACTTCCCCCTTAGGACTGCTTTTGGTGTGTCCCAAAGATTTTGAATGGTTGTATCTTCATTCTCATTAGTTTCCATGAATCTTTTGAATTCTTCCTTAATTTCCTGGTTGACCTTTTCATCTTTTAGCAGGAATGTCCTTAACCTCCACGTGTTTGTGGTCCTTCCAAACTTCTTGTTGTGATTTAGTTCTAATTTCAAGGCATTATGGTGAGAATATGCAGGGGATGATCCCAATGTTTTGGTATTGGTTCAGACCCGATTTGTGACCCAATATGTGGTCTATTCTGGAGAAAGTTCCATGTGCAATTGAGAAGAATGTATATTTAGTTGAGTTTGGATGTAAAGTTCTGTAAATATCTGTGAAATCCATCTGGTCCAGTGTTTCATTTAAAGCTCTCGTTTCTTTGGAGATGTTGTGCTTAGAAGACCTATCGAGGGTAGAAAGAGCTAGATTGAAGTCACTAAGTATAAGTGTATTATTATCTAAGTATTTCTTCACTTTGGTTATTAATTGATTTAAATATTTGGCAGCTCCCACATTCGGGGCATATATATTGAGGATTGTTAAGTCCTCTTGTTGGATAGATCCTTTAAGTATGAGATAGTGTCCCTCTTCATCTCTCACTACAGTCTTTGGGGTAAATTTCAGTTTATCTGATATAAGGATGGCTACCCTTGCTTTCTTTTGAGGACCATTTGAATGGTAAATGGTTCTCCAACCTTTTATTGGTTCTCCAACCTATTCTCCTACACCTGAAGGCTCTAGGTGTCCTTCTGTCTAAAATGAGTCTCTTGTAGACAGCATTAGATGGGTCCTGTTTTTTTATCCAGTCTGACACCCTGCGCCTTTTGATGGGGTCATTAAGCCCATTCACGTTCAGAGTAACTATTGAAAGATATGACTTTAGTGTCATCATAATACCTATTCAGTCCTTGTTTTTGTGGATTGTTCCACTGGACTTCTTCTTAAAGGGGAATTTTAAGAGTCCGCCTTAAAATTTCTTGCAGAGCTGGTTTGGTGGTCACATATTCTTTCAGTTCCTGCCTGTCTTGGAAGCTCTTTATCTCTCCTTCCATTCTGAATGAGAGCCTTGCTGGATAAAGTATTCTTGGTTACATGTTTTTCTCATTTAGGATCCTGAATATATCCTGCCAGCCCTTTCTGGCCTGCCAGGTGTCTGTGGAGAGGTCTGCTGTTACTCTAATACTCCTCCCCATAAAAGTCAGGCATTTCTTGTCTCTTGGTGCTTTAAGGATCTTCTCTTTATCTTTGGAATTTGCTAGCTTAACTATTAATTGTCGAGGTGTTGAATGGTTTTTATTGATTTTAGGGGGGGATCTCTCTATTTCCTGAATCTGAATGCCTGTTTCCTTTCCCCGATTAAGAAAATTTTCAGCTACGATTTGTTCAAATACATATTCTGGCCCTCTGGCCCTTTCGGCGCCCTTAGGAACCCCAATTAAACGTAGGTTTTTCTTCCTCAGGCTGTCGTTTATTTCCCTTAATCTGTCTTCATGGTCTCTTAATTGTCTGTCTCTTTTTTCCTCAGTTTCCCTCTTTGCCATCAACTTGTCTTCTATGTCACTCACTCATTCTTCCATCTCATTAACCCTCGTCGTCGTTAGGACTTCTAGCTTGGATTGCGTCTCATTCAGTTGGTTTTTAATTTCTGCCTGATTGGATCTAAATTCTGCAGTCATGAAGTCTCTTGAGTCCTTTATGCTTTTTTCTAGAGCCACCAGTAGCTGTATAATAGTGCTTCTGAATTGGCTTTCTGACATTGAATTGTAATCCAGATTTTGTAACTCTGTGGGAGAGAGGACTGTTTCTGATTCTGTCTTTTGAGGTGAAGTTTTCCTTGCAGTCATTTTGCTCAGTGCAGTGTGTCCAAAAACAAGTTGTATTGGGAAAAGGAAAAAAGAGAGAGAAAGAAGGAAAGAAAAGAGAAAAAGAAAAAAGAAACAGATGAGAAAAAGAAGAAAAAGAAATGAAAAAAAGGGTGGGGGAAGGAAACAAATCAAAAAGCAAAAAGAAAACAAAACAAAACAAAAACAACAACAACAACAACAACAACAACAACAACAAAAAAAAAAAACCACGGGGGAGTATCTTCTGATTCTGTATACTTTAAGTCCCTTGACTTCCCTTGGAACTGGTCCGTCTCGCTGGTCTTCTGGGGGAGGGGCCTGTTGTGCTGATTTTCAGGTGTTAGCACTTGGGGGAGCTGCTCTGCCCCTGCCTGGTGCAGGGCTCAGGGGGGGTTGTTTACCCCATGAGGCCCCAGGAGGAACAACTGCAGTGGCGGGGCCAGCTCTGGAGCCCTGGAGTCAGCTCCCGCAGTAGCTCCAGGGCTCTCCGTCTGCAGGGCCTGGAGGCTCCGGGGCGGGGCCGCTGATCTGCTCAGCTCGGGGCAGGAGCGCCCTCGCTGTCCTGGGCCCTCCCGGCCTCTGCCTGTCCCAGGGGAGGCCGGATCCTGGGCTGTGTCCCGGCGCCCTGTGCTCCGGAGCCTGCGCTGGTGGATTCGCGCTCCCGCCCCGCAGCCCCCTCCGCGGAGCCGCCGCCCGAGCCCCTCCGAGCTGCTCCTGGAGCCCCGCAGCCCCCTCCGCGGAGCCGCCGCCCGAGCCCCTCCGAGCTGCTCCGGGTCCCGCCAAGCGCTGCAGCCCTTAGGGAGCTCGGCGCACTCTCCCGGGGCGCAGGTGCCTGTTAGTGTCCCAGGGAGCCCGAGGGCATCCCCGCCCTCCTGGGTCCTGCTCTAACTCCCTGCGAGCCCCTTTCCGCCCGGGAAGGTTGGTGCAGCTCCTGCTCCTCCGGGACGGGGCTCTCCTGTCCTGGGGACACTCGCTACGGCCTCAGCCCGGCTCCTCGCGGGCCCCTCCCCCTTGGAGGCCTTTTGTTTCATTATTTCTTTTTCCCCATCTTCCTACCTTGATAGAAGCCGAACTCTTCTCACTGTAGCATTCCAGCTGGTCTCTCTTTAAATCTCAGGTCTCTCTTTAAATCTCGAATTCGTAGATTTTCAGGATGATTTGAAGTTTTTCTAGGTAATTTCGTGGGGACAGGTGACTTGGGGACCCTACTCTTCCCCCGTCTTGCCCCTCCTCTCTCCTCACAGGTTCTTACTTGTGAAAATGTGCAAGGCATCATTGTGGTTTTGGTTTGTACTATTCTAATGCTGAATGCAATTGAAAATCTTTATGTTTAATGGCAACTTAGATATTTTCTTGAAACATGATTGTTAATATCATTTGTCACCTTTGTATTGTATTTCATGTAAATTCTTTATGGATTTGTAAGAGGCACAATGGCAAGATCTCCATGTTTTGTAGGACCGAATAATATTCCATTCCATACATATTCCACATCCTCTTTATCAACTCATCTATCAAGGGCTGCTTGGGTTGCTTCTGTATCATGGCTACTGTAAATAATATTGCAATGGACATAAGAATGCACATATCTTTTCAAATTAGCATCTTTATGTTCTTTGGGTAAATACACAGCAGTGAAATTACTTGATTATATGGTATTTCTGATTTGAATTTTTAGAAGGACATCTATATTACTCCTTTAGGGACTATGACAATTAGGAAAATGTTTTCTTATATACTAAACCTTTAAAATATATAATGAAATCCAGTTGTGCTACACCTGTCATTTTGTTCTCTTTTTTCAAGATTATCTTTATATTTTAGGCATTTTGCCTTTCTGAGTAAATTTTAGAGTCATCTCCATAATTCTAAAAGAATGAAGAAGAGACAAAGAAGGAATGACGAAAGGAAGGAAGAATTTAAAAATTTAAAATAGTTCTAAAAATAATTTAAAAACCTGATCTAGCTTTAAAGGAATTCATAACTGTTATTGGAATACCTCTGCGTTCTTTCTTCTTCTAAGATAGTCTAGATCCTTTTTTTTAATTAGTATGTTTTTAATTCTACAGAAACATATAAATATTTAAATTTATAGCAAAAGAACAATTGTACCATTCAGTAATGCTTACAATTTTTAAAATTACACATGATTCTTAAAATCAACCTGAGTATCACAAAATACTTTGGATTCTGAATGTCACTGTATTAAATGCATTGAATAATTTAGGGGAAACTAACCACATGACATTTATTCATCCAAATAATGGTATGGTATATGTAACATTATGTCTTCCTTAATAATTTAGCAAGGTTTTGTAGTATCCAACAGGAAAATCATACAAATCGTTCACTAAAATTTTTCTAAGGTATTATAAAGTTTTATTTCAATTAAATTTTTAGTTTTAAATTATATATATATATATATATATATATATATATATATATATATTTACTTTTTTGGTACTTGTAGTAAAAAAAAAAAACAAACAAAAACATAAAAACCCCAGATGTCTTAAATGCTGACCTTATATGCACCAATCTTGCAGAACTCGGGTATTATTTCTAATGTTTCAGAAATAAGCAATTTTGAATTGTTGCTGTACACATTTATGCTATGTAAAATAATCACACTTTTATTTCTGCTTTCCTTTTTTTTAATAAATTTATTTGTTATTGGTGTTCAATTTACCAACATACAGAATAACACCCAGTGCTCATCCTGTCAAGTGCCCCTGCAGTGCCCGTCACCCATTCACTCCCACCCCCTGCCCTCCTCCCCTTCCACCACCCCTAGTTCATTTCCCAGAGTTAGGAGTCTTTATGTTCTGTCTCCCTTTCTGATATTTGCCACACATTTCTTATCCCTTCCCTTATATTCCCTTTTACTATTATTTATATTCCTGAAATGAATGAGAACATATAATGTTTGTCCTCCGATTGACTTACTTCACTCAGCATAATACCCTCCAGTTCCATCCACGTTGAAGCAAATGGTGGGTATTTGTCTTTTTTAAAGGCTGAGTAATATTCCATTGTATACATAAACCACATCTTCTTTATCCATTCATCTTTCGATGGACACCGAGGCTCCTTCCACAGTTTGGCTACTGTGGACATTGCTGCTATAAACATCCAGGTGCAGGTGTCCCGGTGTTTCATTGCATCTGTATCTTTGGGGTAAATCCCCAGCAGTGCAATTGCTGGGTTGTAGGGCAGGTCTATTTTTAACTCTTTGAGGAACCTCCACACAGTTTTCCAGAGTGGCTGCACCAGTTCACAATCCCACCAACAATGTAAGAGGGTTCCCTTTTCTCCACATCCTCTCCAACATTTGTGGTTTCCTGCCTTGTTAATTTTCCCCATTCTCACTGGTGTGAGGTGGTATCTCATTGTGGTTTTGATTTGTATTTCCCTGATGGCAAGTGATGCAGAGCATTTTCTCATGTGCTTGTTGGCCATGTCTATGTCTTCCTCTGTGATATTTCTCTTCATGTCTTTTGCCCATTTCATGATTGGATTGTTTGTTTCTTTGGTGTTGAGTTTAATAAGTTCTTTATAGATCTTGGAAACTAGTCCTTTATCTGATACGTCATTTGCAAATATCTTCTCCCATTCTGTAGGTTGTCTTTGAGTTTTGTTGACTGTATCCTTTGCTGTGCAAAAGCTTCTTATCTTGATGAAGTCCCAATAAGCATACACAGGCTCACATATCAACACGTAACAGACTGAGATGCAACCCACCACAATGGGATAAAATGGGATAAATGGGATAAAGTTAAAGTGTTAGTTCTTAAGGCAGACAGTGTTGATTATTCATTGATGTGCATATTCCTTACACAAAGAACATTAAGCTCCATCTTCTCTGTGCCATTTGCCAGTATGGTGGGCATATTTATTTCATATTTAATAAAAGACATAAAAATATGATAAAAAGATTATCAGGGCATGATGTATTTTAAAGAAAACAAACAGAGCAAACCAAAACTTGCCTTCAGTTGCAAAATAAGTACTTAGTAATATGGGAATAGTGGTCTGGACTTGTCTTAGCACTTAAACCAAAGCTGGCATGAGAAGAATGATCACTACTGGAATACCTATGCGTTAAATACAGGAAAAGCATTTCTAGCCTTCCACGACTTCTACACATTACTCCTTTCTAAAGCCAATGACATGTCCTAAACAGAAGTCTGTAACCTATTTTATTACAGGTACTGCCTATATTGATCTCTACACAGGCAGTTTATGCAGGTTTTTCCATATTCTATGAAGGGCACCTTTTACCTCTTTGTTCCTTAGGCTGTAGATAATGGGATTCAGCATAGGGATTATCAAAGTGTAAAATATAGAGGCGATTTTATCAGTATCAAAGGAATGACTGGATTTGGGCTGCATGTACATGAAGAAGAGAGTGACATACAATACAACAACCACCGTCAGGTGGGATCCACAGGTGGAGAAGGCCTTGAGCCTTCCTTCTGCAGAGTTCATCCTAAGGATGGCCATAAGGATGAGGATGTAGGACACAAGCACTATGAGAAGGGAGGAAATCAAATTAAATGCTGAAAAGATCAGTATTATCAACTCAATGTCACGTGTGCTTGAACACAGCAAAGTTAACAAGGGAAGACTATCACAGTAAAAATGTCTAATGACATTATGTCCACAGAAGGATGCCATAAAAATCTTGATGGTGATTATCAGAGAAAGACAGGCACTGTAGACATAAGGGATTGTTATCAGCCCCCAGCACACCCTTTGTGACATAACAATGGTGTAGAGCAGAGGGTTACAGATGGCCACATAACGGTCATAGGCCATTGCAGACAGATTGAAAAGCTCACTGATGATGAACAAGATGAAGAAAGCCAGCTGGGTAGCACACCAGTTATAGGGGATTGTATTTTGATCAGCTACAAAATTTACTAACATTTTAGGTGCCACAGCTGATGAGTAGCCAAGATCAATGAAAGCCAGGTGTCTGAGGAAGAAGTACATGGGTGTTTGGAGCCTGGAGTCCACCTTGGTGAGGATGATCATGCCCAGGTTGCCCACCACTGAAACTGTGTAGATGACGAGGAAAAACCCAAAGAAGGGAGCCTGCAGCTCAGGATGGTCGGTGATTCCCATTAGGATGAATTCTGTTAGCACTGTTAGATTTTGTTCATCCAGGCCATAAAGTGAAATTGCTGTGGGAACAACCATCGCAAGAGTCATAGGGATTCAGGAGACAACATCTGTGGATCAGATTGGTCCAATTTTTTCGATTGGTTAATTTAAAATAGGACTCACCTCGACACTGAACCTGGAACCAAAATAGGAGGTGTTACAACCTAAGATATACAGTAGTCAGTTTATTTATTTGTGCTGTTTGCTGGCTATTGTTACCAAGTCACTATCATCCATTTATGGTCTGTCAACAGGTATCATTAGACACATTTGGTCTTAAGTGGTAATCCTGATATCTTTTTAGATATGCTTTTACTTAACTTATCTATAATTGGTTAACACATAATAGTTAGGAAAGTATTCTAATATAAGTAAAAGCCCTTGCTTCTGGTCCTTGAAATTTTATCCCAACCTTTGTCCCAAAGAAAACCATGATTAATTCATGCAGTAGACTTTGGTTTACTTTTATCATTGTAGCTCTGCATATTTAAGACCATTCTCTTTCCACCATTCATATCATTTTTAAAACTATATTTTCAGGATGCCTGGGTGGCTTAGCAGTTGAGCATCTGTCTTTGGCTCAGGGCCAAGTATAGGGGTTCTGGGATTGAGTCCCACATCAGGCTCCCTGTGAGGAGTCTGCTTCTCTCTCTGCCTTTGTCTCTGCCTCTTTGTTAGTCTCTTATAAATAAGTAAATAAAATCTTAAAAAAATAAAACTGTATTCTCATTCTCTTATGCTTTTATGTGTTTTAAAGAGTGTTTATAATTTGTATATAATAGACAATAATTTAGCACCTTTACAGAAGTCCCAACTAGTGCATTCTAATGCACATAGATATCTTTTATTTCCCATAGAGTAGTGCCTGTGGATTCTCAACACTTGGGTGTTAACTCTTTCAGTGTGTGATTATTGCTATTTTTCATTCCAAATAAGGCCACATCTAGAAGTTATTCAATACGGCAAAAAATAAAAATAAAGTGGTCCTTCCCATATTTGCCTTAACTTACCCCTAATATCTCAGAGGTAGGCGTAATGTAATTAGATTTCTCTAGCACATTTTTTAAAGGATTTTATTTATTCATGAGACACACACGGAGAGAGAGAGAGAGAGACAGAGAGAGACAGAGATAGAGACAGAGACAGAGACAGAGGCAGAAGGAGAAGCAGGCTCCATGCAGGGACCGCAACATGGAACAGGATCCCAGGTCTCCAGAATCATGTCCTGGGCTGAGGGTGGCACTAAACCGCTCAGCTACCCAGGCTGCCTGGTCGAGCACATTTTAAGGAAAAAGTCATTAAATTGTATTTGTTGATGTATCTCCTAAAATCATCCAGTAAGCTGCTATAAATGTACTCACCCTACCAAGAAAAATATCACGCCAACACTGGGTGTGCTATCTCAAATTCAATACAGGCTGGCAAATCACATTGCCTGAAGCAGATGAATGAAAGACATACATAGTAGTGGGAAATGAGGGGAAAGACATATAGCATGGTTCAGTAGAAGTATTTACTTTGTATTTGTTTAAATGGCATGGATCAGGACAAATGATTACTTGATCCAGATAAAGCCAACAGGGCATGGCTTTGGGAGAAATGGAATACACTTATATATTTTAATTTAAATCCTATTCTTACACCTTTATTTCATCTTCTCTCAACTATAGGTGAAATGTTTCTTGTAAATTCAGTTTATTTAAGAATTGCACTTTATCTACTTCTTCTTTTCCAAGTCTGTTTTCCTTCAGATTGTTTTCAAAAGTAGGTACTTCCAAAGTTTTACGGGGGAAAAAAATCATCTGATTTCATTACAAAGTCTTCTAAAGTATTAAAATGAGGACTACATTGTGACTCATTCTAGGAGACCCTAAATCCTGATTTAAACATACACATACTTGTATATGCAAATTATAATATTTTGTTATATTTATATATGTTAAAGCTCACTAAATATTTGGGCCTATAATTTCACTTATGCAGCTGTAAAACTGTAAACAATATTAATATACCATTGATATATGTTTAAAAATGCCTAAGAGTGATAAAACACTTGTTCAAGCTGGGTTGATCCTATGTTTGGCTGGACAGTTTTTTTCTGGAAAATCTGTAATCAGATTTTACCACATCATCAAAAAGAATTAGGGGATAAATGAGCATCTGAATAGATGATGAATTAATACCAGTTAGAATGGACAAAAGCAACTAAAATTAAGAATAAAAGTGAAATCCCATATTGATGGAATATTTTATAGAAACAAAACCTACTCCTAAAGAGAGAAAAATTCAAACCTTTTAGGGACGCATTATAGAAGTCCTAAGTAAATTAATAGAAACTCAATGTCCTGGATTGCACAACCTGATGTGACAAAATGTTACTTGTGTTGAAATTGATCTATTTATTCAATGACCTTACAATAAAAAATCACTAAGGATATTTATAGATTTTGATATGGGTTTCAAATACATTTTGAAAATGCAAACTGTTAAGAAGAAGCAAGACACTTTTGAAGGGACTTGTTTTACCAGATAATAAAACTTTTGCTGGATTTCTTGAGATGATATGGTAGACATCAATGAAAAAGAATGGGAACCTCGGGCAAAGACCCATGCATGCAAAGAACTGTAATATATGAGAAAAGGGGCATGTCAGGACAGGCATGAAAAAATGGTCTTCACTGGATCTGGGGAAGGTGATCATCCCTACAAAGGATGATGAACTTGGATGTTCTGTTCATCCACACAAAAATCAACTGTAGACTTGTCAAGGACATCATGTCATAAGAAACTGTTCACAATTCATAACCTTAAAAACTAAAAGCTCTGGATGCCCTTAAAAAAGGAAATTTTCAAAAAATAGAATAGCAATTTAACATTATTTTGGCAGATGAAACTACTTCACAAAATTTACTCTGTCCAAAAACCTATTCAAATTAACAAAATATTCACAGCGAAGCAATTTGAAACATCCATTAGCAGCAATCAAACAAACGAAAAACTCTAATGCTTTAAGCTACAAAAATTATACCCCAGAGGACTATTCCATAGCAGTTTGTAGAGTTGGCAAATCTCTTCATCTCAATATGCATTTTATTGTGATTTTTACAAATGCCTGCAATTCCCCTGAAACTCATTTGAGTGAATATTTATGTGGTACTCCTTCCCCCAGTCCTACCCAAGCACTGTCTGGAAAAAGCAAGGGAATTGAGCATCAAACCTGACCCTTCTCAGATGGAAGCAGGAACTCAGAACAGTTCCAGGGCCTGGGGTTAGACAGGGAGCCCATGGGTGGGAATACCTAATCTCAATCAATATTCTATAACTTTTTGTAAATAGCCTCAGCAGAGATTAATGGGTTGGTCCAATTGAGAACATTGCAATCCCATTAAAAGGAGAGAGGGATGCAGAGGTGAGGGAGGGACAGTGGAGGATCCTAAGCTGAGGTTGCAAAAGCACTTACTTCCCCCTTCATGATGTGTATTGTCTAGAATCTCAATCTAAATGTAGAGATAATCAGAAATAGAAATGAGGTCCCTTACCACCTTTAGAGAACATACTAATAGTGGTAAACATATATCTTAGCTCTAAGAAATCTAGTTAGGAAAAGAGATGATTAATATACGTGATGTACTGAGTTGGCATTGGTGACAATACTCATATGTGTTCCTTAAATTGAACAAGGAATCAAGAATCATCACTGCAGGTAATCTAGCAATCATATCGGTGGCCGCTACTCACCTTAAGTGGGGACTGGCTTCCTATTTCCCTATGTGATTACCAGCCTGACTACAGTGGGAAGAATTTATGAGCATCTCCTCTATTTGAGAAACTCCCCTGGGAACTTGAATGCAATCCTCAGTTATTCCCAAAGCATCTGAGAGCAGGAAATGATGTCAATCATCTTTGCTAATTATTCCATAAGTTTTATTCCATATTGAGGTAATATATTATATATACATAAAATATAATGTTATATATATACAAATATGAACATATATATGAAGTCACATATATATACATGAAATTTACTTTGCTTCTAATTTGCTATTTTTGTTTTTTTACTGAAATATCTGCTTTTAAATAGATCATTTCTCAGATACATGCTTTATTCATCTAGAAATTACATAAAATTTCAGCATTTTCCACAAAAGCTTCTTCCATGTGTTATATCTGAGGATTAACAAAACTATTTAAACATCTCCTATAGTGTGTTAGAAGATTCAGAAGGAATAAAAATTATGAATATGTGTGTAACTCCTATTTTTTTTCTTTTTCTAATCTAAGGGCTAAAATTGAGTTAGTGATAATGTAATTCTACACCCGAGCAGAACACTGAAACTAATTTCCCGTGTCCGTTTCTAGTTTTCTTCCCCATAGGTACCTCTTTCACAAAAGCTGATGTATGTCCTTAAAATGGAATATAGCTTTATAAAGTAAAATAATGTATGTTTTAAAGTGCACAATATGTTATATATAACTCATTTGGATATCTGATGGTTTTCACTCAACTATATATTTTTGAATTATATTCATTTTATTACATGCATACCGATATTTTGCTGACTCTGAATAAAATTGTTACACTCTCATTCTACCCCCCATTTACTATAGGTTTGCTCTAATTCTAATAGGCATTTAGAGAGATACCGACCTTTGGATTCTCCATATATTATCACAATTAAGAACTTTGAGTGTGGTTCTTGCTAACCCATGAATGCACATGTCTACAATGTATCTTGCATTCACGACTGGGGAAAAATAAGTACAGTTAATTGATTTAAATAAATTAGTTCTAAATAAAGATTTCTTTCATTAATGTGTATTCCACCCTCACTATTCTAGTGTTTTCAGACCCTGGACATCCAACTTATGAATATGCACCACCTGTACAAATGGTAAAAGTTGCAACAAATAATTACATGAAATTTAGCTTGACAGAGCTAAATGGTTTCACTTGTTTTAATACATTATTTTTTCAAGGAATCCAAATATTGTTCTTGACTGGAAGTAGAAAAATGCACTAAGTATAATCCCTGTCATCAAAGCAGTTCAGGGATTATAATGGAGACATATGCTATTGATTTTAATATAACTTTAGTATTTGAATGTCTATCACAGTGATAGTGCTGATGGAGTTGTTGTTAGAGTGACAAAACATTCGCACACAGCTAGTAGCTGAGTCTAGGAAGGGAGGCCAACAAATCCTACTTTTCCTCCTGGGTACCTGGAAAGCTGACTTCTCATCCTCCTGGCAGGTGTGCAGAATTGGCTGAGCTGCAGCCTGACTCTCCTGTGGTGGCACAGCACCGCCCCGCGCCACCCCCCCCCCCCCCCCCCCCGCCCACCATGCAGTCATCCTTCACCCCTGCGTGCTGGTCCTGGGGGCCTGCCACACTGCCTTTCTGTTTCAGAGCTTGTAATTCCCTGTGGTTGAAGCATGAAATGCACATAAAATGCTGAAAAATACTGAGAAAAAATGCAAGGAGAAAGGTGATTACAACAGAGATTAAGAAACTGCTAGTTTGCCCCCAAATTTGATTAGTCTGTGATCTATCACCCAAGTTTTAGGCATCCATATCTAAACATGAAAGTATCTTCTTTACATATTTCATAAAGATTTTAAATTAATATAGCATAATCTCAGCCCATACTTTAATCACTTTTTGACTGTGTACACAGTAATAACATTTATCATATAATAACATTAACTTATTAGATCTTTAAATATATATTTCAAGTATTTTAAAGAAATAATTAGTAATTTCTTCTGACAATTATAATTCAAACTACTTTTTTGGTTAGATGCTTTTAAATCGAAGTATAATGAACACAGAATTCTGTATTAGTTTCAGGTATATTACATATGGGTTCTATTAATTGTGTACAGTATCAGTGCTCATCATGATAAGCACAGTCACAGTTTGTCACCATTCAATACTATTATAATATTATTGACTATTCTCTGTAGAGTGCTTTCCATATATGTGATTTACATATTTTAAACTGGAAGTTTGTATCTTTTAATCCCCTCTATCTATTTTGCTCATTTCCTCTACACTTACTTTCTGGAAAAAAACTAGTGTGTTCTCTATATTTAAGAATCTGTTTGTTCATTTGCTTTGCTTTGTTGTTCATTTGCTTTGCTAATATGTGAAATCACAAAGTATTTGCTTTTTTCTCTTGAATTTATTATACTTAATGTGATCCCTCTAGGTCTTTCTATGTGGTCACAAACTGAGAGAACTCGTGGTGGTTATGATTGTGTAATATTCTATTCTGCATTCTTTTTAAGAAGTAGTCATTTTCGTATTTATATTATAAGTAACCTAATGTCTTGTACATTTTGTGAGCTGAGGTAAGAATTGTTATCAAAACTATGTTTGTCGACAAAATTTCTCTAATTCAAATAATGATTGCTCATTAGCTTTATAAATATTGAAGGAGTCAAAACCAATCCTGAAGGGAAGGTTGGAACAGTGACATGGAGTATAATTTATGGAAGGGCATCAAACTTCATAAACAGTAGCTCTATTTAATAGAAGGAAAGAAAAATTCAGTAGCCTTTATTGAGACACAAAGAGAAAAGAAAAGTGGTACAAAGAGAAGGAGTAAAACAAGGAATAATGATAAATTTTGAATCTGGAGATATAAGAAGAGTAGTGGGAAATTAATTTGTGGTGCTGTAGTTAAGTTTCTCTAAACATAAGAAGGCAGTGTGGCAGGATACAAAATAAATGCCCAGAAATCAGTAGCATTTCTATAGATTCACCATGAGGCTGAAGAAAGAGAAATTAAGGAGTCAATCCCATTTACAATTGCACCCAAAAGCATAAGATACCTAGGAATAAACCTAACCAAAGAGATAAAGGATCTATACCCTAAAAACTACAGAACACTTCTGAAAGAAATTGAGGAAGACACAAAGAGAAGGAAAAATATTTCATGCTCATGGAATGGAAGAATTAATATTGTGAAAATGTCAATGTTACCCAGGGCAATTTACACGTTTAATGCAATCCCTATCAAAATACCATGGACTTTCTTCAGAGAGTTAGAACAAATTATTTTAAGATTTGTGTGGAATCAGAAAAGACCCCGAATAGCCAGGGGAATATTAAAAAAAGAAAACCAGAGCCAGGGGCATCACAATGCTGGATTTCAAGTTGTATTACAAAGCTGTGATCACCAAGACAGGGTGGTACTGGCACAAAAACAGACACATAGATCAACGGAACAGAATAGAGAACCCAGAAATAGTCCCTCAACTCTATGGTCAACTAATATTCCACAAAGCTGGAAGACAATCCACTGGAAAAAGGACAGTCTCTTCAATAAATGCTGCTGGGAATATTGGACAGCCACGTGCAGAAGAATGAAACTGGACCATTCTCTTACACCATACACAAAGATAAACTCAAAATGGATGAAAGATCTAAATGTGAGACAAGATTCCATCAAAATCCTAGAGGAGAACACAGGAAATACCTTTTTGAATTTGGCCACAGCAACTTCTTGCAAGATACTTCTGTGAAGGCAAGGGAAACAAAAGCAAAGCTGAACTATTGGGACTTCATCAAGATAAAAAGCTTCTGCACAGCTAGAGAAACAGTCAACAAAACCAAAAGACAACCTACAGAATGGGAGAAGATATTCGCAAATGACCTATCAGATAAAGGGCTAGTATCCAAGATCTGTAAAGCACCTATTAAACTCAACAGCCAAGAAACAGATAATCCAATCATGAAATGGACAAAAAACTTGAACAGAAATTTCACCAAAGAAGACCTACACGAGGCCAACAAGCCCATGAGAAAATGCTCCACATCACTGGCCATCAGAGAAATACCAATCAAAACTACAATGAGATGCCACCTCACACCAGTGAGAATGGGGAAAATTCACTGTTAAACAAGACAGGAAACAACAAATGTTGGAGAGGATGTGGAGAAAGGGGAAACCTCTTGCACTGTTGGTGGGAATGTGAACTGGTACAGCCACTCTAGAAAACTGTGTGGAGGTTCCTCAAAGAGTGAAAAATAGACCTGCCCTACAACCCAGCAATTGCAGTACTGGGGATTTACCCCAAAGATACAGATGCAGTGAAAGACTGAAACACCTGCACCCCAAAGTTTCTAGCAGCAATGTCCACAATAGCCAAACTGTGAAAGGAGCCTCGGTGTCCATCGAAAGATGAATGGATAAATAAGATGTGGTTTATGTATACAATGGAATATTCCTCAGCCATTAGAAACAATGAATACCACCATTTGCTTCAATGTGGATAGAACTGGAGGGTATTATGCTGAGTGAAGTAAGTCAATCGTAAAAGGACAAACATTATATGGTCTCATTCATATGGGGAATAAAAAATTGTGAAAGGGATTATAGAGGAGAGGAGAGAAATTGAGTGGAAAATATCAATGAGGGAGACAGAACATGAGAGACTCCTAACTCTGGGAAAGTAACAAGGGGTAGTAGAAGGGGAGGTGGGGTGGATGGGGTGACTTGGTGACGGACACTGAGGGGGGCACTTAACAGGATGAACATAGGGTTTTTACTATATGTTGGCAAATTGAACTCCAATAAAAAATACAAAAAAAAAAAAATAAAACCATAAGGAGACCTGATGCTACCATAGAACCCTCTATCTTGTCTCCTGTCACTCATATCTGCAGTGATTTCTACTTCTTTATTGATTTTCCTTGAAAGGATTTTTTTCTTTCCATGGAAATGGCTTGTGGAAGCAGACTTTTGTTAGTTCTTTTTTTAATTTTTTTTTTTTTTTTTTTTTGGAAGCAGACTTTTGCAAAGCAGAAATGATAGATGGGACTCATGGCATGGAGATATCTGGTGAAGCCTTTTGGACTTGCAGGAAGATGGCATTAGCAGTTCAAACCAAGCTTATCTAGACCTGAAGAGACAATAAAATCTCCATTGGAAGTCTTACATTTGTTTAGATTAACCTTTCAACTGAAAAGTTCAGAAACATGCCAATTACTGTTACCTATCAGACAATTGATAAAGGAGGAAACAATCATGCTACAGACATCTATTGGGTCATAAGTAAAATGTTGGGATACATGATTATGTGCTTCAAAACAAAAGGAGCTGCTGTGAAAATACTGCTTCAGTTAGTTTTCGGGTCAAAATGGCATTTTCTAGGCTGAATTTGAGAAACTTGGATGGTGTTTCTTATTTTCGTGGTCTTGAAAGGATTCTTTGTGTGGCACTGTGATGCTTACTGCCTAGAACATCCCTATATACAGAGTGGGGTCAAAGCTACCACTACTGTGGCAGTTTCAGGAGGGGCTCTGTGGTGCTGTTCGATGTGTGTCCTGTCTCTCACAGGAGCTGTCAGACCTTGCTTTGTGACTGTCTTGCATCTTCCCTCTCCCCTCACCGCTAGGGGGATTTTGTTGTCACTGTCTGGACACAAATGCCATGGAACCTGCAGAGCAGTTAGGAAGGTATAAACTGGAAGTACAGGTGACTTAGCATCTCGCAAGTTGATAGCTTTGACCAATTGGAGATCAGTGCTGCCACATAAATGAGTTTCCCTACGTTACTTCAAGGGAAGGTGGTACTGGGCTCATGTGCCTGCCTGGTTGGTTGAATGTGTGGATTCGTCAATTCTGATAAACGTGTACAAGTGATATGTGAGTGGGTGTGCATGTGTGTGTGTGCATGCACTGTGTTACCTTTCAACCTAATGAACTTATCTTATCCTTCATTTAGAGTGGGCATTGTGTAGAGTTTCTTTAGGGTAAATTTTGTAGCTAACACATGCAGAAAGGGTATATACTATGTAAGCTTTTGAGAGACTATCCCCTTGAGTACTAGTGAATGAGACAGTTGCAAGGTTTTAGATTGCCAGGCTAAGATACTATGCCAATATACAGATGTACATGTTTTAGGCAGAATCATGTACGCCCGCCTACCCACCAAGGATGCCCACATCCCTATCCCCAGGACTGTGAACATGCTATCTTCCATGAAAAAAAGAGACCAGAAGTATCGAACATACAGTGTCACTTTATATTTTCAGCTTTGCTGTTTGTTTATGACTAAATTGACAAATGATTCATAGACCCGAGTTTCATGTTCCCTATAGTTGCCTTCTTTCTGACATCCCACCTCCCCAAATTTCATATCATTTCCAGATGTTGCCTGTCTTGCATGCCCTGACCAGTCTCCTTTACTCATTGTAAATTAGGAACATTTTACATGTACAGAAGTAGATATGGCACATGATGACTGTTTTTTTCCATCAGAGTTCCCTTGAGAGTTGGTGTCCCTTTGAAGACAATGTTTTTATTTTCATTCCAATGAGTTTTACTCCAAAACACACTATGTACAAATGTCAAAAGAAGTGGAGTTTGCTGTTATGAATCTATCACACAGACAATGAGCGCTATACCACAACGTTTGCTCTGAGAATAAGACATGGAGAATGTTAATTTTATGGCACACTGGAATGAAATATCAACCTCGTCAACCTCGGCAATATTTTGCCTCGTCTACATGTAACACATGATAGTAGTGGAAACGTAGAATCTCCTTTTGTAGGTTTCCTTTTTCTGTTTGCTATAGGTTCTCTTTCAATGGATATCTAGGCATTTTTTGCTGTTTTTAGTTTTTCTCCTAAAGATTTCTTTTTCTGTGATTAAAATTTATGTTAGGTGCAAGACAAAAATGAATTTAAGAAAGTCAAGATATATGAATCACAAAAAATACAATATTGTGTTTTACCTTAAATATGCTTACTTTGAAAATATTTTATACCACTTAAGCGTATTTTGTATGGTCAACTAATATGTCTTTGTATTAGGGATAGTTGGATATTTGACGGTGGAATAGAAAGAGTTAAGATGTACCCATTGAAACCACAAAATTTATAACTATTTATTGCCTCTACTTAGTAGATACTAGCTTTTCAGGAGCAAATAAAAACCCTTAAATAAGAGAACTGAATCTTTAAATTTACACTAATTTGAAAGCCTGGCAAGGGCTCTTTAGGAATCTCTTGAATGCATCCTTCACATCCTTGTTCCTTAGGCTGTAAATGAGGGGATTCAGCATCGGTATCACCAGGGTGTAGAAGACAGAGGCCATTTTATCAGTATCTAATGAGTGGTTGGTCCTTGGTTGCAAATACATGAAGAGAAGGGTCCCATAGAACACAGTGACAGCCATCATGTGGGAGGCACAGGTGGAAAAGGCTTTTCGTCGTCCCTCTGAGGAATGTATCCTCAAAATGGCAAGGACAATGTGGAAATAGGAGGTTAGAACAATAATCATGGAGAAAAACAAATTGGTCCCGGCAGAGGTAAACACTACTGTTTCTGGAATGTAGGTATCAGAACAGGACAATGCCAACAAAGGGACATTATCACAGTAAAAATGGTCGATTATGTTTGAAGAGCAGTATGACACAGAGAACACACAGGAGGAGACGGTCAGTGCTGTGGTCAGACTGTAGAGGTATGTGAGGGACACCAGCAGAAGGCAGATCTGCGGAGATACCACCACCATGTAGAGCAGGGGGTTGCAAATAGCCACGTAGCGGTCGTAGGCCATTGCAGCCAGCATGAAAATCTCCCCCACGATAAAAACTAAGAAGCCACCCAGCTGGGCTGCACATCCATAGTAGGATATGGTTTTCTTTGAAACCAAGAAGTTGACCAGCATCTTAGGGGCAATGACAGTAGAATCGCCAAGATTGATGATAGCCAAGTGCCTGAGGAAGAAGTACATGGGCGTTTGAAGCTGTGAGTCAACACTGGTGAGGGTGATGATGCCCAGGTTCCCTGCCACTGTGAGCCCATAGATCACCAGGAAAACAAAGAAGAGTGGCATCTGGAGGTCTGGGCGGTCTGAGACTCCCCTGAGAATGAACTCAGTCAGGTGGGTCAGATTCCCTGAGGCCATTTAATTTGTTTTTCTCATCTTTTAATGGAGAAAATGGAAGGAGGTTAATAGATGGTCAAGTTGATTTTTCTGGTTCATGCTGTTTCTTTTAAATCAGATTTAAAAGACTGTTTCTTTTAAATCAGATTACTTTTGTTCACAATTGGAAATGTCAAACCTTACTTGTATATCTCCCAATTTTTAACAAAATTCAGAAATACAAAGACCAGTTTTTCTAAAGATCAGTTTCAGCTTAATGAAACTGTTTTCCCAAGCTATTTTTAACTCTGTGCTAAATACAATTTATATTGGTTTTATATGTAGTAATTTACTATATGTATTGAAATTTTATTCACATAATCATATTAATTACAATATTCCCCAAATATATGTTTACATCAACACTCCTGCTTCTGTGTATGTTTCTAACTACATTTGAGAAGTTGATGAAACAGATGACTTCCAGTGACTTTCAGTTATTTTTAACTTTCTGCCAATGGCTTTCTCTACAACCTGTTTCTTATCAGCCTGGGGATTTTTATGTATCTGCATGAAATACTTGACTATATTGGGTTTTCCTTAACTATGTCTACAACATCATGCTGTTTCAGCTGCCACCAACAGACTGTACCTCAGTCTGTTCCTTCTCAGTGTTATTCAGAACCTGAATTTAAAAAAAAAATAATCATGTTTCTTCAGCCAAATAACTTGGTCCTTTTATCACTCTAACCTGTATCTGCTCAGACAGTTTTTTATTAATGTGTCCTGGCAGCCTCTCTTTTTTTTTTCCATCTTACAGCTGTTTCCTATAAAATATTTGAAGCTGTTTTGATATTTTGAAAAATATTACTTGTAGGTTTGATTTGCTCAAGCTTGATTTGCTCAAGCTTTTTCTTGCTTAGATAAACGTGTGGAGAAGACTGCTAACATTATTCACTATGTGGTGTACTCTGGGCCCAGAATGATGCTAGTCATTTCAATATAATGATCTCATTATTCTACAGGGGAGTCCTAGAAGATGGTTGTAATTATTTGTATGTCTGATAAGACAGTTTATAAGTTACACAGAATCTGTGTACAATATTGATTGATACTATGGTTTTATGGTTTTGCTTTATGTGTTTTGTTTGCTTGTTTGTTTGGTCACTTCATTGGTTGGCTGTTAGTCCACCAATTACTGAGTGTGTGATTTTTTTGTATCAAGTATTTATGTTTTTGTGTTGTGTGAATGTAATGAAATAATACACAAACACCAGTTAGTAGGGCCTGTTAACAATGAATGCAGAAAAATTGGCATCAGCAGGTCTGGCTATAGCATGTTTTAAATGATTTTCTAATGTAATTTCCTGTTTATGTCCTCGTAACCCATTCTTCCTCACTAACCAGTTTTATAGTTGAAATGTGAAATATTGAAGTATAATTTTCATATTCAGGTAACTGGGATACATGGTATCTGGCTATCTACTTAATGAACAAATCAGGTTGTATTCTCCCAAAATCTGATTATTTCTTAAGTCTGTGGTGTCTGTTTAATTAAAGATACTACATTCCATATTCCAAAATATGTCTGATTAGGTTATAGGACTATATTGCACTAGATATTCCATATCTCTTCTCCTACCACCACATCTGAAAAGAAATGCACAGGCGAGTTTATGATGGTAACTAGAGTGGCGATACTCACTTTAAACAAAACATTTCCTGTTTTTTTCCTGCTCATAAAGCAGCTCAGTGCATGTTTTACTCTTGAGACCTAGATACTCAATAAATATATCCTTAATATACAAAGAGGAAAAAAAGAGCACCGATAGTCATTGTGGATTCTGAGCTATGAATTCATGCAATTAACTTTTAAAAAACATATTTGCATGAAACATTACCTGTTATTAATTCCTTCTTCTAAAGCAATATTACTAATGTCAAAGCTTGGTAGTTTTTTCTCTTGGTAAGTATGCCACTGAAATAAAGTACTTTTATTAATTCAGGATGGTTTCAGATTTGTTTCTGATAAAGCTATGTTAGTTTTTTACACATATTTTTTCAAGTTTGCTTTGGAAAAGAAATATTTTATGAATCTATCAAAATAAAATGTCATAAAAAGAACTTTAAAGATGTACATAATGTTGAGGTGCCAGGGTGGTACCATTGGTTAAGCATTCAACACTTGGTTTCAACTCAGGTCTTGATCTCACGTTCCTGAGATCCAGCCCTGAGTGGGACTCCTTGCTTAGTGCAGAATCTGATTGATATTCTCTCTCTGCTCCTCCCACTCCTTCTCTCTATCTCTCTAAAATAAAAATAAATAAATAAATAAATAAATAAATAAATAAATAAATAATATACCTAATGTTAAGCATTTATATTACATTTTGGCTGAGAAATAATATTGAAAATATTTATAAGTAATCTTCTGAAATGATTTTAAGAGATGTTCCATTGGTCTCTAATTGTTTAATTTTGTCTTAAACTTATTTAAACCTGAGTTGTGTTTGAGATAAACTGCATCTTGACATGACCTGGCAGTGTCCACCAGCAACTGAAAGCCTTCTGGTTGACACCAGGGAACCTTTCCTTGTTAGATTCATCACCTTGGCAATGTGAACAACCAGAAGGAGAGAAACATTTTTCTTGATATTAAGCAATTTAGTAGGTCTTTCTTGGAGAAGAAATCTATTTCAAAGACATATAAGAAGCTTCCTGTCTGATGTAGAGTGCCTTCTAAAACATCAATTGTACAAGCTCTAAGGCAGAAACATTCCTCTTATCCTAATGAAAAATAGAATCCTCATAATGACTCTTTGTTATTCTGCAGAGATACCCATGCTGTTGTGTTTATCGGCAGGGATTCTGGGCACCATTGTTGGAGTCATTTCCCTTCCCTTCCAGTTAGCTATCAGGAAAAGTGAATAGAGCAGATATCAGTACAGTCCTGAGTCTGACTTGAATCCATAAAGCTCCCAAGATACTTGGTCTTCACATCCAGGATGAGTATTAAGTAAACTGTTGGGGTGAACCTACCTGACCCAGAGATCTGCTGAGACCCATTGCAAAGGTTCTGCACACTGAAGAGATTTACAAGTGTCTGAAATCCCTGAAGGCCCAACACTGAAGTAAACTTGTTTATGGATCCGGTCCCTACACAGGAAAACAGAAATTCCCAGATAAAGTTTTGATTCTCCAGGGAAAGAAAGACCAATTAATGAAGTCTCCACACAAGAATTATACCTACAGAGTGAAAATATTAGATAGCCTAGGGATGTACTTAGATTATTTTACTAAGTAGCAATCATGGGCAATTATTCCACTATTTGTTTGTTTTGAATTGTCCCCTGTAATCTTTTCAGAAATGTGGCTGCTGGCCCTGGGGTGGAGAAAATCCAACATTTGGGAAACTGGGGATTCTGGCCCTAATGTTCCCCTTTACTGTGAATATTGGGAATAGAACTGAATGCAAAGCTTCTATTCTCATGTTGAGAACAAGCTCTGGTGTATCTGCATAAGATAGAGATGATATATACCATAAACATAAAATGTACATCACTGTGAAAATACTACCGATTGTTTTACTGAAATTCTGAAGTTACCCATCATATTCCTGGTCATTTCCTAATTTTTAATTAAAATTGTTTGATGGAAAATGAAGTTTTCATATAATCTTGTGATCTTTTCTTACACATGTATACATATTATAATTAAACTGATAACATTTTATTTCATTTTTTGTGTGTGGAATTTCTTTTTTTTTTAATTTTGATAATGTATTTTATTAAGCTCAATATGTTCCAAATATCATATCCATACATAAACAATATAAAATTATTGATGTATTTTGCATTTTTAAAATAATAAATTTATTTTTTATTGGTGTTCAATTTGCCAACATATAGAATAACACCCAGTGCTCATCCCGTCAAGTGCCCCCCTCAGTGCCCGTCACCCATTCACCCCCACCTCCCGCCCTCCTCCCCTTCCACCACCCTTAGTTCGTTTCCTAGAGTTAGGAGTCTTCATGTTCTTCATGTTGAAATCCTTGTGGTTCTTACTAGAGTCCAAGTAACCAAAGGCAGCTTGTTACTTCCTCTGTAAGTTGTCACTTGTCTGTCATGTGGCTGATAGTCTTTACCCTGGTGAGTTAACAGTACTTCCATTCCTTCATCAACTCTGAAATTTCTCATCTGTTCAGCATCCCCATAACATTGTATTTAAAAAAATAGTTTTACACTTTCCATTGTTATTGGTACTTAATTTTACAGTTTAATCTCTTACTTAAAGCTTATATTTATTGCACAAGATATATTTTCCATTTCCTAAGTTCTGCGTGTGCTGTATAAAAACATACTTTGGTCAAGCAAATAAAATTCTAAGACGGAATAGGACCATTAGTAGATCCAAACTTTCACCTTTCAGGGTGTTTGTAAGCAGGGCACACAGACATATTCCTACAGGCAGACTGCAAATGTTTCCTTTATCTTCTCATAAGAAGATATCATTTGATAGTCCCAGACTTTTCAATGTCTGTCAGTGGTATAAGTGTGCAAAAGTGTTTTACATCATTTTACATTCACATTTCCCTAATGGCTATTAAGGTAATGTATATGGATTGGTCTAAAGAACTTTCTTTTCTTGTGAATTGTCTGTGTGTATTCTTTGTTCATAATTCTATGGAATTTTAGTCTATTATTTATTATTTGAACTAGATGCATAATTACTTTTATTTTCTTGAGTTTATTATTATTTCTTTTACTATATTTGTGATTATTTTTTTCATTCAGACCTTCACAATTTTATTTTTTTTAAAGATTATATTTATTTATTCAAGAGAGACACAGAGAGAGAGAGGCAGAGACATAGGCAGAGAGATAAGGAGTCTCCATGCAGGGAGCCCGACGTGGGACTCGATCCCAGTTCTCCAGCATCACACCCTGGGCCGAAGGTAGTCACTCAACCACCGAGCCACCCAGGCATCCCCAGACCTTCTTCACAATTTTAAAGCATAAAATGTATCTATTTTAGTGATTATGAGTTGCATTTAAAGATCTCTTTAATGTTGAATCATAAATACACACACAGTCACTCTTCATTTGCATGGTTTAGATATGCAAGGATAATGCTTATCAGTGACCATATTTTAGTTTTGTGCTTGAAGAAAGGAACCATGTGAATAGCAATGGAAAGAGCCTGTAAACAGGAGAAAATAAATGCAGAGATATCATGGTGGGAATATATGGTGATAAGAAATGTTCTGTATACTAACTGGTGAGTTGTTATTTAGTCCTTTAGAGAAATACTAATCCACTCTAGAGAAATATATTTAGGCTAGACTCTAATTCTTTCAACTTTTTAAAAAATATTTTATTTATTTATTTGAAAAAGAGAGAGAGAGAGAGAGAGAGAGAATGACTGAATATGTAGGGGGGAAGAGCAGAGGGAAAGGGAGAAACAGACTCCCTGCTGAGCAGGATGCTTGACATGGGGTTCCATCCTAACACCCTGGGATCATGAATTGAGCCAAAGGCAGAGGCTTAACCTACTGAGAAATCCAGGTGCCCCTAGGCTGGACTCTAATTCTAAGGAGAATGCCCTGTTGGAATTAAAGAATACAGACACTCCCTTAAGAAAATAGTTTTAAAAAAACAATAATTAAAGATTAATATATAAAAGTGAAAGAAGAGAGAACATCACAACCTAAAATTATCCTTGAAGGAGACATATCTTTGCAATGGCAATAATATCTACTGGAAAGAGGGCAAAGCATACAATAGAAGGGACTCTCTTTTGTACCTTGATTCTTGGTCCTGGGCACTGAGGAGTGGTGAATCTGCAAGGGCATCAGAGAGTGAAGGTCAAAGGAAAACAGAACTAAAAGCTGAACTGGGCCAAGCCTTCAAGGATCTCATAGGAATAATTGGACTTAGTTCTGGGAAGAGTCAAATGTGCCAGCCAGTTTTTTTTTTTTTTTTTTGAGGGTGAAAATGCTGCATTTATTTCTACAAAATGCTTATCAAAGTAAGGGGAAAAGTTCTCTGGCTTTGACAGGAAGTCTTTTTTTTTTTTTAATTAATTTTTATTGGTATTCAATTTACCAACATACAGAAAAACACCCAGTGCTCATCCCATCAAGTGTCCACCTCAGTGCCCGTCACCCATTCCCCTCCAACACCCGCCCTCCTCCCCTTCCACCACCCCTAGTTCGTTTCCCCGAGTTAGGAGTCTTTATGTTCTGTCTCCCTTCCTGATATTTCCCAACATTTCTTCTCCCTTCCTTTATATTCCCTTTCACTATTATTCATATTCCCCAAATGAATGAGAACATACACTGTTTGTCCTTCTCCGATTGACTTATTTCACTCAGCATAATACCCTCCAGTTCCATCCACGTTGAAGAAAATGGTGGGTATTTGTCGTTTCTAATTGCTGAGTAATATTCCATTGTATACATAAACCACATATTCTTTATCCATTCATCTTTCGATGGACACCGAGGCTCCTTCCACAGTTTGGCTATTGTGGCCATTGCTGATAGAAACATCGGGGTGCAGGTGTCCCGACGTTTCATTGCATCTGAATCTTTGGGGTAAATCCCCAACAGTGCAATTGCTGGGTCGTAGGGCAGGTCTATTTTTAACTCTTTGAGGAACCTCCACACAGTTTTCCAGAGTGGCTGCACCAGTTCACATTCCCACCCACAGTGTAAGAGGGTTCCCTTTTCTCCGCATCCTCTCCAACATTTGTTGTTTCCTGCCTTGTTAATTTTCCCCATTCTCACTGGTGTGAGGTGGTATCTCATTGTGGTTTTGATTTGTATTTCCCTGATGGCAAGTGATGCAGAGCAATTTCTCATGTGCTTGCTGGCCATGTTTATGTCTTCCTCTGTGAGATTTCTCTTCATGTCTTTTGCCCATTTCATGATTGGATTGTTTGTTTCTTTGGTGTTGAGTTTAATAAGTTCTTTATAGATTTTGGAAACTAGCCCTTCATCTGATACGTCATTTGCAAATATCTTCTCCCATTCTGTAGGTTGTCTTTTAGTTTTGTTGACTGTATCCTTTGCTGTGCAAAAGCTTCTTATCTTGATGAAGTCCCAATAGTTCATTTTTGCTTTTGTTTCTTTTGCCTTTGTCGATGTATCTTGCAAGAAATTACTGTGGCCAAGTTCAAAAAGGGTGTTGCCTGTGTTCTCCTCTAGGATTTTGATGGAATCTTGTCTCACATTTAGATCTCTCATCCATTTTGAGTTTATCTTTGTGTATGGTGAAAGAGAGTGGTCCAGTTTCATTCTTCTGCATGTGGATGTCCAATTTTCCCAGCACCATTTATTGAAGAGACTGTCTTTCTTCCAATGGATAGTCTTTCCTCCTTTATCGAATATTAGATGACCATACATTTCAGGGTCCACTTCTGGGTTCTCTATTCTGTTCCATTGATCTATGTGTCTGTTTTTGTGCCAGTACCACACTGTCTTGATGACCACAGCTTTGTAGTACAACCTGAAATCTGGCATTGTGATGCCCCCAGCTATGGTTTTCTTTTTTAAAATTCCCCTGGCTATTCGGGGTCTTTTCTGATTCCACACAAATCTTAAAATAATTTGTTCTAACTCTCTGAAGAAAGTCCATGGTATTTTGATAGGGATTGCATTAAACGTATAAATTGCCCTGGGTAACATTGACATTTTTACAATATTAATTCTGCCAATCCATGAGCATGGAATATTTTTCCATCTCTTTGTGTCTTCCTCAATTTCTTTCAGAAGTGTTCTATAGTTTTTAGGGTATAGATCTTTTACCTCTTTGGTTAGGTTTATTCCTAGGTATCTTATGCTTTTGGGTGCAATCGTAAATGGGATTGACTCCTTAATTTCTCTTTCTTCAGTCTCATTGTTAGTGTATAGAAATGCCATTGATTTCTGGGCATTGATTTTGTATCCCGCCACGCTACCAAATTGCTGTATGAGTTCTAGCAATCTTGGGGTGGAGGCTTTTGGGTTTTCTATGTAGAGTATCATGTCATCGGCGAAGAGGGAGAGTTGGACTTCTTCTTTGCCAATTTGAATGCCTTTAATGTCTTTTTGTTGTCTGATTGCTGAGGCGAGGACTTCCAGAACTATGTTGAACAGCAGTGGTGAGAGTGGACATCCCTGTCTTGTTCCTGATCTTAGGGGAAAGGCTCCCAGTGCTTCCCCATTGAGAATGATATTTGCTGTGGGCTTTTCGTAGATGGCTTTTAAGATGTCGAGGAAAGTTCCCTCTATCCCAACACTCTGAAGGGTTTTGATCAGGAATGGATGCTGTATTTTGTCAAATGCTTTCTCTGCATCTAATGAGAGGATCATATGGTTCTTGGTTTTTCTCTTGCTGATATGATGAATCACATTGATGGTTTTACGAGTGTTGAACCAGCCTTCTGTCCCAGGGATAAATCCTACTTGGTCATGGTGAATAATTTTCTTAATGTGTTGTTGGATCCTATTGGCTGGTATCTTGTTGAGAATTTTTGCATCCATGTTCATCAGGGATATTGGTCTGTAATTCTCCTTTTTGGTGGGGTCTTTGTCTGGTTTCGGAATTAAGGTGATGCTGGCCTCATAGAACAAATTTGGAAGTACTCCATCTCTTTCTATCTTTCCAAACAGCTTTAGTAGAATAGGTATGATTTCTTCTTTAAACGTTTGATAGAATTCCCCTGGGAAGCCATCTTGCCCTGGACTCTTGTGTCTTGGGAGGTTTTTGATGACAGCTTCAATTTCCTCCCTGCTTATTGGCCTGGAGAGGTTTTCTATTTCTTCCTGTTCCAGTTCTGGTAGTTTGTGGCTTTCCAGGAATGCGTCCATTTCTTCTAGATTTCCTAATTTATTGGCGTACAGCTGTTCATAATATGTTTTTAAAATCGTTTGTATTTCCTTGGTGTTGGTAGTGATCTCTCCTTTCTCATTCATGATTTTATTAATTTGAGTCTTCTCTCTCTTCTTTTTAATAAGGTTGGCTAATGGTTTATCTATCTTATTAATTCTTTCAAAGAACCAACTCCTGGTTCTGTTGATCTGTTCCACAGTTCTTTTGGTCTCGATATCATTGAGTTCTGCTCGAATTTTAACTAACTGTCTTCTTCTGCTGGGGGTGGGGTCTATTTGTTGCTTTTTCTCTAGTTCCTTTATGTGTAAGGTGAGCTTTTGAATTTGAGATCTTTCCAGTTTTTGAATGGATGCTTGTATTGCGATGTATTTCCCCCTCAGGACTGCTTTTGCTGCATCCCAAAGATTTTGAACGGTTGTATCTTCATTCTCATTAGTTTCCATGAATCTTTTTAATTCTTCCTTAATTTCCTGGTTGACCTTTTCATCTTTTAGCAGGATGGTCCTTAACCTCCACGTGTTTGTGGTCCTTCCATACTTCTTGTTGTGATTAAGTTCTAATTTCAAGGCATTATGGTCTGAGAATATACAGGGGACTATCCCGATATTTTGGTATCGGTTCAGACCCGATTTGTGACCCAGTATGTGGTCTATTCTGGAGAAAGTTCCATGTGCACTTGAGAAGAATGTGTATTCAGTTGAGTTAGGATGTAAAGTTCTGTAGATATCTGTGAAATCCATCTGGTCCAGTGTATCATTTAAAGCTCTCGTTTCTTTGGAGATGTTGTGCTTAGAAGACCTATTGAGGGTAGAAAGAGCTAGATTGAAGTCACCAAGTATAAGTGTATTATTATCAAGGTATTTCTTCAGTTTGGTTATTAATTGGTTTAAATATTTGGCAGCTCCCACATTCGGGGCATATATATTGAGGATTGTTAAGTCCTCTTGTTGGATAGATCCTTTGAGTATGAGATAGTGTCCCTCTTCATCTCTCACTATAGTCTTTGGGGTAAATTTTAATTTATCTGATATAAGGATGGCAACCCCTGCTTTCTTTTGAGGACCATTTGAATGGTAAATGGTTCTCCAACCTTTTATTTTCAGGTTGTAGGTGTCCTTCTGTCTAAAATGAGTCTCTTGTAGACAGCAAATAGATGGGTCCTGCTTTTTTATCCAGTCTGAAACCCTGCGCCTTTTGATGGGGTCATTAAGCCCGTTCACGTTCAGAGTTACTATTGATAGATATGAGTTTAGTGTCATCATATCTATTCAGTCCTTGTTTTTGTGGATTGTTCCACTGAACTTCTTAAAGGGGAATTTTAAGAGTCCCCCTTAAAATTTCTTGCAGAGCTGGTTTGGAGGTTACATATTCTTTCAGTTGCTGCCTGTCTTGGAAGCTCTTTATCTCTCCTTCCATTTTGAATGAAAGCCTTGCTGGATAAAGTATTCTTGGTTGCATGTTCTTTTCATTTAGGACCCTGAATATATCCTGCCAGCCCTTTCTAGCCTGCCAGGTCTCTGTGGAGAGGTCTGCTGTTACCCTAATATTCCTCCCCATAAAAGTCAGGGACTTTTTTTCTCTTGCTGCTTTAAGGATCTTCTCCTTATCTTTGGAATTTGCAAGCTTCACTATTAAATGTCGAGGTGTTGAACGGTTTTTGTTGATTTTAGGGGGGGATCTCTCTATTTCCTGGATCTGAATGCCTGTTTCCCTTCCCAGATTCGGAAAGTTTTCAGCTAGGATTTGTTCAAATACATATTCTGGCCTCTGTCCCTTTTGGCGCCCTCAGGAACCCCAATTAAATGTAGGTTTTTCTTCTTCAGGCTGTCATTTATTTCCCTTAATCTATCCTCATGGTCTTTTAATTGCTTGTCTCTTTTTTCCTCAGTTTCCCTCTTTGCCATCAACTTGTCTTCTATGTCACTCACTCGTTCTTCCACCTCGTTAACCCTCGTCGTTAGGACTTCTAGCTTGGATTGCATCTCATTTAATTGATTTTTAATTTCTGTCTGATTGGATCTAAATTCTGCAGTCATGAAGTCTCTTGAGTCCTTTATGGTTTTTTCTAGAGCCACCAGTAGCTGTAAAATAGTGCTTCTGAATTGGCTTTCTGACATTGAATTGTAATCCATATTTTGCAACTCTGTGGGAGAGAGGGCTGTTTCTGATTCTTTTTTTTGAGGTGAGGTTTTCCTTCTAGTCATTTTGCTCAGTGCAGAGTGGCCAAAAACAAGTTGTATTGGGAAAAGGAGAAAAAGAGAGAGAAGGAAAGAAAAGAGAAAAAGAAAGAAGAGAAAGAAGAAAAAAAGGGGAAAAAGAGAAGAAAAAGAAAGAAAGGAGAAAAAAGAAAAAAAAGGGGTGGGGTGGGGTAAGCTATCAGAAATCAAGAAGAAAGAAAGAAAAAAAAAACACAAAACAAAACAAACAAACAAACAAAAAAAAACACAAAAAAACCAAAAACAAAAACAAAAAAAACCAAAAACAAAAACCACGGGGAGTATCTTCCGATTCTGTATACTTTAAGTCCCTTGACTTCCCTTGGAACTGGTCCGTCTACCTGGTCTTCTGGGGGAGGGGCCTGCTGTGCTGATTCTCAGGTGTTAGCACTTGGGGGAGCTGCTCTGCCCCTGCCTGGTGCAGGGCTCAGTGGGGGGTGTTGACCCCGTGAGGCCCCGGGAGGAAGCCACAGTGGGGGGGCAGCTCTGGGACCCTGGAGTCAGCCCCCGCAGTAGCTCCGGGGCTCTCCGTCTGCAGGGCCTGGGGGCTCCGGGGCGGGGCCGCTGATCTGCTCAGCTCCAGGCAGGAGCGTCCTCGCTGTCCTGGGCCCTCCCGGCCTCTGCCTGTCCCGGGGGGAGGCTGGATCCTGGGCTGTGTCCCGGCGCCCTGTGCTCCGGGGCCTGCGCTGTTGGATTCGCGCTCCCGCCCCGCAGCCCCCTCCGCGGAGCCGCCGCCCGAGCCCCTCCGAGCTGCTCCGGGTCCCGCCGAGCGCTGCAGCCCTTAGGGAGCTCGGCGCACTCTCCTGGGCGCAGTTCCTCTGTTACTGTCCCAGGGAGCCCGAGGGCATCCCCGCCTTTCTGGGGATCCTGCTCCAATTCCCCGGGAGCCCCTTTCCGCGGGGAAGGTTGGTGCAGCTCCTGCTCCTCCGGGACGGGGCTCTCCTGTCCTGGGGACACTCGCCCAGGCCTCAGCCCGGCTCCTCGCGGGGCCCCTCCCCCTTGGAGGCCTTTTGTGTCTTTATTTCTTTTTCCCCGTCTTCCTACCTTGATAGAAGCGCGAACTCTTCTCACTGTAGCGTTCCGGCTGGTCTCTCTTTAAATCTCAGGCCGAATTCGTAGATTTTCAGGATGACTGGATGGTTTTCTAGGTAATTTGTTGAGGACAGGTCTGTGCCAGCCAGTTTTGCCTTACTTTCCAAATTGTACTTCTTTTTGTCATTCTTGAATGTAAGTGTGATCTGATCTCAATAAATGCTAATGCTTAGACTTTGTTTTCTTGAGATATTAAAGCATTTTTTCAAAAGTGATAAACTTCTTTTTTTTATAAAGATTTTATTTATTCATAAGACATAGGCAGAGGGAGAAGCAGACTCCATGCAGGGAGCCTGATGCAGGACTCGATCACAGGACTCAGGGCACACCCTGACCCAAACGCAGACACTCAACCGCTAATCCACCCAGGCATCCCAAAATTAAAGCATTTTATTGCCCATGCTCTGTAAAAAATAACACAAAAGGGAGAAACACATCATCACAAATAGTGTGTCAGAAACTACAGGGATTTGAACATACTGCCTGTGATCCCTGAATCATAGTCTGGGACTAGACTGCTGCCAATGCATGGGTCTAATGATGGATCAGAGTTCTCTGAACTAGAATCTGAACCAATGACTCCATTGAAAGTGGGCTGGAATTATGTGAGATGTGGCTTTGCTACCAATTAGGTGATAGTTGATCAAGCTAGTCAGATATAGTGTTATTTATAATTGCAGATATTATAGTTTATACGTTCAGGTAATACAGAGATGGAAGAAAATAGTATACAACATTGCAAAGTAAAGGTTACATACATACGCGCCCATGTGTGCATTTGTGTTATACCCATTAGTAGCTTCTACAAACATATATGTGTGTACACATACATATATAAGTGTATGTGTATATACATATATCATCAGGAACATTTAAAAAGAAAATGAATAATATACATTTTCTGCATATGAAAATAGTATGAGCAGAGGATTGACTATGATCTTTATTTTAAAATACCTAGGGAGAAAAAAATATCCAAGGAAAGCAAGAATACATTAATAAGCTAAAACAAAACATTTTCATCATATCTTCCTGATATTGAAATGTAGAGAAAGCATCACTCATTTTTTAATTTAATTTTTACTGTGAAAATATACTTTGTTGACAAATCAATTTTTCCTAAACACTTTCTGCATTGCATCTTTTACATCTTTGTTCCTCAAACTATAGATGATAGGATTCAGCATGGGAATCACAATGCTGTAAAATATTGACACTATCATGTCATGGTCCAGGGCATAGCTGGAACTTGGTCTCACATACATGAAGAGAACTGTACCATGAAAAATTGACACTCCAGTTAAGTGAGAGCCACATGTAGAAAAGACTTTTCGTCTGCCTTCAGCAGAATGCATCCTCAGAATTACCAAGACAATGAAACCATAGGAGATCAGGACTACCAGTATAGTAGTTATCTCAATAAATCCCGCAAAATAGAAGAGCAGTAGCTGGTTTGTGTGGGTGTCAGAACAAGAAATGGCAAGTAGTGGAGGGATGTCACAAAAGACATGTCTAATTTCATTGGATGCACAGAAGGATAGGCTGAACGTGGCCACTGAGTGTACAGAAGCATGCAAAATGCCACCAACATGGGAAGCAATGATGAGTGGCACATAGACTCTCGGTGACATGCTCACAGAATACAGGAGAGGGTTGTAGATTGCTACATAGCGATCATAAGCCATGGCAGCCAAGAGAAAGCATTCTGTGGTCCCAAAAGTAACAGCAAGAAACATCTGTGCTGCACATCCAAGGAATGAAATGACTTTATTCTTTGACATAAAATCTACTAGCATATTTGGGGTAATTACTGAAGAATAGCAGGCATCCACAGATGATAATACACTCAGAAAATAGTACATGGGGTTGTGGAGCCGGGAATCCCCAATGACCAATGCAACCAGTCCTAAATTTCCCATCAGAGTAAAGACATAGATTGTTAGAAACAGGAAGAATAAGATGATCTGTAGCTCAAGTTTGTCTGTGAAGCCCTTTAGTACAAATGTAGTAACTTCAGTGACATTTTTCATGTTGACACTTCAGGGAAAAAACTTGAAGATATTCATAAAATAATCTATTCGCTAGAAAAAGAATAAACAATATTGTGATTCAATACTTTAACTGAAGGGAACATGTGTTATGCCCTCATATTTATTTTTTGGCAATGTAAAATTTCCCAGTTGTAGATCAGAAGACAATGACAAAATGATCAAATGTTCATACTACTTGCTGCAGAATCAAGTGGAAGATATGGGTGTTCACTCACTGGCTTAATCCCTTTCATTTCTAAAACAATCAGGTCAATGGGCTAATTTGCCACTGCATTTTATTAGCTGTTTTCATATTAAGTCACAGTAAACCACCACATGATTGGCTAAAAAATAATTTCCTTCATCTATACATGCAAAAAAGTGTATCAGTGTACAGACATTGGAATAAAATCTCAGCATTCTAGACCTTTCAGTCATTGTGTAAAATAATCAGTTATAACCTATTCACCTGTAGAATGGGAATGTTAATATTTATAATAAAATATTGGGGCAAATATTGAAAGACAAAATATGTTAATAAGATTGAATCTTCAAAATTATGTTAAACATAGAACATGTTAAATTATATTGGTTCTTTTTTTAAAGATTTTATTTATTTATTTATTTATTTATTTATTTATTTATTTATAAGAGGCACAAAGAGAGACAGAGACACAGGCAGAGGGAGAAGCAGGCTCCCTGCAGGGAGCCAGATGCAGGACTGGATCCTGGACCCCAGGATTAAGCCCTGAGCTGAAGTCTGATACTCAACTGCTGAGCCACCTGGCCATTCCTAAATTTTGTTGATTCTATAGAGCAGTAATATTTTGTGAGGTAAGCTGTAAAAATTTTCTACCTCTATAGGATCTTGAGTGTATCTGACAAAACTAAGATTTTTTTTTTTCAGGATAATAGGACATGATTGAATTAAGCAATTATATGACCACTTATATTTCATTCAAATTATTTCTTTTTTGACTGGATATATGGTTATAGGTTTTATTTCTGGATATCTAATTTCTATATGCTTTTTGACTCCTTCAAAAATGGGTGAAAAAGAAAAAAATTATTCTGAAAATCTATATAATATGTTTTTAATATTATTCTTATCTAGGTATTATTTATTACTAGTGAAATAACAACTGTACACTTATTAACTAAGAGTTACAAGTAAGCTGTTCATTAAAAAAACAGTAATTAAAATATAACAACAAAATGAATAATACACCAAGACATAAAATATTCAAGAGCGAAAAAATAGGAAAAAATGAAAAAAGAAATAGGACTCTTTCCTGGATAATCCTATTGTTAAAAAATCAGGAGTCAGACCAACATTTGAATCCAGAGTTTCAATTAGCCAATTATATTCACAAGTTAAAGGATAAGTTTTATTGAAGTCATTCTTTATTTTCTTTCTTTCTTTCTTTCTTTCTTTCTTTCTTTCTTTCTTTCTTTTTCTTTCTTTCTTTCTGCTTTCTTTATTTATTTTTCTTTTTTAATTTTTTTAATATAGTCACTCACATTGAATTTAAATCAGTCTTGAGAGTACATGATCTGCTGCAAATAAAAATGTATGCTTTATTTAAATCCATAATTTAAGTCAAGCTCTTGTTTCAATGCATTGACATGGATCCCATCAGTAAGAGAGAGAGCCATATAGTGATGGAAGCAGAAGGAACATCCCAACAACCTTGTGAAAAAGACAAAATTAGGAATGCCTCAAAAAATTGTCAGTATTAGTAGAAAACATTTTAATAGAGTTACTGGAAAAATTAAAGGCAAAGAAAACAAAAAAAATACTCATATAAAATAATCAAGAAAGCAGGTTTTTAGATTGAATCGTATGTATTAGAAATAAAAAAATATAGACGAAACAAATTAGAACCCACAAGTTATGTAATCCAATTAAATGATTATTTTGAGTGACTCTCATATTTAAAAATGCTTTTAAATGTATAATTTAATTAAAATGTCTCAGTGACTTGATAGGGCAAACTTCATATGTTTTTTATTCTTATTTTAAAAAGCCATAGGGAACAATATGACCTTAATATTTATTAAGTCAAGTGTTTATTTAGACAAGGGGTGAAAGAGTTTATGTATCTGAAGTAAAAGCTACATTCAAAAGAAATGAAATGCGAACTTTGATGAATATGATGAAATATATATATATAATTTTTTAAGTCTGACTGGGAGTTGCAAGAAGATCAGCCCCAATGCAATTTTTGACATCAGTTCAGTGATATGCCTTGTTCAAGACAACACAGGATTTAGAATCTGAAAGTGTGAATTCAATAGCCATGTTCATGAATAAAAGACCTGTGTGATGTTAGGTTTTCATTTTGAAGTTTACTTCTCTTCTGAAAAATAGTAACGTATTTTAATGATGAAGCAGACAAAATAATATTCTTCTTTCTTCTTTCTTTCTTTCTTTCTTTCTTTCTTTCTTTCTTTATAAATAAATAAAGGCAGGCAGACTCATTAAATGTATAAAGCAATAAATAAAACATACAGCAAATTTAAGATGGTCTTATAATTGAATGTTTGTAATCAGATGTACTTATTTTTAAATAATTAGCAAATATTGGGTCATGAAATTACTATTTTAAATAATCATTAAAAAATCAACATTTCCAGAGCCCTGAACCAAATATTTCATTCTTCAGCTATATATGATATGTTGTTTTAGTGATTTTTAATACACACTAAAACATTATTCTCTCAGGATTAAATCCAATGACTCTTATTTTCATTATGATTTTTTCTTACTCTTTAAGTCTGTATTATTCTTTAGAGAGTAAAGAAGTTTTGTCAATTGTGGGATCTGCTTATACCAAAAATACACATACATACATCACCATGAATTCATTTGTTACATTACAGTGGGCTTAAGTTTACTTGGGCAAATAAGATAGGGGAAGACTATAATGTTAAGAACTTTAGCTGGATTCTCTTGAAACAGGAATTTGACTAGATGTCCAAATAAAACTCATATTAAATATAAGTAAATGTCAGAATATATTGAAAGGACTCAGAGAGAGAAAATGACTATGATTCTTGAGGAATTTAATACAACTTCAACTGTTAAAATTAAGGTAAAGCCACCTTCAAAAAATACAATTGTATTAGAGGGCAGAAAATTCCAAATATATTTGGCTCAACATTGCAACACTGTTTGCAAAAGAGAAGAAAAGTAACAGCTGTGTATTGAACACCTGTGGTAGAAACAGACTTTGGTGTATTACTTTATTTCAGGCTTGGAGCCCAGATTCACTCTCATGTGCCACTCCTAGTGCATGCACTTTTTACTATTTTACACTATCTCCTGTTACACGATGGCTTCACTCTGTTAACTGACCTCACAAGCCACCTCTACTGGAATAAAATATGATTCTTTTTAAATATTTTATTTATTTATTCATGAGAGACAGACAGAGCAGAGGGAGAAACAGACTCCCCACACAGTCAGGACCCCAATGCAGGCACTTGATCCTGGGACCCTGGAGTCATGACCTGAGCCTAAGGCAGACACTCAGACGACTGAGCCAATCAATGCACCCTAAAATATGATTCTTGATAAATATTTAGATAATGTTTAAACTCCAAGACTAGAAAAACATTATGAAAAAGCAACAAATCAAAGTGGCTTTGACCTCACAGAGCTAGCAAAATAAAAAGATAATTGTTTTCCTCATCATAGCAAAATATATGCTCCAATATAAGTGAATAGGTCAAAGGCTTTCTTGGCCTCCAGTGATACATTTTCCTGACTGTTCTTGCTGCAAACTACTCTGTCTTCCATCAAAAAATGAAAGCAAGATTCAATTTGGAGCACTCTTAATTGTCTCTACAAACATAAATTCATTAATTTCTATTTTCTTTGTTTTATTTATTCACCTGTGCAATAGTAACAATCTAAAGGGCTTAGTATTGGGGATTTATAACATGTTTGACCTTGATATTTTAGATCCCACCTTTGAAACATTCTGCAAATGACCTGAAATTTTCTCTTACCTGTGCAACAGCAAAGTCAAAGTTAGATGCATCACAGATATGATTAACTTAGAGCGCTTATATTCACGAATACGACTGTTGTTGAAACCACAGGAGATGCCCCAAGGGGAATATGATCCAATTATCTTCTCGTTCAAAATACATACATGGTGATTTTCTCACTAATAAAAAAGAAAATGATTCTGGAACAATTCACTACATATTATTATTTATTGAATACATAGAGTCCTTCCATATCGAATTTATAACAATGCTTTAGTTTTGCATTTTCCTGATGATTAGTGATGTTCAGTATTTTTTATACTGGTCTGTTGGCCATTTGTATGTCTTTTCTGGAGATGTCTGTTCAAGTAATGTGTAAATATTTTCTCCCATTCTGTAAATTCCCTTTTCCCTCTGTTGATTGTTTTTTTGTTGTTGTTGTTGAGAAGATTTTTAATTTGATGTATTCTCACTCATCTAATTTTGCTTTTTTTTGCCTGCGTTTATGGTGCCATATCAATGAAATCATTCCAAGTCCAATGTCATGAAGCTTCTTCACCCATATGGTTTTTTTTTAAGGAGTTTTACTTTTGTGCATGGTCTAAGACAAGGGTTGGGTTTTATTCTTTTGCAAGTGAATATCCAGTTTTCCAACACAATTGTTGAAGTGATATTCATTTACCATTGTGTAGTATTGACACTCTTCCTGAAGATCAATTGGCTGTATGTGGGTGGGTTTATTCTGGGCTCTTCATTCTGCTGCATTGTTTTATGTGTCTGTTTTTATATCAATATCATACAGTTCAGTTGCTTTAGCTTTGTAATATATTTTGAAACTAGGAAGGGTGATGACTCCAGTGTTGTTCCTCTTGCCCAAAATTTCTTTGCATGTTCGAGGTCTTTTTTGGTACCTCATGAATTATAGAAATGTTTTTTTTTCTATTTATGTTGGTATTTTTATATTTTGATAATGATTGCACTGAATCTTTGAATTGCTTCAGTTAGCACGGATATTTTACCAAATGCAAATCAAGACTACAATTGGATATCACCTTCCACCTGGTAGGGTGGCTGTCAAGAAAAAAAATGGGGATGTGGTTCCCCATTAAGGGAAACTTGCCCACTGCTGATAGAAATGGAAATTGATACAGCCATTATGGAAAACAGCATGGAAATTCCTCAAAAAATTAAAAATAAAACTACCATATAATCTAGCAATCACTTCTTGGGATTTATCCAAAGGAACTGAAATCAAAATCCATGAGGAGCACTTGCACATTCACTGCAACATTAATCAGAATACCCAAGATATGGAAACAATCTTAAAATGTCTATTTATGGTAAGATAATAGAGAAAAAGTCATATATATATATATATATATATATATATATACACACACACACACACACACAAGAGAATATTATTCAACCTTCATAATAAAGGAAATCCTGCCATTTGCAACATGAATGGACCTGGAGGATGTTTGCTAAGTGAATAAGTAAGACACAGAAGGACCAACAGTGCATAATCTCATTTCTATGAGCTATCTAAAATAGTGAAACTCAGAATCAGAGAGTGTAATGGTGGTTTCCAGGGGCTGGAGAATGGAGGAAATGGAGAAGTCACAGTCAAAGGATACAATGTTTAATTATTTGTTAAGTAAGTGTTGGAATAGTGACTATAATTAATAACATTGTGGCATATACTTAAAATTTGCCAAGAGGGTAAATCTTATGCTAATGTTTTTACTATAAAATGAGAGCAACAAAGAGAGCAGAGGAAACTTTGAGATGTGAGGATATGTTTATGGCCTTGATAGTGGTGATGTTTTCATAGATGTATACTTATCCTTAAATGCTTCAAGTGATGTATATTAAATAGGTACAGCATTTTACATCAGTTATACCTCAATAAAGTACTAAGTATATATATGTAATAATATGTATAAGTTATATATATGTAACATGCACACACATACATATATGTATGTACTACATACACATTACATATATATGTATAATATATGGCATACAATAATATACACATATATAATATATGTATATGTATTATATGTCTATTTAATATATAATAATATATACATATAATATATGTATATATGTATATACAAATATATAATATACATGTAATATATGTATGTGTAATATAAAATACATGTAATACACACAATATATGTTTAATACTCTTTAGACATGAGATGTTATTTTATATAATATCTCTGACACTGGGTTAGTATTTAAGCTTGTTTGAGGCTTAGTTCTCTCATCTTGGCAATATAACTTATTTATGTTGCAATAAATCAATATACATGGTAAACTTTAAAATGTAAAATTACACTACATTTTTTGTAAGATACAGCACATGGATTTAGAGTAATCCAACTTCATTTCATTCATTATAGTTTTACTCTGTTCACATTATCAAGTGCTACATACAAAGAATAAAAGATAAACTTTGGGCTTATTGAAATGAGTATATTCAAAAGATAAGAAAAGTATGATGCCATAAGTATATGGAATAGAAGACATAGACATTGAAAGCTTGGAAAAACTCCAGAAGTTACACAATATTGTGATTCCTGAGTACTAATTGATGACATAGTTATATGATGTGGTAATATGTGTATATCTATATCCCTACACACACACACACACACACACAGCCCTTAAACCTGAATACAGAAATTTAACATTGGTAGACAAAGGAGGACGGTCAAAAATTTATTTTTCCTGAATTCTCCAGATGCTTCTGATGAGCAGTTGGATTAGAAATAATAGATCTCATTAATAATCTCCCACTTTATAGATAAGCAAATGAACTGTGGGATAGTAAAATGATAATCATTCATGTGTTTATCTGTTCAAAAATACTTCTGAGGGCTAAGTTGGGGAGAATCAGAGAAATGATGTTGGGGAACTATAAACAAGGATAGAAGTAAAACTAAGAAAAAAGGTAAAGTGGGATGTTGCAAGGAGGGTGTTGGGCATATTTTAGAGGTTGTGCAGTACATCTCTATGATGATGGTGGAAAAAAGTTGAATAAAGTGATGTAACATGACATTAAGAATTCCTTTTAGTGATCCTCTTGTAGCCATGGACAGACAACATATGTTACCAGACATCTGAGTAAATAGTCTACTAATTGGAGACTTCTGGTTTCTAGTTCTGTAGGTTAGGAGCCTGGAAGACACCACTCTGTTTTATCAACAAGTAAAAAAGCTGAACACACTAAAAAAATCAGTAAATCTTCCTGGATCCTTAAAGAGAAGGAAGCACAGGGCAAGCAGCGACCTCCAAGATTAAAGACACAGGCAAATATAGGGAGTCAAATCTTACCTGCACAGAAACTAGGGGAAGAAACACCCTAGGAACCAATGCCTACAGAAGAACACCTGAAGTATAACTGACAAATTGCTGAAAGTAGAGTGTGATCAACAATGAGACTTAAAAATTTCAGGGGTATCCAGACATAGGATTCCCCTTGCCTCAATATTGTGAAATTACCTTCAGGAGCTGACCAGGGTTCCCACAGTAAATATTGGAGAAACCACTCATATGCTTCCAACAGGAGGAGAAAGAAGGAACTACTCTGAAATAATGTCAAAGCTGGGCAGCCTGGGTGGCTCACCGGTTTGGTGCCACCTTCAGCCGAGGGTGTGATCCTGGAGACCTGGGATCAAGTCCCACGTTGGGCTCCCTGCATGAAGCCTGCTTCTAACTCTGCCTGTGTCTCTGCCTCTCTCTCTCTCTCTCTCTCTCTCTCTCTCTGTCTCTCATGAATAAATAAATAAAATCTTTTTTTTTAAAGAAATAATGCCAAAGCCTGTCTTCAGGAGAAATTAGTTAACCAGTGCCTAGCCTGCTGGGGTATTTATAAGAGCCTAAGTAAAGAGGAGGAGAGAAATACCCAACTCCAGCTTATTCTAGACATCCAGACCCACCCCAGGGGAAAGAATAAGACTAAGGAACAATTGTGAAGTTCACAGTCTGGTGGCACAGGCTCACTAAGAGACTGAGACCCAATCTTGAGACTATACAACATGTCCCCTACTCCCGCAACTAAACACATTGTAACTAAAGGTCCATCTATAGCAGTTCTTTTTACCCAGCACATCATGCCTGGTTACCAGTTCAAACTAAACCTCTTTGAAGACACACAGGCTTGGCTGGGATGTTCGTGTTAAATATCAGATTGGGATTTTAAAGCAATTATGATTAATATAGTAAGGATTATAATGGATCAAATTGACTTCATGGGAGCACAGATGAGCAATATTAAGTAGAGAAATGAAAATCTTAAGAAAGAACCAAAAAGAAATACTAGAAGGGCAAAAACCAACTGATGCTTTTAATGGACCTATTACGGTACTTGATGTAGCAGAGGGGAGAATCTCTGAACTTGAGGATATAGCAATAGAAACTTCAAAAACTGAAAATTAAAGAGAACAGAGATTTAAAAGCAAAACAAAACAAAACAGAATATCCAACAGAAAATCTCTCTGTGGGCATTTGAGAACGTGAATGTCACAGACATGTTCTGTTGTGTTGTAATTTATCCAGTGTGTGTGTGTGTGTGTGTGTGTGTGTGTGTGTGTGTGTTGTGGTAAAGGAATGAAGAAATATTTGAAACAATAATAACTGAAGATTTCCTCAAATTACTTTCAGTCACCAAGCCACAGATCCAGGTCTGGAAAGTTCAGAGGACACCAAGTAAGGTAAATCCCCTAAAAATTACTCTTTGGCATATCATTTTTCTACCCACAGAAAATAAAGAATAAATATTAAAAAATAAAAACAGAAAACTTCTGAAAGAAGCTAGCGAAAAACACAATCCAGCTATGGAGGAACACAGATAAAAATCATATCCAACTTCTCAGAAGGGATTCAAAAAAAAAAAAAAGAGAATGCAGTGAAATGAGAGAATAAAATAATAGGAACAATGCATTCAGTCATATATGCTTATGTATGTATCTTCTGTATATACATTCTTATATATGCTTATATAAGGGAAATGTATGACCAATAACAGAGAAAGGAGGAAGGAATTACAAAGCTAAATAAACATGCTCTTATCATGTGAGCCAGAGATCACATTCCTTGGTATTTAATCAAAGAATAAATAGGTTCACACAGAAACTTGCACACAGATGCTCACAGCAGCTTTATTTGTAATTGCCAGAATTTTATCTGGAAGCAACCAGATGTCTTTCAGTAGGTGACTGGATAAACTGTGGTACTCCAGACAATGAAAGATTACACAGTGAAAAAAACCCAAACAAACCAAAAACAAAAGCTACCAAGCCATGAAAAGATGAAAAGGAAACATGTGTTTTACTATGAGAAAGAAGCCCCGGAGCTGCTCGGAGGGGCTCGGGCGGCGGCTCCGCGGAGGGGGCTGCGGGGCGGGAGCGCGAATCCAACAGCGCAGGCTCCGGAGCACAGGGCGCCGGGACACAGCCCAGGATCCGGCCTCCCCCGGGACAGGCAGAGGCCGGGAGGGCCCAGGACAGCGAGGACGCTCCTGTCCCGAGCTGAGCAGATCAGCAGCCCCGCCCCGGAGCCCCCAGGCCCTGCAGACGGAGAGCCCCGGAGCTACTGCGGGGGCTGACTCCAGGGCTCCAGAGCTGCCACCGCCACTGTGGCTGTTCCTCCAGGGGCCTCAGGGGGTGAACACCCCCCGCTGAGCCCTGCACCAGGCAGGGGCAGAGCAGCTCCCCCAAGTGCTAACACCTGAGAATCAGCACAGCAGGCCCCTCCCCCAGAAGACCAGCGAGACGGACCAGTTCCAGGGGAAGTCAAGGGACTTAAAGTATACAGAATCGGAAGATACTCCCCCATCTGTTTTTGTTTGTTTGTTTGTTTGTTTGCTTCTTTGTTTGTTTGTTTTTTGTTGTTTTGTTTTGCTTTTTGATTTCTGTTTGCTTCCCCCACCCTGTTTTTCTTTCTCTTTTTCTTCTTCTTTCTCTTTTCTCTTTTTCTCTTTCTTTTTCCCTTCTTTCTCTCCTCTCTTTTTCTCCTTTCCCAATACAACTTGTTTTTGGCCACTCTGCACTGAGCAAAATGACTACAAGGAAAACCTCACCTCAAAAGAAAGAATCAGAAACAGCCCTCTCTCCCACAGAGTTACAAAATCCGGATTACAATTCAATGTCAAAAAGCCAATTCAGAAACACTATTATACAGCTACTGGTGGCTCTAGAAAAAAGCATAAAGGACTCAAGAGACTTCATGACTGCAGAATTTAGATCTAATCAGGCAGAAATTAAAAATCAATTAAATGAGACGCAATCCAAACTAGAAGTCCTAACGACGAGGGTTACAGAGGTAGAAGAACGAGTGAGTGACATAGAGGACAAGTTGATGGCAAAGAGGGAAACTGAAGAAAAGAGACAAACAATTAAGAGACCATGAAGACAGATAAAGGGAAATAAACAACAGCCTGAGGAAGAAAAACCTACGTTTAATTGGGGTTCCCGAGGGTGCCACAAGGGCCAGAGGGCCAGAATATGTATTTGAACAAATCCTAGCTGAAAACTTTCCTAATCTGGGAAGGGAAACAGGCATTCAGATCCAGGAAATAGAGAGATCCCCCCCCTAAAATCAATAAAAACCGTTCAACACCTCGACATTTAATAGTGAAGCTTGCAAATTTCAAAGATAAAGAGAAGATCCTTAAAGCACCAAGAGACAAGAAATGCCTGACTTTTATGGGGAGGAGTATTAGGGTAACAACAGACCTCTCCACAGACACCTGGCAGGCCAGAAAGGGCTGGCAGGATATATTCAGGATCCTAAATGAGAAAAGCATGAAACCAAGAATACTTTATCCAGCAAGGCTCTCATTCAGAATGGAAGGAGAGATAAAGAGCTTCCAAGACAGGCAGGAACTGAAAGAATATGTGACCTCCAAACCAGCTCTGCAAGAAATTTTAAGGGGGACTCTTAAAATTCCCCTTTAAGAAGAAGTCCAGTGGAACAATCCACAAAAACAAGGACTGAATAGGTATTATGATGACACTAAAGTCATATCTTTCAATAGTTACTCTGAACGTGAATGGGCTTAATGACCCCATCAAAAGGTGCAGGGTTTCAGATTGGATAAAAAAGCAGGACCCATCTATTTGCTGTCTACAAGAGACTCATTTTAGACAGAAGGACATCTACAGCCTGAAAATAAAAGGTTGGAGAACCATTTACCATTTGAATGGTCCTCAAAAGAAAGCAGGGGTAGCCATCCTTATATCAGATAAACTAAAATTTACCCTGAAGATTGTAGTGAGAGATGAAGAGGGAAACTATCTCATACTTAAAGGATCTATCCAACAAGAGGACTTAACAATCCTCAATATATATGCCCCGAATGTGGGAGCTGCCAAATATTTAAACCAATTAATAACCAAAGTGAAGAAATACTTAGATAATAATACACTTATACTTGGTGACTTCAATCTAGCGCTTTCTACATTTGTTAGGTCTTCTAAACACAACATCTCCAAAGAAACGAGAGCTTTAAATGATACACTGGACCAGATGGATTTCACAGATATGTACAGAACTTTACATCCAAACTCAACTGCATACACATTCTTCTCAAGTGCACGTGGAACTTTCTCCAGAATAGACCACATACTGGGTCACAAATCGGGTCTGAACCGATACCAAAACATTGTGATCATCCCCTGCATATTCTCAGACCATAATGCCTTGAAATTAGAAGTAAATCACAACAAGAATTTGGAAGGACTTCAAACACGTGGAGGTTAAGGACCATCCTGCTAAAAGAAGAAAGGGTTAACCAGGAAATAAGGAAGAATTAAAAAGATTCATGGAAACTAATGAGAATGAAGATACAACCATTCAAAATCTTTGGGATGTAGCAAAAGCAGTCCTGAGGGGGAAATACATCACAATACAAGCATCCATTCAAAAACTGGAAAGAACTCAAATACAAAGGCTAACCTTACACCTAAAGGAGCTAGAGAAAAAACACCAAATAGATCCTACACCCAGAAGAAGAAGAGAGTTAATAAAGATTCAGCATAACTCAACGAAATCGAGACCAGAAGAACTGTGGAACAGATCAATAAAACCAGGAGTTGGTTCCTTGAAAGAATTAATAAGATAGATAAACCATTAGCCAGCCTTATTAAAAAAAAGAGAGAGAAGACTCAAATTAATAAAATCATGAATGAGAAAGGAGAGATCACTACCAACACCAGGGAAATACAAACGATTTTAAAAACATATTATGAACAGCTATACGCCAATAAATTAGGCAATCTAGAAGAAATGGACGCATTCCTGGAAAGCCAAAAACTACCAAAACTAGAACAGGAAGAAATAAAAAACCTGACCAGGCCAATAACCAGGGAGGAATTTGAAGCAGTCATCAAAAACCTCCCAAGACACAAAAGTCCAGGGCCAGATGGCTTCCCAGCGGAATTCAATCAAATGTTTAAAGAAGAATCCATACCTATTCTACTAAAGCTGTTTGGAAAGATAGAAAGAGATGGAGTACTTCCAAATTCGTTCTATGAGGCCAGCATCACCTTAATTCCAAAACCAGACAAAGACCCCACCAAAAAGGAGAATTACAGACCAATATCCCTGATGAACTTGGATGCAAAAATTCTCAACAAGATACTAGCCAATAGGATCCAACAGTACATTAAGAAAATTATTCACCATGACCAAGTAGGCTTTAGCCCTGGGACACAAGGCTGGTTCAACACTCGTTAAACAATCAATGTGATTCATCATATCAGCAAGAGAAAAACCAAGAACCATATGATCCTCTCATTAGATGCAGAGAAAGCATTTGACCAAATATAGAATCCATTCCTGATCAAAAGTCTTCAGAGTGTAGGGATAGAGGGAACATTCCTCAACATCTTAAAAGCCATCTACAAAAAGCCCACAGCAAATATCAATCTCAATGGGGATGCACTGGGAGCCGTTCCCCTAAGATCAGGAACAAGACAGGGATGTCCACTCTCACCACTGCTATTCAACATAGTACTGGAAGTCCTCGCCTCAGCAATCAGACAACAAAAAGACATTAAAGGCATTCGAATTGGCAAAGAAAAAGTCAAACTCTCCCTCTTCGCCAATGACATGATCCTCTACATAGAAAACCCAAAAGCCTCCACCCCAAGATTGCTAGAACTCATACAGCAATTTGGTAGCGTGGGAGGATACAAAATCAATGCCCAGAAATCAGTGGCATTTCTATACGCTAACAATGAGACTGAAGAAAGAGAAATTAAGGAGTCAATCCCATTTACAATTGCACCCAAAAGCATAAGATACCTTGGAATAAACCTTACCAAAGAGGTAAAGGATCTATACTCTAAAAACTATAGAACACTTCTGAAAGAAATTGAGGACGACACAAAGAGATGGAAAAGTATTCCATGCTCATGGATTGGAAGAATTAATATTGTGAAAATGCCAGTGCTACCCAGGGCAATTTACATGTTCAGTTCAATCCCTATCAAAATACCCTGGACTTTCTTCAGAGAGTTAGAACAAATTATTTTAAGATTTGTGTGGAATCAGAGAGGACCCCAAATAGCCAGGGGAATTTTAAAAAATAAAAACATAGCTGGGGGCATCACAATGCCAGATTTCAGGTTGTACTACAAAGGTGTAGTCATCAAGGCAGTGTGATACTGGCACAAAAACAGACACATAGATCAATGGAACAGAATAGAGAATCCAGAAGTGGACCCTGAACTTTATGGTCAACAAATATTCCCCAAAGCAAGAAAGACTAACCACTGGAAGAAAGACAATCTCTTCAATAAATGGTGCTGGGAAAATTGGACATCCACATGCAGAAGAATGAAACTAGACCACTCTCTTTCACCACACACAAACATAAACTCAAAATGGATGAAAGATCTAAATGTGAGACAAGATTCCATCAAAATCCTAGAGGAGAACACAGGCAACACCCTTTTTGAACTTGGCCACAGCAACTTCTTGCAAGATACACCTCTAAAGGCAAGGGAAACAAAAGCAAAAGTGAATTATTGGGACTCTTTAAGATAACAAGCTTCTGCACAGCAAAACAAACAGACAAGAAAGCTAAAAGGCAACCTACAGAATGGGAGAAGATATTTGCAAATGACATATCAGATAAGGCCTAGTATCCAAGATCTATAAAGAACTTATTAAATTCAACACCAAAGAAACAAACAATCCAATCATGAAATGGGCAAAAGACATGAAGAGAAATCTCACAGAGGAAGACCTAGACATGGCCAATACCCACATGAGAAAATGCTCTGCATCACTTGCCGTCAGGGAAATACATATCAAAACCACAATGAGATACCACCTCACCCCAGTGAGAATGGGGAAAATTAAGTCAGGAAACCACAAATGTTGGAGAGGATGTGGAGAAAAGGGAACCCTCTTACACTGTTGGTGGGAATGTGAACTGGTGCAGCCCCTCTGGAAAACTGTGTAGAGGTTTCTCAAAGAGTTAAAAATAGACCTGCCCTACGACCTAGCAATCGCACTGTTGGGGATTTACCCCAACAATACAGATGCAATGAAACGCCGGGACACCTACACCCCATGTTTCTAGCAGCAATGTCCACAATAGCCAAACTGTGGAAGGAGCCTCGGTGTCCATCGAAAGATGAATGGATAAAGAAGATGTGGTTTAGGTATACAATGGAATATTCCTCAGCCATTAGAAATGACAAATACCCACCATTTGCTTCAACGTGGATGGAACCGGAGGGTATTATGCTGAGTGGAATAAGTCAATGGGAGAAGGACAAACATTATATGGTCTCATTCATTTGGGGAATATAAATAACAGTGAAAGGGAATAGAAGGGAAGGTAGAAGAAATGGGTAGGAAATATCAGAAAGGGAGACAGAACATAAAGACTCCTAACTCTGGGAAACGAACTAGGGGTGGTGGAAGGGGAGGGAGGAGGGCGGGGGGTGGGGGTGCATGGGTGACGGGCACTGAGGGGGGCACTTGACGGGATGAGCACTGTGTGTTATTCTGTATGTTGGCAAATTGAACACCAATACAAAATAAATTTATTATTAAAAATTGAAATGCTACTTGCTGGATGATTCCAACAGTATAATATTGTGGAAAAGGCAAAACTCTGCACACAGTAAAATGATCAGTGGTTGTCAGGGATTTGGAGAGGGAAGATGAAGAGGCCGAGCACAGAGGAATTTGGGGGCGCTAAAAACACTCTGTGTAAGACTATAATAATTAATTCATGTCTATACATTGTTTTCAGATTCATAGAATATACACCAGGAATGAACCCTAAGGTAAATGGTGGACTATGGGTAGCTATGATGTGTCAATGCATGCATGAGGATAAGAGGTATTTGGGAAATCTCTTAATTTTGCTATGACTCTACAACTGCTCTAAAAAATTAAATCCAAAATAAAAAAAATAAAAGATAAAGAAAGAACCTGAATAAGGGGGAAGAAAATACTATAATTTTTTATTAATAAACAGAGAAGTTCCTCCAAAACACTTCCTAAAAATGAAATATAAATGCAACGGCAAAAGACAAAGATGAAAAACAGAAGATCTCTATTAATCCCACAGTAAAGATTTTTAAAGTGTTAAATCACCTCAAACCATCAGAATAATATCAAAATCAGCACTTTCACCAAGCACAGGGTTAACATGGAAAAGGAACTATTAAAAGGATCTATGATACATAGAACCTAGGAATTTTGAAAACATGTCACAAGAAAGAGAGGATGATTTGCTGGGTGGTAATCCCAGCAAAATCAAGCTGGTGAAATGGGAAAGTCTTTATATGCCCCAACTTGCAGATGTAAGACTTCCCTACAACCATCCAGGATCAATCAGATGTCCCAAATAGACCATAGGAGACCAAAATTATTACTGCTCTAGATCATTGAGGATCTCAGAAATGTGCAGTACATATTCCCTTCCAAAAGAACAGTGCTTTACCTTGAGAAATAAAATGCTGAAAGTCATTGAAGAGGGTTGAATTGCTGGGGAGGAAAGTTTAAAATGAGAGAGGGGGTTTCTGAAAGATGTAGGTCTCAGAAAGTACTTCTACAGCAACATATAATGTGTAAAGTACCACTTTGGAAAATAGCTTCAGGTAGAGGTGTTAATGAATTAGGCTTAGCTCTGAGACTTAAGTTAGTTACACAATAAGAATATTTCAAGACTATAAAAACATGCCCAAGATTCCTTGAGCACAAAACTTGAAAAGCTACCTGATATCTCATATATACATATGAGATATATACATATGAGATATACATATATACATGAGATATACATATCTCATATGTATATACATATATACACATACATATATACATATATACGTATATGTATACGTATATACATATAAGGGAATATATATATGTATACTCAAAATGCCCATCATATCTAAACATGAGGGGAAAGGCAGCTAAAAGGATTAATGTCATATTATAGAGTTGACCTTTGAACAACGTGGAGACTAGACCTGCCACTCCCAGTCGAAAATCTGTCTGTAACTTCATCTCTCAAACTACTCATAGCCTACTGTTGACCAGAAGTCTTATTGACAACATAAACAGTTTATTAACACACATTTTATGTTATATATAATATACTGTATTTTTATAATAAAGTAAGCTGGAACAAAACCAAAAAAATGTAATTAATAAAATCATAAAGGGGGTTCCCTGTGTGGCTCAGCGGTTTAGCGCCTGCCTTCAGCCCAGGGCGCGATCCTGGAGTCCCGGGATGGAGTCCTGCATTGGGCTCCCGGCATGGAGCCTGCTTCTCCCTCTGCCTGTGTCTCTGCCTCTCATTCTCTCTCTCTATTTCTAACATGAATAAGTAAATAAAAAATCTTTAAAAAAATAAAAATAAAATAAAATAAAATCATAAAGATGAGAAAATACCTTTACAGTACAGTACTGTATTTATCGAAAGAAATCCAGGCATACTTCAAATCTACATTGTTCAAAGGTTAATCGTAGTATGAAGGAATAATGTGTGGCAGAATAAAAATAAAGTGTTCCAAAGTTACTGAAATCAGGGGCACCTGGGTGGCTCAGTGGGTTAAGCATCTAATTCTTGATTTGAGTTAGGTAATGATGTCATGGGTCTTGGGATCAAGCCCCACATCATGCTCCACACTCAGAGCAGGTCTGCTTGAAGATTCTCTCCTTCTGTCTCTCACCTCACGCACACAACACACTCTTTCATAAATAAATAAATAAATAAATAAATAAATCTTTAAAAACAAAAACTAAAAACCCCAAAGTTACTAAAATCAGATAATAAAGTAAGACTATAGAACAAGCAAACTAATATGGTAATTCAATATCCTAGAATAATGTTAAAGAAGTTTTAAAATAATATTGAAAGTTTTATCAAAATACTACAGTATATTAGTAAATTACAATGAAAGTCTAGATTTCAGGAGGATTTGAAAACATGAGTAAGAAAACACAGAAATTAACTAGAAATAAATCATAAATCAAGAATAATTTAGTAAAATACAATAGTAAATGCATTCTATTCGCTCTTTTCATATTTCTTAAGAAATGATCTCCATGCCAACAGAAGACTTGGACCCACAACCCAAAGATCAAAAGTCTGAGCCAGTCATGCCCTCCTCACTATTTTTGTACTAAATCACATTAAAACCTCAGTGATTGGCTAAAAAAATATTACCTCTGACATTCAAACACATGATATAGTATCAGTTATTATTATACTTTTAAACGTGACTCATTCTGGTAGGTATATAGTATCAGACCATATTATTGCATTAAATTGCATGTTTTTCCCTAATGTCAAATGGTGTTTAACTTTTTCATGGGCTTAGATACCATCTGTGTGTCTTCTGTGGTACATGTTTGTTCAAATATATTGCCCTTTTGTTGTGGTGGTTTTAGTTTTGTTTTATTTTAGATATTTTCATATATTCTGGATATAGAGTCTTTATTGGGTAACTGTTCAAATATTTTGTATATGCATATGGTTTGTTTATTTCCAACAATGTCTTTCACAGAACAGAAGATTTTAATTCTGATGAGCTATGTTATCATTTTTTCTCCCACAGATCATATATTTTGAGATTTATCTAAAAATCTGTGACTAACCCATAGTCACACAGATGCCCAAGTTTTCTCAAAATGTATAGAATAGGATTTATATTCAAGTGTAAAATTCATTTTGAGAAAAATTTTATATATGGTGAAAACAATGAGTCAATGTTTCTTTATTATGGCATAAGATTATTCTACAAATTAAACATCATTAAAAAATATTACCCTTCCTCCATAGATTTTTCTTAGCAATTTTGACAAAAATAGATTGAGCATACCTGGGCAAATCTATTTCTTAACATTATTCTGTTGCATTGGCATAGAGGTCTTTTCAATATCTCTGATTCCTTAGCTTGATGTGTGTGAATATTCCAATTTCATTCTTCTTTTTTATGATTTTATTTATTCATGAGAGACTCAGAGAGAGAGAGAGAGAGAGAGAGAGAGAGAAGCAGAGACACAGGCTCTAGGCAGGGAGCCTGATGTGGGACTCGATCCCAGGTCTCCAGGATCATGCCCTGGGCTGAAGGTGGTGCTAAACCACTGAGCTACCTGGGCTGCTCCCAATTCTATTCTTTTCAAAACCTCTTCCTCTTCAAAAATTTTTATTTATTTATTTATTGATTGATTGATTGATTTAGAGAGCATGCTCATAAGTGGGGAGAGGGGAGAGGGGGAGGGAGAGAGAGAGAATCACAGGCAGACTCTTCACTGAGCACAGAGCCTGATGGAGGGCTCCATTCCACAATCCTAAAATCATAATATGAGCCAATATCAAGAGTCAGATGCTTAACCAACTGAGCCACCCAGGTGCTCCTCATCTTTTATATAAATTATAGAATTAGGGGGTCAATTACTTCTTTAAAAACTATTTTATTTATTTATTCATGAGAGACACACAGAGAGAAGCAGAGACACAAGCAGAGGGAGAAGCAGGCTCCATGCAAGTAGCCCAATGTGGGATTCCATCCCAGGACTCTGGGATCTGAGCTGAAGGCTCAACCTTCAACCACTGAGTCACCCAGGCATCCCAGGGGGTCAGTTTCTGCAAAAATACTTTTCTAATTATAACTAGAGTTTCACTGAATCCATAGGTCAATTTCAGATGGTATCAATTTTTCTCAGTGGCCAGCATTATCCTTTATTTTTTTTGTTTGTTTTATATTCCAATTCCATAAGTAATGTTCCCTGTCTAGTAACTTGCAATCTCTGAGTGGCACTTAGACATACATATATTTTCTACAGCTTTTCTAATTTCTTATGTACAGAGTTACTAGTCTATATTTAGTACATAAGATCTCAAACAGAAGACAAAACCCTATACAACCTGAAATGATTGACCTTTACCTCTGCCATTTTTCTCTAACATAGAATATTACCATTTTTTATATACTGACCCTTATCTCCTGTCAATAATTTCTATTCACGTATTCCTGTCTTTTCTTTCATATTTGACTCTCAATGAGTTTGAATCTGTTTCTTAGGCCACTTGGAAGTGTAATATTTTAAAATGTATTAAAATATGGTTATCTTTATTAAATGATTATGAAGTCTGATATAGGTTATGCTTTCATATTATTTCATTATGTCCATGTTTATATTATTTTTTTAGAAATAAATTTTTTAAGTAATCTCTTAAATTATCTTAACCCACAACCCCAAGAACAAGAATCACATATTCCACTGACTGAACCAGCCAGCACCTCGATGTTTATATGGTTTTGAGGGAAGTAAACAGGTTATATATTTCCGGGAGGTGGAAACTGGATTTCAGAGAAGTTAAGTCATCAACTCAGTGATATACAGCTCTTTAGTGTCACAGCCAAGATTATGTACTATTTTATTAGCTTTCTTTTACACTGAGGAATCATTTCAAACCAGAGATGAAAGTGCATTTATGTAATCATTTTCATCATGTAGTTCATTATCCAGAGCCATTCACTTGTTTACAATGAAAAAAAGACTTCATACTTTCCTGTCCCAAGAAAGAATTTGTGCATCTTCCTCTTGGGACATCGTGGTGAACTTTAAGAACTCGAGATAGTATAAGAATCTAAATGCATTATATTCATAGCATACTTTAATGGACAGTTTGTTTCCACAGGTAAGAGGAAGGTTTTTCATAACTTACAAAATGTTTTAGTAAGTTGACATATGAATTTGAAACTAGAGTATATGCCTCAATATTTGCACTTAAGAGAGAAGATTTGAGTTAGTTAATTCAAAGTTATATTAACAATTGATCATTTGCCTTTCAGGGAATAAGCAGGACAAGTAGAAAGGGCTTCCCACACGCTTTGGTAAATAGAGCTATAAATTAGAAATCGCTTTAATTTTCTTGATGAAAGAGTATCATCAATTTTGGGACAGTAGAATGAAGGGGCTATATTTAAAGTTTTATAAAAGTATTAAATGGAGAAAACATGACTATTAACCAGCTGTTGTGTATATACAACTTTGAAATATTCATATTTTTTTCTGATGGAGGAATACAAACAAATTTTAAATTTATTTTATATGTTAACTCACTGAGCTAGAAGCAAATTTAGGTTTTTCTTCTTCATGATATATTCAAACTTAACTGCTTAAAAAAAAGAATTCCAATGTGCAAGGATGCCATCTCATTGATTCTGTGCGATAACATTTCCAGAATTATGGCATCTCACAATGGAGTGGCAATTTGGTCAAGTGGAAATAGTGTAGAATCTAAAGTCAGAGAAATCTAGGATTGAATCCTGCATCTCTTACAAATTATGACCTTGGTAAGTTATATGTATAGTTAGGACTCCATTTTCTCATCTATAAAATGAGTTATTCACTAGGTTGTTATGTAGATTATGTTAGAAAATGTGCACAAAATTCTTGACTCCTAGTACGCAGTTAACGATATATAGTGGCTATAATCATAGCCTTCCTTCTTACTGAATTGAGTGTTTGTAATGCCGTTCCCATGGGTTTTTGGTACTTTATATTTTTTTTTACCACAAGTGCTGATAAACTGATATTACTTTTGTCTTCCAGACTGATCATGTTTTGTCAAAAAATTGGGATCTGTATTTTTGTCTTTCTAGCCTCTATCAAAGTGAAATAGCAAGACATAAACACAACCTGTTCTAATTTTCTTAAATATCAGTTCATAGAAATGCCTGCTCGAAAAGTAGTTTGGATGCAGTAGCTACACCTCACACTTTTTTTCTATCATCACCCCAGTTTCCTATAATAAAGTGGGTAAATGTTCTAAGGAGATATGACTTGGGATACCTTCATTCATAAACCACTTTCTTATTCTGCAGGCAATAGCAGAGACATCAAGGATTACCAGAAAATCATATTGACAAGTGTATCAGAAGGATTTGAGTAAATATATTATTATTATTTTATTGGCATGCTCAGAGGCAGAATCTAGTGACAGAAATGGATATTCAAGTTTCTGATAGCATAGAAAATTGGATTTCACTGGGTTTAATTCCTTTTTTAAAGATTTTATTAATTTATTTGAAAGAGGAAGTGAGTGGGGGCAAGAAAGAGAGAGCAGGGGGAGGGGCAGAGGAGAGGGAGAAGCACATTCCCCACTGAACAGGGAGCCTGGCATGGGGCTTCATCCCAGGGCCCCGGGATCACGACCTGAACCGAAGGCAGACACTTAACCGAATGAGCCACCCAGGCATCCCTTACTGTGTTTAATTTCAATACGACAGTATTATAATATATATTTAGTGTCATATAAATATATATATATATATATATATATATATATATATATATATATTTAACTTAAAGAAGAAGTACTTAGTTTCTTCTGCTTGGGACCCATTATAACTGCAAAATGCTTTTATTTTTATAAATTGATTTTATAATCCCTATTCATTTTATCAGAATTAAATAAAATTTGGAGGCCATATTTCATGTGTATGCATCTTTCACATATAATTAACAATTCAAGTTAATACAAAATATTTTTTTAATATTTTATTTATTTATTTGACACAGCACAAGCAGCAGAGTGGCAGGCAGAGGTAGAAGGAGAAGCAGGCTCCCCAGTGAGCAGAGAGTTGGTCTTGGACTCCACCCCAGGACCCTGGGATCATGATCTTAGTGGAAGGCAGGCACTTAACCAACTGAACCATCCAGGTACTCTGAAAATATTTTAATGCATCAGATAAATAAACACTTTGCAACCATATCATGCAGATGCAGTTGTACAAGGTATGTCTGAAAATTGGGGTCTATCTTAGTTATTCTTTGGAGTTACAAGGTAAAGTAACTTTTCCATGTTCACATTGTCACCAGGTGCTAAATCTGAGATTGTAATATGAAATTATATTAATTTTTAAAAATATTTCCAGCTGATTTCAAAAATTGATTGATTGACTGATTGATTGATTTGAGAGAAAGAGTGGGGTGGGGGAGGCGTAGAGGGAGAGGGACAAGCAGACTCCATGCTGAGCTTGGAGCCTGACACAGGCCTCCACCTCTGGACCCTAAGCTGATTCAGGTGTCCCTGTAATCTGAGGTGTTAGAGTTCAAATATAATGTTCTTAGTCTTCCACAATAGTCTTATCTCAGGCATATTAGTTGAGTAGAGGTTAAAATGGTCATGTCACTGACCCTTCTCCTGTGTATATCAGTCAACATGTGTTTTGTGATGGATGCCTTTAGCATATTTCCTGTTGGTACATTTTTCCAAATTTGCTTGTATGTTTTGTTTTTATTGTACTTGTTCTTATTTGTTTAATTCCTGTTTTGTGTCTGAGTCTCTTCAGTAAATATTTTCATATGTATTCCATGGATCAGAGAGAGAAAGGGAGAGAGAAGAAAAGAACGGGTTGGGAAAGAGAGAGAATAGGAAATTTTTAAACAGAAGTCTATTTTTGGTGTTACCTCTAAATGCATTAATCATATTTATACCATTCATTGATGTCTTTATAAACTTTTTTACTACTATAATAATTCAAACTTAACTATACATCATTTTAAGGTATATGTGTGTTCTTGTGAGACTTATGTAAGCTATCAGGATTTATTTAAAAAATCAGATTTTAACATAATTATATTTTTTGTATTGATTTTCTTAAGAATCCAATGAGCATTTTTGGGTTTTGTAGATTCACATTTATGATACTATTCTATGCGTCAGAAATATCTTCCACAGGAATCTCTGGAACATTTCTAAGAAAATAAAGATGTGGTTTTCTTTTCTAACAGTAGCCTTAGTTATTTATTCTCTACTTATGTGTAAATGTCTCAATATAACAAAACTGTAGCGTGTTTCACATTATGAATATAAATCATTTCTGAGTAAATTCAGTCTGGATTTATGTACTATGGATTTTCTTTTACTCTTTTTTTTTTAAAGATTTTATTTATTCATGAGAGACACAGAGAGAGGCAGAGACACAGGCAGAGGGAGAAGCAGGCTCCATGCAGGGAACCTGAGGTGGGACTCAATCCTGGGTCTCCAGGATCATGCCCTGGGCTGAAGGTGGTGCTAAACCACTGAGCCACCGGGGCTGCCCTCTTTTACTCTTTTAAAACACTTGTTGGTTATAACATGCCAAAGGAAAAACAAAAGTCAACATACTGAAATCTACCCCTAAATATGATGGATCCAGTAATTAATCGGGTTTCAATAAGAGATTTAGTCCGGATACAGTTGCCTCTTTAACATTTAAGTTTCTTTCATTCATACTTCACTTAATGAGTAATAGTATGATGACATAAAAAATAACAAAAAAAATATTTTATGGCAAATATAGTGACTTTACTCTGTTAGCAAAAACTTCAGAAACAATTCTATTATCTACTATCAGATGACATTAATCTCACAGTTATTTTAGAAACTCCTTAAGCAGCTATGATATATTTTTAAAAGTGGCCAGGATTGGAACACCTGAGTGGCTCAATTTGGTTGAGCATCTGCCTTTGGCTCAGGTGGTGATCCTGGAGTCCTGGGATTGAGCCCCACATCAAGCCCCAGATGTGCCTCCTTGCTCAGCAGAGAGTCTGTCTCTCTCTCTGCCCCTCCCCTGACTGTGCTCTCTTTCTAAAATTAAAAAAAAAAATGGTCAAGATTTCTTTTTTGATAGAAATATATCTAAAAAAAGGGGATTTTGTAGAAATAATCACATAAATTGAAAAACATCTCAGATTGTCATTAAGATAAAATTTGAAAAAAAATAACAGTATGATAGGCTAGAGGCCAAAATGAACAACTTAATGATATGCATTTTGAGGAAAAATTTAAAAAATTGAAGAAAAAAACACTGCTTGTTTTTATCTACAAATAAGGTATATCTCTCTGCAGAATATTGTCTGCTATTCTGTTCATCACTGATGTAGATGGAAACTAACGGAACAGGATAATTGCCAGATAAATGTAAAAAAACATGTAAATGGTTTTGGTGGAAAAGGTAGCCTTGGGGGATCCCTGGGTGGTGCAATGGTTTAGTGCCTGCCTTTGGCCCAGGGTGCGATCCTGGAGACCTGGGATCAAGTCCCACATTGGGCTCTCGGTGCATGGAGCCTGCTTCTCCCTCTGCCTATGTCTCTGCCTCTCTCTCTCTCTCTCTCTCTCTCTCTATGACTATCATTAATAAATAAAAATTTTTTAAAAAAGAAAAGGTAGCCTTGTATTTCAGTTGATATGTCTAACTTATTCCATTTCCTAGGCATCAGAAATATGTTAAAATTAAATAATTTCCATTGTATTTCTCATTCATTCATTCATTCATTCATTCATGAGAGACACAGAAAGAGAGGCAGAGACACACACAGGCAGAGGGAGAAGCAGGCTCCATGCAGGGAGCCCAATGTGGGAATTGATCCCGGGACTCCAGGATCACACCCTGAGCCAAAGGGCAGATGCTCAACTGCTGAGCCACCCAGGTGTCCCTCATTTATTTATTTTTTAAATATTTATTTATTTATTTATTTATTTATTTATTTATTTATTTATGAGAGAGAGAGAGAGAGAGAGCAGTCCTGCTTGAATAGGGAGAGGGGTGGAGGGAGCCAGTCTTCCAGCAGACTCCCCACTGAGCACAGAGCACAGTGCAGGGCTCCATCCCACTACCAATGAGATCCTGATCCAACCAAAAGTCGGATGCTTAACCAACTGAGCCACCCAGGCACCCCTAGTATTTCTCATTTAAATTCAACCCAAGTTTGTGATGGAAGTGTACTTGCTCCCATTTTAACTGTTAAAAATATTTTAAAAAGTACTTTCTTACATACTATAGCAAATCCAGAACTAGTACTCAGATGTGTGCTTTCCACCATAATATTTTGAGACTAAATATTTCCTAAGTTTGTTTATCATTCTAAATTTTAACATTATGTGATATGCAAAAATACAGTAAAGAGTTGAATAGAAAATGAATTAGACAATAAGCCATTTAAAAGGATATTTATGGCTTGATAAATATAATCAATGGCTGAATAAAATCATTTCTTTTATTTAACAGCAAAATGCAACCATGTGGGACCAACATCTTTATCACTGCCTATTTTATCACTGCCAAGGAAATCATTATACCCTGCTAAGAAACAAATATGAAGATAGAATTGGGTGGACCCTATTTTCACAAGATACTGCCTTTAGTACCTATAAATAAAAAGTGAAATGCCAGGATTTCCATCAGATTTAGATTTATACAGGATTCAGATGAAAAATGTGACTGAGGCCACCATGTTTATATTGATGGGCTTCACAGATGATTTTGAGATGCAGGTCTTCCTATTTTTACTATTTCTAGCAATCTATCTTTTTACTCTGATAGGAAATTTGGGACTGGTTATATTGGTCATTGGGGATTCTCGGCTCCACAACCCCATGTATTATTTTCTGAGCGTTTTATCATTCCTGGATGCCTGCTATTCTTCAGTTGTCACCCCAAAAATGTTGGTCAATTTCCTAGCAGAGGATAAATCCATTTCCTATCTCGGATGTGCAGCACAGATGCTTCTCTTCGTTACTTTTGGAACCACAGAATGCTTTCTCTTGGCTGCCATGGCTTATGACCGCTATGTAGCAATCTACAACCCTCTCCTGTATTCCGTGAGCATGTCACCCAGGGTCTATGTGCCACTCATCGTTGCTTCCTATGTTGGTGGCATTTTGCATGCTTCTGTACACACAGTGGCCACGTTCAGCCTATCCTTCTGTGCATCCAATGAAATTAGACATGTCTTTTGTGACATCCCTCCACTACTTGCCATTTCTTGTTCTGACACCCACACAAACCAGCTGCTGCTCTTCTACTTCGTGGGCTCTATTGAGATAGTCACTATCCTCATTGTTCTGATCTCCTATGGTTTCATTCTCTTGGCCATTCTGAACATTCATTCTGCCGAGGGGAGGCGGAAAGTCTTTTCTACGTGTGGTTCTCACCTAACTGGAGTGTCAATTTATCATGGAACCATCCTTTTCATATATATGAGACCAAGCTCCAGTTATGCTTTGGAGCATGACATGATAGTGTCAATATTTTACACGATTGTGATTCCCATGCTGAATCCCATCATCTACAGTTTAAGGAACAAAGATGTAAAAGAGGCGATGAAGAAATTGTTTATGAGAAATTGGTTCTTAAGTAAAACACATAATTAGCATTGAGTAAATCTGCAAAGTGTTGCTTATCAATTTAGTCTCTGTGCTTAGAAACTAAAGAAAGTATCTTGGTTTCAGTGAATAGTGCTGTTTGTACATCCTAGCATATTTCCAAATAAACCATTATTCAGCCCTCCAATACAGAATTTTACAAATATAGATAATTTGTGTCATCTCTGTACTTTACTGTGTTCAAACTGATTCATATTAATTATTTGTTGATGTAAGTGTATTGTCAATCACTGTGGAATTTTCACTCACTACTACTATAATAGCTTGTCCTCAGGATTGCATAGATTAGCATATTATCTCACTGCTCATAGAAAGTCTTTCACACTCATTATGAGGATACTTCTCCATTCTAGGGTCCCTGTGCAAGACATCCCTAAAGTTATTTCATTTACTTTCCATGTTCTTTCAGAATAACATCCATCTAGGCTTATGGCCATGACTTTTATATAATAAAAATTATTATTTTTATTTCATTATTATAATCTTTCCCTCCCTCTATTACTGTCCAGTCATAGAAATGATAAGATCCATTCTGAAACTCCAAAAGTTATACTGATACCTATTAGATAGTAACATTCATTGATAGTATACTTAAGGCTCAGGAAAGACAAAAGTAGAGCTTAGAGAAAAGCAACAACTGGTTAATTATATGAATATATGTGTATATAAGATGTATGTACACTGTATAGACTCCATATATATACATTATATATATTTTACACACATGCTTTATATATATATGTGTGTATATATGTGTGTGTGTATATATGTATGTATGTATGTATGGCTTGTGTGGATGTCAGAACAAGAAATGGCAAGTAGTGGAGGGATGTCACAAAAGACATGTCTAATTTCATTGGAAGCACAGAAGGATAGGCTGAACGTGGCCACTGTGTGTGCAAAATGCCACCAACATAGGAAGCAACGATGAGTGGCACATAGACCCTGGGTGACATGCTCACGGAATACAGGAGAGGGTTGTAGATTGCTACATAGTGGTCATAAGCCATGGCAGCCAAGAGAAAGCATTCTGTGGTTCCAAAAGTAACGAAGAGAAGCATCTGTGCTGCACATCCGAGATAGGAAATGGATTTATCCTCTGCTAGGAAATTGACCAACATCTTTGGGGTGACAACTGAAGAATAGCAGGCATCCAAGAATGATAAAACGCTCAGAAAATAATACATGGGGTTGTGGAGCCGAGAATCCCCAATGACCAATATAGCCGGTCTCAAAATATCCTCTAATGATGGAAGTGGTACAATATAAACAACCTGCCATGAGGTAGCTAGCAGATCACACCAGGTAATGGTGCCATATTGGGGCCTAAGTTTTCATCTCTGCCCCTGGCAGATTGGGTGGTCAGCAATGGGTTCAGACAAGTAAACCTCCTTTCATAAGGGGGTCTATGTGGCTGAGTTCACACAAACCTCATCCTTGCTGCTGCAGTCACTTCATGAACCCATTACTTGATAAGAGGGGTGGCTAGTGAAATAAGATGAATGATATCAATAGAATGAATCACCTGATCCACTTGATCATGAAAATCCTTCTCTGCTGAGGTCAATCTTTGGTGGGCATTGGCAAAGGACTCAAATATTCTCACATGTTTAACACAGAAAGGGAGATCTATCCACATACGTCTTGATCAACCTTCTGGAGACCAGTTGGAAAAACTGTACCAGTTGGAAATCATGTACTTTCCAAGTCCCTGATTATCCATCCAAACCACTGGCCACAGAACATGAATCAGTATGTAGTTGCTCATCTGGCTATTTCTCTTTCCCAGCAAAATAAACATCTGGTTATACTGCTCGATGTTCTTCCCGCTGGGAGGATTTTTCTTCACTGCAGTCTTTCAGGGATGTCACAGAATGAGGCTATATTGTTGCAGCTGTCCACTTCCTGGTGGTGCCTGCATGTCATCCAGAATAATTTGTAAACTAAGCCTGAGTCTTCTCTCCCTCTGTCAAATAATCATAGCGAGCTCCACAGAAGCCACAGATTCAGGCTAAGAGAGAGAAGAATTGTGGACCTCTGGTATTTGGACCGCTTCCTCATGTAACTTACCTGGACCTTCAAGGTGTGCTCAGGCAGGCACAATTTTGTATATAACCTTTCCATTTCATGATGGAGGGCAGCTGAGTATGCCCAAATTTATCAATGGTTGGGTCAGAAAAACACCTGGCTTTGAATGGGGAAACTCCGCTGTGGTGGTAAATTAGTGGCCATACTAAAGTGTTCGGTCTCTACTAATACCTAGTGGCAGGTTAAAATCTGTTTTACAAAAGAAAAATAGTAATCTGTGGAAGATGGGGGGGCTTTGCTTCACAATGCTAAAGTTCTATATGGTGATTCCTCCACAGGGGCCAACCAATAGCTCCAAACAGCATCCTTCTCTACCACTGCCACTCCAAGCACCAATAGACCTGCTAGATCATATGGTCCAAGTAGAAAAGAAGGTTCCACAGCATTGTGAACCTCTTGCAGAGTCTTCTTCCATCATGAACCTCCTCAAAAACCATCAACTTTTTTTAGGTCAGAGGTATATGGCTGGGGTAACACAACAAAATGAGGAATATACTGCCTTCAAGGAAGAAGTCCACTAGTGTGCCTTTTTGGTTATAAAAGTGACTATATGCAATAAACTTTCCTTGAACTTAGAAAGGATATTTGACATGCCTCATACCACTGTACTTTGAGAAATTTCACTAATGCAGAAAGTCCTCAAATTTTTGTTAATTTCCCTACTCATGTCATGTGAATATCTTACACATATGTCTAGAGTAGTTGCTACTTTTGACTCATTAAGTCCAATAAGTATAATATCATCAATGGAATGGATCCAGATGATATCTTATGGAAGGAAAGGGCAATCAAATACCCGTGAATCAAATTATGACATAAGCTGTAGGGTCAAGCTAGGACAATTAAGTTTGTTGGCTTTACTAGCTCAGAGAAAACTGTTTTTGGTAAACTTTATGAAACTGGATGAAGAAAAAAGCACTTGCCAGATCAATAGCTACACACCAGGTGCCAGGTATGTGTTAATTTGCTCAGGCAATGAAACCACATCTTGTCCAAGAGCAATGATGGCAATAATTACCTAGTTAAGTTTATGATAATTCTCTGTCATTCTCAAAGATCTATCAGTTTTCTACCCAGGCCAAAGAGGAGATTTGAATGGGGATGTAATAGAATCACCCCTCTTCCATTCTTCAAGTGGAACTAATGGTGGAACTAATCTCTCTCTTCCCTTCAAAATGCAATATTGATTATAGTTTACTATTTTTTTTTTTGTAGAGGAAGTTGTAGTTGCTCCCAGTTGGCTTTTTCCATCATGATAACCTTTACTCTACAGGTCAGGGAACCTATGTGGGGATTCTCTGAGGTCCTGAGTTGTTCTATCCCGATTAGACATTCTGGAACTGGAGAAATAACCACAGGATAGTCCAGGAACACACAGGATTCACTGTGAGATGGGCCAGAAGTACAACTCCACTGACCAACTGACCTCGACAAACCCCTGACTGTAGGGCCACAAGCACACAAACACACAGCAATGTTTTGGGTCTTCTGGAATCATTATAAGTCCAGAACTAGTGCCCAGTTGTTCTCAAGGGTCTGGTTGTTTCCTTTTCACCAATGCACAGTTACTCTGGTAAAGGTCCAGAGTCCCTCTGGAGAAGGCTTGGAGAAAGGTTAATAGTTCAAATTCCAAATTCCAAGTAGTATAATGGGGTCCTCCCTCAAGGGTATCTGGCCTCCCATCATTCAAGAGGTTCTAGGACTATAAGCTCCCAGAGTTCACCAGTTGACTGAGGGACAAGTGACACTGTTTTTGTGATTCAAGTTAGACTTTTGTTCACTTAACCCAGAAGTTTTATGCTTATACAAATAAAGTCAAAATTTAGTACTTATCTATTTCACAACTACAAATACAATGATCAATTTGCCAGGGCCATTCTTGTAAACGAGTAAGGCTGTTCTGATTGCTGCTTTGAGCCTGCCATTCTGGGGGTAACCACATCCCATGGTCTCTGAAGTTGGATGCCTCCACTTGGGCTCTGACACTCCAGAGTGAATGTTACCTATGCAAACAGAAATGAAGCCACACATCCCAGACTGGAAACTTCTTGTACAGGCAATGCAAAGAGAGAAATGAAAAGAAGCCTGATAACTTTAGGAAACTAAGTACACCTCTATTAAATAGTTTCACTGAAGAAAAAATTAATTAGGACAAACTCTTAAACTAAACATTCAATAAGATTGCTTTTGTAGGTAAGTATGTATAAGGCTTTGACTTTGACAATTCTCTCTTTTTACAAGTGTAGGGGCAGCATTTCTGAAAACATCCATATATTAGTGAAAATTAATATCTGAATAAAGAACATTTTAAAAAAATTTTAAAAAGAACATTTTAAAAAATTCTATTCTATTTGGAAATTAATAACAAATTTTTAAAGACTCTCAAACTATTCCACTTAAGTACTTTTCAATGTTACTGAGATATTTCTAAGTCAAGAAATGGGAAAAATCAGAAATATTGATAATAAAATTATGACTAACGTATGTGTGATTCTACAGACACACTATTCATTGGAAAATTGTACCCAAATGAGAAAGCTAAAAAAGAGTAGCAAAGTAGACCATTAGAAAGAAGAAATATTGTATTTATTTTTTCTTTTCAAGTTTTTATTGAAATTCTAGTTAGTTAATATGTGGTAAAATTAGTTTCAAGAGTAGAATTTAGTGATTTATCACTTACATATAACACCCAGTGCTCATCACAATAAATGCCCCCCTTAATACCCATCCCCTATCTAGCCTATCCCCCACCTGCCTGCCTCCATCGCCCCTCAGTTTGTTCTCTATATTTAAGAGTCTCTTATGGTTTACTTCTCTCTCTCTTTCTCTCTCTCTTTCTCTCTCAATATCTCTTTCTCTCTCTTCTTTTTCCTTCCCCTATGCTCATCTGTTTTGTTTCTTAAATTCCACGTGTGAATGAAATCATATGGTATTTGTCTTTCTCTGACTGACTTATTTCACTTAGCATAATCCCCTCTAGCTCCATTCATGTTGTTGCAAATGCAAGATTTCATTCTATTTTGATGACTTAGTAATATTTCACATCTTATTTATACATTCACCTGCTGATGGACATATGGGCTATTTCTGTAGTTTGGCTAGTATTGATAAGGTTGCTATAGATGTTCTTTGATTCTCTAGTTTTGTAACCTTTGGGTGAATATCTAGTAGTGCAATTTCTGGGTCATAGGGTAATTCCCTTTTTAAATTTTAAAAACCTATGTTAAAGGAAAAAAATAAACTAGGAAATCTAAAACAGTAACTAATATTTAAATGGAACATTCTATCTGGTTTCACAAGCATCCCTTCATTGAGTTGAAAAATGTTTTTGACAGTTTCTTATGTAAAATATTTATTCATTTAAGGAATATTTATTCAGCAACAATAAGTATCAGACAATATTCCGAACATATGTATCTGGAAAATTGATCAGGAAATAAATCATATACAAAGAAAATGAGGCTAGCCAATGGAAGTAAATTGTAATGATTATAATGTAGTCAATGAAATCCTCAGTAAGAAAAAACATTTTTAAAAAGGAGTCATGTGAATGGCAGCCAGGAAAGCCTTCCAAACAGAAGAAAAAATATGCAGAAATATGATGTGTGTGTGTGTGTGTAATATATGTTGTTGTAAGAGATTATTTATATTTGTATAATTAGGTGTTATTTAAACTAAACAATCCCACTTTAGGGAAATATCCTTAAGTTACTCCACTTCTAAGGAGATCATCCTATTGCAACCAAAGGGATTTAACACTTAAAAATAAATAATAATGATGATAAGAAAATGAAGGAGGCAGGGATGGAAAACCACAACTACTTAACAATTAATTAAAAATTAATTAACTTTGAAGGACACATGTCCTTGCAATGGAAATGAGGTCTATTGGAAGCAGTGCTAAACATGAGAATAGTCAGGATGCTTTTCTGTACCTCGGTTATTGGGTCTGGGCACTGAGGAGTGGTGGCATCTGTAAGGGTGTCACAGGGTGGCGGTGGTCAAAATAAAGCAGGGCCAAAGCTGACTGTACCATGTTAACAGGAAACCTCATAAAGATGGGCTGGGGCTGAGCATAACAGCCAGCTGTATCTTATTCCCTGCATTGTGCCTGTGTTTTGTCATTCTTGAGTTTAACTATGACCTTGATCAGTGCTAATGCCTACCTTCTGTATTCTGTGAGGAAAAAACATGGACTTAATTTCCACACTTTGAAATAACAAAAAGGGGAGAGATGCACTCTTACACTCAGTCTGGTAGTGACACTGGAAGTTTAAATACACTATCTGTGGTCCCTGCTGCCAATTCAAAGATTTAAGGATGGAGTAGAGTGCTTATATCAGGAGTTAGATGCCAGTGACCCTAGGGAAGTGGCTTGGGATCATCTGAGCTGTGGTTTTGCTATCAAGTGGGTGGTATTTACAGAAATTAGTAAGATGTAATTAGAAATGTTTTAAGAATTGTAACTATAGGAGACTATCGAGTTTGACTCATATGAGGATGAAAGGTAATACTACACATTTTGAAATAAAGATCATATGCATATGTGACTCTGCATGTATAGACATACTTGCATATAATGAACATATGTGTGTATGTGTAAATATATTTATATGAAATAAATATATACAAGTGTGTACATGTACACACACACACACACATATATATACATATATACCAATATTCATATCCTCATACTCAGAATATGACTTTATTTGGCAATAGGATCTTTGAAGAGGACCCTAACCTAATATGACCAATGTCATAAAAAGAGATCATAGCACAGAAGCACAGAGAGGAATGACCATGTGGAAACAGAAAGAAAAGACTGCTATTAAACAAAAAAACAAAAACAAAAAAACTGTCATTTGCAAGTGAAGGAGGGAGGCCTTAGAACAAACTCATCCTGCCTTTACCTTCAGACTTATAGATTCTGTAACAAATAAATTTCTGTTGTTGAGCCACCAGTCTGTGGCACTTTGTTATGGCATTCTTAGCAAACTAAGACCATCACTATCAGCAGAGGTGTGTGTGTGGGTGTATGTGTGTATTATATATATATGTGTGTGTGTGTGTATGTGCTTTTATGTATTTCAGAATGTATTAGGGAACAAACAATGACAGTTTTTCTGCATGTATGAAAACTGCAAAGGTGGAGGCCTATCATCTTTATATAAAAGTACCTAACAAGAATGAAAAGATACAAATAAAATAAAATATTTTTATCATTTTAATATTAAGACAATAAATATTATTCTTATTTTTTCTTAATTTAGTGGTCAATGTGAAAAGTGTACTTTATTGATACACCAATTTTTACCAAACAATTTCTTCATTGCCGCTTTTACATCTTTGTTCCTTAAACTGTAGATGATGGGATTGAGCATGGGAATCACAATCGTGTAAAATATTGACACTATCATGTCATGGTCCAGGGCATAGTTGGAGCTTGGTCTCACATACATGAAAAGGATGGTCCCATGATAAATTGACACTCCAGTTAGGTGAGAACCACACGTAGAAAAGACTTTCCGCCTCCCCTCGGCAGAATGAATGTTCAGAATGGCCAAGACAATGAAACCATAGGAGATCAGAACAATGAGGATAGTGACTATCTCAATAGAGCCCACGAAGTAGAAGAGCAGCAGCTGGTTTGTGTGGGTGTCAGAACAAGAAATGGCAAGTAGTGGAGGGATGTCACAAAAGACATGTCTAATTTCATTGGAAGCACAGAAGGATAGGCTGAACGTGGCCACTGTGTGTGCAAAATGCCACCAACATAGGAAGCAACGATGAGTGGCACATAGACCCTGGGTGACATGCTCACGGAATACAGGAGAGGGTTGTAGATTGCTACATAGTGGTCATAAGCCATGGCAGCCAAGAGAAAGCATTCTGTGGTTCCAAAAGTAACGAAGAGAAGCATCTGTGCTGCACATCCGAGATAGGAAATGGATTTATCCTCTGCTAGGAAATTGACCAACATTTTTGGGGTGACAACTGAAGAATAGCAGGCATCCAGGAATGATAAAACGCTCAGAAAATAATACATGGGGTTGTGGAGCTGAGATTCCCCCATGACCAATATAACCAGTCCCAAGTTTCCTATCAGAGTAAAAAGATAGATTGCTAGAAATAGTAAAAATAGGAAGACCTGCACCACAAAATCATCTGTGAAGCCCATCAATATAAACATGGTTGCCTCAGTCACATTTTTCATCTGAGTCCTATATAAATTTAAATCTGATGGAAACCCTGGCATTTTAGAGTTTATTTATAGGATTTAAAGGTAGTATTTTTGAAAAGAGAATATACCCTATGTCTCCTTGTGTTTTTTTCTTAAGAAAGTATGTTGAGATCCTTGGGAGTGAAGGAATAGGTGGTGAAGGGCTTGGAAGTTAGGTTCAAGTGGATGCACTGCCCTGCATAAATTAAAGAAATTATTTTATTATGTTGTTGGCTAAATTTGTCATGTTAAAAATTTATGCCAATAATTGGATAAGTGAGTTAATTTCCAGTTAGTTATTGCTAAATTTTCTCCTTCTCCCACCGGGTTTCATATTGCATCATGTTAAAATCCTCAAAAATGAATGAATATAGGAATTAAAAAATCTGAAAGTAGTATAATAAAAATTACATACCTGAGTACTAGTCCTAGTTTGTAGAATGTGTGTTAAATTCCTTTTTATGTATGTGCATGCAATTTTTAAAATGGGAGCAACCATATGTATATCACAAAATTGGGATACATTTAAATGAGAAAAACAATGTAAAAATTATTTAATCTTAAAATATTCCCAAAGGAGTACAATATGGGATGTTAGACTTAATTTCAGTGTGTTACATGGGGTGGACCTTTCTGACTATCCCAATATTTTATGGTATCAGGCATCTTAAAAAATGCATACCTGTCATTACATTGTTCTTTGAGCATGTCAGTAAAATAGCTGTATGTTTACTTACATTTCCTCTAAAGATTTTGTCCATAAAATTTTTCTTATAATTTCTCTGATTTTATTTGTAGTGCAGGAGGGTGGCTTGTGGATGAAGGTATACTTTAATCCAAATAATGTCTCAGTAGAGCAATTGCCTACTTCACTCTAGGGAACTTGAGGGATGGAAGAAAAAACCTATGGAGTTTACTTCTTCCAACATACTCTTCAAACAGGCTTCCACCAACTAATATTTAAGGAAATGAAAAATAATTGTTTATATCTAGCTAATTTCACTTTAAGAAATAAGGACTAGATAGACAAAAATATGGACCATCAATTTTAACAAAATAGACCAATCTGGAAGACTAAAATTGTCAATTCTTCACCTGTAATACAGTTCCAAAACATAAAGTACAGTACATCCACTAAGAACAGTGTTATAAATGCTAAGCTTTTTTTAATTTATTTTTTTATTTTTATTTTTTATAAATGCTAAGCTTGAAAAGGAAAGCTATGATAGCAGCAAGCACATGATATTAAGTGGCTACTAAGAGTTAGAAGTTTTGTGTACATTATCTTGTTTAATATGTATCGTGACCTGCAAACTAAATAATTTAGCATCTTTTTACAGATGAGAAAACTTGAGAAACAGCCCGACCTATACCCTGCCCAAGGTCATACAGTTTGCAGCAAAGCCAGGATTCAAGACAAGCTTCTCTGTCTCATACTTTAAACTTTGTCCATTTATCTAACCATTTTGCAAGTTCATTGTGATATGTCATAATTCTGTAGGTGTTATTTCCCAGAAACAATACAAAATAACATCTTCATGTGTTTGAATTCTTATGCAAACCATCAAGTTTGAGCAGAACATGATTTAAAAACAAAAAAAAAGGAAACAAAACAGAGCTGGCTTCTTCATCAAGTAGCTAACTAGTAAAACAAATTTAAAATTCATTTATATCTTTTCATTAAAAAAATTATGATCCCAAATGGCATGTACCCAATGGTTGGTTGGCAGTTAATTTCCTCTCCTTTTAGTAATTTTCCTAAATTCATAATATAGTCCCTTATTTCTACTACCTTTATTCCAACTATTATCTTCCATAAAAAAATAAACTAAAATGTCTAACTTACAAAACTATTGATCTAAATATGTAAGTAGTCTTTCTTATTATCCCTGCTATGTTCCCCAGAATTCCCTCATTAAATATTAATTCAGCTCTAAGTTAACTAGAAATTTCTGTTTCATATTTAAATATCAAAACATAGAATCTAGTTGGAGATTCAAGGTTATGGCTTCTGAAATATGTTGTAATTCATAAGAAATTTATGAATTTCTCTTACCTGTGGAAATGAACTGCTCACTCATTTAGGGTATTCTATGAACACAAGCATTTAGACTTTTATACCATGTTCTAAAGCTTCTTCTTGAATTCCACAGGGATGCTCCAAGGAGAAAATACACTAATTATTTCCTGGGACATAATGTTGGATAATTTCATGTTTTTTTTTGTAGTAAATGAATGGTTCTGGAACAATGAACTAAATGATAAAATGATTACATGAATGCACTTTGGGCTCTGGTAGAAAAAAATCCTCAGTGCAGAAAGAATAAGCCTAGAGCTGGAAAAGAAATCTAATGCTACAGGACATAATCCTGGCTCTGATACTAAATAGTTATGTGTCATTGGGTTTAGGACTTCAATTTTCTAAAATCCACTTCTTTCTTTCTGAAACTATAACCTGTTTATTTGTCTCAAAATAAGGTATGATAGACTTCATAATCATTTAATAAAGATTACCATATTTATTTAACTTTGAAAGTGCTATACTTCTAAGTGTCATGAGAGACATATTTAAGCTCACTGAGAGTTTACTAGGGAAAAAGGATATGAATACATAAATGGGAAGTCTTGAAAGCATAGATAGGACATATACATATAGCTTTAATATTCTATATAATAAAACAGGATATTGAGATCTGGCTGAGATAGAGGTCGAACTTTCTGTGTTGGTCAGGGTCTTATTGTTGTGGGAAACTTAAACACTCCTCTAAAGTTTGTTCCTGGCTATGTACTTAAATAAATTATTCAAAAATTTGTTTAAAATACATATATGCCTAAGCTCAGTACCTAGGGAGCCTAAATTAATAGATAGGGAATGTTGGTTATGGAATTTGAATTAGAAAGAAAGAAAGAAAAAGAAGAAAGAAAGAAAGAAAGAAAGAAAGAAAGAAAGAAAGAAAGAAAGAAAGAAAGAAAGAAACCTGTTACAATAGTTACCCTAATAGTAAATAAAATATCTATTAATTAAATAGATAGTAATTGCAAATGATCTATATATTCAATGCAGCCCTAGTTCAAACTAAAAAAGCATTTTTTTGCAGAAATTAACAAGGGATTTCCACAATTATACAATACAGAATATTTCTAGCACCCATAACATGATTATTGTTACATTGTTGTGTGTGTCTATTAAAATTCATGTAACTGACACATAAAGTTGGTAGATTTTCTGTACTTATATTAAAATGTAATAACTGACTTTTTAGAAAAACTAATAATTACATAATTTAGTCTTTGCTTCATACTATGGTTATCTTTGCAGGGGAGATAGTGACTGAAAAATAGAACATGGGAGGCTCCTTGGGTTTAGGCCATGTTCTACTTCCTGTGCTTGTTTACATGGGTATGTTCAACTTAAAAACTCATCAAGCTGGGACTCCTGGGAGGCTCGGTTGGCCTGGTGTCCAACTCTTGATTTCATCTCAGGCCACGATCTCAGTGTCCTGATATTGAGCCCAGCATTAGTTCCATGCTGGATGTGGGGTCTGGTTAAGGTTCTCTCTCCCTCTTTCCCTCCCCCCTCAAAAAATCCATCAAGCTGTATACTTAAGATGTGTGTACTTTTCTCCGTGTACATTTTCTTCAATAAAATTTTAAAAGAAACAAAATATTTTGTTGTAACTTTTCTAATAAATACTGTAAAGTCTTATTACTTAAAAACTCATTCATTTTATTGACACACCCATTAATGAACTAGTTATACATTTTCACTATGTGTCAGTTTTATATTTGTATGAGTCACATTTCTATTGTTTTGAAAATTATAATTTAGTGCTATTAGATGTGTTTCTAAAATTTTTTATTCTTTTTTCTTTACTTGAAATTGATTTTTCTTCATCCTTGTTTCTTTTCACTTCCCTTAATTATGCTATTATCGCCAATTCTTGTATTAAATTACTCTTGATTACTGAATTTTTGTTTTATTTCCACTCTCTGGTCTATTATTTTGAATTCCTTGTATCATATTTCACATATATCACATCTTTCTGATGTCTTGTCATCTCATTTCTGACACATTTGATTTTCTTGTTAGTCATTTTTAAAAATTTTTGTTTTATATTATTTTAAGATGTATTTTATATAGTTCATTTGATTTCTTTTTTAAAAAATATTTTATTTACTTATTCATGATAGAGAGAGAGGCAGAGACACAGGCAGGAGAAGAAGCAGGCTCCATGCAGGGAGCCCGTTGCAGGACTTGATCCCAGGTCTCCAGGATCACACCCTGGGCCAAAGGCAGACACTAAACCGCTGAGCCACCCAGGGATCCCCTCATTTGATTTCTTATAACCTTATTCCATGCTCTGATTTTGGTAATTTTTGACCATTATTTTATCCTTTTGCAATTTTAATATAATTATATGGAGTTCAGTAGTTACCCTTTTATTCCTTCAGTGTGTCAATACGATGGGTGTTTTGACTGTCAGAAGGAGGCACATGTGAAGTTGGGAGACACATCAAGGTAGCTTTTCCATTTTTGTGTTAAAAAAATCACTCTCAGGTTTTTATGATAGTCTTGAAATATTATTGTACAGCTCCTCTATGTCCCAGAGCTAAGCTTTAAAGAGTACCTTCCACCTGCTGTTTCTTTATTTCCTTTTTTTAATGCAGAGGGCTTTTTATTTTTATTTTATTTTATTTTAATTTTATTTAATTTTTAATTTTTAATTTTTTTATTGGAGTTCAATTTGCAAACATATAGCATAACACCCAGTGCTCATCCCATCAAGTGCCCCCCTCAGTGCCTGTCACTCAGCCCCCCCCCACCCCCCCCGCCCACCTCCCTTTCCACCACCCCTTTGTTCATTTCCCAGAGTTAGGAGTCTCTCATGTTCTGTCTCCCTTTCTGATATTTCCCACTCATTTTTTCTCCTTTCCCTTTTATTCCCTTTCACTATTTTTTATTCCCCAAATGAATGAGACCATATAATGTTTGTCCTTCTCCAATTGACTTATTTCACTCAGCATAATACCCTCCAATTCCATCCACATCGAAGCAAATGGTGGGTATTTGTCGTTTCTAATGGCTGAAGAATATTCCATTGTATACACAGACCACATCTTCTTTATCCATTCATCTTACGATGGACACCGAGGTTCCCTCCACAGTTTGGTTATTGTGGACATTGCTGCTAGAAACATTGGGGTGCCTACCTGCTGTTTCTTGAGTCTAAGCAGATATTGCCTTCTAAAGAATACACTTTAGACTTGCGTATTGCTTTAACAGTCTTTTTTTGGGTCCTACACCTTCCAGAAGACTCTCCCTTGTTGAAACTTTCATTCCTAGTGTATTTACCTACCCAACTGACATGCTTCTCAGCATTTTCTTCTAAGTGAAGCCCTGTCCTTTTCAAAGGGAGTATGTGCTGTGTATTTCTGAGATCTTTTTCAGTGTCTCATGGTTCCTTCATGACACTGATTAAGCATGGATAAGAGCAGAGACTACCCCTCCCAAAAAAAGTTAAAGAAAAATAAAAATTATACTGGGCCTCCCAGTAGACCTAGGTCAACAAATGTTAAATGTCTCAATTTTGATCCTAGGTGTGTGTGTGTGTGTGTGTGTGTGTGTGTGAATTGCATATGAGTACATCAGTTTATCAAGCAATCAATAATTTTATTTAATCTGAGTAAACATTAGATTCACAAAACATTAGATTAGTAAACATTTAGGATTCACAAAATTACATGATTTAGCAAGTCACACAGAGCTTTAAACTTTTAATGTCTCCCCCACATTTCTGTGGAATTTTTTGAACTTTTTTTATTACCTTGAATAATAATCTTCCAATAAGTTCAAAATGCATACTTTTAAATGTTTGTTAAAACCACATACTTTATAATTTGAACAGAGTAAGAATGTAACATGTTTAATTGACTCTAAAAAATTGCTTATATTGCCAAAATGAGGAAATTGGTTCTCAGAGAAGTTAGTTTTCATTTGAGTAAATCCTTGTGTTGTTATTTTGAACCAAGGATAATTAGGGCATATTCCTGTTGGGGCATCCCCTGTGGGGTTTCTAAACAGCTGAGTAAGTTCATATAAACAATCTAAATGAACCATATTTATAATGTACCTAGATCTGCCTTTGTTGTTCTGTATGTAAGAGAAATTTTCAGATAATTTGTGGAGTACTTAGGATGTGAAACTTAAAACAACCAGGTCAAATATGCTTTGAAATCCTCAATATCAAAGTCTTTACTTGTTGTCTATTGTATAGGTGAACAGAATGCATTCTTCACAAACTAGATTTAGGCACAATCTAAGAATTGGAAAACACCACTTCCTGGAATGAAACAAAGGTAATGGAAAATAATGAATTTCTGTTGTTAAAGTAATAAGAAGGCTCCAAGCAGATGTGTGTGCTCATGTTTCTCATGTCAGAAAACAGACTAGTTCAAAATAATATAAGATAAAATTTATCAATAGAGGGGCAGGAAACACTTGACTTATTCAATTCTCTGGGGGCTTATATTTTGATACAATAAGGAAAATAATAATTCTTTTAAGTTTATTTTGCTAGTCATGTAATGTAGATGCCGCTTCAGATTACTCCTTATTTCATAATGTTTCTCTAGTCTTAGCAACTTAAAAAATATTCAAATACATAAAAAGTCATGTTTTGTTTTATTTCAGTGGGGACCTAGGAAGGGAAATCAACTGCAGAATGAAGCCAAGGTATAATAAGCAGCAATGAAAAAGGGTGAAAAGTGCGTGCTCTCTGAGGGAGAGCTGGAATTGAATATTGGCTCTGACGCTTGGTATCTGTGAGAGTAGCTACAAGGTGAGATAAAGCAATGTGTGCAAAAGTCCATCCTACAAGTTAATAAGTGTTATTTCTCTGTTTTCCACTCCTTTGCAAGTTTAGGGCTTCAGCATTAAGCCCAAAATATTTGGAGTTTCTGTATTCTAAGAAAGTTACATTTTTGGAAAAGATTATACATTAACTATAAAAAGTTGATCAGATGTTATTAAAGTCTAAAGACTTTGTCATTTAAATTTATTGCTCTTTGAAAGGGTTGTATCACTCTAGTGCATACTTGAAATTAATAAAACACTGGATATTAACTATACTATAATTACAATTAAAAACTTAAAAAAAAAAAAAAGAGGAGTAAGCTTTGGAGAGAAAGCCTGGTATCACATCTGGTTTTTCATAATGGAGCTGGGTGAGGAACACATACTTTCAGATTGCAGATCTATATATTTTTCCTTGTACCAAATATATCATTGACCTGGTGCCAAGAATTGTATTGAATTTCAGTGTCTTCACTTCAGTTGTATTAAAACATGGATTTCATTGTATTTATCAAGGTCTATTTTTTATTTCTTTCATTTCTGTTTTTACCTCACCCACATAAACTATTTTCTTGATCTCCCGTTGGGTAATATTCAAATCATCTCTCCCTATTGCATCTTTTTCCTTTTTTTTAAATAAGAAAAAGATGTTGGATGCCTGAGTGACTCAGTCGGTTAAGTATCCAATTCTTGGGATCAGCTCAGTTCATGATCTCATGGTCATGAAACTGAGCCCTGCGTCAGGCTCTATGCTTAGCATGGAGTCTATTTGAGATTTTCTCTCTCTCTCCCTCTCCCTCTGCTCCTCCCATTTATGCTCTCTCTCAAATAAATAGATAAATCTTTAAGAAAAAATGTATTTGGGGTTTTACAATCAATTTATTCAGTTTTTTAATGAAATGTTATATTTAAATGCACTTTATTTTGTTACAGAAGCTCAAAAATATTCAGTTAATTAGAATAAATGGTTTGAGTGCTTTGGTTTGTTTTGTTATAACTTTTATTTCCAATACACAGGATTCAGCTGCCATTCTGCTTTTTCTGATGTCTCATATGAGTATTTATTTCCTCTGCCTTTAATCTTCCCAACAATCTATGAAAATGTTTTCTCCTGATTTAACAATTCTAAGCGATCCTGACTTTATCACTCCCAGAAGGTATTGGGATGCATTCTCTTCTCTATCACTCTCTCTAGTCCAAATGGCTCTCTCTCTTACTGATGGGATCCATGTCATGTATTGAAACTAGGACTTGACTTACATTATGAATTTAAATAATTAACACAATATCATTTACAATAGATTATGTGCTCTCAAGACTGACTCAAATTTCCTATGGATGGATATATAAATTTATTTTTAAAAAACTGTAATAAATAAATTGAATAAGACTATCCTCCAACTATTGTTATATTATGGGCCAATAATAGACCTTTGACTTCTAGTTTGATTAACATGGCACTATGCAGGAAAAGTTTTTTCTACACCTTCTATTTTTCATTTATTATTAATTTTTTCCTTTTAAATATTAAGTATAGTGTCGAAGTGCATAGATTGTTTTGTGTTCTCACATTTTCAATTACTGATCTTTATGAATTTATTTGTTAACTTTATATAGTGATTACCTATGTGTTCTTTTACTGAATCCAAAATCAACAATATATAATCAACTATAATACTTTGAAAGAAAAGAAAACAGATATCTTATTCTCCCATTTTTACTATAGAATTTTGAGAGAATAGAGAAACACACATTATCAATAATGTAGATTTCCAGAAACCATCCAAATGACCAAATATTTATCCCCAAAAGAACAATATAATACTAAGTAGTTAAAAACACATTGACTGAGGTATATATTGTCACATAATTTTATATCCATTCACGGTCCATTTCTTGAAAACAGTCTTGGTTAGTTCTATTCAAAATAACAATAGAGTCAGAAAAATTTTAGAGATAAACTCATAAAATATTACAATCTAGTAGGCTGTTAATCTGTCAAACCAATCTAATTTAGCACATTCTATGTTTTATTTTAAAGATTTTATTTTATTATCATTTTTCCTTCAATATTTGTTCCAATGTTTTGAGATGAATATTAATGCCATAATTCTGAGGGTGAGTAGATTGTAGCACAGCATTTTACACAATTCCTGAAAGGTTTAGAATTCTGGTGTGAATTCCAGTGTTGCATTCATTGATATACTATCTTGTGGTTGCATGTTACAAGAAAAACATATTTAGCTGTTCAATTTGTGTTTAATGTGGTTTAATAGTAAAATAGCTAATAGAATTCAGTGGTAAAGTGACCATTTAACCTCACAGTTTTAGAAATGACATAAGTTGAACCAATGAGTAAAAACTCATAGCTTCTATTTAATTCTACAGTGAATGGCATTAACCTTTGACCCATCATCTTGTCTTCTGATCAGCTACTCAGAAATTATGCATTGCCATGAAATAAATATGAGGACAGAATTCACTTTCCCTGAGTTACACAACTGCTCACTTTTACCATATTAATATGAGTTACAATTTTGTGAATATCTTCAAGCTTCTTCCATGAGATATCAACATGAAGAATGCTACAGAAGTCACCATATTTGTACTGAAGGGCTTCACAGATAAGCTTGAGCTGCAAACAGCCTTGTTCTTCCTGTTTCTAGCAACCTACCTCTTTACTATGATGGGAAATTTGGTTTTAGTTTTGTTGGTCATTGTAGATTCCCGGCTCCACAACCCCATGTACTATTTTCTGAGTGTGTTATCATCTGTGGATGCCTGCTTTTCCTCCGTAATTACCCCAAATATGTTAGTAGATTTTATGTTAAAGAATAAAGTCATTTCATTCCTTGGATGTGCAGCACAGATGTTTCTCGCTGTTACTTTTGGAACCACAGAATGCTTTCTTTTGGCTGCCATGGCTTATGACCGCTATGTAGCAATCTACAACCCTCTCCTGTATTCTGTGGGCATGTCACCCAGGGTCTATGTGCCACTCATCATTGCTTCCTATGTTGGTGGCATTTTGCATGCTTCTGTACACACAGTGGCCACGTTCAGCCTATCCTTCTGTGCATCCAATGAAATTAGACATGTCTTTTGTGACATCCCTCCACTACTTGCCATTTCATGTTCTGACACCCACACAAACCAGCTGCTGCTCTTCTACTTCGTGGGCTCTATTGAGATAGTCACTATCCTCATTGTTCTGATCTCCTATGGTTTCATTGTCTTGGCCATTCTGAACATTCATTCTGCCGAGGGGAGGCGGAAAGTCTTTTCTACGTGTGGTTCTCACCTAACTGGAGTGTCAATTTATCATGGGACCATCCTTTTCATGTATGTGAGACCAAGTTCCAGCTATGCTCCAGACCATGACATGATAGTGTCAATGTTTTATAGCATTGTGATTCCCATGTTGAATCCCATCATCTACAGTTTAAGGAACAAAGATGTAAAAGAGGCAATGAAAAGAATGTTTCAGAAAAAATGGTTTATTAATTCATACTAAACATTAAATTGAAACAAATTAAGAATGTCACATTTTCTCCAGTTGGAAATGTTATGATAAAAATGTGTTTTTCAATTTATTGATCTCTTTCAAAGCTTCTTGGACTTTAAAAATAAAGATCATAAATAAAGGCTATATATGCTCTGAATGAGCATCTAGTACATAGTGCTATTTCTCCTACAGCCAATATTCACCGATTGAGGAATCAAAAGCTTGCAATGGGAGTGGTACCACTCATTATTACACCTAGGGACCCACACACACATTTTTTTTTTTTTTTTTTTACAAAATTTTGCTTGTACCTATAGCTTTACAGCTTTAGGAACAAAGATTAAAAGAGACAATGAAAAATAATGTAAAGATATATATTAGTTCATAAATAAAGGACCTTTTTAGCATTGAGTAAAACTGAAAAGTACGTTGGATGGTTGTCCCTGATTTGAAGCACATTGATACATGGAATGAAAGAATACACTGATTTTTTTTCACTTTGCCAACTGCATTATTTGGCTTCCAGACTATAATCTATAAATTTATCTATAATTTACGTGGTATTGAAAATCTTCTTTAAGATACTGGCAGAAGTAAGAAAGAAAGAGGAATACATTTAAAATGATTTTCACTAGATTTGATGTTTTTTCCTTTTATTGAAACACATAGAATTGTCAGGTTTTGAGCACAGATGATTAATAAGATGAAGACAAAAAAGGGGAAAAAAGAGAGGAAGGGAGAGAGAGAGAAGGGAAGAAGGAGAAACAAGAAAGGAAGGAAGAAATGAGATCAATTTAATCCATTATATCTATGCTGATTCTGAGATTCCATTACGTTTTTGAGATGTGGAACTAGAATCCCAATAAATATTTCACTGATACATGTGGCATTATCTAGCAAGGAGATATTTGAAATCACAGCACTTAAATCACTGGGTGTGATTTAAGACAATGTATGAACAGGTAAAGGGATTAAAAGCACACTTATCTTGACAAGCACTGAGTAATATATGGAATTGTGGAATTACTGTATTGTACACTGAAATTATATAACATTGTATGTTAACTATCTGTAATTAAAATGCTAAATAAATAAATCAATAAATGTATAAAATTTCCACTTTCACTCAGGATGTAGAAAGCTACAAATAATGTTTTAAAACATCCAAATACTCTATAGATTGTAATTTTTCATGACTGTGTCAAAGAGTAAAGGTTGCAAGCATCCAAGTAATCTGAATTACAAGAGAAGACAAGTTCCTTCAAGAGGAGATGAGACACATGGACTGTTTCATATTTAGCAAAAGGTAGGAGAAAGTTGTGACTACCATGCATGAAGGTAGGAAGAAATTAGCTAAATTAAATACAAATATATATGTTAACATGTATATTATATGCATTCAATACATATATGTTATATATATGTTATATATAAATACATATATATGCAATATATATATTTATATATATTATTTTTTAAAGGTTTTATTTATTCATGATAGACATAGAGAGAGAGAGAGGCAAAGAGACAGGCAGAGGGAGAAGCAGGCTCCATGCAGGAAACCCGATGTGGGACTCGATCTTGGGACTCCAGGATCTGCCCTGGGCCAAAAGCAGGCGCTAAACCGCTGAGCCACCCAGGGATTCCCCTATATTTATGTATATTAAAGCCAGGTTTGGGCTATTAGGAAAAACAGACAAGCCTGAAAGAGGCTTCATTTAAGTCTTCTCTGCCATCTTCAGCCAAGGATAGTAAGAATAATTCATATAAATAGTAATAAAAGCAGCTTTTCAAAAACAGGTCTTTCTGGGCATCTTGACTAAACATTTTAATTACTAGGTTAAAAGATGTAGTGGTCAGGGTGCCTGGGTGGTTCAGTAAGTTATGTGTCTGACTCTTGATTTCAGCTCAGGTCATGATCTCAGGGTTATGAGATTGAGCCCCATGTCCAGCTCCATGCTCAGCACAGAGTCTGCTTGAGATTCTCTCTCCTTCTCCCTCTGTGCACCCCCCCACACACACATACTCATTCCTTCTCTCTTTCTAAAATCAATCTATCTATCATTATCTATCATCTATCATCTATCTATCTATCTATCTATCTATCATCTATCTATCATATACCTTAAAATTAAAAGATCTAGTGAAGACAGTAAACTATAATATGTGAGTATATATTTCATCAGATAGATGGAAACCATTAAGAAATGTCCAATGAAGCACCGGAAATTAACACACACCCACACACTCTCAGTATCAAAGACAAAAAATTCCTTCAAGAGGATCATCAGTAGATCAACAAGAATGAGGAAAAAAGTCAGAAAATGAAGGTAAACAATAAAAATGAAGAAAACAGAATAAAACTTATAGAAAAATGAAAACAAGATTATCTAACAGTTGTGTTATAATATCAAACAGTCTAATATAAAGAACAAAAATAAGGAGGGGATGAATCAGAAGAAATATTTGAAAATATAATGGCCAAGACTTCTCTAAAATTAAGGAAACACCAAGCCAGAAGCCTGAGAAGATCAGCAGAAACTAGGAAAGAAATACAAAAAGGAAACCAATCAATCAACAAAACACATTTACACTTATTTGTATCACTTATTAACAATAAAGATAAATAGGAAATTATAAAAGCATTCAGAGGAAATTGCATGTCACATACAAAAGAAAAAGTAAAAGGAGTATAGCAGATGCCATTAGAAATGATTCACACCAGACATAAAGAAGATACGTGTCTAAAGTAGGGAAAGATAGTCACTGTCCATCCAGAATTTAATATCCATAAAAATGTTTGAAATATCTAACAAAAATAAAAACAAAAATGACTTTTGCAAGGAATTAATATATACACACTGAAATAATTTATATCCAGTGAACTTGTGCTTCAACAATTATCCAGGCAAAAGAAGTATAACAGAAGAAAATATATGTATACCCAAAGAAATGAATAACAACAAAAATATTAAAAAAGATAAATATGACAAATATCCAATATTTAATTGTAATTCCTTCAAAGAGTAAATGGCCAAAGTAAAACTATGCTGGTTGCTTATTGGTGGCTTATTGGTTTAAGCCATGCATAAACGTATAATTTATGACAAAAATAGAAAGAAAAAGAGAGAAGAATATTATTCTAGGTCAACTGCATTATATTAAATATGGATATTATAATTCCCATGGTCACCCCTGAAAAGAGACAAGATACACATTACATATATCAGAAATGAAAGAAGGAATGTCACTTGGTCCCCACAATAATAATACAATATTACAAGCAACTCTTTGTGAATAATCTTGAAAATTAAATGAAATGTACAATTGCTTAAAGATGTTCACATCAGAGAAGGAGGGTGACCTGAATAGTTCTATATCTACTAAATAAATTTAATTACTCCTTAAAATTCTGTATGAACAAAAATCAAGGAATTGTTTTCCCATTATGAAAACCTCCCCTTCCTCTCAGACTGCAATGTGCAGAATGCTGGATGAACCCTCTTCAATGATGCTGAAGAGGACCAGATCTGGGAGACAGCAATGCAACAACATAGAAGAAATCTAGGTCCTGGGATGAGCTTGTAAAAAAGAGCCATCCACAACCCCTAGCCAGCTAAACTCTGCAACATTATAGCCAAGGGTACTTGTTTCCTCTTTCCTGAAACACCCTGGTTCTGAATCCATACCCTATGCCTTGATTACTACAGGTTCTCTCTCCAGAACATACCATCATCAGATAAATTGTTTTTTCTTTTCCCGAATCACTCCTTCTGCAGGTAGGACTGTGCTGTTATGGTTGAGTAAATTTAGCTAGTATTGTCAAAATTGTATTGTCTTCCACCAGCAACACGCATCTTTTAACAGCCCCTGGTATTTATTTAATGCTTTCTTTACTATGGTAATGAATTCTCTGTTTGCACTTCTGATAGTAGTATTCTTAGCTCAGAGTGATGTTGAAGACCTTGGTTGGCTTCTAGACTGTCTGTGTTCCAATGTGAGCTTTTCTTTAACACAGAGTGGCCATGGACTAATTACTTAATCTCTTTGTGCCCCAAGTTTATTATCTGCAAAATCCTGCCTTCAGATACATTTATTAAGGCAGTTTCCTAGGTGGTGGGGGTACAGCATTGAGCAAAGTAAGTAAAAATCCTGGCTTAAGATATAGGGGCAGTGAGGGAGGAATAGAAGAAACAATAGGCAGGAGCTAAATATATAAAATGTTAGATGGGGGCACCTGGGTGGCTCAGTTGGTTAAGTGTCTGACTCTTGATATTAGCTCAGGTCTTAATCTCAGGGTCATGAGCTCAAGTACCACATTGAGATCCACTCCAGGCTGGGCATGGAGCCTACATAAAAAGATTTTGTGTATATATGTGTATATATAGTGTATATATATATTATTTACACAAAATATATAAATATTATACATATATAATAAGTCAAACATGTATATTTATTAGATGGAGATAAACTGTTATAAAAGCAAATGAAGCAAGAAAGAGGGTGAGAAGCAGGTGCAATTTTAAATCAGATGGCAAGGAATATTCTTAATAAGAAAAGAATAAGAACAAGATTGTGCAGTTGCATATGAAAAGGAAGTTTCAGGGTGAAGAGGAGTAAAGGGGAAATTCCAGGCAGTATTGAGACTAATGTGCACAGGGAGAGTTAGGAGGGCATGTTATTTTTTTTTAAGATTTTAAAGATTTATATATTTATTTTAGAGAGAGAGCAAGCATGAGCAGGGTGGGGGCAGAGAGAAAGGGGGAGAGAGAGAGAAGCACAGTCCTCACTGAGTGCAGAGCCCAATATGGGGCTCCATCCCATGATCCTGAGATCGTGACCTGAGCTGAAATTAAGAATCAGTTGCTTAATGGACTGAGAGCCCCAGGAGCCCCAGGAGGACATGTTATTGAAACAAAGTAAGCATGAATGGACAGAATGACAAGGAATGAATTATTAGGCATAAGGAGTGGAGAGAAGATAATTTTGGACTGGGGGGCTCCTGAAAATGTTTTGGTTTTTATTCTTAGTGGGATGAGAAGTATGGTCAGATTTGTGAAAGTGGTATGATCCAATTTACTGTTCACCACTCTGGCTATTACATTGAGATTAGATTCAGGAAGGCTAAGATCAAACAGAGCAACAAGCAAGGGCCCACAGGTATAGTTCCTGACTACGGTCCCTCCGGCCAGTGTGGTGACAGAAGATGTGCTGAGAGACTGGATATATTCTGTATTTAGAGTCCACGTGGTATGCTGTTGGGGTGCAGGTGACACAACGAGACAATTTTGGAATTGTTCTTAAGTCTTTGCCTGAAGGAATAGAAAGATTGCTTTCCACTATGTGAGATTAACATTTGGATATTGTTAAGTACCTACTTGAAAGTTATCTTGTGAAGATAAATTATGTTAATATATATATATATATATACACACATATATATGCCTCTGATTATTGTCTGGCACACTATAAGTGCTCAACAAAATATGTTATTACCATATCTATCATTTATTTAGAAGCAGACACAGCTCTTCATATTTTTGTCATGATTAATCTACTCTTTTTTAAAATTTTTTAAATTTATTCTACTCTTATTTTCTTTATCATATTTGTATTAAACAGCATTCTGGCATGGCAAGAAGAATATGTCTTAAATTATGTCTGATCACATCTTACATAAAATACAATACGCAATAATTATAACAAGGAATTTTACAGGGCAAACACAATAGTCTAAATCTTTTATGTTGTGCATAGATTATATTACATGCATGTAATAACACACATGCTTTATAAGTTATAAGGAAGATATGGTAGTCTTACTTTAATTACAATATAATCTAATTTAATTAGCATTTGTTCAACTTAAGTGTTGTCTACAAAATCACAGAATCTCTTGGCCATCTTTGCCAACTCAACTGACAGGATATACTTTCTAATCATAGAAGTTGACATCAACAGAAACAAGGTGAAAGGATAGTTTATAAAAAAGACCAGAAAAATGAAAAGTCCTATAAATACATTAAAAGACATAGTGCATAGGCAAGATGAAAGATCAGCCAAAAATGCATATTATTAAGCAATAGATATTTATTATATACTTATTACTAATTGTAAACAAAAACATATAACAATAGCAATGAAGAGATTAGACCACATGGATTTAAAAGCAAAAATAAGTCAATAATTTTAAGTGGGATTGATATATGAGATAGGAAATTTTAAAATAATTAAATGGAGGAAAATAATGCACATTTAAAAAATTTGAATGAGCTTACTGACATTTTTTAATTAGTGAAAAAATTTTAAACTTTTTACTTCTAAAAGAGGATTTGCACTTTTGCAAATTTGCCCTTTATTTTATTTATTTATTTATTTATTTTTATTTTAATTTTTATTTATTTATGATAGTCACAGAGAGAGAGAGGCAGAGACACAGGCAGAGGGAGAAGCAGGCTCCATGCACCGGGAGCCTGACGTGGGATTCGATCCTGGGTCTCCAAGATCGCGCCCTGGGCCAAAGGCAGGCGCCAAACCGCTGCGCCACCCAGGGATCCCTTGCCCTTTATTTTAAACATTTAAAAAATATTTAGGAAAAATAATCAACTATAGTTACATTTCAAAAATAAAAATTATATAATATTATTGCCTGCAATGAAAACTATATAGTTATGAAAAGTTTAAACAAAAAAAATCAAATACTCAGAAAATGGAAAAATACATCCTTAACCTCTATGTAATAGAGAATATTAAAACTGTAATTCGGATTATGTAAAGAAAAAATGAAAAATAAAGGAAACGTCAGTGATATGACTACAGTTTATGGGTTGCTACAAATTCTGAATTCATTTATTTCTTGGCTTTACAACTGTCCTGTTTAAAAAAATTAAAAGAAATGAATCAAATGCTTCATTCAATATTTATTTTTAGTGACATAGCAAACCTATAAAAATTAGGAGAAGGCAATAATTAAAAAAAAAAACAGAATTTCAGCAAAGTAGCATTTTACTGAAGATTATTAACATGTCACAGAAATCTACATTTAGATTTTTAAGTTGATGCATTTACATTTCAGATCCAAAGCCTTGCAAGATGAGAGTCTTGATTTTTTTCCCAAATACTCAGAACACATTCACCTCAGATTTCAGTGACAAAGGCATTATCAAAGGAGAAACTTATAACTATACAGAAAGCTGTAGAAAAGCACATAGAAAATGACAGAAATTTTGCTTATATAATTACTATATACACATGTGAATGTAACTATAGATCCAGAGGAATATGCATAAAGCTGTTGATGACTGCTAAGCCATTTCTATTCCCTTTTTCTTTTCTGTGGTTTCCATGGTTAACATGTTCTCCAATGTTAATAGACATTGTTTTAAATTTAAAAAAAAATGTGAAATATTGAGTTTTTCCTTAGTTGTTTGTCAATCAGTCAAAAGTAACTTATAAAACACAATCTCTTTTTTAAGAGATTTGTCTATTTATTTATTTAGAGTTGGGGAGACAGGCAGAAGAAGGAGAAAGGAAATTTAAAGTAGGAGCACCTCGGTGGCTCAGTGGTTGAGCTTCTGCCTTTGGCTCAGGTCATGATCCTGGGGTCCTGGGATCGAGTCCAGCATTGGGCTCCCGGCTTCTCCCTTTGCCTATGTCTCTGCCTCTCTCTGTGTGTTTCTCATGAATAAATAAATAAAATCTCAAAACAGATTCCCTGCTGAGCACAGAGCCCAATGCGAGGTTCAATCCCATGACAGTGAGATCACGAACTGAGCCGAAATCAAGAGTTGTATGCTTAACCAACAAGCCACCCAGCCACCTTACAAGTAAATATTCTTTAAGAAAATGCAACTTGGCATTAAAAATATTTCAGGAAAGTAAGCCTTCTAAGGATAATGGCCAACACTTACTAGGACTGCCTTGAATGCTTTACATCCATTATCTGATTTAATCTTTATAATTAACTCTATTGCCCTGGAATTATTATTTATCTTGTTCAGTTGAGGAAACAGGCCAATCCATTAAGGGTTATACACCTAAAAGGGTAGCAGATTTAGAATATAAATCCTGGAATATTAGATTCTAAAGCAAGTTATCATAATCAACCTGCTATATTCTTCTCCATATGTTAAAAAAAAAAAAAAAACTTTTGAAACTGCAATCATTGTGTCTAAAATAAAGCTCTTTTCCATGATAAAATTCTCTGAATTTGGAATTATTCATAGGAATTTGTATGGTATCATTTAGAAGATGATAACTATATTGTCTCATTTTGCATATCAGTTGCTCTTTAAAACCCATATAATTACTTTTTTAAGGTTTATTTATTTATTTGAGAAGGGGAGAGTCAAGGGAAGAACACGGGTATAGAATTTTCAAGCAGACTCCTCGCTGAGTGCAGAGGCCAGTGTGGGGCTGGATCACAGGACCCATGACCTGAGATCATGACCTGAGCTGAAACCGAGAGAATGAACGCTTAACCCACTGAGCTACCCAGACACTCCCAAATACACATATTTAGGTCATAGAATTAAAGCATATTTTATGGCTTTCTATTATAACTTGAATATTCTATAGACTTCCTGGAAATGTGTGAGATCATATTTGGTCAAGTAAAGAATGGTTTGATGGAAATACAAAAAAAAAAAAATTAAAGAGTCAATTGGTTTGGAGACACACAAAGGGAATAGACTGTAGGGGAGGCGAAAGCAATGAGCTGAAAAGTTTACATCACCTATTTCAATTGCCCAGAGCCTTCTCCCTTCTGCATGACTCTAATGAGAGCATTTTTCACTTCTTTGTTCCTAAGACTATAAATAAGTGGATTCAGCATGGGGATCACAATAGTATAAAAAACAGAAGCCACTTGATCCTTTCCCAGGGAGTAAGACTTACTTGGCTTTAAATAAGTAAAAATCATAGTGCCATAAAAGATGGTGACTCCCAGGAGATGAGAGGCACAAGTAGAGAAGGCTTTTCGCTTTCCTGAAGTGGAAGTAATTTTCAGGATAGTAGACAGAATGGACACATAAGACACAGATATTGTGATAAGAGACACCATTAGGGTGGAGCCAGCAACAATAAATATCATGATTTCGATGTCGTGTGTGTCAGTGCAAGACAGGGCTAAAACTGGGGGTGTGTCACAGAAGAAGTGATGGATTACATTGGAGCCACAGAAATGCAATTTGCTTATGCGAAGCACAGTGACAAAGGAGTCCACAAAGCCAATCAAATAGGACCCAAAGACGAGGGAACAGCAGAATCTTGTGGATATAACCACTGGGTAATGCAGAGGATTACAGATAGCAACATAGCGATCATAGGCCATTGAGGAGAGAAGGAAACATTCAGTGGCCCCCAAGAAGACAAAAAAATACATCTGGACGAGGCAGCCCCCGTATGAAATATGCTTGGTAGAAGTCAGTAAGTTCTCTAAGGTTTTAGGTGTGATGACAGTTGAGTAACTGAGGTCAAGGAATGACAAGTGACTAAGGAAAAAATACATGGGGGTGTGTAGCTGAAGATCCAGACAGATTATCAGTATCATCCCTGCATTGCCCAGCACAGTAACCAGGTATATTAGGAGAAACAGCATGAAGAGGATCGACTGGATCTCTTCAGAATCTGTCAATCCCAGAAGGATGAAGTCATGCACCGGTGTGTTATTCTTTCTCTCCATAGTATTTAATTTCTGGCAACTGTGAAGAAATCAAATTTATTTGATACTTAGCAGGAATGACTTCACAAAGGTTTGTGTTTATGTGGACCACATGACATTTAATTAGTTTAGTGTTTCTAAAAATTGAAGATAATGAGTGGTTTGTAGACCATGACTGAAAAAAAAATTAATTTGATTGCCAAATATAAAAATAGGCATAATTTGGCATCTCAATACAATATAATTAAAGTTAATATATTGAATAATTAAAATGAGACTGACTCTATTCTAAATGCTTCTTAATGCATTTAGTCCACATGAGACTATTGTACCATAGGTGCCACTAATAGCCATATTTTTTAATACAAGAAAAAAAAATAGTATTTAAGTAACTTATCCAGAGTCAAAGCTATTCATTGTTGGTTCTGTGATTCTATCAAGATAGATGGACTCCAGAGAACATGTGCATAATACTATATTCCTGTTTATAATTGACTTAGGAAAACCCCCCAAAAAGTTAGACATATAACAAATGATGATATAAAAAATTTTTTCAATGCCTTATCCAGTGTCATTTTCTCTATATTATTTAATACAAATGACAAATTTTAAATTTAGGGGCCTTAGAAGATATATTAAAATTATAGACTACGTATTAGTTTTAATTTCCAAAAGATATGTTGTTCTCCTAACCTGATCATTCAAGATTAAATTTCTAAAATATGTTCATTACTGGGCAGCCGTGGTGGCTCAGCGGTTTAGTGCCTGCCTTCAGCTCAGGGCCTGATCCTGGAGACCCCGGATCAAGTCCCATGTCAGGCTCCGTGCATGGAGCCTGCTTCTCCCTCTGCTTCTCCCTCTGCTTGTGTCTCTGCCTCTCTTTCTCTCTCTGTGCCTCTCATTAATAAATAAATGAAATCTTTAAAAAAATGAAAAAACAAAATATGTTCATTACTCATAGACCCTGATTTTATTAACTCTACATTTCTGATTTCATAAATCCTGGCATTATTTGGGGTAAGGTCTAATGGTATGTATATCCATTCCTTTCTGATAATGTCAGAATTATCAGAGAATAATGATGTGAGGGAAAAAAGGCAGAAGAAAAATTATTAAATTTTCTTGCTATATAAAATAGCCCCAGTTGACAAGTCTTTGAAATAGGCAGAGTGACATTCCTCTAGAAACTCAACTGCCTGGATGTTGACACTTTGCTAAGGTCAAAAGCCAATGGTAGCCCAATCCCCAGGATCCTGTAAGCCTACTTTAACATACAAAAATTCCTTTGGAAACTTCTTTTATCTCTACTCTCCATGATACATGTTGGCAGCATATGACCTTACCTCCAAATTCCTAAGAGTCTTATGCCACCCCTACCCCCTTCCTTATTTGAAAGTATTTAATGGACCACTCTTTATGACCCTGTCACAGCTCTTTCCACCCACAGATCCTGTCCCTGTGCTTTAATAAAATCACCTTTTTGCACCCGACATCTCAAGAATTCTTTCTTGACCTTTGTCTCTGTACCTCACCAACATTCCAAAACTACATCATTTGGTGAACACGAAGGGACCCCTCACTCTAGAGAGCTTTCTTTCTGTTCTCACCTTCACTTAATAAACCATCACCACACCCCTCTGTTTCTACGAGATTCAGTCTTCAACTCTGAGAGACAAGACCCCTGAAACTGCAACAATAATACTTACTGTGAACGAGTTGGGGGGGAAAAAAAAACCTTCTTCCAATATTATCTGCCTAGAAGTTTTTCAATGTCAAGTTCTGCTTACAAATCAAATATAAAAACCATTTGAGTTGAAAATTTCTGTAATATAATATTTGTTTTCTTTGACATAAGTTCTTTTTAAATTTTACTGTTTTCATTTTGTTTTGTTCTGAGATAAAAATCAATCAACCTAGTGATTTTGCTCAGGTCCTGGTCAAATGAAAATATGCTAGGAAATTATTTTTAAAAATACCAGGAAGCTATAGTGAACATAGGCAGAGCAGAGTATGTCTTATTTGTCATCCTGTTAATTCCAGGGCACTTCATTTACTGGGGACCAAAAGTAATGCAAGGTATGGTCATCCCTGCGGACCAATTCCCAAGGAAGATTGCTTGGCATGTTTCCAAGGACAAAAGTTTACATTTAGTTAAGGACTAAATGTAGCTATGTAAGGTTTGGGAAAATACTTGCCTTTTGCCTTAAAAGCCGTACAATCAAGAGCCTGATGGCTTGATTTTTTTTGTGATTCTCTAAATTTTTACTGGGATGGTGAAGAAGCCATATCTATTTTTCTTGCTTTCAAATTCATCAATTGTTGCCTAAGTTTTAATATTCTATTTCCCCTACTTTATTAGGTTTGTGGGAAAGGAAAAAATAGTATTCCCTCTATTTATCTAGATTCTTGGCTGAGACATCCCCAATCCTCTCGTAATAAAAGACATAGTAACAAAATAAAAACAAAAGTTTAATAACCTGTATACTTCCTGTATGCTTGGAAGACTGTAAGCAGAAAGAGTTAGGGGGTCTCTCAGCCAAGAATCTAGATAAATAGAGGGAATACTATTTTTTCCTTTCCCACAAACCTAATAAAGTAGGGGAAATAGAATATTAAAACTTAGGCAACAATTGATGAATTTGAAAGCAAGAAAAATAGATATGGCTTCTTCACCATCCCAGAAAAAGAAATAAGATAAAGCTTTCTTGAGATAAGAAAAATCATTTCAGGCCCTGGCCATCTTATGTTCTATGCATGACCAGCCTTCTTACCCAAGCATATTCTTGAGTTATTTTTGCAGAATTTAAACCTCTTTGAGCACTCGAATCATGGATAAATTGGATCCAGACAATTGATAATACTAACCCTTAGCTACCCTCCCCCGACTTTGATTAGCTATGACCTTGACTCTATAACCATAAAATGACTTTTGGCCTACTCCTATGCTGAGTTCCCCCTTTGTAAGCCCCTTCATGAATATGCATGCACTCTTAGCTGAAAATTTCCCCAGTTTTGCTGTTTGAGGAAGCACTGTTTAGGGAAACATTCCCAGTGTTTTCCTTTCCTTGTTGCAAGTAAAATCCTTCTTTTCTACTCTTTGGCTTTGTTGTGTCTTCTGGTTCCACATCTACCAAGAAGCAAATCCAGTTTCAGGTAACAAGATGACAAGGAAAACTAATGCCCCAACTAAAACTAATACCTTAATGGCTCATCAAGTGGAGATTTTATTTAAGATGGTTTTACTTAAACCAAAGTTGTTGTTGTTGTTGTTTTGTCTTTAGCAGGAAATTTTATTTAATATGGTTTAAATGAAAGACCTTGGCAGGTGGAGACCAGTTATAGGAGATTACCAGGAAAATCACAGTAAATACTCTTCCTAGTACAAACAGGGAAATATTTATACAAATAGATATTTCCCTTATAAATGTGAATGTCTCTTACAGAAGCATAAATTCTACTTGGCTTTCAGAGCTGCTCCTGTGTCTATTCTTTCTTAAAAATAACTAGTAAAAGATAACTCTTATGCCAAACACGAACATTTTGGGGGTGGCGAATTTTATTTCCCTTTAGACTGAATTTATTGTTTTTGCTTCTGCACCTAGTAACAACTGCTTGTTTTATTTACTTTCTGTTTAATAATGCAGGAAATTAATATTTGCATTATTAATCTCAGTGTTGCTTTACTTTTAACTTATATCTGGTAGTATTAGTTATTCCTTCTGTGGCTCATTATGTAGATAATGCAAAGTTACATTTGTTTTATTTCTCATTTGATTTAGAGTAATTAGATATTTTAAAAATTCTTTATTTTTAGTTTTCAAGCTAAACAATGCATTTTTTCTTTTTTATATATTCAATTTTATTTATTTATTTTTTAAGACTTTATTTATTCATGAGAGGCACAGAGAGAGAGAGAGAGAGAGAGAGAGGCAGAGACACAGGTAAAGGGAGAAGCAGGCCCCATGCAGGCAGCCTGATGGGGAACTTGATCCAGGGTCTCCAGGATCACGCCCTGGGCTGAAGGTGGTGCTAAACTGCAGAGCTACCCAGGCTACCCTATATATTAATTTTAAATGGCATTGCACTGAAGTCAGAAAGTGGGGCTCCTTTAAGTTCAATCTTGTACATTTATCGAAATTGATGGATTAATTACAATCAACTAGTATAAAAGGCTCATAGATGCTAGGAAAGAAAGATTCAAATGTTGATATGAAAGTATGGCCTTACCAACTATAGTATTTATAGTTCTAAATACTATAAGTTCTCAGCAAGAAGAAACAAAGAAAATACAAATATTGTGATACAACATGTAAATGAAAAGTATTATAAGAAAATAAAATGTAGAACAGCTTAGGGGATGGTGGGTCCTGGAGTAAGGACATGAGTAAGCAATCAGAAATAGTGTGGTCAAGGTGGGCTTCAATGAAAAATTGGCATCTGAGTAAAGATTTGAAGGAAGGAAAGAAAAATTAGTCATGTTGGTATATGGGAGAACAGTGTTTCAGAAAAAGGGAACATCGGTGCAAAAGCCCCGTTCATTGGATGGGCCATGAAGTTTGCAGAATAGCAAGGACCATGTAGTATCCTTCTATGTTCTATGCTGGGGACTGAGGAGACCAGAGAAATAACAATGAAGTATCTGTATGTCAGTGATGACAGGTGCTCTGGAGGAAAAAAAAAAAAAGTGAAAAGAATGTTTGGAGACAGCTGGACTCACTCTCTTAATTTTTTTTTTTTCCAGAGAAGTCTTCAATGATAGGGTCACACTGAAAGAAGTGAAGTAGACAGCCACAAAAATATCTGGATGATGTGTTGTTTAGGAAAATGGAATAGTAACAATAATGTTCTATAAAATTAGTTCTTTCTTCTTGAAGCCTGGGTCCATTTTGTCAGTGTAGATGGAAGAACAAGCACTAGAGGTTAAATGAACCCTGGGCATGGCACCAGTCAAGGAACACATAGGCCTAGGTTCAGAGGATAAAGATGGTTATCATTCAATGGACCCGGTAGGACAAATAGTTAACCAGCATTACGCTAGGGATATAATCATCAGATGCACCTAATGAACTCTCTGACATAAAGAATAAAGATTTTTTTTTTTCAGATTCCAGGTCTCTTGAAATGGAAGAGATCTCCAGAGTACCAGATGAAGTGGTACCAGAACAGTTGCTGGCATGACTTCATGGGCCTCCAGCCAATGCATCCACCTACTCAGGAGACCATTGCCACAGATTTTGCCCTTAAAATTCCTCACTTGCAAGGCATCAGGTGTTTGGGAACTTAGAACATCAGCTCCCTGTTCTCTTGGATGGTGCCACTCCAATTTCTCTCCACAGCAAAGCCTCAGTGTCCATTTTATTGCCTTGCTATGCATTGGTTGGAGAAACTCTCCTGTGCTGTGGTTATATTCCTAATGTTTTATATAACTTTATTTTGGTAAAAATTGTGTAAAAACTATAACATATCAGAGTTTGTATTTTTTCTCCAAATTTTTATTTAAATCCCAGTTAGTTAACATGTAGTGTAATATTAGTCTTTAGTGTAGAATTTAGTGATTCAGTACTTATATACTAGACTCCATGCTCATCACAACAAATGCCTTTCATAATTCCCATCACCTATTTAAGCCATCCTCCCACCCACCACCCCTCTGGTAACTATCAGTTAGTTCTCTATAGTTAAGAGTCTGTTTCTTGGTTTTCCTTTCTCTCTCTCTCTCTCTCTCTCTCTCTCTCTCTCTCTTATCTCTATGTTCATTAGTTTTGTCTTTTAAATTCCACATGTGAGTGAAATCAGATGGCATTTGTTTTTCTCTGACTTATTTCATGTAGCGTAATACTCCCTAGCTCCACCCACATCATTGAAAATTGTAAGATTTTATTCTTTCTTATGGCTGAGTAATATTACATTGTCTCTCTCTATATATATGTACCATATCTTCTTTATTCATTCATTATTTTATGGATATTTGGGCTCTTTCCATAATTTGGCTATTATTGATACTGCTGCTATAAACATTGGTAAGTTTGTGTATTGACTCACTCTTTGTCTTTGTCTTTTTAGAAGATAGTCTTTGTCTTTTTAGGGGAATGTATTACACTTAATGAATATAAAATTAGTTATATTTTCTCTAGTATAGTTATATTTCATAATACCATTATTTCTAGTTTGCTTTCCTGAAATACATTTTCCTTTCTTACTTCTCTTTTAGCTATTTTTAGATAGTTCACCCATTTGCTGTCCCATATTTTGAAAGGTAAATATTCAGTAAAAAATCTTGACTTACGCTATACTACTTTCTCCAATTATAGTACAATATTCTGACATTTCTTTCTGCATAAGCCTCTAATCTTTGTGTATGAACACAAGTGTGTTTAACTCCACCCAATATCAAGAAGTCAATTTCATTCAATATGTTTTATTTTCATTGCATAATTTGCCTCTTCAGTTGCTCCTATACTTCTTAAAATAATACAAATTAAGAAAAAACAATCTTATGATTTGTTTTTTATAAAAGGTATGCTAAAAGTGGTGAATAGATTGCAAGTTCAAGGAATACACATGATTAACAAGGATTTTGTAAAGGCACCAGAGTGAAAAAAAAATGACTGAACCAAACAAAACAAAAACAACCCAGCATCTTTATATTGAAGACCAATGTATCAAATATATTTTAAATGAAATAATTTTTTCAGCATATTTTAAAAAATATTTTATTTATTTATTCTTGAGAGACTCAGAGAGAGAGAGAGACAGGCAGAGACACGGGCAGAGGGAGAAGCAGGCTCCATGCCAGAAGCCCAATGTGGGACTCAATCACAAGACTCCAAGATCATGCCCTGAGCCAAAGGCAGACGCTCAACTGCTGAGCCAACCAGGCGTCCCTTCAGGATATTTTTTAAAGAAGATGTCTGGCAAATTAAACATACCATGATCACTTCTGAGACATAGTCCCAGAGGTTATGAAATTGATTATCTGGATTAGTCAATAGCAAAAGTTCTAGGAGAGTTTTCTAGACAGAGGACTGAATAAATGATAAAGATACACGTCCCATTGTGAAAAGAAGTGTATTACAGAGTCAGGAAGGAGGGTACAAATAGTAGCTAGAGGAAAGAATAATGGGAGGTATACAGCAACAAATATAAAGAAAATATTGAAAAACATAGATGGTAATTTTATCATAACTTTGGACAAATAAAATATATTTCTACTTCTTATGATGAACAAGAAGAGTGTGTCGTGTTTTTGCTCCTAGAAATCAGTAAGAAAACATTAATAATATTAAAAAAGTTAGATGAATGTTTTTAATACTAAATAAATATTAAATCTTGAAATTATTTATAGCATAATACACATACAATGCAAGTGAAGATAAAAATAACACATAGTATTAGAACCAGGGTAAATATAAGTAATGTGCAAAAGCCTCACAATTTTTCAGAAAATGAGCACCGTATTTAGAATGTATGAATGAAAATCCATGGTAGAAAGAGGAAAAAAATATAATAAATTTAATAGTTCTCAATGATGTTGATGAAAAATCTCCAGAGCAACCAGTCTAAATCAGACACTGTGCTTAGAAGAAAAAAAAATCTCTTCTAGGCTTCATAAACAGGAATGAGTAATAAGATAGATACACAGTAGCCTCAGTAGGCCCATAAATTAAAGCATAGTATGTTTCCTAAGTTATCCCTTATAAGGACTTTGTAAGGCAAAATGTTGCATTGTAAAATGAAGTTAGCAGGAGTCAGACCCTAGTAATATTGATCAGAGAAGAAAATTTAAAATTCCAAATCAAATACATACATATGCACACACAGATCCCTTCCCATGCATTACCTTCAGCCACTCCCAAGATTGAAAACTGATTTTCTTTATAGGAAATTTGTTTATGATGTATGAGATATGAGTTTACTCCAATTATTTTAAATCATATACACCAAGTATAATTCTGTGTATACTTATTTCCATATCCTAGCCCTTAAAGTCCTTTGAGAAGAAATTAATTAATTGGCATAGTTATTTACTACATAGATTTTACAAAGCATTTCTGCCTGATTTTGAAAAGTAATCTCTGTGATATACTTCCAAATGTCTCAGGAATTGTGTCGCAGTTACACACACACACACACACACACACACTTCTAAATGCTTATCAACTGCTTAAACTTTGGAAAGCACATTATGCCTTTTTTTTTTTTAAGAAATTAAACTCTGCTATGTTTGATGGAGACCATACTCTATAAACATCACTTTTTGTCATCAAAGGTCACATTTCACAGATAAATGTTCAAAATTTAAGTGTATGGCAAAACAAATCCACATGATCAGAGATATCCTGTATTAACCAGTGTCTGTCGCCATGGTGTTTGCACCTCACTGTGTAAACAGTATATATAATCTACATGCTGAAATACACTCCTAATATGTTAGTTCAGTATTCTAGATAAACAAAATAATAATTAACTACCCAAATTTCAAGTCTCTAAGTTATAATTTAATTTGTGTTAAACCTGTTTTTTGAGTTTACGACTAATTGATGGAGCAATCAAATGCCTGAAGCCATCCAGGTGTGTTTTAATGGTAACATCACAGATTTGTCATGATAGAAGTTTTCTGTGTATGACTCTCAGGAGAGCATTTTTCACATCTTTGTTCCTCAGACTGTAGATCAGTGGATTCAGCATTGGAATGACAATGGTATAGAAGACAGATGCCACCTGTGCCTGGGTCAGGGATGATGTGTTATCAGGCTGCAAATATGTGAAAATCAGAGACCCATAGAAGATAGTTACACCCATGAGGTGGGATGCACAGGTGGAAAAGGCCTTCTGTCTGCCTGCTGTAGACTTGATCCTCAGGATGGCTGAGATGATGGCAGTGTAAGTGACCGTGATGAGGAGCAGGGAACTGAGAAGTGTGATCCCAGCTAAAATAAAGATCACCATTTCTGTGCTGAATGCATCTGCACAGGATAAGGCCAAAAGAGCTGTGGTATCACAGAAGAAATGATTGATGCTGGAATCACAGAATGACAAACTACTTATCACACAGACTGATACCAGAGAATTTGTGAAGCCTATTGCATATGGCAGGGCTCCCAGCCAGTTGCACACTTTCTGGGACATAACCACTGAGTACAATAGAGGATTGCAGATGGCTACGTAGCGGTCATAGGCCATTGACCCCAGAAGAAAACACTCACTGCACACCAAACCCACAAAAAAGTACATTTGAACAAAGCAGGCAACAAAAGAGATGGTTTTCTGTTGGGATTGGAAATTTACCAGTGCCTTGGGTGTTACAGTGGAGGAATAAAATATGTCAATGAATGCTAAGTTGCTAAGAAAAAAGTACATTGGTGTGTGAAGCTGAGAGTCAATTCTGATTAACATGATCAGCCCAAGGTTCCCCAAAACAGTGAACAGATAAATAAAGAGAAACATTAAGAAAAGACTGACTTGTAGTTCAGGGTAATTTGCAAATCCAGAGAGGATGAAGACCGTCACCTCAGTGAAATTGTTTCCAGCCATTTGTATCAACTCAGGCCTTTGACTTACCTGCTGAATAATAGAATAACAGTAACAAAAATTAGAGAATTATTCAAGCTAAAAGACTTAATAATCAGGTTTGACTTAGACTCCAATAACGAGAGAGTAAAAGATGGCAAACACATATTAAAGACTTCAAGCAACTTTATACATGATTTTCCTTTTGTTTTTTAAATAGAATTGGAAGACACTAATAAAAAATTCCAAGTTGACAACTGCATGGAACTGATAGCACTCTAAGAGGTAGCTCTCTGGAATGGTTTTGGAAGATAGTTCTCCTGAGATACCATCTTCTACCTCAGCCTATCTTTGGGCTCACCTTCACAACAGTTCCTATTCTTTCCCAACGCGTTTAACAAACATTTAATCAATGAAGGCACTTTCTCTTGTCTATTATTAGAGGCATTCTTCTTAAGGCTTACTGGAAGATGCAGGCATGCAAAAAAGGAAAAGGTTTTCAGCGTGAGGAACACACACTCACAGACACACAATTATAGAAAGAAGTTGATAAGATTAGACTTACCTGGGATATAGTTATCCAAAGGACATTTTCTCTGTGAGCCATCTTCCAGTTATTTTCAGGTTTATGATCAAATGACAGGAAGAGAAAACATCATGCAATATCCACTAAATTCGTCATTAATTTTTGACGTACATTTGCCTCTCTTTCGGCTCTGGATCTCATGAATTATAAGTACGATGGCTTTGATCTGTTGGTGTGGTTTAGCCCAGAACTCTATTTCCTATATAGTGGACCTTTATTAATCTTATAGGCTGATGAAAAAAAAATGCTGAAGTTGAGGAAAGCTCTGGGCAATGTGTCTGTTACCTCTCACTGATGGAATAGAAACAACAGCCAAATTAACTAAGATAACTAATTTTATGTGCCTTCCTGAGAATTAAAATCTAATGTTTTAGCTCAAATCTAGATTCATATTCAGAATAGTTTTGTTCTTCATATTTTTAAAGCAGTCTCAGAGCAAAAGATTGTCTTCAGAAATCTAGTTTGTTAACAGTCTCCTTATAGCAGCATGTGTTCCTCAAACTCTCAAACTTGTGTCATAAAGGAATTCATCAATTAGTTTCTTTAATCTCTTGAGATTTACATTTTAATTGTACCCCAAGGTCTATTCTTAATTTGCCTGCAATAGATCTCCAATGGAAATGTTTAGAAATATATTCCCTCCTTTTGTGTATTTTAGTTTAAATGGCTGTAGACATACTGACAAATGTAATTGATAGAGTTTTGATAATCAGTTTTTATATTATTAACATATATGTAATATATACATGATACATGTTTATATAATATAAATTATATATTTAAATATATTAAAATATTTTATATAATAATGAATACATTCAAAGTATACCTGAAAAATCAATTTTCCATCCATTCTCTTTTTTCAATATTTATTTATTTATTCATTTATTTTCATTTTTATTTGTTTAATTATTCTTTTTTAACTGTTTTTTTAAAAGATTTTATTTATTTATTTATTCATGAGAGACACACAGAGAGAAGCAGAGACATAGGCAGAGGGAGAGTCAGGCTCCTCACAAGGAGCCTGATATGGGACTCAATCCCGAGACCCGGATCACACCCTGAGCCAAAGGCAGATGCGTAAAGTGCTGAGCCACCCAAGTGTCCCTGTTTAATTATTCTTGAGAGACAAAGAGAGAGCACGAGGGAGGGACAAAGGGAGAGGGAGAGTGAGGATCCTAAGGAGGCTCCACTCCCAGCACAGAGCCCACTGTGGTGCTTGATCTCACATCCCTGAGATCATGACCTGGGCCTAAATCAAGAGTCAAATGCTTAACTGACTGAGCCACCCAGACTCCCCTCAACACACACTTATTAAGCAGTTATTAAATGGCAGATACAGACAGGACTAGCTTTATTGCATTTCACTTTATTGTGCTTCACAGATATTGGTTTTTATTTTTATTTTCTTAACAAATTGAAGGTTTGTGGCAATTCTGTGTCAGCAAGAACACAGGTGCCATTTTTCCGATATCATTTACTTGCCTTGTGTCTCTATGTCACGTTTGGTAATTCTTGCAATATTTCGATGTTTTGCATTATTATATTTGCATTGCTGCAATCTCATGAGAAAACTTTAATGGATGAGGAATTACTTCTTATGAATGAGCAAAGAAAATAGTTTCTTGAGATGGAATCTACTCTTTCCGTTGCAAAAGCCATAAAGACTGTTGAAATGATAAAGGGCTTAGAATATTACATACACCTAGTTGATAAAACAATGAGAGAGTTTGGGAGAATTGACTCCAATTTTAATGAAGTTTTACTGTGAGTGAAATGCTATGCAAAATAATCAATTACACGCTACACAGAAATTATTTGTGAAAGGAAGAATCTGTTGATGCAGCAAACTTCATTTTCATCATGTTTTAAAAAATTGCCTCAGCCACCCCAATCGTCAGCCACCACCACCTTGATCAGTTAGCAGCCACCAACACTGACATAAGATCCTCCACTAGTACAAAAAATTATAACTCACTGAAAGCTCAGATGACGGTTAACATTTTTATCAATAAAGCACTTTTTAAAATACTTTTATTGAAGTTTGATTTACCAACATATAGCATAACACCCAGTGCTCATCCCATCAAGTGCCCTCCTCAGTGCCCGTCACCCAGTCACCCCGTCACCCCACCCCCCACCCGTCTCCCATTCCACTACCCCTTGTTCGTTTCCAAGAGTTAGGAGACTCTCATGTTTCGTCACACTCTCTAATTTTTCCAAAGCACTTTTAAATTAAAGTGTGTGCATTGTTTTTTTTTTTAGACATAATGTTATTAAACACTTAATAATAGACTACAGAATAATGCAAATATATCTTTTAACATCAAAAAATTCATTTGACTCACTTTATTGTAGTGATCTAGAACCAAACATGCAATATCTCTGAGGTGTGTGTATATTATGTTTTGTGTCAGATTGCAAAGATGAGAATGATATTGTATCTACTTTCACATTACTTAGAGTTAATTGCTTCTTTCAAGATTCAAAATTTGGCTCAGTTCTTTGATAGTTTGATATTTGGTGAGCCTATAGGTATAGGTATAGAGGTTGCCAGTGCATAATTAGTATAAGGAATACGGTTGACCATGGTATAGGATCAGGGACATTCAATAAATATCAGTTCAGTTGAATTCACGTTTGCTTATTAACCCATTTTGAGTTCTAGTGGTTAATCAGCTATATTTAATATTTTGCTTAGGTATTTTTAGGTTTACAGAGTTTTGACTTTACACAACTTTGTAAGTGTTAATATCTTACTTAATCACAGTACAATTATTGACACTTAAAAATTTCCATTGAATCAATAATATTAACTAAACTGCAGATTTTATTCAATTTCACCAGTTTTTCCATAAAGGCCTTTTTCCTATTCCAGGATCCAATCCAGAACAGCATGCTGGCATTCATGTCATTTCTCCCTGGTCTCCTATTAACTGTGACTGTCCCATTTTCTTTCCCTTTCTAACATGACTGTGATACTTGTCAAGATTACTCACCAAGTGGGACGTCTGGGTGGCTCAGCGGTTGAGCACCTGCCTTTGGCTCAGGGAGTGATCCCATAGTTCTGGGTTCGAGTCCCACATCAGGCTCCCTACATGGAGCCTGCTTTTCCCTTTGCCTATGTATCTGCCTCTGTGTTTGTGTGTGTGTGTGTGTGTGTGTGTGTGATGAATAAATAAATAAAATCTTTAAAAAAAAGGTTTCTCATCAAGCATTTTGTAGAATGTCCTTCAATTAAAGATTACCTGATATTTTTCTTGTGCTTAAATTGAGGTCATTCATTACAGGGAAAAGTGACAGAGACGTGATATGTTTGCCCTTTCATCTTCTCCAGGGATACAGGATGTCAATAAGTGATATTACTAATGATTTAAAGTTGATCACTTACTTGACGTGGTGTCTGCCAGACTTTTTCACTATAAAGTTAGGACTTTTCTTTGTAATTTATACATATTTGGGGAAGGTACTTCAGACTATGTAAATATTCCACTTATTCTTTTGGGCATCCATTGATATGTTCCTTCTACCAATTATTACTCTGTTGATTTGTAGCAAATTTCCATTTCCCCATTTTTTCCAAATTTATTTTTTTATTTTGGTGAAAAGATTTAGATTTAGATTTAGATCTAGCCTGCTGGACTCAATTTAGATGATCCCAATTTTGTTGGCAACATTCATAGTATCATCTCTAAAGAGCCAGTGGATCATATGCCTTCTCTCCATCAGGCCTGAGCAGGGTGTTGACTTTGGCCACATCAGTGTCATAGAGTTTCTTTACAGCCTGTTTGATCTGGTACTTGTTGGCCTTGACATCCACAACGAACACTAGCGCACTGCTGTGTTCTATTTTCTTCATGGCTAACTAGGTAATCAGGGGGAACTTGATGACACAGTGGTCAAGACTGCTTCTCTTAGGGATGCTCTTTGGAGGATATTTGGGCTGCCTTCAGAGAGCAGTGTCTTGGGCTATGGGAAGGTAGGTGATGTGCAGGTCTTCTTTTTTATTGTGACCCTGGATGCTTGTTAGCACCATTTTCTTAGCCTTCAAAACTTCTGCTTTGGCTTCATCTTTGGGAGGAGCCAGGGTCTTCCTTCTTCATTTTCCATGCCACCTTCATGAAAGGGCCTTTCAACATATTTTAATTGAAATTATTCTGTAAGGAAGAGTTGTTTTATCTTCTCTGTGTATTTATTTAGTTAGCTAATTATACGAGCATGTACTCACTGTAATTGCTTTTTCTTTAGGTTATCCAACACTACAATCATTTATTTTGTTGCTCAAATTGTTCTAGGTCTGCTAATGAAACCACCAATGAATTTGTGCCTGTATGCTTGGCTCTTTGGTATTGCTCTTGTCTTTTTTTATTCACCTCTTACATTCCGGCAGCACAATAAGCTCCAGGCTTATCTCATACTTTCCTGGACTCAGCTCTCAAAACAACTACTTCTCCAAGGAGCTTTGCCATCTTTTATGGGAAGATGGTATTTGGAAATCAGAATCTGGACTACATAGTCTATTTATACGTGTGCATCCATATTTTTCCCTTATGTCACACATACTTTATAATTATAACTTTTCAAATGAAGACTCTGTGCTATAGTTTAAAATGTTAAAATTTAGGAACCATAATTCTGAGTTTATATCTTGAAATACCACTTACTACCTTTATGGCTCTGCAAACATTTCTTAATCTCTTTAATTCTCAGCATCCATGTCTGCCAAATGACATTAGTCACTTCTGCCTCATGTGTTTGTGAAGATGAAATTAAATATTATATACAAGAAATCCTATATAATATTGAGGATATACTAGGTATTCAATCTATGTTTGTTTCATGTATTAATATAAATAAGGTTGCAATAATCTATTATATCTATACACCTATGTTTATTAAACTGTTTTCTCCACCATTGGACACTTTTGTTCATCCTGATTTCTCTCTCTCTTTTTTAAAAAGTAATTCAGAAAAAACCTTAATTTGTTTCCATTAGTTAAATAGCCAGAAGCATTATTTTGGGACCACACTTACATCTTTTTGTTACATATTAGTGGGACACATTCCTGACAAATTTTAATTTCCATGAAGATTGTCCCAGATCATCAGTGTCATCATAACCTTGCCTCTATTGACCATTTACACCTTACCAAGCTCCGTATATAATAAAGCTCAATAAATCAAAGGTTATTCTTCCAGGTATTTATTACTATTCATTAGCAATATTTCCTTATATCTTTGTTTACTATTTATATGACCATCACTTCAAATATTATTTAAAATCTGACTTCTAGGGATCCCTGGGTGGCGCAGTGGTTTGGCGCCTGCCTTTGGCCCAGGGCGCGATCCTGGAGACCCGGGATCGAATCCCACATCAGGCTCCCGGTGCATGGAGCCTGCTTCTCCCTCTGCCTATGTCTCTGCCTCTCTCTCTCTCTCTCTCTCTGTGACTATCGTAAATAAATAAAAATTAAAAAAAAAATCTGACTTCTATAAGTGGCTGAATTTTTTAATAAACTGTACTAGATGGAAAACCTCCTAATTTAAAATTTATCTTTACTTACTCCTCAATATCTAATATGCTATTACATCACAGGTAAAAAAAAAAACACAACACTGTTTAAAATACTTAACTCACTGATTTATTAAACAAGTATTACGCACTTGCTATGTGATAATCACTAGCCCAGTAATCCTGAAACTATGAAGTTGAATAAGAATGAGTCTTTTCCTTATAGGACTAAATAGTTCGGAGGAGGAATGAAAAGTAAAAACAAAATTTCACAATCCATTGTTACAATACATTGTGCAATGATAGAACAATGGAGGAAATCAAATTTTTCAAGGATGTTATCAAGAAAATTGTTAAAATGATGGGAATTCTTGCTCTTGGCCCTTGAGAATTATTAAAGATAAGTATAAATGGTCCAAGAAATTTGGACTTCTTATTAAAATGAGAGAGCATATATGGCATTGAGGAAAGAATTATGACCAAAACCTTTTTCTGAGATAAGAATAGAGACACATTGCAGGGAAAGGAAGCAATGGAAGAAGTCAGAAGACTATTTCAATAGTAAGGGTTCAAGAACGTAGGGCCTGAACTGAGACAGCAACACTGATAATTAATGAAGAAAAGGAAACTTATTTTAAGGGTATTTGGGAGCCAGATCCAATAATATCTAATACAATAAATATTTGAATAAAGTAGGATAGAATCTAGGCCGACTTGCTAGGTATTTGGCTGGTGTGATTTAATGTACAGAAATAATTTTATACAGAAAAAAATAATATAAGAATATAAATTAGGTGCAGAGACAGTGGTGAGAATTCTTTAAAATGCTGGGTTTTAGAAATTTGAAGGACATCCAGAGAAAGACCTATTTTTTTTTTTTTTTTGGTGAGCTATAAAATGCTCAGATGTCTAAAAAAGTATGAATGTATTTCTCACTTAGACTTTTTTAGTTATCTTAATTAGTTTGCAAAACAAATTGCTCTGAACATCATGTGCAGTTATAAGGGAACAGGACTGAAATTCAGACTGCCACTAATTACCCACCGAATAATGAGCCCAAATGCATATATAATATATAGTTGCATTTCCTTCTCTTCAGTACATGATTTTCTCACCAGAAGTACAGATTATAATGTCCCATTCAATTATAAATTTCTATGATTCTGAAAAAAGAACATGGTGCCAAAAAAAGAGGCCATATTCACCTCTTTGACATTCATAAGTTGTAAACTATGTAGCACCCATCAGCACAATACCTAACTGTTGAAATGACACTTTTAAGCCAATATACATAACATCCTTATGATGCTCAAACTGCTCCTTACAAATTGTCACCAAATTGTTGTCCACTTGTGGCTTGAATCCTTCAAGCAATCTTTATTCTCTATGCATCTCACTTGATCTCAAGATATCATATATTGCAAAGCCTCATTATTCCTGTTTGAAATATATTTCCACACAGCTTCTAGGAAGTCAAGGCAGTGTTAAAGATACATTTCTTTGATTTTCAAATGCATTGGAAAATCAAAAGTTCAAAACCTTTTAAAATTTTATAATTATATTCCTCCAAACCCTATAAAACATATTTAATCACTTTTATGACATTTATTCAATAATAAGGCAATTATAATATATCCCTTGACCTTTTCACTTCCATATCCACTGACATAATATGTTTTTATAGCACTGTGGCTTTCCCCTGCAATAGAACTTAAGCAAATTAAAACATTGAAATATGTAATATTCACACCTACATATATTAATTCAGGATTGCCTGACACCTGTGGATTAAAGTATAACCAAACACCTTAAATACCTTAATTTTATCATACAAACTTACTTTCTTTCTTTCTTTCTTCTTTCTTTCTTCTTTCTTTCTTCTTTCTTTCTTTCTTTCTCTTTCTTTCTTTCTTTCTTTCTTTCTTTCTTTCTTTCTTTCTTTTTCTTTCTCTCTCTCTCTCTTTCTTTCTTTCTTTCATCTATAAATAGCTTGATATATAGACACCTTTAGATATCTATAGATATAGATGTATACTATTATCAGCATTGCACAGCTAACAGAGGCTTTTAAAAACAACAAAATCAAACATATATTCAGGTTGGCTATAGATATAAAGAAAGAGACTATATTCACTCACATGCCACAGAATTACATTAAATTACTGATTTTATTTTTAAAACATATAACCAGAAACAAGATCATCACAAAGTCCAGAAATAGATGAAGCAAACTTCAGGGAAAACTTTGCTTGGTTAAGGTCATTTACTGATTGTTGGAATAACCATCTTTGTATATAACTAAGGTCTCACCAGATGGGAGAAGTTAATTTTGGTTGCTCTTTCATATATCTATCTGAAACTATTAAGAAAATTCACTCTATCAATTTATAACCTTTGTAAGAAATATTTAAGTACAGTTGACTTATTTGTGGTTTTATTGGCATTCCTAAACAATGTTTCTATCTATAGTTGTACAATATTTCAAAATGGCAAAATCTTTTTATTTCACCCCATCCATTTGATTTAATATGCTTCAGTTTTCTTGATTTTGGCCCAATGACCATGCTCACATTCCTGTTTTTTAGTAATAAGAACAGAGGAAATATGTCCTCAAATTGCTTCTCATGAAATCAATTGATAATTTGGGGAAAGAAGAGCATAATCATTCATTGTATCTACATTAATTTTAATGTATGGGGTTTGACTTCCCTCATTTATGAGACTTTATCCCGCAGTACACTTATTATTTATTTCTGTGAGGCTATAATAACTAAAATTTTATATAAATATAATTATATTGATGAAGGAATTACATTTTATTTGGAAAGTAATTTAGCAAAGTACCAAAATAAATTGTTTCTATGTATTTTACCAAAGAATTTCATTATCAAAAATCTGTGAGATGAAAACAATTATAAAAATAAAGATTTAATACAGACTTTATCATTATTATATAAATTTCTTTGCAAAACAAAAACCTAAGTACATAACATCAGGAGATGAATACTTTAGTAATCCCAACATAGAAATAAATTATAGTCTGTGATTATGAGATATCTGGAGAAGTGCTTGACATTGCCTAAAATCCCCATTTTTAGGTGATAGTTTTGGTTTTGGAAGTTTGGCTATGACAATAATAGTGATTACTGAACAGCTGTTATATTAAAACATTTGACAATGAGACTATTCTAGAAGAAAATATGGACTATATAGAAACAGTAAGATTAAATTTGCTTTAAAAGGGAGGGAAAACTGAGTGGGAAGTCATCAGAGAAGGAGACAAACAAACTGAGGGTTATTGGAGAGAAGGTGGGGGGAGAGGGGGTAGTGGATGATGGTCATGAGATGTGATGAGCACTGGGTGCTTGCTATATGCAGCTGACAAATTATTGAACACTACATCTGAAACTAATAACGTACTATATGTTAGCTAATTGAATTTAAATAAAAAGGATATTTTTTGAAAATAAAAAAAATCATATTACATATTTACCTAAAGTAAATTGTCAGGCAATGAGCAAAAAGTTCCATAGACTTACAGATTTTTAACAGCAAAGATTTATTGCTATGAGCTAAATATCATTCCATTTGATAAACATTCTTTTTACAAACTCAAAGCTGCTGTTTACTACATATTACAAAAGTGCCATTAGCCAAGGCTATGCTTTCTTTCTTGACAATTGTGGTGATAACAATGATACTAATCAGAGTTATTGATGCATATCTGAGTAAGCAGAACAATAAATACTATATGGAATGATGAACATAACATAGAGTTCTAACAGTCATTTGTTTAAAAAAACTATTGGCATTTTTCAAGTAGCTGTACTGTTTTATGGAAGTTTCCTAAGGGCCAATTTTAAGTGAATCCCCTTGTACTCTGGTATGACAGGATACCTTTGCATTTCCATTTTGGTATTTCTTTTAAACCTTGGCAGTGAGTGTGCCTGGTTGGCTCAGGCAATTAAACATGCAGCTCTAGATCTCAGGGTATTGAATTCAAGCTCTATGTTGGGAGTGGTGCCTACTTAAAAAAAAAAAAAAAGAATAATAATCAACTGGCAAAAATGGAACTTCCAGGATGCCTGGATGGCTCAGCAGTTAAGCGTCCACCTTCCGCTCAGGCTGTGATCCTGGAATCCCACATCGGGCTCCCTGCATGGAGCTTGCCTCACCCTCTGCCTATGTCTCTGCCTCTCTCTCTCTCTCTCTCTCTCTCTCTTTCTCTCATGAATAAATAAACAAAATACTAAAAAAAGAAATGGAATTGTCATATAAAGGAGTTTGTGGAATTATTTTTTTTAAGTTAAATATTCAAATTGTAATAGTTCTAGGCAAAGATGGCATACAAAATGTACAGGCCTCCTATTTTACAGAAACAAGTAGAATTCCTTATGTGTATTTTGTATAGCATCTTTGCCTAGAACCATTACAATTTGCTTGAATTCTACCTCTCAAACATTGATCTTGCTGGTCTAGGGTGAGTTTTTAACTCCATTGATCTGTACAATAGATCAGCTCCTCTAGAGTTGTGAAGAAGGAAGATTGAGTGCACTCTCTGGAACTGATTTTCACTGAGTTAGTAGAGATTCAAAGTAATAATTTGCAAATGTAAGGAATCCAAATTACATAGTGGCATAAAATTATTTTAAACTGGAGATGCCTGGGAATCAGTCAATGCATAAAGAGGCTTTTGCAGAGTTTCTCTTATCTAAGGCAGGAACCTCCAGGAATGAGTCTCCCATAATTGCTCTCTCCCTAGAGTTTTGTCTGCCAAGAGAGAAGACAGAGAAGACCACTTGCCTCTGTATAAACAAGAAATATCACAAAATTTCTTATTTCTCCTGTTTCCCTCAAAAGCACATTTGTTCTTCCCATAGAAGCCTTTCCCCTACTAAATTAAGTATATGCACCCCCACCTCCAATTATTGAGCAAGCTACTCTTTTTGTGCATCTTATTTATGTATGAATAAACTGTGTATTCACTTGTTAAACTGTCTTTTGTTGGTGAAGTTTACAGGTCCTCAAACCATAAACCTAACAGGACAGAGGAAATGTCTTCCATCCCAGACAGAATGATTGCAGGTATATGTATGTATAAATACATGCATAATATATTTAATATATGTCTGTGTGTTTCCAAAAGCCAATAATGAATACCATTTTTCTTCCAACAAATCTCATAGGTATTTAACAATGCACCTGCCTGCAGAATCAATAAACATCCCTTAAAGGTTTCTTCTAAAAAAATTCATGGTCACTGAGCAAATACTTTTCTCAAAATAATTCTTTTCATTGCTTCTTTGGCCTCTCTGTTTCTCACACTGTATATCAGGAAATTTAGGACTGGTAGCAAAAGAGTATAAAACATGGACAAGATTTTGGCTCTATCCCGTGGGTAGCTAGAGCTGCTTCCCAGATAAGTAAATATCACTGTTCCATAGAAAAGAGTCACTACTGTGAGGTGAGAAGCACATGTGGAGAACGCTTTATATCTGCTCCTTGTGGAGTGTAACTTCAGGACAGTGAGGAGGATTCCCAGATAAGAACTAACCACTATCAGAAAGGTAGTCACCGATGTTGTGCCAGAGAAGACAATAAATAAAATCTCACTAGATTGGGTGTCAGAACAGGACAGTTGAAAAAGCAGTGGGATGTCACAGAAGTAATGGTTGATGACGTTGGGTCCACAGAAAGACAGGCTGAGCAAGCTGCTCAGGTGGGTGAGTGAGCTAGCAGAACCTACTAGGTAGCAAGCAGTCACCAAGTGGACACAGAATGTGTGGGTCATGAGGCCTTTGTAGTGAAGTGGGCAGCAAATGGCGACATACCGATCATAGGCCATGGCGGCCAGGAGGAAGCATTCGGTGGTCAAGAACATGTTGACGAAGGAATACTGAAGGAGGCAACCATGATAGGAGATGGATTTCTGTCCCGCTATGTAGTTCACCAACATCTTAGGAATAAAGACTGAGGAATAGCAGAAATCCAAGAAAGCCAACTGGCAAAGGAAAAAGTACTTGGGGGAATGGAGCTGGGCACTTACCCAGATTACTGCGATAATCCAAGCATTGCCCACCACTGTGACGAGGTAGATTGAGAGAAACAGCACGAATAGGGCAGTGTTCAGGTCAGGGTTATCGGTCAGTCCCAGGAGAATGAATTCAGTTACCACACTGACATTTCTGTTGGCCATGTGTGTGTCCCCCCCTTAAGGGGGGTCTGCAGGGAACAAGAGAACAATGAAAATAACCAGAGTATGGCCTGAATATATGAATTCAGTCTACTAGCATCTTTAGAAAACTGCATGGTCATAGTTAGCAATCATAGTCCACAGGAAATTCAGTTCTCACAAGTGTGAGAAGTCAACCTGATAGGAGACTTTGGTTGACTCAATGTCTCATCAGGGGATATAAACTGACATTATGCACCGTGAGAACCCTGGAAGAATCAAAACTCTTGGAAAGCCTCATAGGTTTAACAGAAAGACTTTAGGAGATTGGGCCCTGGTAACAGTATACTCCAGATTCCAGACCACAAGGCAAGGGCCCTGTATTTTTAGGAAACACATTCCCTAATAAAAAACAAAAAAGCCTCAATATTTAACAGGTAAATTTCTGAGATATGTAGCAAAACTACCACCTGTGACATCTTTTTAACTTAGATAATACACGACACATATTACATAATTTATATATATATTTATATATAAATAGACAATGTATACATGATTTGATTTATAAACTAGCCTTAAAAATGGAAAATGAGAATTGGGTATGTCTAGAATAGAGGATGAAAAAAATTCAAACATTTTCTAGTCCTAACATTACTTATTTGTTAAAACTCATTTGTTCTGGGAAGTTGCTCTTTGCTATTCCAACAGATATTTATCATTCCATTTTCTGATTTCCTAGAGTATTTATTACCCAATGGCTTGGATTAGTCCATATCATATTTTTTTCATTAAGATTAAATCAAGAAGCTTTAATATGTTTTCATCTCTGCAGTCAAAAGGCCTCGAGTCTAATTTCTAAGACTATGCATATACTTTTGGTACATTAGATCATGCATGGATACAGATTTTTATCAAGAAATATATTATTAAATTAAATTTATTTTAGGCTTTCCCATATAATTCAGAATACATGAAAAATAAGATTATGATTGCTGTTATATTGGGTAAACACTTGATTAAATAATTATTAGGGAAAACTTTCCTTACCACAAGATTTATAGGAATACATAATGCACTGCTATATTATGGGAGTTTCCAATAAGAGAAATAAATATAGATCACGCTTCACATTAATTTGACAATTGAATCTATTTTCATGAACATTAATTAATATGCTGTTTCACAATTCAGGCTTTGGCAATAATATTTCCCTGATAGTGAATAAAAAGTGAGAATGAGGGGATCCCTGAGTGGCTCAGCAGTTTAGCACCTGCCTTAGGCTTAGGGTGCGATCCTGGAGACCGGGGATCGAGTCCCACATCAGACTCCCTGCATGGAGCCTGCTTCTCCCTCTGCCTCTCTCTCTCTCTCTCTCTTTCTGTGTCTCTCATGAATAAATAAATAAAATCTTTAAAAAAAGTGAGAATGACATAGGTTTGGATCTGATTCTGTGATACTGTGTTTTTATTCCCAGAGTGATATAAAGGTAGTGAGTAACAGTTCAAATGTTACAAACCTTGGGACAAGACTGTTTTGACCATATCTACTTTACTGAGATGCCAGAGGTAAAAAAGAAGGATGAGGTCTTTTTTCGTTCATTTATTTCTTTTTGTTTTTTTTGCTGAATTAACCTGTGATTTCAATCTTAAGTCCTAGTTTCTAGATTAACTACGATTTTATCTGTTAACCTTCCTCAGGAGATAGCTGTGATAAATAAGAAACTATGTAAAAACTGTCTGGCACACTCCCTAAATGCTTGCTGTATAGTCAAAGTAAAACAACCAAGTGAAACAGAAATTGCATTACCTATTGACATACTGGACAGACGGCTTTTGACTGAGGTAATTTTTTGGATCTTAAGTTTTGTTTGTTTGTTTCATTTTGTTTAGATAGTTTTGCCTCCCTTGACTTTGTTTTTATTTTATTTTTTATTTATTTTTTAAAAGATTTTATTTATTTATTCTGAAAGACCCAGAGACAGAGATAGAGAGGGAGAGAGAGAGAGAGGAGAGAGGAGAGAGGCAGAGACACAGGCAGAGGGAGAGGTAGGCTCCTCTCAGGGAGCCTGATGTGGGACTCCATCCTGGGACTCCAGGATCATGCCCTGAGCCGAAGGCAGGTGCTCAACCGCTGAGCCACCCAGATATCCCGACTTTGTTTTTAAACAAACCAATTTGTTACTTTGACAATTAGTTCCCTCTTATGTCACTGATTTCAGCTTTATTGCTTTGATTTTCATTTAATAAATAGTAATTTTCATCTGGATTGCCTTTCATGCCGTTTTTCTTTTATTGTAAAGTCAGTTATATATGATAAATTAATTGAGTTTAGATTCTTTGAATATAAAATTTAGCTCTGATAACAGGGCCAAAAATCACCACTTTCAGATTTAACACAATTTAACAGCTTGTAATAATTAAATTTAAATTTTAAAGAATATCTTTAAATAAATTTACTACTATAATTTACATAATTATATGAAGCTCTAAATAAAGCTACCAGAGGAAATAGGGGGTGAACCCAATACTTTTTTAAAAGATTTATTTATTTATTTGAGACAGTGAGAGCATGAGTGAAAGGGGTAGAAGGGGAAGGAGAATCTCAAGCAGACTCTCCGCTGAGCAGGGAACCCACTCAGGGCTTGATCTCACCACCCTGAGATCATGACCTGAGCAAAAATTGAGTCCGACACTTGACCTGAGCAAAAATTGAGTCCTACACCTAGGCACCCTGAACCCACTAATTATTCTAAGAGAGCTATTTTATGTGATAATGATCTAATTCTATTTCACTTCATTCAGTAATTTGAATGGATTTGAAGCAGATGATTTTTCATCACATTCCATTCATAGCATGTATTAAGAGTTGCCATTTTTGAAAACTGGAGAGGCATGTATAATTCCTTTGTTAGAATACATAAATATAACACTTACCTGGTGTTGAGAGGAAGCTTAGACCTTTCTCTTAGTTTCCTGACTTGTGTTTATATTTGGTTTAGGGTCTTTGGAGGATGAAATCCCCAGTGATTCTGTGATACTGTGTTTCATTAAAAGAGCAAAGAGAGATTTGGGAAAGGTAAGGTCCCAGTGCTGTCTTACCAAATTGTAGCAATTTATGGATTTGGCCATTTCTCAGTTTTAGAGGAAACTGTCACATAAATTCATGTCTCACCTATATGAGGCTCTGCAAATAAACCATCTAAATAAGTGAAAATGAACTCCAGCAGTGTTTATGATTATAATTTACATTACATATATAATATCATATATATATATATATATATTTAGTTTTAAAGAGCACTAAGTTACATTTGTTGATGACCATATGCTTCTATATACTTGCATCATTATTGGTAGTAATTATGGAAAATATGCATATATTTCAATCTGAGATAACCCAAAAGAAGTGAAAGCAATCATCAATCACTAGATAGAATTCAAGTGTGTGTGTTCATACACTAGATTGCCTTTTAATACAAGAGATAATTTACCCCCCCCCCAAAAAAAGAGATAATTTACCCAATTAAGACACTAAAATAAACATTAAGTTTAACATTTTTGTCACTGTGGTCTTTGAACATAAATGTACATTTTAAAAATTCTAGGTTGGCTGCTACTTGAAGGATAGAATGAAAAATATAAAAGGTGGTAAATCAGAGTGAAATGGTGGACATTTATGTTTAGTAACGAAGGGGAGGGGACAAATGAGAATAAATAAGTCAGTGGTACAGGTCAAATGCAGCCAAACCAACAAATAGCTATACAAGAACAAGGTGTTACAGATTTGCAGTGATTTTAAAGTGAAGCAATGACAAACATTGTATGGTCTCATTCATTTGGGGAATATAAAGGATAGCGAAAGGGAATAAAGGGGAAAGGAGAAAATATGAGTGGGAAATATCAGAAAGGGAGACAGAACATGAGAGACTCCTCACTCTGGGAAACGAACTAGGGGTGGTGGAAGGGGAGGTGGGCGCGGGGTGGGGATGACTGGGTGACGGGCACTGAGGGGGGCACTTGACGGGATGAGCACTGGGTGTTATGCTATATGTTGGCAAATTGAACACCAATAAAAAATACATTTATAAATAAAAAAATACAGGTAACAAAAAAAAATAAAGTGAAGCAATAAATAGGCTCACACACAGGGAATATTATAATAATTTTACTAACAACAGTGTTGCTTTTTCTTTGGCAACCAAATATTAAGTAGCATCCTCATTGAGTTGTTGTTGTTGTTGTTGTTGTTGTTGTTGTTGTTAAATGCCCAGTATGGGCAGCCCAGGTGGCTCAGCATTTAGTGCCGCCTTCAGCCCAGGGCGTCATCCTGGAGTCCCCGGATCGAGTCCCACGTCCAGCTCCCTGCAGGGAGCCTGCTTCTCCCTCTGCCTGTGTCTCTGCCTCTCTCTCTCTCTCTCTCTCTCTCTCTGTGTCTCAGGAATAAATAAATAAAATCCTAAAAAAAAAAAAATGCCTAGTATGTTCGAAGCATTTCACCACTATTACCTCTAATCTTTATGTAATTTTATTTAATTAAATATTCTGATCCATATGATTCACATTATACGTGGCCCAGAATAATTAAAGGAATTATCTGAGTTTAGACTTAAGGAAATGGTGGAACAATATCGTAATATAATGATAGTCTGGTGTAAAAATTTGTGTTGCTCTTACTGTTTATTCCATAAAGCCTTTCAATATTTACGAAGGAGTGAACATAATAATGATGGAATTTGAAACCATATTGCATGAAAAATAGTGGGAAATATAGGAAATATCTAGTGCTAGAAAAATTAGATTCAGGATAATATTCTAATTCAGCAAACAGTGAACATCTGAACAGTCTAAGAATGAAAAGTGAGAATATGTGAATTTTAAGACTTCATATCTAAGAATGATACCCGCTCAAAAGAAAGAGATGGGTATTGCTTAAATTGAAAAAAAAGAGGTCATATTTAATTGGTAAATTTTAATTAGTTTTATAGGAGAAGGATGATTAACATTGGACCATTTTTGGGGGTATTCTATATCAGATTCAGATTCTATATCGATAGGGTTTTGATATGATGAAAATATGCTTCTTAGATATTTATCATCCTGAGAATTACAATTTGTTCACAGGCTGCAATTGACCAACGACTAGCCTGGGATCAATGTAATCACTATTGTGTTCACAGCACAAAACCAAATTTCAAATCTTAGGAACCATAAATTCATTAAAATAACTTGTCTCTTAATAAACAACAAACATGACCACTGTGCAAATGTACCCACAACTTGTCCAAGCAGTGCTGGTGACTTATTTCCCTGATGAATTAGACCAATTTCCAGACTGTGAACTCCAAATCTACAGACATGAAATAAAATAATAATAGTAATAATAACACCTATTTAGATATAAAAGTTATGTTTATTTATTTTTTTTAAATTTTTATTTATTTATTTATGATAGTCGCAGAGAGAGAGAGAGAGAGAGAGAGAGGCAGAGAAACAGGCTCCATGCACCGGGAGCCCGACGTGGGATTCGATCCCGGGTTTCCAGGATCGCGCCCTGGGCCAAAGGCAGGCGCTAAACCGCTGCGCCACCCAGGGATCCCCAAAAGTTATGTTTAGTAAACATCTACTGATTCTGATTTCTCCAAGTGTTGATGTTGAGCAGTAACTAATTTTATGGATGGGTAAATGTATTGGAGCTGAAAGAGCTCATTCTCAATTTTTTCCTGATATTTTACATGAAAGTTGAAGAAATAGCATCAGATGTTTCATTCATGAAGTCTTCATTTATTTCTAAATGACTAATTATATTAACCATTTAAGGACATTTGGAATCTGTTCAACCAAGTTGCATTGGCCATATATATATATATATATATATATATATATATATATATATATATTATATATATGATATCATATATATATGATATATATATGTTATCCATTATATAGAATATATTACTCATTTTCAAATCTTCATCCTATAAATCTGCCATACATCTCTCATTTGCCTCACAATTTAGGAAAAGGATTACTTTTTTTCTTATTTGACCATCTAGTTACTGTATATAATAGTTGCTATATAGACAATAATACAGCAACTCATTTGTTCAGATGAATTAAAGGTCAGCATTAAACATAAACCAATATGGTATTTTTGTTCCACAAAATAACTCTCCTCCATAAATGCCCACTTAATAAACTGTTATTTTATCTTTATCTTGGCCAGCCCCTTATTTTATGAGGTAAGTATTGTAACAGAACTTAATTTATTTTTCTGAGTTCTAATTATCTGGCTTGTATATCATATCATTCCTTGTGTTGATACTCTAGGATATGAGATATTGAATGCTTTTGAAAAATTGTGAAGAATGATGCAAAATTAGGTTTACTTATTATTTTATTTTTTGATTTTTTCTGAAAATCAAAACTTTAATACAAATTCACTTTTATGAATGCCTTTTATACATAAATGTCACATATATGTAGCCTTAAGGGACCCAATTTCAAGTAATATATTAAATGATCTTGGAAAACCATAAAGGTCCATACAAATGTTATATGATGTTCTTGGGGTTGTTGGTGGTGGTATTATTATTTCATTCTGAAAAGTAAACGTTTAAATGAATTTCTTTGCATGCATATCTAACATATTAGAGCCATTCACTCATGAGTTTGGCTGTCACTGAGAGGAAAAAAAAATAGAAGTTTAATCTAGCTTGCCTTGTAAAACCACATATTAATATTTATAGAGTATTCAGCTCTCTCATTGTGCTGCTGAGCCTAGTTGCCTCTTATTATTTTAGTATTTAAAAGAATCTAAAAAATTAAATATAATTTTATTTGTAAATGGTATTTTCTATAATACTGTTTTGTCCAGATAGGAGACTTTGTAGCAATTTGCAGAGAAGAGATCACTATGGGATAATCAGTATTTACAGACCTGATTTCATCATTATATACTTGTATATATAATTTGAATCAAAGGACAAACAATGGCTTTGCATATTTTCCCTATTTGGAATATATAGCACAGATTTCCTCCTATCTAGAATACCTTCAGGGAATTTCTTGCTTAATGGCCAAAGAAGATTCTGGTAAGATCTTTAATGGAAAAAAAGGGGGGGGGGGGAATAGGGCAGCTCCTGTGGTACAGCGGTTTAGAGCCGCCCTCAGCCCAGGGCGTGATCCTGGAGACCCTGGATCAAGTTCCCCACCAGGCTCCCTGCATGGGGCCTGCTTCTCCCTCTGCCTGTGTCTCTGCCTCTCTCTCTCCCTCTCTCTCTGTGTGTCTCTTATGAATAAATAAATAAAATCTTAAAAAAAGGGAAATAATTATTAATGACTCCCTAATTTTCTTGGAGGCCTCCTTTCTAAACATGAAGGCAAATTCCTCAGCATAAGTTTTCACTAAGTTTTACTAACCCTTCCAAGTGGAGTGGAAGTAAAAGTGTAGCATTCTGTCCTTCAGTTTCATATATAGTAATGGAAACCAAGGAAGGCCACAAATAGGGACATAGTTCAGACTGATCACTGGGAGTGAAATCACAGAGGCGATCTAGAACCCAAGGTCTTTTTCTAACTATTTTTGAGAATCTGCTTTTATTTTGAAAAATGTCTGGCTAGAAATAATCCAGGCTAATTTCAGAACATGCATATGCCAGCTTTGTGGATAATTCAAGTACCAGTCCTTTTTGCTTTAAAAGTATTTTACTTATTTTTGTGCTTAGTAGAGAGACTGATATAAGAGATATTTTATTACTTATCAATCTTGTTTGTATCTATTTGTGTGTATGTTTATGCATCTATTTGTATGTATTCATTTCTACGCATATACAGGAATGAAGGGGTCTTCAGCTGTCCAGAGATAAATAGCCTAGATCTTACTATAGATTTTAAGTTAGTTTGTAAACCATAACCAGACATATGTCCTTTACCTTGTTATTTTTCTAGGCTTTTTCCTTCTGCTATAAAATAGAAAATTCCCATTAAAAAAACTCTAAGATTCCTTCAGTCTCAAAACTTTAATAAATCTATATAAATATTCTGTTCCAGAGAACTTCTTTGTATGCTATTTTTGGACCACATATGGTGTGAAATTAACAAGGACAATATTTTATTTCTGTAGCTCTTTTCACAGCATCTTTTACTTCCTTGTTTCTCAGGCTGTAAATCATTGGGTTTAACATAGGAATCACCAGGGTATAAAACACAGATACCACCTTTTCTTGTTCTAAGGAATATTGAGAGCTTGGTTGAATATAACTAAAGCTTATAGAGCCATAGAATAAAGTCACAGCCGTTAAATGTGAAGCACAGGTGGAGAAGGCTTTGTGTCTACCTGCTGCTGAGCGGATCCTCAGGATAGCAGCAACAATGAAGACATAGGAGATCATCACAATCAAGAAAGTGATCATAGCAATAATTCCAGAGAAGATTAAAAGCAACAGTTCATTCATGGATGTGTCAGAACATGACAACTTCAATAGTGGGGGAAGGTCACAGAAGAAGTGACTGATGATATTTGGCCCACAGAAAGACAATTTCACCAAGCCAATTGTGTGTGTCAATGAGTTGATTAAGCCTCCTACACATGACCCAATGACCAGGACAATGCAAACTATTTTAGTCATAGCCACTGTGTAAAATAAAGGGTTCACAATGGCCATGTAGCGGTCATAAGCCATTGCTGCCAGCAAGAAGCCCTCAGTGGTAAGGAGTGACACAAATAAAAAATACTGCACAATGCATGCAGAGAATGAGATTGTCTCCTGTTCAACAAAGAAGTTCAGCAGCATTTTTGGTGCAAAGACTGATGAATAGCAGGCATCAACAAATGACAGGCAGCTAAGGAAATGATACATGGGTGTTTGGAGTTTGGGAGTTATTTGGATTAAAAAGACCATTCCTAGATTCCCCACCAAAGAAATGGTATAGATCAGCAGGAAAAGCACAAAGAGGACAACTTTCAGTTCAGCACGATCTGTCAGTCCCAAAAGGATAAACTCTGTAACCAATGTAAAATTAACATCAGCCATGGGTATGTATTTCTCGGTACCTGTTAATGATAAAAAAAAAATTGGAATCAATTGAGAAGAATCATGCTACACTATCAAAACTACTTGGAATCCCTAACTAGCTGTGCAACTTGAGCTGTTGACTTTTCTTTTCTGGTTATTTTATCTATAAAATTAGAAAATTTTAACTAGAAAGCATCTAGTCTCTTCAAGTACTATTTATTAGTCTATTCCAAAAGGATACTCCATGAATGAAAAAAGAAAAACATAAATAAATAAAATCTTAAAAAAAATAAAGTTCTCATTTTGGATTTAATGGTAGCAAATGTCAAATACATCAATAAGAATTAACTGTATTATGACATTTGAACTTAGAAATTCCACTTATGCCTTCATGTACATCCAAAAACTTTGTGGTTATCCTTAGGAAACAGTTGGAGGCATTAGCTTCTGAGAAAAATGTCCCCTGGGAATGAGGGGAAAGGGTACTGAGCTGGAAGGGTAAACATGGCGATCAGCAAGTTATAATTGGCTTTTGGTATCCAATAGAAATATCTTACTCAGGAGACTCGGGAAACAAAGTTTTTATACTTTTTCTGATAAAGAGAGCAAAGTAAACCTATAAAATAAAGCAAATCTATAAAACATACAGATACTTTTTACAATATTTTTTGGATGTTGCAACATGTTTCCTCAAATATGCAATGCTTTTTCCATTTAATGCACAACTGTTGATTATTACCATATTTTGTTTGAAAAATAGCTATCTTTTTGTATTTTATAGAAAATAGAAATAAATATTTTAAATAGTTCACAGTGCTATAGCTTTTCCTCTATATATTACAGAGAGATATTTTGATGGCTTCATTATCCTTTCACTTGGAAGACACTATTTCTTTAGTACAGTAGGTATAACTCAGAAACAAGACAACAGGGGATCCCTGGGTGGCTCAGCGGTTTGGTGCCTGCCTGTAGCCCAGGGCATGATCCTGGAGTCTCGGGATCCAGTCCCACATTGGGCTCCCTCCGTGGAGCCTGCTTCTCCCTCTGCTTGTGTCTCTGCCTTTCTCTCTGTGTGTCTCTCATAAATAAAGTCTTTTTAAAAACAAAACAACAGAACATTACAAATGTATTGAAATTGTAAGAAATGAAGTAACTGGTTAGCTTTAGGATTTCTACACTGACGGGTGAGTAATCCCTATGGAAATATGTAATTATGACAGATTGCAATTCATCTTTTAGGGAAGAATATTTTACACTGACTAAAAAAATGATTTTTCATTGTTTCAGTAGGCATTGCCTAACGATTTTTTTATGTTAATGTAGAAAATAAAATTGAAGTGTAGGATAAGGGGTGAGAATAAGTGGCCAGATTATAAATCCTTCCCACTCTAGGTTTATAAGAATAAAATTAGAACATAATTTTTATGCCTTCTTCATCTTGTTTTTTATATTTTTAGCTAATTTGCAAAATGTATTTGTCTGAAAGTCAAATAAGTGAGTTTCACTTACCAGTGGAAGAAAAACATATTCAGTACTTTAGCTTATTTAGGAACCTTATAGTCACTCATTCCAATGGATTATTTCTCTATATTCCTCCCCAAATAATCAATCAATCAATCCATCACACGGAAAAGTTAAATTTGTCTAACACTTACAGTAAAACAAATTGAGTAAATGATAGCAGTTACAGGTAGGAAGATTAAATTCAAAATTTTCCTTTAATATATGATAACCATAGGCAGAGCACCCATGGTATGAAAGCAAGAGCAAAATGGTCAAAAAACAATCATGTCAGAAGACAGGGCTAGATAAAAATTTAGTTATATATTTACTTAGGTTCAAATGGGAATAGAGTCCCTGGAGATAATATTCTGATTGAAAGGATATAGTAAATACATGATTAAAAGTTCCTCTGTGTTTCTTGAGGGATTTAGGAAACTCTCAAGACCTTAATGGCTCCCTGAAGGCGTTTAATTTCCTGAATGTTAGAATGAATAGAAGGAAATGTAGGGTAAGTATAGGGAAAAAAACAGAATCTATAAATTCTGAAAAAACAACGCAATAGAATAGATAGTGATACCTGCTTGGTACTTTTGCAAGAGAAGCTTTTCAGAAGAACCCATTTGTTTTGACTGTGGTAGTAATTGGTCCGGGTATATATTTGTCAAAGCTCATTAAATTATATACTTAAAATGAATACTGCTTATTGTATCATAATTATCCCTCAATAACTTTTATTTGAAAGACCTAGAACATTCTAAGTACCTGATGCATTCTGGATTTTTCAAGTATATAATTTATTACCAGTCCATATATGAAGAATTATGAGAAATATATATCAGAAATACAGAGAGATTAGGTTTCATAGACCAATATCCTCTTTTCTCCTAGGAAGTTATAGATCAAGGACAATAAGTATCTTTTTTAATTTTTTTTTAATTTTTATTTATTTATGATAGTCACAGAGAGAGAGACAGAGGCAGAGACATAGGCAGAGGGAGAAGCAGGCTCCATGCACCGGGAGCCTGATGTGGGATTCGATCCCAGGTCTCCAGGATCGCGCCCTGGGCCAAAGGCAAGCGCCAAACCACTGCGCCACCCAGGGATCCCCAAGGACAATAAGTATCTTAAAAAGCTGTATAAATGTCTATTTGCAGGTGACAAAGGAGAGAATAAAATGGAGTAAATATTACTAAGAGGTTCATTTAAAATGGAGCGAGGAGGACATAGGAAGGGTGGGCCTAGAAGTCAAACGTGTTCTATGTTAAAATGGACACAAATGGACTTTCTGCCTAATACTAGCTCTAGCAACCAATTACACATAGGTTAGTATAACTAGAGATATACACAGCACCAATCTCATTTCACTCAAAATGACTTATATAAATTCCCTCTCCCCTCTTTAAATATTCTAAAATCCTTTGTTTCTCCTAAGCACACTTTTGGTTTTGGATGAATGTCTCTCTTGGGCTGCAATCTCTAAGTCCCCAAATAAGCACACATTTTATTTTACAACTTAACAGTTTTGTCTTTCCTTGGTTGACACAGACTCTCAGTTGTGGAGGAAAAAAAAAAAAAAACTAGTTCAGAAAGTCCCTATCAGATCCTGTATCTTCTGTAGATCTATTAATCCTCTGAGGTTATATGCAATACTATTTCCTTTTTTCTTTTCTTTTTTTAGTAATCTCTACACTAAACATGGGGTTCAAACTCAGGATCTCAAGGTCAAGAGTCAAATACTCTACTACGTCAGCCAGGCACCCCATGCAATGTTATCTTTAAAAGCACCTATTTCTGGGAAGTGGCCTCCTACCAATCATCAGATACTTAAATGGATACCTAAATTAATATCTAATGGCATTGTTAATAATAAAAACTGATATTAAGCTTTTAAGTATTGATATTTATAACATTGACAGGGCTGCAATTGAATTTGGTATCTAGAAAAATTAGGTAGCTTTATTTAAAATGAATTTAGCATATATTTATTGATTTGTCATGAAAGAAGCCTTTTCATGAAAAATATAATTCAAAAGTTATATTAATACAACACATTGAAGTGTTGTATTTTAGAAAATAATAACTTCTTTCAAATAAGAGTTATTGAGGGATAATTATGATACAATAAGCAGTATTCATTTCAAGTATATAATTTAATGAGCTTTGACAAATATATACCTGGACCAATTACTACCACAGTCAAAACAAAATATTTCTATAACCCTCAGAGTATCTTCTTCTCTTTCTAAGAAACTGCCATCTCTGACCTCTAACTGCAAAGAACTGCTGATTAGTTGTACATCTATATTTGTAAAATTTGCCTTTGCAGAGTTTCATACAATTGGGATAATACAGATTTTTTTGTCTGGATTTCTGTTTGAATCAGGATAATATTTTTAAGAACATTAATATTGTTTTTTTAAGAACATTAATATTGTTACATAAATCTTTAGTTTTTTTTCTTTCTTTTTTATTGCTTAGTAATATTCCATTGTATGGATATGACACACTTTGCTAATCTACTCATCTGGACATTTGGGCTGTTTGCAATATTTAGCTACATTGAATAAAGCTGTTGTAGGGGCATTTGGGTGGCTCAGTTGGTTAAGCATCCAACTCCTGGTCTTGGCTCAGGTCATAATCTCAGGGTCTTGAGTTCAAGTCCTACAATCCTGCATCAGGCTCCCTGCTCCTTGGGGAGTCTGCTTCTCCGACTCCCTCTACTTCTTCCCCACATTCTTTTTCTCTGTCTCTCTGTCTCTCTGTCTCTCTCTCAGATAAATAAATAAATAAATCCTTAAAAAAGATTGTTGTTGTATATACTAGAGTAAAAGTTTTTAATGGGCAGGACTACTCAGGTCACCTGGATAGATAACTAACAGTAGAGTGTTCCAATTCATTAACAGGGAATATCTATTTAGATTTCCAATTCCTCTCAGCAATTTTTTATAGTTTTCATGTCTTTATTGTTAAGTATTGATTTTGTTGTTGTTGTTGAGTTTATTCCTAAATTTTGTACTATTGTCAATAGAATAGTTTATCAATCTTTGAATTATTTGCTATTAATACACAGAAACATTTCATTTTTGTATATTGTTTTTGTCTTTTACATATATAATAATTCCACCTGAGCATGACGAAAATTGTGCTTCTTCCTTTCCTGTTTGAATGACTTTAGCATTTTGTTTTGTATTATTCATTTAGTTTTTTATTCATTGTTTTGTTTTGTATTGTTCTTTCATTTCATATCCTTCCTTTATCTCATATTGTTCATTTCTTCCATATGTATTTTTTGCCTCACTTTTGAATTGTTCTGGCTTTCACATATAAGCATGTGTATTTCTGGAACTTATTATTGTGTATTTTTGTGTAGTGTGTGTTATGTGATGGGAATCTTCAGTAAAATCTTTTTTTTAATAATAAATTTATTTTTTATTGGTGTTCAATTTGCCAACATACAGAATAACACCCAGTGCTCATCCCATCAAGTGCCCCCCTCAGTGCCTGTCCAGTAAAATCTTGAATGGTTTTTTGTTCTTGTGTTTTTCTAATTTTTTTTCAATTTATTTTTTATTTTTATTTTATTTATTTATTTTTTTTTTACCAAACATTGGCAGTGTTGTCCATTACTATTTCAGGTTTTATTTTAGTTTATTTTGCTTTGTTCTTAACCTCTTTCTCTTCTCTTCTTCCGTAGGAACTCTACTATGTATCTATTGATACGTTGAATCATGCAACACAAATCTCTGAGGCTGTGTTTATATTCCTTCATTCATTTCATATTTGTTTGCCAAATGGGATGATTTTTAGCTAGCTAGCTCCAAGTTAATTGATTCTTTCTTCTATCTCCTGTTTGTTTTTGGATCTTTCTAGTGGATTTTTCATTTCAGTTATTGCATTTTTAACTACGGAATTCTAATTTGGTATTTTTATTAATCCTTTTCTTTTTATTGAGATTCTCTATTTGATGAATACTTATTGTAACACTTTCCTTTAATTCTTTATATATTTTTCTTTAGTTATTTGAACATATTATCTAGTTTTTAGTTCAAATTCAATTAGCCAGCATATATGGTACATTGTTAGTTTCAGATGTAGTGTTCAATAAATTTATCAGCTGCATATAACATCTAGAACTCGTACCACATGCTCTCCTTACTGCCTTCATCCAATTACTCCATCCCTCCACCCACTTCCCCTCCAGAAACCCTCAGTTTCTTTCCTATACTTAAGAGTCTTTTGCCTCCCTGTCTGATGATTTCCCATTCAGTTTTCCCTCCCTTCCCCTATGTTCTTCCACACTGTTTCTTATATTTCACATAGGAGTGAAACTTATAATAATTGTCTTTCTCTGATTGACTTATTTCACTTAGCATAATACTCTCCAGTTCCATCCATGTCAATGTATATATTGGTAAGTACTCATCCTTACTGATGGCTGAGTAATATTCCATTGCATATGTATATATACCACATCTTCTTTATCCATCCATCTGTTGATGGACATCTGGGCCCTTTCCATGGTTTGGATATTGTGGGCCTTGCTGCTATGAACATTGGGGTGTAGGTGCCCCTTTGGCTCACTACATTTGGGAATGTAATGGATAAGCCTCGCTTTGGGAAAACCACCTTTGTGATCATGGTATCTCCCCTGCTAGGTAAGTATTAAATATATTATTTATAATAGTGCTTTAAAATCTTTTTCTGCTCTAACATCTGGGTCATTCAGTTTCTACTGACTTCTTCCTCCCACCCTTCACCACTGCTCAAGTCTAATGTATTAAATTTATTCTTTTTATTTGTAGGTCTTGTAAATTTCTGTTAAAAGCTATATATTTGGGCAGCCCAGGTGGCTCAGTGGTTTAGCACCACCTTCAGCCCAGGGCATGATCCTGGAGACCTGGGATCGAGTCCCAGGTCGGGCTCCCTGCATGGAGCCTGCTTCTTCCTCTGCCTGTGTCTCTGACTCTCTCTCTCCCTGTGTCTCTCATGAATAAATAAATAAAATCTTTAAAAAAAAACCCTATATATTTGATATATTTGATACAGTGTTGATACTCTGTATTTTCTAAGTGCAGCTTTATTGAGTACTGACAATTATTTATTCAAAATTGTTGTTCTGAGTAACATCTCCATCAGTATTTTATGAAAGTTGTAGCTGCTTCATCTCTTCACCAGCACTTGATGTTGTATACTCTTTCGTTAAAGATTTTTTTCATCTATACCTAGCATGTGGCTCAAACTCACGACCCTGAGATCAAGAGTCACTTTGCTCCACCAGCTAAGCCAGCCTGGGGCCTCTGGTATCCTACACTATTTTTATTGTCATCTCTTTTATAGTTAACTTTCTTTACCTAGATTAGTAGTAAAGTAGAGCAACTTTCCTATTTTTTCTTGAAGTGGGAGATTTTCAATATTTATTGCATGATGTTCTTATACGTACTTTCACCCCTTCCCTCACCCTTTGTTTTTATTTTGTCTTAGTTTTATTGATTTGTAAGACTTCTTTATAAATTTTGATTACAGTTTCATATCTATGCAGGAAAAATATTTTTGCTGACTTTGTGGTTTACTTTTGCACTCTACAAATATATTTTTAAGTATCAATATAAGTCAATGTCCCTTAATTTCTCCTTAATGGTCATAACTTTTTGTGTCTTATTTAAGAAATATTTTGCCTATTAAGGTTTTAGGATGTCTCAATTTATATTATTTATTGTTCTAATGTTTACATTTACTATGTATTATTGATTGACTTCTATTTAAAATAATGCAGCTTGAAATATTAAATACAGTGCACTCTGTTCCTTTTTTTACTTTCTCTATGATAGTAAATCCTTAAAAGATTTAACCCCATTGACCCAACACTGCCTTTTGCATTACTGTTTCCATGCATTTATATTCTATTTATTTTAAATCACCTAATAGAATATTATTATTGTACAGCCAAAATTCAATCACAATTTATAATTACCCACAGATCTCCAATTTACCCTTCCCTTTGCTTTCCATATTTTCATTGAAGTTAATTTTTGTCTTTTCTTCTGAGCACTTGTTTAAGAATTATATACACACACAAAGACATACACACATATTGTAAAGTGCCCTTACAGTAAGTGTACAATTTATTTCAGATTTCCTTTTTTTACTTATGAGAGAGAGACAGAGAGAGAGAGAGAGAGAGCACGTAGGGGGGAGGGTCAGAGGGAGAGGTAGAAGCAGACTTCCTGTTGAATGGGGAGCCCTATGTGCAGCTTGACTGCAGGACCCTGGGATCATGACCTGAGCTGAAGGCAGATACCTAACTGAGCCACCCAGGTGCCCCAAGTATACAATTTATTTCAATTTTATGTTTATGTACCTGAGCATAACCACCACATAAATCTTAATGAAACAGGTATTTCCAGCATTACAGAATGCTCCTTCATGGCTATATTACCATAACTTAATTTTAGCTGTTGCTAAACCTTACACAACTCTTACATATGAATTTTTTAAAAAATATTGACTTTTGCGTCTGCTTTCCTTTATTGAGCATAACTTTTGTGAAATTATTTACATTATTGTGTATCAGTAGCTTTTTAAAAAAAGTACTGTTTGGCCTTCATTTTGTGAATATATCAAAATTTATTAATTTATTATAAAATGGTCTGTTTTTAATTTCTAGTTTGTAATTATAAATATTATGAATAAAAATGCTTAGAACATTATTGTTCATGGATGGTTTTTTTTTTTTCAAATTTATGATAGTCAGAGAGAGAGAGAGAGAGAGAGGTGCAGAGACACAGGCAGAGGGAGAAGCAGGCTCCATGCACCGGGATCCCGATGTGGGATTCGATCCCAGGTCTCTAGGATCGCGCCCTGGGCCAAAGGCAGGCGCTAAACTGCTGCACCACCCAGGGATGCCTCATGGATGTTTATGAACATACACTTATATCTGGGAAATATTGGGACATAAGTTAGCCATATATTCAGGTTACCATCAGACAGTTCTAAATGCCTGTACTATTTTCATACATTGTTGGAAATGTGTCAGTAATGATATTAAACACTTTAACATATCCTTATTGGCTATTTTGAATGTTTTTCATATACTTTGTTTTCTAATTTTTTCATATTTAGTTGTCTTGTCTTTTATTGACTGGTAGTTCTTTTTCATATATTCTGGATGAATCTTTTGTCAGTACACACTCTATGAATACTTTTCCATAGTTTGTGGCTTGCCTTTTTAATCTTGTAATGGTATATATCCAGGGACAGAAGTCCTCATTTAAAACAGAAGCCTTGGGCAGCCCTGGTGGCGCAGCAGTTTAGTACCACCTGCAGCTGGGGGTGTGATCCTGGAGACTTGGGATCGAGTCCTGTGTAGGGCTCCCTGCATGGAGCCTGTTTCTCCCTCTGCCTGTGTCTCTGCCTCTCTCTCTCTCTCTGAATAAATAAATAAATAAATAAATAAATAAATAAATAAATAATCTTTCAAAAAATAAAACAGAAACTTCACTGAGTGTTGTATATATAAGCAACTGGATATAAATAAAACTTTGGAGGAAGAAAGAATAAATAAATAAATAAATAAAGATCTATTCTTCCACTGTTATTTTTATTTTATTATTTGTATATCCCTATTAAGAAATGTTTGTCCATTTTGATGTCATGAAGACAGACTTATGTTTATCTCTAGAGACTCTATTTTTTTTTTCGTCTTTCACACATATACTTCTATGGTCCATCTTAAATCAATCTTTGTATATGGTGTGAGTTAAAGTTAAGGTTTATAGCTCTTCCTACTCTTTTTTACCCTTATTAAAAATAATTTCTAGTTCTTTATATGTGATTACAGATTCACAGAAAATGAAGAAGATATTACTTTCCACCAGGGAAGGCTTCACTCTTTCTAAAAAGGCATAACAGATGATAGGTTAAATTAATGCAATTATTATTGGGGTTTGTTCTGGGCTGTATTAAAGTTATATCTCATTTTTTTCTGTCTTGTCCTTGTTTGGCTGTAGATTTCCCAAGATATTGATTAAGAAGTGTGCCTCTCTCTCCCTAGCTCTTAAACACTGCAGAAAATTCAGTTTTAACTCTGGTGGTGTGAACTTAGCCACCCTGCCCTATTCAGGCATATCATGGAGATATGGTGGGTTCAGTTCCAGAATATTGCAAGAAAGTGAATATTGCAATAAAGTGAGTTGAATGAGTTTTTTGGTTTCCCAGTGCATATAAAAGTTATGTTTATATTATGCTATAATCTATTAAGTGTGCAATAGCATTCTGTCTAAAAATGTCAGTGTGCATACCTTAGTTTAAAAATACTTTACTTTTTTAAAGATTTTATTTACTTGAGAGACAGAGACAGAGATAGCAAGAGAGAACATGAGTGGAGAGAGAGGGAGAAGGAGAAGCAGACTCCTCGCTGAGCAGGGAGCCCAGTTTGGAACTTGGTCCCAGGATCCTGAGATCATGACCTGAAATGAAGACAGATGCTCAACAGACTGAGCCACTCAGGTGCTCCTAAAATTACTTTATTACTACCAAACCCTAACCATCATCTGAGCTTTCAGCGAGTCATCATCATTGATCATGGGTCATTGTAACAAATTGCTTAATAATGAAACAGTTTGAAATATTGCAAGAATTACCAAAATGTGATAAATATACAATGCAAGCAAATGCTGTTGGAGAAGTGGTGCTGATCGCCTTGCTTGATGCAGAGCTGCCATGAACTTTCAACTGATAGAAAACATAGTAGCTGTGAAGTTAAATAAAGTGAAGCATAGTAAAAGGAGGTATGTCTGCACATCTTGAAATATCCAATAGCCAATATCTTGAGGGGGCAGTCAGCCTTGTAATTGATTAAGGCCTCTAATGTCTGCTGGGAACTTGTCAACCAAGCATGTAAAGACAGACAAAATTCACTCTCTCTCCAGATTCCATCTTAATCTGCAAAATCTGAATCATTTTGTACTCCAGAAAGAAAACTCTAACCTTTTTTGCCTGACCAAAATCTAGCAAATGTTTTGGGCAGGAATTCCACATTACATTTGCTGCTAGCTCTTCCTTCTAGCAGGATTTAGTGTCTTCTAAGTACAGCTGGGGAGTGCGAGACTTCAATCTATGCCTGTACCCCAGAACCATGGCTTTCTTGCACTCTCCACCTTCCATCTCATTCAATTTCCTGTTGGGGGTTAAAGCAGCTGTGTGTTTAAGCTCCTATATAATCCAGTTCATCTTGTTAGGCTGCATAACTGCCAAAAGGACTACTGTTTTCTTTTCCTCCAGAACAGTTAAAGGGCACAGGAGCCCCTGCTTTTGATATACTGAAACCTTTACTATTTGTTTTGTTTTGGACAATACCAAATGTTCCTCTGTGTTTTTCAGAAATTTTTTATTTATTTATTTATTTATTTATTTATTTATTTATTTATTTATTTATTTATTTTAAAGGGTATGAGGCAGAAGGAGAGGGAATCTTAAGAGAATCTTAAGCAGGCTCCATGCTCAGCACAGAGCCCAACACAGGGCTCAATCTCATGACCCTGAGATCATGACTTGAGCCAAAGTCAAGAGTCAGATGCTTAACCAGCTGAGCCACCCAGGTGTCCCCAGAATTTCTCCATTTAAATCTGTCTATTAATCTCTCTATCTATCATCTATCTATCTATCATCTATCTATCTATCATCATCTATCTATCATCTACCATCTATCTAGTTTGCTGTGTGTCTATACTTCTGTTTATTTGTTTATCTGGTCTTCAGGCCTCTTCAGACACAGAATATGGCTAATACCCTGAGAGGGAATGCAACTATGTGTGGTGAAACCTGCAAAATATCTGCCTGACCCTCACCTGAGTCTTCTGAATCCTCTCCAGAGCCCTCCATGCAAGATGACCCTGCATTGTCAAGTGTGCCCTGAATCAGTGAGACTAAGTCTGCTTACATATCCAAGTTCACCCCTCTCTGAAACCTATACTATTACAACTCTCTTCTCTTCAATAGTTACTCACTTTACTTAACAGATAATGTGTTATCTTATCTTGCTTTTCTTGTTTTTTTTTTGCATAGATGCTGTTTTGATCACAAGTTGTTCCATCCACAAGTAAAAGTGCATATTTTCCTAACTTTTTTATTTTGAAACATTTCAAACTTATAGTACAGATTCAAGAATAAGACTGATTTTCAAGAATATTTAAATGATCTCTCTTATGTTCCTTACCTATAGATACTAACTGTAATTGATTAATTGATTTATCAGTCTCTCTATCCCTATTTTACTATGTCTATGTATGTATGAGTGTGTATATGCCCATTTCGTATACATATATTTCCTTAAAATAGTAATGACATAATATTATTTTATATTATGCATCACAAAATCATGCTTCCCAAAAGTTTGAGATATAACACTAGGTAATACATTCATCTTCACACAATACTTTGCAAACTTATTTACCATATCTCTTCATTACCTGTTCCCCTAACAGCTTTTGCCCCGTATATTATCTTAAATCTCTTTACTTTTGAATCTCACAGAGTAACTGGTACAAGTAAAAGGACTAAACAGAAGTGAGTTGAATGAATAAACTATAACTAATGACAGTTATTTTCTTCTATAGCTATTTTTCTAAGATAACATTAAGATACACAATTTAAACATAAAAATGGAGATATATGTCATTACTTGGATGACAGCATTTTTGGAACAACAAAAAACGGTCTGATCCAAGAAAATCATTCCAAGAAACTATTACATTTTTTTCTCTGAGATAAGAATGCCTTTGATAAATTATAAATTCCTATCATTGGAGGGTTCTTTTCATTTGAATCAATGTCAGAGTCTTTTAAATGTGTGGTGCATTCTTTCAGAGCTTAGCATCAGAATTTGTTTAAAAAATGTACTAGCTCTTGAGAGAATGAACATGTTAAATCATAAGAACAGTGAATATGGTAAAATAGAATGAATTTACATTTTCATGTCAAACTCAACACTCATGTATGTCTTCAAATTCATGAGACTACCTTGATTATAGTTTTGTTGTTGTTTTAAGTTCTCTTCCACCATATGGACCTCTTGGCTGCATCTTTTACATCCTTATTTCGTAGGCTATAAATCAATGGGTTTAGCATGGGGATCACCAATGTATAAAACACAGCAGAGACCTTCTCCTGTTCCAGGGAATACTGAGAACTTGGCTGGATGTAACTAAAGGTCACAGACCCATAGAATAATGTCACAGCAGTCAGATGAGAGGCACAAGTAGAGAAGGCTTTGCGCCTCCCCTCAGCCGAGCGGATTCTCTGGATGGCCATGATAATGCATGTATAAGAGACCATAATTATAGTGAAAGTGAACATTGCAATGACCCCAGAGAATATTAAAAGCAGCATCTCATTGTTGTGGGCATCAGAACAAGAGAGTCTCAGAAGAGGGGGAATGTCACAGAAATAATGATTCACAATGTTAGGACCACAGAAGTCCAGTTTGAGCAAACCTATTGTATGTGTCAGTGAGTTAATGAGCCCACCCAAGTAAGATGCAAGGACCATCTGAATACAAACTCTTTGGGTCATTATGACTCTATACAACAAAGGATTAGCTATTGCCACATAGCGGTCATAAGCCATCATAGATAGGAGGATGCCTTCTGTGGTTACATATACTGCAAAAAAGAAACTCTGTAGAACACAACCAGAAAATGTGCTGGACTTGTGTTTCGATAGGAAATTGACCAACATCTTTGGAGCAAAGACAGTAGAGTAGCAGATATCACAAAAAGAGAGGTTGCTAAGGAAGAAGTACATAGGAGTATGAAGTTGGGCATTTAACCAGATCAACATAATCATGCCCCAGTTACCTGCCAGAGTGGTGAAGTAAATAAGGGTGAAAAGCAAAAAAAGAGGGATCTGCAAATTAGGGTTTTCTGTTAAACCTACCAGAAAGAATTCCTTCACCCCTGTATGGTTCCAACCTGCCATTCATTCAGGTTTATATAGGTTTTCAGTTGCAGAACAAGACGATATCACTCAGATGAAAAAGATACATGTATAATTTCCTCCATGATCCAGTATCCATAATAGTATTGGGGCTTTTATGTTTATGCTGTAGTTGGTTGAAGAAAATAAATTGACTTTAGCAGTGGGCCATATGTATATTAGGCAACCCATCTATACTGACTCAAATTTTCAGAACTAGAAATTATTTTATTCCCTGTTTCTCAATTTCCACATCATAAATATTGAGAGGAGGAAACTCTTTTAGATCAACAAAGTATTAATTGATAAAATTGACAGTCAAACACAAATATTCCTCATATCAGACCTCTGATTCATTCTAAGACATACACAAGTTCCCTGCTTACATGGGCTACACACTCTGGCTCCTTGTAATAAAAATTATCTCCTTATCCTCTAGCCAAACTGTTCCTACTTTTCAACAGCTAGTTAACTCATGGTGCTGACTTTCATAATATGCAACCCCTTTCCTTTCTAAATCTCAAACATTGGAACTTTTTTGTCTCACCTTTTGCTCAGATTCTGGAGTCAGAAGATCAATGACCATGTCCTCCATAAGAGCTGAACTGAGAAGAAGAGGTAGAACAATCTTTCTTCATCCAATATTGTTAGGGCCAATAAAAAAATAGCAGTACATTTTAATTTAAAAATCCTTCCCTTTTGCATCTTTGGATCACTTCACCTTTGCATCTTTCATTTTTTATCACCATTAAAACAAAACCCTACAAAAGCCAATGTTGGGAAGCAGAATGTGAGGATGAGGTACTGAAACTATATCGATCAGATATTTCTGCTTTCAAAAATGGAGACTATCACTTAGTTGCACTTGTTTTTTGACATGATATAATGCTAATTCAATAATATTTATGGTTAAATATTAAAACAAATTGTACTTTCCTTACATTCAGTGGGTGTTATTACTGCTTTATGTCAAGAAATATCATATTTGCTAGAAATGAAGCAGTGAACAAGAAACATGTCATCCATTATTAGAGAAATCAACATGCATGTATATATATAGTATATCCCCTCCTAACAAGTGCTATGAAGAAAAATAAAGAAGGGAGGTGAATAGAAAGAGATGTAGGTACTATATTATATAGCATATTATAATCTGTATTGCCACTCTAACCAGTTACCAAAAATTGGTGGCTTAGACCAACAAACATGCATCTTAAGCAAGTAAGCAAGGCACTGTGTGAGGCATGAGCTCTTGAGGATTGTGCACCCATGGAATTTGATATCTGCTGAGGTCAGGATAAGGATAAGCTTCCGACGCGATCTTTCGGGTATTGCTAAATCAAAAGCAAAACCTTCATTCTGTGAGTATAGTCTCATCCCTTATCAAATGAAGTTATAAACTAGATCCTATTTGTATTTCAGATCAGTGGCCTTGGTAAGCATAGTGAATCCAGGTCCAACTGTATCAAGGCAAAGAAGGAATGATGTGTGGAAAGTACCAGCATTTTTTTTCTGTCAATACCAGATTGTAAAATGTAAAGTCACATTTTAAACCTGAATAAACTGAACCTAATACAAAAATAGAAACAAGAATAAAAAAAAAAAAAAACATTGGAGGTGAAAAGCCATTTGTGTATGTTTCTTAGTGGTGATCTTTTTCTCCTGCAAGGCTTTTTAGTGAAACGGGAACCTCACATTCCTGGAGTATAGTAGAATGAAGGCTTAGTTTCACTGGAGCTCAGCCCTGATTTGCTGTAGATTTTGCCTGTTACAAGAAACTGTAAAAAGGAACCAAAACAGAAGATTTTGTATAATTTTGCCATTTATCATTTAGAGAAAGAGAAGGAAAAAATGGATTTCCTCCCAGTTTGGCAGGCATAAGGCTTCACATAGTACATGTAACAATGAACTGATGTGTGATACTGATGGGCACGTGTCAAGACTACAGCACAGAAAAACAGAAAGTGTGTGCTGGACTAAAGGGAGGAAGGAGAAACCTAAATGTGAGCTCAATAAGTTCATGTAAAGATTTCGAGCAACAGGGGATCCCTGGGTGGCTCAGCGGTTTAGCGCCTGCTTTCCACCCAGGGTGTGATGCAGGAGTCCCGGGATGGAGTCCTGCATCGGGCTCCCTGCGTGGAGCCTGCTTCTCCCTCTGCCTCTCTCTCTCTTTCTCTCTGTCTCTTTTTCTCTCTCTCTGTGTCTATCATGAATAAATGAATAAAATCTTAGAAAAAAAAGATTTCTAGCAACAACTTTGTCGACTGAACTCATAATAAAAAACTATAAATAGAGAAAAGTGTTACCAAAAATTTAAATATGATTTGCTCACATGCTGGTTAGAATTATAACTAGAACAGAGATTTATTCTGTCATTAATGCAGGGCTTTTCCCATCACTCAGTGTTGTCCTCCTGATAAAATGAGAGACTACTTTAAAATACTAGCAGTAGGAGTGTTCTGAACATAGTGTTCTAAAACACTGAAAACATTTTATAACCAATGTCATGATCAGATTTCACTACCTTTCAGAATAATATCTTGAAATGGTAAGACAAAATAAGGACACTTTTTGTTTAAAAACATATGTTTGTTTAAAAACATTTTCTTTCTCTGAGGTTTTTCATTTATGGCTCCAAAGAGACATTAGAAAATATATAATCATCAGAGACACAGTTAGTGATAGGCATATGGGTGAGAGAAATCGCAAAGTTGAAAGCATTTTTCATTATGATAAGACAAGGAATCCAGCCAAATGCCTATCCAATGAATTAATGATTCTTAAAATAATGGGCTTTCCATACAATGGGTGCATTGTTGTTAATTTAAATGAAAATATCTCACTATTTGCTTTTGTGGAGCTTTACTGACAAAGTATTATTTTTATGCATTTATAAATAAATTTGTTATAAAATATTGCATGTAAATATTAGTTCTTTTACTGTTCATGTTATTAAATATATACAAATAAATATAGAACTGAGGAAATATGATATGAAATATTAGATGTTTAAATTCACATTTCTATAACTTCATAAATATATACATGTCCTTATAATTTGAAATGAACATATACTGAATGATTTATGACTAAAAATTGCTTATAAGACAAAGGAAGCAAAAATTGGATGACACACAAAAAATAAAAAATAATAATCACAAATAAAGATGTAAAAAATTTACCAGCAACAACCTTGTCATACCGAGAGACCCCCTGATTATAGCTTGGATAGTCTGATTTAAAAACAATACATACAAACTCAAGGAAAATAGAAACTAATTATTAAAATATTATTGGAATTATAAAATAAAATTATATCTAAAATATTTCTAAAATATTGTATAGATGTGAAAGAAATGGTTTTCCTTATGATATAGTTAAAATACATTATAATTCTTAGATATTCTATCTTAAAGAATTTTTTATAATTGGACAAGTAGCCTTAAGTTACTATATAAATCAAATATTAAATACTGTAAGCACACATGCATACACGAAAATATTGAAAATACTGCCCCTTTTCCCATAAAATGAGAAACTTTGAAACCTTTGAAATTTAAATAACCCACAAGTTAGGACATTGTTTTCTGGCTCTTTGGGAATAATACTGAAATCATACAGCTGTTAACATATTCTTCTAGTGTGAGGAGATAGGAAATATTAAAAGTTTTAAATAAACCTACATTACCACTTCTTAAATATATTCACAAGAAAACGAAGTCCAGAGTTAAAATATCTAGTGAAGAAGACCAGGTTTTCATGATTCTTAAAAGACTAAATGCTGAGAGTAGAGATTTTTTAATGTTTGGTTATTTTCTTTTGGGGACACGAACTGTAGCTCATGTGTAGATATGAATCTCAGATGTCCACAGTTTGGATCGTTAGCATTCTTTCTGGTCTCTGGAGGTTGGAACTAATCATGCCCCTGCAGCTCTCTTCAAACACCATTCACTAGGTGCCTCTGCTTTCACTTTGATAAAATGCACTTCCTTTCATAAATAAAACATTCACACATCTTGGGGTAAAGGCACAAAATAGAGACTAAATGCAATGCAGGGACAAAAGAAATGTGTTCCAATTACATATATGCTACTCAGACAAATGTTCAAATGTTCTAATGATGAAACAGTTGAGATTGTCTTTTATTCCTGTGAAATGGGGATATTCACACATGTTATATCAACCTCATTGGTTCATTATGAAATTGATATAAATTAATACATGACATCATACTTTCCAAACTTTAACAGTAATTTACATTAAATTTTTCTGAGATTTTACACACATACACATACACATAGAAGTAACTGAATTGTATACTCTCTTTTTGGTTTATTTATGTAAAAATACATGCTTTTCTTTTTTCTAATAATTCAACAGACATCACAGAGCTGTGGATTATGTCTTATATTCTTTTGTAGCTTACATGTTCCCAAGGTGGTAGTAGACACATGAGAAACTGTGGAGATTTTACATATATTTCACATGGCTTTATTAGCTTTTTGCATAATTTTATATTAGCTCTTTTTAATCATACAAATAATATATTTATTATTGTGTGTTTGGGAGAGGATGGCAGATGATTTTGTTAAGATGTGTTGTTAATTTTAACATGAAAGCAGAGTAAGTTACAATATATGAAAATAAAATAGTGAAATCATGTCAATCCAAATATTGTACAAAAATAAAAAAATTACATGCAGTTGTGAAAATTCCAATAAGACAACATTAGATTGTCTTTAGATACAAATTAGAAGATATTGCCATGTAATAAGAGAAAAGATTTTCAGAAACCAACAAAACAGTAAATGAAGGAATGGAGTTAGCTACATAATGAAACTGGATTGAAAATTAGAAGTAGGGGAAAAAAGGAATATGGTTAAATATAGTCAAATTAATGGCACATGCTCTAGCACCAACTGGATCACAGTTTGTGAAGTTGTTGCTACAATAACTCAAACAAGGGATCAGTGTCAATGACAAGAAGACAAGCCTATATGCTGGCCAAAAATATCTTGGCTGATATACAACCTAAGTTTTCTGAAATGGAATCTGATTTTCTTGAGACGGGTTACTTGCATCAAAAATGGAGAAGTATTTTGGATCCTGGGAAGGTTAGATTTATTATAGAAATGATAAAATTAAATTCATAAAACAGAGTTTAAGAGAACTTGTTATATTATATTATCAGAATGATATTTGTGAACCAAATTCAAATACATAATCAGAAACTGACTTAGAACTGGGTTTTTTGTTGAAAATTGAAGAGAATGTTAATATGATTTTATTATTTTTTAAAATATTTTTTATTTATTTATTCATGAGAGATGCAGAGAAAGAGTCAGAGACATGGGCAGAGAGAGAAGCAGGATCCCCGTGGGGACCGCGATGCAGGCTCCATTCCAGGACCTTGGGTCACGACCTGAGCCAAAGGCAGATGCTCAACCACTGAGCTGCCCAGATATCCCAGTATGATTTTAAACATTATAAAAATAATACAACAATTTGGAATTCACCATATTTATATATTCATTATTAAAATATAAAGCATTTATATTCCTGTGTTGATTTCATTTGTTAACCTAATAATCTTAAGGAAATAAAAAGAAATCTATAAATTCAATTTAAAATATAAAGAGTTTAATTAAATAAGATTACATATTGTAGCAACTTTTAAGAGCCCTTAGAAAAGTGATTGTTAAAAAAAAAAGAAAAGTGATTGTTGTAATTTACTAGTTATACAATTAGACCACCCTGTTTCACAATAGAATCAAAATGTAAGGAAAAAAGATGATTTTTATACTTATTACAGCAAAATATTGCTTATTAAATAAAAAAGCCTCGGTGTCCATGGAAAGATGAATGGATAAAGATGTGGTCTATGTATACAATGGAATATTACTCAGCCATTAGAAACGACAAATACCCACTATTTGCTTCATCGTGGAGGGACCTGGAGGGTATTATGCTGAGTGAAATAAGTCATTCAGAAAAAGACAAACAGTATATGGTCTCATTCATTTGGGTAATATAAAAATTAGCAAAAGGTAATAAAGGGGAAAGGAGAGAAAATGAGTGAAAATATCAGTGAGGGTGACAAAACATGAGAGACACCTAACTCTGGGAAATGAACAAAGGGTAGTGGAAGGGGAAGTGGGCAGGGGGTTGGGGTGACTGGTGATGGGCCATGAGGGGGCACTTGGCGGGAGGAGCACTGGGTGTTATGCTAAATGTTGACAATTTGAACTCCAGTAAAAAAAAATTAAAATAAAATTAGAAAAAATGAAAAAAAAATAAAACAGAAAATTAGTAGTACATAGTCTTTTTGTATGTAAAAGTGGTTCTTGAAGCTAACAAGTAACTCACAAAGAAATAGATGGGGAATAATTTGCTCAATATTCCAAAAACAAAATCACTTTTCACATTAGTTAATTTCCAGCTTTTTAGATAAGTGATATTTGAAGTCTGATACGTTGATAACTTATCAGTATATTAATTGCTAATTACACACTGAAAACTTCATTATATTCAAATTCTTACGTATCATGGAACTCTGGTGACATTGGATTAAAAAAAATACCTTTCTATATTTACCAATGAAATACAGTAGTAAACAACAAAGAAAGAAAGGAGGAAAGAGAGGGAAGAAGGAAGGGAAGAAAGAAAGGATGGAGGAAGGATGGGAGGGAGGAAGAGGTGGAGAGATAGTGCTAGGAGAGGAGGAGAGAGAATATCCATATGACTTTAAATATAAATTGTAAAAAAAAATAGATAGCCTAGGACAGACATTAGGATTTCCATCATTATTTTAAAAGCTTTTATAATTTCACTTTCATAGTGCAAATTTCAATCATATAAAGAATAGATCTGTTACCAGGGTAAGAATTGGAAATTGAAAATTTTAAGAAGAATTGTTAGAATACCATTCTTAGAATATACTAGGCATTCTTCAACCCCTAGACATATGTCTGGCAAACACTACAATTTATCCCCTTTCACATTCAACATCACAGACATTCTTTAACCTTATTTTATAGATATAGGTTAGATTTTATGTCAATGTACAAGCCTTTTTATCAGAGAATCCCATAGTCAAAATTTTTCCATGTCTTTCTCTAGCAGTGCCTAACAGAATGCCTGGTATATTGAATTGTACAATAACCATTAGTGGGAAAACTGAATATATTTTATATTATTCTACTTACCATCTTTACAGTTTGGGGTAAACATAAATAATATTTGTAAAAATTATAAAATATCAAGGGGTTGATTAAGATATTTGTGCATGTGTGAATAACTAAAGATGCCAGATATAAATGAATAACTGAGTTGCATTCCAGAATAATCAATAAAACCTTGCACTACAAGCAGAATAATCACCAATAGGCAATCCTCTATAAATATCAGCACTCATACCGATCATAGTGGCTGACATAAAATCTGTGAAAATATATTCACTAGTGAAATGGGAAGCAAGGCTTGTTAATATAAAAAGCTAACACAGATGGGCTATTCCTCAGAAATGATAGATAAGAATTAACTTATTCAAGAGTGGTTCCTTACAGGTTATCCTCTTGCAAAGTTGCATGGAAATCAGGTACAGATCAATATGAAGACAGTAAAGGAAGATGCTGAGGTGAAGAAGCAGTGAAGCCACATGTCATAAAACTTCAACATCAGCAATTGGACTGCATCCCCCTGTTTAAACCAGGAAAGATGGTGTTTCCTTAACTATGAAGCCTGAGCTAAAAGATTAGACTTCAGTCCAACATCTTGTATTTGCACTTATGATGTTTGGACCAGAGGTTCTTGAACTTCATCAAGTCATGGGAAGGGCTGATGCTTCGCAACATATGAATGTTGAGGCGACATCTTTGGGTGGCTGTTATTCTGCTTACCACACTCATCCAGATGAAAACAGTTCCTCTGGTCACTGGAAGAAATTTCCAAGTAAAATTGCCTAGTTTTACACTGCAGTCTCCGATTTTAGCCTTGTTATATATTTGTTTTCATGATGGAGATATCAACTCTGGGTTGATTGATTCATATGACACCTTATATACTGGAATATTTGTCCTGAAAAAGCTAATCTTTCTGTATGGATAAATGTCTACCCCTGTCAGCCTCATGTGAACCTGGCCTGTACCCTGGGGCTTGTCACTTAACCAACCTCATTTTTCCATATGTCTTCCATGACCTACAATTCAATCATACTTTGGCTTGGATATTAAGGAGCAGTGATTCTCAGGTATCTGAGAAGTATAAAAGATCTAACTACTACTTCAATGGTGGTCTTTCTATTGGATGAAGGTAAGTGAGCTGACAAAATCAACTCAAGTCTACCAGTCAGGCTATGCCAAATGATCAAGAAGACCACCCAATTTGGGGGACAAGTGAATTAGACCAGAATGTTTGGCTTGACAAATAAGCAGCCAAGAACATATATGCATCCTGGTTCATACTTGTATTACATATAGATCAACATCAGCAGACTTCTAAATTGGGAAAAAAACCTAGATGATCATCTAAAGTGTACCATCACTGTCTTTGGATATCCCCTCTTGGAGGAGTCTTAGATAGTGGGCTCCTGGTTTAGTAAAAGGCTTCAGGTGTCACCATATTTTTGTTTGTTATGTTCACAGTCCTAAATGTACATATTTGCTCCTGCAGTAATGTCAGGGATTCTGTCAACAACACTTTTTAGTGGAAATGGAAAGGATCACTGATGTAATAAGGTAGAAATCATGGAAGCCACCATTTTGGATAGGAAAGAAAGAATTGGGGTTAAGCTAATTTGTTCCAAACTAATTCTTTACTGGCTACCCACTTGTATGCCTCTATGAAAAATATATAGGGTTGAGAAATTAAGGAAATCAACTATGATGCAATGCTGTGGTGGATTAAAGATGGATGGTGGATTCATTGACACACCACCCCTTGAATCTGGGGTCACCTTCATTACTTACTTCTCAATAGAAGACAAAAGTTGTGATGTTCTGGGAGTTCTGAGGCTAGGACATGAGAAACTAGAATATCTGCCTTAGTTTTTTTTTGTAACACTTGCTCTTGGGTTATCCTGAGGCCATCTTATTGAAGAGAACACTTGGAGAGACCAAAGGAGAATCCATAAGACTGCACAAAAAAGAGATGGGCTGTCAACCTTCAGCTATTCCAGTCCCAGCTATTTGAGTGACCCCAAATGAGACACCAGATATTGGGGAACAGGAAGACGACCCCTGTCTAGCCCCTCCCATATAGTAAATTCCTGAGCAAAATGAATCGTCATTTTTTTAACCACTAAGTTTGTGGCAGAGCAATATGCAACCAGAACAAATGCTGAGGTGGCAACTCAGGTCACATAACCTGGCATTATTTTTACAGTCCACCTGAAAGGTTTGGATTCCAGCTCTTGCTCACCCAGATATGTGGTGGTGCCCCTTTGTGATAATGCCAGGATTTCATCTTCTTTCATGGTCTCAATTGTAAAGCTTGTTTTTCAGCCTCAAAATCAATCTTTAAGAGAAGCTGGTGCTCTCCTAACTAGTGAATTTTGAGTTTGTAGAAAAGGGCTAAAACAGGGTTTGACCATGACATATGGCTATTAGACCCTATCTTCTGAGAAGAAGAAGGAGGGATGGTTGTTCCCCTAAGAATAAACGTTAAAAGCCACATATCCTGCTTCTCAACAAAGATGACTGATCCAGCCAGATTATCATATATTATCTCAGAATGGGTTAAACACTGATGAGAACAGTATTCTTGATGTTGCTTCCATCTTTGATGAGGGATGACACCAGGAGGTGGTGTCAGGTAATTTTTCTTTAGTTTGCTCAAGAACACCTAAAACAAAAATGATAATTATGTGGTACCTAAGATCCTTTACCATCTTATAGGGGGAAAATGGTGTATTATGATAAAATCTTGGTTTTTATAAACAAGGATAACTATGTTTATATAACAAGGCAATGGGGCATATACATACTTAATTAGAACTAATAACAACATATCAATTATAAATTATGGTATGTCCTTACCATAGTTAGAAGCTGACTAAGAGAAAGTATGGATTCTCAATTAATACCCCTGGTCTGTATCAACTTGGTAAATATCTCATGTGTTTCAAGAAAATATTTTTTAAGAAAATATTTTGTATTTATTTCTGAGAAAAAAATTACTTATGAATGTATTCTTTTGACGATATCTTTTAAATATGACTGACAATTTTTTTGTTTCATGTCCCTAGAAAAAAATGGTATTTTTCATCTCCTGCCATGAAATTCACTTGTCCCTGACCTCCAGTGCTCAGTGTAAGGGTAATAAAGATGTAGAATTGTCACATAGACTTATTTCTGACATGAATAGAGAGATCTGCATTAAAATGCAGATATTATTATGGAGGGAACATCATTTTGGTATTTTAAGTTTGTATACTGCATTGATTTCTTGTAATATAATGAAACATAATATAGCTTCTATGGGAACATTCTTTCTCACCATAGTCAGAAGCAGAAAAATAAATGTCATAAGCCACAATGACCACACATACCATACTTTATTATAATTTTTTCTCAACTGTAGCCTACTTCTTAATACATATTCACCAACTTTAAATTTATATGCATACTTTACTAAAAGTATGTAAATTTCTCTGTTTATGCATATTATCAAAGTGGATCTTAGAAATAAATCAAAATTGGGGAAATGATGCAGAACAAAACAAAATCACACCTGAGAGTTTCTTACCAGAATTATTATTCTGATATATTCAGTCAGTAACCTCATGCTAATGGGTTTCACTTGGTTTCCGGACAAATATATAGTCTTGAGTAAGCTCAGTGGTTCTCACTCAGGGCTAATTTTGTCTCCAGAGAGACATTGGCAATGTTTGGATACATTCGGTTGTCCTGGATAGGAAGGATGCTACTGGCGTCTAGTGAATAGCGACCAAGGATGCTGCTAAATGCCCTAAACTGTACAGAGTAGGCTTCTCTTACTCCCCAATAAAGAAATATTGGCCCAAAATGTCAATAGTGCTACTTTTAGGAACTCTGAATTAGATATATTCTTAACATTTTTATAGTTTACAAATACACTGTAGTTAAAACATGGGCAGAAGACATGAATTGACAGTTTTTCAAAGAAGATACACAAATGGCCAACAGACACATGAAAAGATGTTGAACATCCCTGGTCATCAGGGAAATACAAATCAAAACGACAATGAGATCACCTGATACTGTCAGAATATCTAAAATCAACAATACAAGTATCAACAGGTGCTGATAGGGATGTAGAGAAAGTAAAGGCATCTTACACTATTGTTGAAAGTGCAAACTAGAGCAGCTACTTTGGAAAACAGTATGGAGTTTTCTCAAAAAGTTAAAAATATGAAATATTACCATTTGCAACAACATGGATGGAGATAGAGACTATTGTGCTAAGTGAAATAAGTCAGTGAGAGAAAGACAAGTACGATATGATTTCACTTCTATGTAGAATTTACAAAACAAAACAAGGGACGTCTGGGTGGCAGTGGTTGAGCATCTGCCTTCAGAGCAGGTGGTGATCTGGGGGTCCTGGGATCCAGTTCTGCATCAGCCTCCCACAGGGAGCCTGCTTCTCCCTCTGCCTATGTCTCTGCCTCTCTGTGTCTCTTATGAATAAATAAATAAAATCTTAAAAAAAAGAAATGACTAGTCTCTTCTGGGAATCAAAACTTTGCTGATTCTTAAAATCAAATAGTAATATAATATTAAAAAATAATAAACAGGGATCCCTGGGTGGCGCAGCGGTTTGGCACCTGCCTTTGGCCCAGGGCACCATCCTGGAGACCTGGGATCGAATCCCATGTCAGGCTCCCAGTGCATGGAGCCTGCTTCTCCCTCTGCCTGTGTCTCTGCCTCTCTCTCTCTCTCTCTCTCTCTCTCTGTGACTATCATAAATAAATACAAATTAAAAAAAGAAAATAATAAACAATTATATACCATTACATTGTAATTGGCAGTACAAGCTTTACATATATTCTAGGAGATTGATATATATTTGATCATCTAATTCTCAAATCCTATTAGTAGCTTTACATATATTAGTTCATTTAATCCTCAAAACAACTCATGTCAATGGGCAATATCTTATTGTTGTCTTATCTCCATTTATAGGCTTACATCTAGTATAGATTAATCCAGTCATTCATATTTTTATGTTTACTGGGAAATACACAATAAAATACACAATTTATTCCTTCAACTTTGTCCAGATTAAAAAAAAAAAAAAAGGAAATGAGACTGAAGGATCAAAATGAGCTACAGAAAATGTTTGATAATTCAATTACCAAAAGCGATCCCAGAGAAAGAAGTGTTTATACTTCAATTGACATGTATTGTCAATTTACAGAATAAAATGATCAGAGCAATTGTTCACCCTCTTCCTGAAGTTAGGGACTCAAAGATTAATTCAGTAACATATGGGCAAATAATTAGCAATGTATGCAGTTTATATACTTGATGATCTTCACAAATATGTTTGGTTTTCACATATACCCACTATGAATGGAACAGGATCTCTTACACTAATCAGCCCAAAGGAAAGTAGTGTGTTATAACTTCACTCTGGTCTAGTATTAAAGACTATTGCTATGTGACTTCTATCTAATTTCCTAAGAGCAAGTGAAACCACCATCATTTATCATAAGTGATATCAAATGTCCCTAATGATAAATGTTCTGCAAATGCAGAATCTAGACTCACTTTCCCAGACATGGAAAGCTACATTTACTCATTCATCTTTCCATCCATCTACTTATTCCATTTATTCACCCATTAAATACACATATAATGAGAATATGCCATATGTCCAGTATTATATAGAAGTTGGAATAATAAACCAAGATATATATCCCCTGCTGCCAATGAGCTTCTATTATGGGTAAGTTGACAGACAATTCAACATATACCTTTAATATAACACAATAAAGAATATAATGAATCAGTGCACAAAACATTTTGTGAACATTAATTAGAAAGCAATTATTATTATCTATTTATGTCAAGTGTATTTCATGGAATAGAATAATTTTGGAGAGCACATTTCTACATGAGAAGATGAGTATTTTAAAGTATTGAGGATAAAAAGTTATTTTTATTCTTAAAAAGTGATACATTTCAAATAGTTGGCATACAAGGTATTCATGGCATGATGATATTAGAAGAACAGGCTATACCTGGAATATTCGTAAATGATTTAAATTCTCATTTATTTAAAATTCCAGTTTCTTTCTAATAGCTTTTTTAGGGCATTCTTTACATCCTTGTTTCTAAAGCTGTAGATTATTGGGTTAAACATGGGGAAGACAACAGTATAAAACACTGCAACTACCTTGTCAGTGTCTAGGGAATAGCTGGTGGTGGGACGTAAGTATGTAAACAAGAGTGTTCCATAGAATAATGTGACTGCTATAAAATGGGAACTACAAGTGGAGAATGTTTTGCTTCTGCCCCCTGAGGACTTAATGCTCAAAACAGTGAGGAGAATACAGAAGTAAGAGATAAATATGACCACAAAAGTGCTGGTCTGAATGAAGCCACACAAGGCAAAGAGCAAAAGCTCGTTAATATAGGTATCTGCACATGATAAAGCCAGGAGAGGTGGGATATCACAGAAAAAATGATTAACAATATTGGAGCCACAAAATGGCAGCCTGAATGTGAGGCACACATGTACCATAGATGTCATACTTCCGCTGAAGTATGCCAACACAATGGAGCAAATACAGACTCTCTTAGACATAAATGTAGAATAGAGCAATGGGTTGCAGATGGCTGCATAGCGGTCATAAGCCATTGCTGCCAGAATAAGACACTCAGCATCAGCAAAACAACCAAAGAAAAACATTTGTAGCGCACAGCCATAGGGAGAGATGCTTTTCCTGGATGCTAAGAAATTTACCAGCATTTTAGGTGCGATTGCTGTAGAATAGCAGATGTCTAAGAAAGACAAGTTGCTGAGGAAATAATACATAGGAGTTTGAAGGCTTGAACTGATATTAACTAGGATTATTAAACTCATATTTCCTACCATAGTTAGTGTATAGACTATGAGAAATACCAAGAATAGTGTGACTCTGAGAGGTAGATAATCTGTGAATCCAACAAGAAGAAACTCAGTTGGCATGGTATAATTACTCTCCCACATCTTGTTTTTCTTGTTTTTCTTGTCCCAAATAGATGGCATCAGAATACGTGAGTTGACTTGGTGATGTATGAAGCAAGAATATCTTTATTCTCCCTTTAAGGAAGCAAATAGAAGGATAACAAAATCACAGTTATCACATGTTCTGGGATCTATTTGGTTTGCTTTCATTTTTTTTTGTCATTTTCTTTAAAAGAGATAATTAAAAATCTTCATTGATACTGAAGGATGTTATTCAGAGTTGGTGTTTTGAGATGCAGCAACTCTTCGAAAGCTGTACACATTAAGAAATGATATTAATTGGAGCTGAAGGAGAATGAATGTGGCTTGGTTGATAAGACCTAAAAGAATTGTGAAAATTGGCAAAATCCCTAAAGCAAAGCTTTATTTTTCTATCCTAAAATTACATTGTTCTATGAAAGGAAAGTTGAGAAAATTTCTAGGAAAAAAGTGCCCACAGATAAGCTTGATAATTCTACAGAAGAGTATCTGTGATCATGGGAAGTAGTTTAATGTAACAGTTATGACACAGTAGTTACTATAAGAGATGACTTAGTTCAAATCTTAGCTTAGCTACCTACTGGTTGTGTGAGCTTGATAAAGTTATTTAATTGCTATGGGATGGTTAGAGGAATAAATGAGTAAATATTTGTAAAATATTTATGTTATTGGCATATAATAAACACTAATATGAATATTTATTAAAATAATTTTAAAAATAAGTTGACCTTTTTGTTTCCTTTTAATTGCTTACTCAATGCTGAATTTTATTGATTGATTGAATGATTGATTGAATGATTGATTGAATGATTGAATGAAGTAGGCTTCACACTCAGCATGGAGCCCAACATAGGGCTTTAACTCACAACTTTCAGATCAAGAGCTGAGATTGAGTTGGAGGCTTAATGGATTGAGCCATGCAGGCACCCCACAGCTATATTTTTAATAAAATATTAAGATGTCTCAAAATTCATCTTATCTTTGGCATCCTGGTTATATGATCCATGCTCTCTTGTGAAGAAAAGCCATTGTGTTGGGCACCTGGATGGCTCAGTTGGTTAAGCATCTGCCTTCGGCTCGGGTCATGATCCCGGGGTCCTGGGATCCAGGCCCACATCTGGCTCCCTGCTCCTCCGTCTGCCTGCCACTTCCCCTGCTTGTTCTCTCTCTCTCTTTCTCTCTCTGTCAAATAAATACATAATATCTTTTAAAAAAAAAGCCATTGTGTCTCGTATGTGTTCTATACAAATATATTGTTTGGCAGTAGTAAATCTTTTGCACATGTTCTATAATTATTGCTTTCCTCTCCCTGGGCTTATGTCTCTGTCTTTCCTCTAGGTAAGACAATGTCCAATGCAAGGTCCCAGAAACACAAAACATCTTGAAGATCAACTGTATTTCTGTACTTATGAGCAGACTTCTAAACTGGCTATGTTGCATAACCAGAAGGAAATTAATTAAGGCGGAAAAAAAATAGAATGAATGCAAATAAAAAAATAAATTATACCATGACGGGATATATTCAGCAGGTAGTTAAGGGTTTGTAGTGTTAGAATAACACTACAGTGAGCAAGAAGGCAAATGAATAAGGGATGTCTGTTCTGTCTGTCATGCTTGTTAACCAGAGAATGCTCCTCCCCCCAAAAAATGACCTGCAATCTTCTAGATACACTGAGAAAAGAGGTCAGTCTTTGGGAATCAGATTTTAAAAAGGAAGAACTTGATTGAAAAAAGATGTAAGGTGTCAAAAAGATGTCTTGAAAGAGAAAAAAAATTAAGTGGCTGCACTGTGCCAATGTTATGTGTAAGCCTTATATAATCTTCATATTCTCATTTAAATCTGTCTTTTCTTTTTTCTCTGAAGTGATGGTTAAACAATCAATTCAATGATTAACGTAGTTAAAGAAAATGTAATTAATTACTTGCCGTATATACATTTTATATTGGACTTTAAATAAGAGTTTGCACAGATGCCATGATTAAAGAATCAATAATCATAAAAAGGTTTCCTCTAAATCATTTTTGTCAAACTTCTAACCAAAGAATTAACATTAAAGGATCAATTAAATAGCAAAAGTATACCAAATTTAGGAGGTTTTATGCCATCGGTTCCCAAAGATTGTATGAGTTGAGATATTATGATTAGCCTCAGCTTCATTATAAGAATAAAAACACTCTACACTGAGATCTCCAGATCATCACATTTGTCTGCTTATTGGGCTTGATTTGGGATCACTGGTACAGAAGAGGCTAGGGCAAGGAAGATTAGCAAATAGAAAAAGAGTAAATGTCTGGATCCTTGGTCTTTAATTCTGGTTCTTGGACTACAAGTTATTCAATCTTTGTGTCAACCTATCCTTGTTTATAAAAATCACACTTGCTTTATTTATTGTATGGAATTATCCTATAAGGCAAATGAGTCTACATATTCAAGAGCTTCATGAACATAGGAAACTTTCATCTTTGTTTGGAAATGAGTAGTAGAAATTCTAAAATCAGGCAACTTTATAAAAAAAACAAGTTTTATTTTCTCACTGACAATAGCAAACAAATGGCACTGCAAGGTACCGGTTAAACACATAGGATTTAGGTAGGCAAGATTGATCTTAACTTCATATGTGGCATCTAAGTTTCTATAAATCATTCGAGTTCTGTATTCCTAAATTTCTTGATTATGTTTTTAGCATAATAATAGTCCATAAGGTTGCAGTCAGGATTAAACTGGATAATTTATAGCACCATTTATAGAGCTTATTACATTATAGATGCATAACATGGATCCATTGTCTATTATTACTGTTAATGACCTTATGATTATTCAATAATTCAACATATGACTCCAAAGTCATAAGTTCCCTGAAGTGATGATTATAGGAACAAGTAGTACATAGTTATATTTTATGTGAACATATGTATGTGCTTATAGCAAGTGAGATTTGGCTTACTGATGAGAGTTACTTAAGCTTACTCAATTAACTAGACCATTGGATTTCCCCAAATTCCAAAGTAGGCACAGTCAGCTTTCATTGCCTGGCAATAATGGACATAATGAATCAGGGAGTGCTTTTGGGAAATGCCATGGGTAAGGTAAAGTCAGATTTAAGCCCCCTCATTCCCCATCCACTCCCTCGGCCCATGTATACACACAAACTAAGAAACACCACAGAGAATAAGTAAACATACCTTTTATCTAAGAAAATATTATCTTTGTTACATTGTTACATTCACAGCAGACACTTACTTTGGCACCATCTAGAATTTTGAATCGTAAAATTTATTTTGTACAAGAGGCTGACAACCCTTCTCTTGAAATTTTACAAATGGGTCTTACAATGGATGAGTATTTATCTTCTAGTCAGTGACGAGTGGGACATGACCCCAAGATAATCCTCAACCCCAGGAGGACTTAGGATAGGCAACTATTTACTTTCCAGTGGTGTGACTTGAATGGTTTACTTTAAATGAGAAAGATGAAAATGGTAATGAAATGGACTCTAGTGTAGCCAGTTACAACATAACACATGTCTCCATCACTGGGTGATGTTTAATTACAAAAATAACAACATCAACAAAAATATTTTAGTAATACTGAACAATAAAAATGCTTTCTCCTGTTAGAGCTATGATTTCTATCAGATACGGAAAGATGCTTTAAAGTATTAATCATGTGAGGGGATTCTAAAGTACAATCTCAATGCTACTGAGAAGAATTCCAAGAACCCTGATTTTTGTTTGGTTTTCAGTTATCTGAGTCCATACAAGAAAATAAGCATTGGATGACAAGCTGCCGGAGTAAGAGCTTAGGTATCAGACAACCTCAATTTGAATGTTAGTTTTGCTATGTCACAACTATGTGACAACTATGTGAGACATTAAGTTGCTTATTTAACCTGATTTTTATTAATTTTTAAGTTGTGAATAATAATTGCCCATCTTATTAGATTCTTTTGGGGATTGGGATAATGCATGTAAAACCTAGACCCTTGTCATCAGGTTATATTCATTTAATAACTGTTAGCTTTCTAGGGCACCTTAGGGGCTCAGTCAGTTAAGCATCTGACCTCAGGTTATGATACCAGGGTCCTGGGATCGAGTGCTACATTGCACTCCCTGCTCAGCAAGGAGTCTGCTTCTCCCTCTGTGCTCTCCCTATCTCTGTCTCTCTCAAATAAAAGAAAATCTTTAAAAATAATTCTTAGATTTCTTCAATAATTATAGCATCATTTACAGCAGTATTTCTTAATACTTAAAATGCAGTTGCTGTATTTTAATTTGTTGACATTGGTATGGAGTCTGCACCTTAAGATTCTTAAGGTAGACAGAATGGAGAACAGGTAAATCCGGAACGCCAGACATTACACACAGCTAGCTTTTTTCTTATATCTAGTGGGAAAATGAAAATCACTTTTGTTGCTACAAGAGGGTTTATTTAATAGGCAAAGAATCAGTGTATTTTTTTTTAAGATTTTATTTATTTATTCATGAGAGACAAGGAGAGAGAGAGAGGCAGAGACACAGGCAGAGGGAGAAGCAGGCTCCAGGCAGGAAGCCTGACACTGGACTCGATCCCGGGGCTCCAGGAGCACACCCTGGGCTGAAGGTGGCGCTAAACCGCTGAGCCACCCCAGCTGCCCAGGATCAGTGTATTTTTTTTTAAAGGTCATCTTTTGTCAATCAAAACAGCTATGTGTGTGAAGAATTAAGAGCTAGAAAAATATAGCTTACAAATTTCTGAGAGAGAGAGAGAGAGAAGATGCCAAAATCACTGTTCTTTTTCCCCCCATTTCATTTGATAACCCTATACATATCCCAAAAAGAAATAGAAAAATACTTTAAAAATAATAATCTCTTAGTTGCATTTTTAAAAAATGTGATTGTAAAGAAAATCTCCCTCTCTACAAGGAGTATAAGTTTGTTATTACAGCCACAAAGGTGGGGCACCTGGGTGGCTCAGCTAGTTCAGTATCTGCCTTTGACTTGGGTCATGATCTCTGGATTTGGAATTAAGTCCTGCCTTTGGCTTCTGCTCAGCCGAAAGTCTGCTTCTCTCTCTCACTCTGCCTCTTCCTATGACTCATTCTCTGTCTCAGAAATAAATAAATATAATCTTAAAACAAAACTACAAAGGTATCCTTCACTTTAAAGAGTGACATCCTGTTTTACAAACCGTGATATGGGGACGAACAATAATAAAACAGCTCTGCTCAAGGAAAAAATAAAATGGATTGGCTAACTACGTTGGAATATAAGGAAGATGGGGGATTAGTTGAGAAACTTGGCAGGAACCAAAGGAAATAGATAAGAGTGAGGATAGCTCCACAGGAACAGTCTGCTTCATGTACCACAATTGCCAACCCTTCCATTGTCAGCTGTTGTGAAATTAATCCCTTATTTTGCTTTACATTCAAAAGACTCAAAGTTAGGAACTGAATTTTTGATCAGCCAGGAGTAGTGCACATATTCAAGCTTTAGTTTCTATGGAGCTAGAAAAAGAATTATGTATCTTCTTAGCCTGTCATGGGTCTGAAAAGGCCTTTGGCATTCCTGCACTGGATGCAGTGCAACCACTACTTGTATCCCTTGGAGGAAGTGTTGCTTTCCTGCACATAAGCAGTTGAACCAGAGTAGGGAGGAATCCTTTTTAGGAATGTGTTATTATTATTTTTTTTAGGAATGCACACAACCCATGCCAAAAAGCCCATCCACATCTAACGTCCTTGAACCTCTCCTTCACTATCAATTGTATTCTTTTATGCTCCCAATCAACTGGCCAGCCTGAAATAGATTTCTCCTACCAAGAAATGTAGATAAAAATATTTATTTCTGGAAGCTCTTCTTCATGGATAAATTATCCAATATTTTCCAATATTCTTCAGGAAATCCTTAACCTGGGGTAATAATACTGTGGCAATGCATTCGTTGCAGTAATCACTACACTATATAGAGCCTGCCAACAACCAGGATTAGTTTTTGTTTTGTTTTGTTTTGTTTTGTTTTGTTTTATGTTGTTTTAACTTTTCCATTAATTAGGCATAGAGAAGTCCCTTGGCGCCATGCTGTGCTGGGAAAGCAAGTGAAGGTCTCTTGAAAATTACATGGATCTTTAGGATTTGTTCAGGCCCAGTTTCACATAATGCAAATTCCATGAAATAATGTTCTTCATGGAGTACTTGACTTTATCAATAAGAGATCTTATAACTCCATATTCATAATAGGAAATTTAGGACTCGTGATAACTTGGTGTCCTATGGTCAGATACTCAATCTCAACCGAACCCAGTAGCAAGATAATACTTATTTTTCAAAATGAGAAGAGTAAATCTGCTGAAGAAAAAAAGAAATTTGATCTTAAAATCTTTGAAGGCTTCTGTTACTGCACATAACATTGTGATATCCCAATGTCCATTTGGGGAATGCTAGAATGTTACATGAAAAAGACTGAGGTATAGAACTGTTCGCAATGTAGTCTGAAGAGCCATTTTTTGCTATGTATCCTGCATAAAAGTGAGCTCAAAAGTGGGCTCACCCATACAGTATATGTACCCTCCAGAATTGAAAGCTGTTTATCAATATGTTGCATCTCTCATATGATAGAACACTCAAGGTTTAGAAAAGTGTGCTTCCACCGAGGAAAGATGTGATATTGTGAAGAAATACATACTTGGTTCTCATCCCAGTTTCTAAAACCCTTGGAATTTTCCTACGTGTTGGAAGAGAATAAGATATCTTCTGCTATGGTACTGATGAAGTGACTTTTGGAATGTCCTTAGCTCATCTAAGTTTGGGAAGGGGGCATGGAGAGTGCAGGAGGTTGAATCCATTGCCAATGATCAATAATTTATTCAATCATGCCTATGTAATAAAGCCCCCATAAAAACTGAAAGGTATGGTATTTGGGGACTTCCAGATGGATGGGCACTTGGAGATTCAGGGACCGTGGTATCCTCTAAGAAGGCATGGAAGCTTCACACCCTTTCCCCATACTTCATCCTACACATCATTTCCATCTGGGTATTTCTGAGTTATGTCTTTTTATAATAAACTGGTGATCCAGTTAGTAAAATGTGTCTCGGAGTTCTGTGAGCCACTGTAGCAGTTCAATAAAACCCATGGAGAGGTCCTGGGAACCCCAGATTTATAGCCTTTTCAGTCAAATGTCCAGGTAACAACCTTTTGTGATGGGTATCTGAACAGGGAAGGGAACTTAGAGTGGAGACCTTAAACTATAATCCAAGGAGAGGGTCACTGAAAGCTCCAATCAACAGCCAGTCTGTTAGAAACATGGGTAATAATCCGGGCTTGGAACCCCCTGCCTGCCACACATATTAGTAATTGGGTGCAGAACTCAAAATGGAAGATATACCAACATTCCCTAGTTGATTAGACCCACAGAAACAAGGTTTCTAGATTGCCAATATTTGCAGATGCAATATGATATTCTGGTCTTCAATATTGCAGATAGTTGTATATTTTCACGTGATAGTGAGTCAAACTAATTTTTATTTTTCAGGAACCTGGGATTTACACATGTAGAGACAAAATGTTTGAAAGTTCTTTGTTTCTCCTGCCAAGAAAAACAAAACTATTCAGGATGTTTGTTTCTTTTTTGTGGGGCAGGGAAGGAGAGAAATCATCACGTCGTTGAAAAGCTACATTCCACATAGGGTATCATGGCTATGTTGGAAGAGTACCATATTGGGAATACTAATTATAAATGGAAGTAATCAGCTGATGACATTCATAAAGGATAATTAACTAATAGTTTATAAATACATTAATTTTCTATATTGGCAAAACTAAAAAGCCAAGTTACAATTATATAAGAATCACTGTCACCAAGGTTTTCATGTTGGAACTGTGCCATAATGGGCTGACTCAGCCTGCCTGGATTGCCCAGACTCTGCATATTCCATAGGTCTTCAAGGACTGGCCTTTTACTGACCTCCCAGAGATAACTTCTGAAACGTTGGAATATCCTACCTGATAAGAGTACCTTTGTATCCTGGGGTCTGACATGAGTATAAGTTAATGACGTAATTAATGACAAATGCCAGTTTGAATTCTGGGGTGGATCAATCGGAGACTAAATACCTATGGACAGTAATGTGGGCTCTCCAAGCCTCCACTAAAACCCTGTACACTGGGGCACATGGGTGGCTCAGTCAGTTAAGCATCTGACCCTTGATCTTAGCTCAGGTCTTGCTTTCAGGGTCCTGAGTTCAAGTTCCACACCAGGCATGGAGCCTACTTAAACAAAAACAAAAAACCTGTACACTAAGACTTGGTTTTGTTTTTCTAGTTGGCAAGAATTCATAAGAGCCCTTAGGAAACATAGCTAGGACAACCAAGTGCTGATCTGTGTGACCTCACCAGGAGAGTACAAGAAGAAGCTATCAATGCCTGGATTCTCCTGAACACTGATCTACACACCTTTTTCTTTTGAAATTTTAACCTAAGTCTGTATCTTTAATAAACCCTAATTATAATAGCCGTTCTAAGTTTCGGAGTCCTTCTAGTAAATCATCAAACCTGCTGGCGGTCTTGGGCACCTCTGACATAAGTACTAAATTCAAAAAAATTTTTGCATTCAAGGGGGAGAGGCCCCGCGAGGAGCTGGGCTAAGGCCGGGGCGAGTGCCCCCAGGTCTTCATGGATTTCCAGTGGACAAATGCTTTAAGCATTTATAGCAGCAAATGTTCACAATAGCCAAACTGTGGAAGGAGCCTCGGTGTCCATGGAAAGATAAATGGATAAAGAAGATGTGGTTTATGTATACAATGGAATATTCCTCAGCCATTAGAAACAAGGAATACCCACCACTTGCTTTGACACGGATGGAACTGGAGGGTATTATGCAGAGTGAAATAAGTCAATGGGAGAGGGACAGACATTATATGGTCTCATTCATTTGGGGAATATGAAAAATAGTGAAAGGGAATAAAGGGGAAAGGAGAAAAAATGAGTGGGAAATATCAGAAAGGGAGACAGAACATGAGAGACTCCTAACTCTGGGAAACAAACAAGGGGTGGTGGAAAGGGAGGAGGGGGGTGACTGCGTAAGGGGCACTGAGGGTGGCACTTGATGGGATGAGCACTGGGTGTTATGCTATATGTTGGAAAATTGAACTCCAATAAAAAAAATCCCCAAGTGTTTTCCTTTTATTCCTTTTAATTAAGATTTCAAACTTCTTTATTTTTTGGTATGTAAAATGTGAAATTTAATGTATTCCAAAAATATAAAATAAATATTAGAAAATAAAAATAAATGAATACATATAAACTCACCTCCCAAGTGAAGTGAAAAAACAAAGAACTCTGAGTATTGCCCAAATCAAAAATTCTGTGTGATCACCCCTATTATCCTGCTTCCTTGTCAGTGACAACTACTCTTCTGTATTTTTCATTCCCTAGCTTTTAATTTTAAAAATCACTTCCTGCTCAGCAGGGATTCTGCTATTCTCTCTCTCTCCCCCTCCCCACCACTTATTCTTTCTCTCTCTCTCTCTCTCTCTCTCTGTCTCTCTCTCTCTTTCTCTCTGTCACTCATGAATAAATAAATAAAATTTAAAAACATAAATAAATTTTTGAATATTACAAATGCAATGGCATCCAGTTTATCCTTCTGCTTTTCTTCAATATTATGTTTCCTTTTTTGTTTGTTTGTTTAGATTTTTATTTATTTATTTATTCATGAGAGACACAGAAAGAGAAAGAGGCAGAGACACAGGCAGAGGGAGAAGTAGGCTCCCTGCAAGAAGCCCGATGCAGGACTTGATCCTGGATCCCGGGATCATGTCCCGGTCCAACCACGGAACCACCCAGGCATCCCCAGTATTCTGTTTCTAATGCTTTCCTACGTTTGTATGTATTCCCAAGCTCTTTAATTTTACAGTTTTGTAGTACTATTTTTTCTTAATGTGTCATAGTTAAATTGTCCGTTACCTTCTATCATGACTAATGCTTGAGTCTACCTTATGGGTCACATGGTACACAGGTATAAGTCTGGGTACATCCCTAGATGTGGTATTGATTGGATAGACAGTAAACTTGTGTTCAACTTTAAAATATAACAAAATGTTTTCTAAATTTCTTACTCATATTTATACTCTCAATAATAGCATGTAATACCTTCCATATACTTACTAATACTTGTTATGGTCAGATATTTAACATATATATATATTTTTTTGCCATCATAGTGGGAGTGTCAGATATTTAAGTCCTTGACATCTGGAATTGCTATTTTTTGTCTATTGTCTTAAGTAGGGATCTTTTCTTTTTTGAATCCATACAGTGTATTTTCCTCACCGTTTTTTAAAAATACATGCTCTTGGGATCCCTGGGTGGCGCAGCGGTTTGGCGCCTGCCTTTGGCCCAGGGCGCGATCCTGGAGACCCGGGATCGAATCCCACATCGGGCTCCCGGTGCATGGAGCCTGCTTATCCCTCTGCCTATGTCTCTGCCTCTCTCTCTCTCTCTCTGTGTGTGTTACTATCATAAATAAATAAAAATTAAAAAAAAAAATACATGCTCTTGGGGCACCTAGGTGGCTCAGTTGGTTAAGTGTCTAAATCTTGGTTTGGGCTCAGGTTGTGATCCCAGGGCTTGAGCCCTGCATTGGGCTCCATGCTCAGTGAGGAGTCTGCCTGAGATTTTCTCTTCTCTCTCTGCCCCTTCTCTCTCTCTCTAATTAAGTAAGGAAAAAAAAAAAGTCTCCATTCACCCTCAGTGACATCCTGTAATGTATTAAATTTTTATTTACATGCGAATCTGTTTCTGGACTCTGTCTTGTCTTGATCATCAGCCTCTGTTAAACTTTCTTCACTGGTAAGTTTTCCTTCCTAACCAATAATGTTAGGATCCTCTTCAGAAATGGCTTAGCCTTTTTGTTTGGGGTTATTCAATAAGCACTTAAATTAGTTGTTACTTTCAGAACATTTCTGAAAATTTTTTTGGAATTGCACTGTATTTAAAGATCACTTTGTAAAACTTCTCATAATTTGCTATTTTATTTATATTCCATGAATATATTTCATATGGATTTTAAAGTTCTGTTTTCATTTTTTTTCTGCTAGCTGTATCTTCCATTGAATTGTGACCTAGAATGGACAACATTGAACACCATTATCTTTTATATAATTTTAAAGTGATATCTCTAGTCTTGTTTATTGGTTTTCATTATAGGATGCCAACTTAATCATCTAGTCTTTGGTCTTAATTGGAATTATGTCTGAGCCTTCAAATTCAATTTGCCTGGCTTGTCTTGCATCATCATTAACATAAAGGAAGATATAAAAGCAAAACAAAACAAAACCTTTGCAACGACAAATCTTTTGAAATGAAACTTTAAGCAACTAAATCCTAAACTTTTTATCATTGAATTGTAAAAGAAGACATGCCATTAAAAGTGATTTCTACTATTTTCTAAAGGATCATCATTTCACCTTTTAAAGTCACAAATATTCATTGCTGATACTACTACCTTTTGAGATAGATCAACCATTCAAAGTAAATGCCCAATGGGTCTCCTCCACAATAATCTTTGGTATATTTTTTTAGGTTAAATTCAAAGAATATACAGTGCAATTATTACTGAAGAGATAAGTACTGTGGTGATGATTATCCTCAGAGAAAAATAATCACTATATGATAAAGAAATCAAGACTCCTTACTGTTTTTATTCTCATGTAACAAATCCCTTTGAAAATTGTGAATTATTACCTTTTTCATTGGGGAAAATACAGGATTCAGCTTCAGAATGCTTCCTAATTATGCCATTTCTTATTGAATCTCAAGAGAAATCAATAGACATTAGAGTTACTTAATGAATCAACATTTTTCATTCTTCTAAGTATAAAAAAATCCACACATACATTTCAGAAACAGAAATGACTAAATTAAAAATCCAGGGACGCCTGGGTGGCTCAGTGGTTCAGCATCTGCCTTTGACTCAAAGCATGATCCCAGAGTCCCAGGATCGAGTCCCACATCAGGCTCTCTGCATGAAGCTTGCTTCTCCCTCTGCCTATGTCTCTGTCTCTCTCTCTCGGTGTCCTTCATGAATAAATAAATAAAATCTTCAAAAAAGTAAAAACCCATTTTCCTACAATATTTATAATTTATTACATGTATTTGCTTTATTAATTTGAATAAAGTTATTAGAATAAAATGTTAGCATTTTAAGATTGATCTTTAGATAAATTACATAGATAAAAATGTTTACAATCTAAGAAGTGATTAATTATAAATCTAATTATTTATAAAAATGACAAATATTTTTAAATTTACAGTTTAAAATATAATAAGGTCCATTCATTTTATTTATTTATCCACAATATTTTTTCACAAATATTTTTTGTTCACTACATGACAAGGACTGTTCTTTTAACCTGGTTAGTAAGGGTAAAGCTTTGTGCTCCAAAAAAATTTGTTAGAAAAAAATAAAAAAGAAAAAATATATGAACAAGTAACTGAAATGATCAATTTTATTATTAATGTGTCCTGAGATTATAATTGAATAAATTTTTCTAATTAAGGGCTTTATTCTATCTTTGATGCTGAAGTTTTTTATAAAATATTTAAAGTATACAATAATCATATATCATAATATGAAGATATATAGAAATCTGAATCAATAAAAATGAGTATTCTCTATGATGAAACTCAATGATTCACAAAATATTTAGTTTATTTAAAATTATCCTTTCAAAATTTCTTTTTTATGTAGACATTTTTGTTTGCTAATAACTGAATATGTGACATGTGAAAATATAAAAATTACTGTGCATCTCATACACTGTAATATCCTTTTGATGAGTAAATTTATAACAGGTTAAGAGAATGCAATCATCAAAACACTAGAGATGATTTGTCATGCACCTGTGAAAGTCTATATAGTAATCAGAAGTAATCAATACATTGAAAGAAGGTTTCACAGATGTGTACAATTCTTTAGAAACATTGTTAAGATAAATAATGAAATAAGTCCATTGCATTTAGCATAAAGCAAGTCACTGATGGCATTAAAAAGAAGGCCACCAGTAGCAAAGATCCAATACAGAATGTAGGGTCTCAAACTTTATGACATCTGTCTACTCAAAGATGTATTTCCCACTCCTCCCCTCTGTGCTAAGTAATTCTAATATACTCACTATTTGAGCTCTTAAATATTAATCTTTATATAATAGAAATGAACATATTATAGAAGAAACAGCAAGAATATCATCAGCATTCTAAGCCTGCCTGAGCAGCTATGTTGTTTTCTATTTTTCCTGTAATTATCATCTGTGGTAGGACAGAAAAGTTGGTACCTACGAACAGTATACCCCATTAAGAAAATAATATCATAAGAATGTTGTTTTAGTCTGACCAGGTCATAGAAGTCATGGCTACCTGGATTAGTTACTGTGATAAGGAAGTTGAAGGCAAACACCATGGCCACTTATTTCAGGTTAAAGATCAGGGTCTTGGTGAAGTTTATAACTCAGAGGTCTTCAAAAGAGATGACCTATCCCTGTAACCTCCTCATTATCCTATAGGGACATGGAAACCCTGATAGATATGTAGTGAGCTTGCATTCCAGAGGACAACCCTACCTTGTTGCTTACTCTTTTTATGGAATTGATATGTGCATGTGGCCTAACCACTGAATGACAAATATTATCAACTCAGGTGCTAGAGCCTGGATCCGAATAAGCAGTTTAGGAGAGTGCTGAGAAATGCCAGTTTCCCAGAACCTGAAGACCTTGAAAAAACCAGGGAAAGATTCAACTCACTGGTTGGTTGATCAACTGGACATTGCCAAAAACAAACAAACAAATAAACAAAAGCAAACCAAGGAGAAAAGGAAAAAGAGACAAAGAAAAAAAAAGGAGAGGAAATGAGAGAGAGAAATAAGCGAGAAGGGAGGGAGGGAGAAAGGAAACATATCAAATCATACACCAAAATCAAGGGAAAAGTGGTAGACCAGAAGTAAAATTTAATTTAAAAGTTCTTGAATAAAACAGAGGTGCCTGGGTGGCTCAGTTGGTTGAGTTTGACTCTTGATTTTGGCTCAGGTCATGATGTCAGGGTTGTGGGATCTAGCTCCAAGTGGAGCCCCATGCTGGGTGTGGAGCCTGTAAAATCCTCTCTCCCTCTCTCCCTGCCCCTGCCTACTGCTCACATACACACTCTCCTCTCTCTCTTTCTCTCTTGCTCATACGTGCTCTCTCTTTCCCTCTTAAAAAAAAAAAAAAAGGAACAGGAACTCTCAAAATTGTTGACAATAAAAAGCAACATGATAATTTTGTTAAAGTTTGTCAATTTCTTAAACAGCTTATGCTTACTATAGCTTCCAGCAATTTTACTTCTATTTACTCAAGATAAATAAAAACATAGATGAAGAGGAGTTTTATCCATAATTGCTCTAAATTGAAAACAGACCCAACTGATGACACGTGTATAGAATGAACTACTACCTAGTAATACAAGGGGGGAAAATGGATAAAAGTAACAACATCATTAAATCTCAAAATTACATGAGGGACAGAAGCCAGACTCAAAAGGTTACACACTATGGTTGGTCTGCAAACTAGCCCCAAACACAGATGGCAAGGAGAGATGTAAGAAAGAGGCAGATCATTCCAGATGGTGGCAGGTTTAATAAGCAAGGTAACTTATATACAACACTTGTTTTGGGAGATAGCAAAACAAGTAGACTTCCACATCCGCTCACCAGAATCTTAAAAGTTATTATATAGAGGCCTTTTCTGGATTCAGTCATGTTTTCAGTTCCGATGGTCTTGACAATATCTTACTCTCTCAAGGCTATGTCCTCAAAATGGCTGCTAACACTGGAATAATGGGCAAAATGTGCATTTCAAGGACAAGAAAAGAGTAAAGAACCTTTGATTGCCTAGGTTCAGCTCACAACTCAACTGGAGGTCACATCCTCTCAATCACCTCCTCTAGCAACTCTGTGATTCCATTTAGATCACACCCTGTGAAGAGCAAAAGCATGACATAAATTGCATCAGTGGTTTCCCAGTGATTGTCAGTCTGGAGAAATAGGTAAAATTGTCTATAAAGGGACATAATGGAACTTGCTAGGTTGGCAGCAACATTCTGTCTTGATTGTGGTGATGTTTGCAAGACTGTGTTTGTCAAAACTCACCAAACTGTGTACCTAGACATGGTGATAGTTTACCATAGGAAACCTGTGGCACATCAAGCCTGACCTTAAAAAACTGACAGCTTCCAACTCAAAATTTTATCGTTTTTAGCTATGTTGTAAATTTAATTTTTTTCATCTGTTTTTCTTTCTACTTCTTCTTCAGTGAAACTCCTTTCAAGACTTGTAATTATATTCTATTGTTCAACAAATTTAATCTTTTTTCAATCTTTGTTTTTATTTTGGCATAATAGTATTGATCTCTTCTTTGTTTATAGCATTGTCTCCTTTCCTTGCTTCTGTGAAGACTCACTGTGCTAATTCTCCTTCTGTCTCTCTTAATTCACATTTCTGGTTGTTTAATTACAAATATTTTGAAGCACTCCATCTCTTACATTGCTAATTAATTTTTATACATTCTAAAAAAATATTATGGATTTTTTAGAGATCGGTTAGGAGGTAGTTTTTTTTTTTTTTTTTAGGAGGTAGTTTTTAATGGCATAAGAATGACATCCTTACAAGTCAAGCTTTTAAGTAATATCTTGCATGATGTTAAAATTCTTTTTTAGATGCAGAAATACCCTGTCTGTGCTGATTATTGGAAGATTGTATTTACTGGAAGATACATGCAAATACGTGTGCATATGTTAACTTGTAACATATATGTATTTACATATATTTATAATCTTCTAAGTGACTATGATAAAATGAGATGGGACAAGAAAGTTAGGTAGGTGGGTATTATTTCTATTATTTCTTTCTGTTGAAGATTGTCCTCAAATTGATTCTTCCACTTCTTCATAGTTTGTCTATTGAAAAGTCATCTAATAACTTGAAACCTCAGTTATAAAATGTGTAAATTAATAATGTAACCTCAAAGGCTGGTGTGAAGGATTAATTGGCAATTTAAATGGAAGCTTTGATATATTATGACCTCTCCATGGAGGTAGACTGTATGTATGGTTGCTCAATGTGGGTTTTTTTTTCCACTTTCTTTTTACTTGTATTTAGATATGGAAAATATCCTGTTCCACCAGACAATAGTTGCAAAAAGCCAACACAATTTTAAAATAATAAAAAGGAAGTTAGGTTTTCTGATCCATTATCTTATTTACTTAGGGTATAATATTTCTTTAAACATTGTAAAATGGATTTAGTTTCTCATTGTCATTAAATTCACTCAGCAAGATATTTGGACTAAAGGATAAATTTGCCAAGACAAAGGGAAAGGTGCACACACACACACACCCACACACTGTAAACACATATACACACAAAAGGGGTGGGAAAGAAAAATAATTCTTTCAATTAGTGAAAAGGGAAGGGAAGAATAATATATTGGTATTGGGCCATGTACTCATTTGGAAGAAGCTACAAATACAAAGAAGAAACATGAATAGCCAATTAAAATTATTTTTTTACATTGGCAAAAGACTACTTTTTAATTTATTTTACATTCCAATGTAGTTAACATGCATTGTATGATATAATAATTCATGAATTATTTTGATAAGATTTTAAAGTAACACAGAGATCAAGAGTTCCTTTATGATGCAAGATCCACGTAATGTTTGATTCTGTATATCTGCATGTGATCATAAAGTGTTTTCCTTTGACACTGGAGTTTCTGCCTGTAGAGGATTGACTCACAATTAAAATACATAATCTGGTTCCTATGGTTACCCTTTTCTCTTTCTGAAGAACTGTATAAAAGCATGGCAATGTGAATTTTTTTAGGTCTCTCAAATTTTAACAAATGGTTAAAATACTAATCTATACAGGTAAGATACTAGGAAGGAATTTAGCAAGATTTGATGCTACTACTCAGTGAGGTGGACAAGTAGTATGTCTGCTACTACATGACGTTAATTGAGAGTGTATTTGTACAAGAACAATTGTTTCCTTCACTTTTAAAACCTTACAGAATTATTCGTAAGTCAATGAGAGGTGTCAAAATATTGGTAATTAGAAATGGCCCCAATATTTGTTATTTGGGGTAGACAGGCATGATTCCTGGGAATTTTGGTGTTGAAAAATATTCAGAGTGCTCTTGAGTGAAAAAAATTAATTAAACACACATATCTGTTTACAGAATGAGAGAGTTTGCAGTAAGAATATTGTTATCATTTGTATATGGATGTTGGCTGGAATGAAAGAATAGAACAACATATCTAAATTTTGCAGAAACTGAATGCGAGTGTGTGGTCTTTCACTAGTGAGCTGAGAGGCCCCAACTCTGATTCAATATAGACAGTTGTTCATTAAATTCAAAGGCTGATCTGTTTGTCCCCCAATTTCCTCTTCCTCCATCACTCTGTTTACTACCTTGTTGTATTCTCTCATGTGTGAAAGACCTCATTAACACGTTTATTGCTTATAAACTTAGAAGAGGAAAATATTTACACCGAATGCAAGTTTAAGCAAACTAAGTGTGTAACAAATGACCAGAAGAAACCATACTTCACTAACTGAATTCATCCTGTTGGGATTAGCAGACACAATGGAGCTACAGGTCATCCTCTTTTTGCTTTTTCTGGTGATTTACACACTTACAGTTTTGGGGAATGTTGGGATGATCCTCTTAATCAGGACTCATTCCCAACTTCACACACCCATGTATTTCTTCCTGGCTAACTTGTCCTTTGTGGATGTTTGTTACTCCTCCACTATCACCCCAAAGATGCTGGTAGACTTATTGTCAGAGAAGAAAACCATCTCCTTTGCTGGCTGCTTCCTGCAATTGTACTTCTTCATCGCCTTGGCCACAACTGAATGCATCCTCTTTGGGTTAATGGCCTATGACCGCTATGTGGCCATATGCAACCCACTACTTTACTCCTTGATCATGTCCAGGACTGTCTGCCTCAAAATGGCAGCAGGGGCTTTTACAGCAGGATTCTTGAACTCCATGGTTAACACAAGTTATGTAAGCAGCTTGCCATTCTGCAGTTCCAATGTCATTCACCACTTCTTCTGTGACAGCCCTCCACTTTTTAGACTCTCATGTTCTGACACAAGCCTGAAGGAAAGCATCTTTTCCACATTTGCTGGTATGAATATGGTTGGGGCTTTGTTGGTCATCCTGACCTCTTATTCCTACATTCTGTTTTCAATCTTCCATATGCATTCAGGGGAGGGGAAGCGCAAAGCATTCTCAACCTGTGGCTCTCACTTGACAGCTTTAACTCTGTTCTATGCCACCGCCATCTACACCTATCTGAGACCTAGTTCCAGCTACTCCCTGGATAAGGACAAAGTGGCTTCTGTGTTCTACACAGTGGTGATCCCCATGTTGAATCCTCTGATCTACAGCCTCAGGAATAGAGAAGTAAAGAAAGCTTTATGGAATGTAACTATCAGGACAAGGATTCCCTTCATTTCTCTGATCTACTTAGTAAATTTTCTGAACTAGGTATTAAATGAAATTTCTAGGTTGATTGAATCTTACATTTTTCATTAGGATATTTCTAAGTATGTTAACTCACTTGCATGCACCCAATTAGATATAAAGTAAATCATCAATCTTATATATGGACTTAGGACTTTCATCTAATTAGTCTTTATTTTTGCTGGGTCTTTAAAAAATAGCGCTTATTTTAAATGAAATCTTGGTTGGAGAATGAAAGAGATTCAGGGGATCCCTGGGTGGCGCAGCGGTTTGGCGCCTGCCTTTGGCCCAGGGCGCGATTCTGGGGACCGGGAATCGAATCCCACGTCGGGCTCCCGGTGCATGGAGCCTGCTTCTCCCTCTGCCTGTGTCTCTGCCTTTCTCTCTCTGTGACTATCATAAATAATAAATAAAAATTTAAAAAAAGAAAGAGATTCAGTATTTACATTCAAAAGTAAATATATCAATGAAAAAAAAAGCCATGTAGAATAATTGTAATTGTTGACTTATTTTTTTTCTTATGCAATTTATTCTACCATTTTGCGGTGTGTAGAGATTGTTACATATCAGATATGCTTATAATGTTTTAATTTAAAATAGATTTACAGTTTAATATGTTGAATTATCTCCTGGAAGGATGCTTAAATCAAATTTCAGGACTATATTTAATTTTACCATAAACTTATCACCTTTTTCCCTATATCCTTCTCTTCACATATATATATATTCACTAATGAATAAATGTTAGCTTGTCCAAATATGCTATCAAGAGAAATGCCATCTCTTTAGAATGTATCAATTACAAATCTCCTATTTCGTTCTTTGTTCTTCAAAATTTCCAACCTTTCTTTCTCTTTCTGTCTCTTGGATTAATATATGCCATAAAGTTACATACCCACACATTCAGCTGCTGCAGACTTTAATCAGTGCATAGTTACAAAAGGAGTAGATCAATGTTCAGTGGGTGTATCTGGCACATTTTTAAAATAAGCTCATGAATTTCCTGCTTGTAGATAACAATCAGTTGCCAGTAAAAATCAGTTTAATTCAATATTAAAGTTATGCTTTGCTAATATGGAGATAAACTTTGTACATTTACTTAATCTCGTTTACAGAATCTACAAATACTTCTAATTTGGGGAGCTATAATTACTTAATTATATTGTCTATTTTTTAATTACTTAAACATGTATTTCTTATGTAAATTTTCATTAATTCTTTTACCCAGGAACTCAAAAACATTTTTAAAGTATCCTAATTTCTTGTATATTGTAAAGTGCATTTATGCAAAAATATTCCAAATATTGTTGATTTTCTTTAACTCAAAATAACTTTGGGATGCCTGGGTGACTAAAAGCTTGAGCATCTGCCTTCGGCTCAGGGTGTGATCCTGGGGTCCCAGGACTGAGTCCCACATCGGGCTCCCTGCATGGAGCCTGGTTCTCCCTCTGCCTCTGTCTCTGCCTCTCTCTCTCTGTGTCTCTCCTGAATAAAAAAAGAAAGAAAGAAAAAGAAAAAGAAAGAAAGAAAAAAAGAAAGAAAGAAAGATCTTTAAAAAAATAAAAAACTCAAAATAATTTTAATCTGTAAAGCCACTGAAGCTTCTAATTATTACACTGAGTGAACAGACAAGTTGGAAATAGTCAAAGAATCAATATTCAAGAATCACATAGATCCAAATAAACATCCAAAAATAAAGAAATATTATTAATATTGAAATCCTGTGTTTAAGCAGAAAAATGTGTACATACAGTTTGGAATTATACATAAAAATAATTGTGGATTTGTTTATTATGCATAAATTAATATGGACAAGATAATTTCCATCAGTCCATTAAAAATGGCAGGTATACCTTTGTAAACAATAACTAAGTAAAGGTTAGGTGCTGAAATAGGTCAAGTAATAATCCTATTTAATTTAACACTGCTCAAATAAAATAAAGATACTCTGTTAGCTCATAGTAAACGTTTTTCCAAGGATGAAGATAATAAGCAATACTTCATCAAGAAGATAATATCTAAGTTGTTGGGTGAATGGGAAAAAAATTAAATACGAAAAAGTTAAGGTGATGTGAGAAGATGTAGTTTGTAGAAAAGGAATGTACAAAAAGCTGTATTGAAAATGTATAACTTTGGAGCACCTGGATGGCTCAGTCTGTTTTGCATCTGACTCTCAATTTCAGCTCAGGTCATGATCTCAGAGTTGTAAGATGAAGCCCTGTGTCAGACTCCACATTCAGTGGGGAGTCTGCTTGAGATTCTCTCTCTCGCTCTGACCACCCCACCTCTAAAATAAATAAATAAATCTTTAAGAAATAAAACATACAGCTTTATTGAAATACATAGCATTATAGAAACAATCTAAAATAGGTTTATTGAAAACAGAGCAAATAGGATTTGTTGTAGCAGAACACAGAAATGTGGTCATTGTTGCTAAACTTAGGTATTATTTACTATTTTGGGTGTGAAATTGGTGTGTACTATTTTTAAGGTTCTCTTTAAATTTTGTGATTAAGATTAATCTTAATGTGAAATCATTGCATATGTCCTTGTATCATTCCCAAATATTAGAAAAATTCTTGGTATATTCCAGCTACTTAACAAAAATTATTACATCCAGATCTTCCCTAAAGAGGAAGGTAGTGAATATTGGCTATGTAATTTTAAGGTTTTGCAAACAGAAGATCAACTGGATGAAGATCTGTGTTAAAAGCTGTCATAATTGGGCTCCTAACCTTTAACCTCCTGAAGTTTTGTGGTCATTTTAACCATGTGTTGTAAAAATATATATAATTTATTAGCTAATATTGTGCTGAGAGTGTGTCAGATTCATTTATACACTGATGAGAGAAGCAGAAAGATAAAAGGAAGTTACAGACTCAGAGACAAACGTAAACAGAAAGTTTACTTAGCTTGGAAACAAAATAAGTGGCATTAAAAACATGTGAAATAAAGGTTGAGGTTTGATTTTACAAATAATAACATTATCATGCCCAAGTCACCTGTCACAGAAGAGAACTGTGTGTCAGAATTATCCTAAATGCTAGGTTTGGTGAGAGTAATCAAAAGGAAAAACACACTTAAGAAGTAAATACTAAAGATGTATCTATGGTTAATTGCAGTGGTGTATCTTTAACCTCCAGTGGTAGGGTCCAATATAGACAGCAAACATGCGCTCATAAGATGGTGCCAAGCAGAGTGACAAGAAACAAATTTTATTTTTAAGTGGTTGTTGCCAGCTATTTTTTTTTTTTTTTTGGTGCCAAAACCTGGAATCGAACCAGCTATTTTTTTCTAACATGTATGGTCTCATTCATTTGGGGAATATAAAAAATAGTGAAAGGAAATAAAGGGGAAAGGAGAAAAAATGAGTGGGAAATATCAGAAAGGGAGACAGAACATGAGAGACTCCTAACTCGGGGAAACGAACTAGGGGTGGTGGAACGGGAGGTGGGTGGGGGGTGGGGGTGACTGGGTGATGGGCACTGAGGGGGGCACTTGACGGGATGAGCACTGGGTGTTATTCTATATGTTGGCAAATTGAAAACCAATAAAAAAATAAATTTATGAATAAAAATGCAACATATGGCATTGCAACATATGCTATTTTCTTATTTCTTAATTTATATTTTTCCTTTTAAAAATTGCATGTGGAGACACCTGGGTGGCTCAGCGGTCGAGTGCCTGCCTTCAGCCCAGGGCGTGATCCTGGAGTCCTGGGATTGAGTCCTACCTGGGACTCCCTGCATGGAGCCTGCTCCTCTCTCTGCCTATGTCTCTGCCTCTGTCTCTCTGTGTCACTCATGAATAAATAAATAAAACCTTTAAAAATAAATAAATAAAAATTAAAATGCCATGTGTGTTAAATTTATCCCCTGAGGATAGGCTGATAACTTCATGTGATACCCATATGAAGTAGCCGTCTATTATTGATTGGTTCAGATGAACAGATCCTAATATATTTGCTGTGAAAACATCCTAATTCCTGCAGTGATTCTTCAATGGTGAAAATTGACATTCCAACACAAAAAAAAAGCAATGTTTTACATTTTGTCGCCAAATAGACTTTAGAAAATCTGAATATCGATAATACAAATATGAAGACATATCTAGTGGTGATTACTAGATTAGCTTTCTATCTATAGTATCAAAAATGTATGTGATGATGAATGATATTAATAAGTGATTTCAATGTTTTCAATCAAAAAATAAGAAGTAAAAGAAGTGTAGAGGACTTCAATAATGGGGGACCAAGGACCTCCATGATCACTATATCTTTAATAAAACAAATACTTTAAAAATGTTAAATCATTTTTTTCAGAGCTCTGGATATCAACCAAAAGTTAGAAACAATGTGAGGAGCAATAAAAACTGATGAATTTTGGTAAGAATAACAGGATTTATGGCACTGTAACTTGACCTAATACCATCACAGTTCCCATAGTTGTACAATAGTCAAGAAAACTAACAGTTTGACAACAATGTTAACTGCTACGTAGACACTGGATTGTGTAGAATGAGTTTGGACTCCTAAGGATGTTCCATACCCAAAGCAATCAATATATTCTATAAAACATAAGGAAATATAGCATTTTATATGATATCATAATTAAATAAAAAGACATTAATAACATTGAAAAATCCCATGTACATGGATATTGAAAATTATCAAAATAATGTGCTCCAAATGACAATATAAATTATAAATACTGGACAATGTGAACTCAAAAAATAAAATAAATTATAAATTTTCATATTAAAAGTGATGTAATTTATGGAAGTCATTAAAGAAGTTTAAGTGCTAATACTAGCCAAGACATAGTTAAAATATATTAGAAATAATTAGCCTTAAATACTCAAGAATATATGAACAGGATGCTACTATATGCAAGGCAGTGTACGTGAATTATAAAGAGAAAGCCAAAGAAATGGATGAGATTTTTAAGATGATATGGTATCTTTTATTCCATGCATGCAGAATGTGTTGATAGACTGATTCAGCTAGGGGCTTTTAAATGTTTTAAGAGGAGTTTATGTACCAGGTAAACAGCACAAGAAGGAATGAAATGGGCAGACTAAATCATGTATGCTCAGGAACCATCTGACTCTTATTTTCTTTGCTCTAGCCTCCTTATTTCACTTCCCTGTCATTACCCCTTGGTTACTTCTCTCAGTGAAAATGTAACTGTCATTATCACCTGTGCTCACCTTACTGGGGAAGAGACTAGGATGACACTAACACTTCAGGGTCTAGGTGACAAGAGTTTCACGAATCATTTTTTACATACAGTTAATGTTAGCATCTGATTGTGTGTCTCTCTTCACTGAGATTTGGCATGGAGAAACATTTGGCAGCTAGATTTCTAACTAAAAACTGCAGAAATACAAAATAAACTCACCAAATTGAAATAATAGGATATACTGCACGATTAATGGACTGTCTCATAGCACCCATAGAAGCTGCCAGAACCTGAGCACAGGATTCAGATCTGGGAAATAACTTGAAACAAGTACTCATATCTCCTTATGTCAAGTTTTTTTTTTATTGGAATTCAATTTGGCAACATATAGCATAACACCCAGCGCTCCCCCTTCAATGCCCCTCACCCAGTCAACCCCCGCCCCCGCCCTCTTCCCTTTCCACCACCCCTTGTTCGTTTCTCAGAGTTAGGAGTCTCTCATGTTCTGTCTCCCTTTCTGATATTTCCCACTCATTTTTTCTCCTTTCCCCTTTATTTCCTTCCACTATTTTTTTATATGTCAAGTTTGATAGTGTTCACACACCTGTTTAATTTTCCTCTGTGTATCCTATGTCTGAGTTCTGACTTTCCTCCAATCAGTGTGGAAGGAGATGTGCCCAACAATTTCCAAATTCAAAAAATTACATCTAGAGGCACAGAGGGTAAATGGCTTCCTCTTGGTTCTTATTCACACCATTGCAGGAAATGGTTCTGGTTGAACCATGTTTGGTATAACACCTACTAATGAGCCAATCAACGGGGGCCAGATGTGTGCAGTCAGGTGGTACATAGTGGCCATGTATGATGAGCAGGTCAGAGTGAAGAATATTCTTAGAAAATGTGTGCAGAGGGTGAGTAGAAAAGGCAAGGTATATATGTTAATTTGCTAAGCAGAAGAATAAAGACCCCTATGATTCTGAGGGTTTTGAGGAAGAATAATATAGGACAGGATCCCAAGTTTAGTGTGAGGTTCAAGTCTAATAATCATTCCAGGATAGGTGACTTTGACATATTTTACTGGCTAGTCCCATGGTTGCTATGGTCATTTCTGGGCCAGCCAACCAAAGTGGGGAGGAGTGGAATTGCAATGAATAAAGTCAGAAAAGGTGCAAAAGAAACTGGAAATACATCTTAGCTACTATGGAAATCAAAAGAAAGGAAGAAGGAAAATTGAATTTCAGAGACACAGTCAGTTTCTAGCATGTTGCATGCTACTATCATGAAAGCCAAGGAGAGCCAATAAAAGAAATGGAGTGCGAAAAATGCCATGATTTAATTTCCATTGTAAAAAATGTTATCTTTGAAATATTAAAGAGAAGGTTGATGAATGTGAGATAAAAATGTTATCTTTGAAATATTAAACAGAAGATTGATGAATGTGAGATAATACTGAAAAGAAAGAATATTTTTTAAAGTATTTCAATTAAGAAAAATTGCAAAGATATGAACTAAGGGAGTGTCTATGTCCATGAAAGATATAAGTGGAGTTAACTAATATCTAAAAATAGAGTCAGCATAATTTGATGATTGACTAGATTATGTGGGGAAAGTGATGGAGAATGATAAATATGTCATATTTTCTAATGTAGCTGATTTTTTATGTGGTAAAATTGAGAATCAAAACAGAAGAAAGTCATTGGAAACAATCTCTGTGTAAATCCTGTTACCATGCCTCACAATGGACCTCAATCTTCACCTTAGCCACCATCAGATCCCACATAGATTACTGGAATCCACCCCCTTAAACTTGAATGTCTTCTGGCTTCCACTCTTGTCCATGACAGAGTATGCTGTGCTCTTATCTAATCCCATTTTCAGACATTTTAGTCACTGATAACAATGGAAGATAACACAATAAATATGATTAGTGACTTAGAAAGATTAAATGATACAAGTGTGAATTATTGAGTCCCTAAAAAGCCCCAGAATGTTCTATGTGGCTGGCTCCATACTTGGAGCTGAATGTTAACCAGTACACAACACAAATGCCCTGGAATCAAGGAGCCAATGACAAGAAGAGAAGGTCAAATTATGGAATAAAAATTAAAACATAATATCATAAGGGTCAAATTAGTTGTATAGGAGGGCTATGAGAGCATTATAGAAGAAATATTTAACTTTGCCTGCAGGAATAATGGGTCACTTTATAGAAGAACAGATGTTTGACAGTCAAAACAATCTATAGAGTACAGAGTTTTCTGAGCCTCATGTAGTGTATAGCACAACACCTTATATAGTTACACACTTGTTGAATGATTCAATAGAGAAAAGCTGCATGCAGTAACTAATTATTTTGATAACTTACCAAAGGTTTATAGCAACAATATTCAGTCTACCTTTCCCTCCTAATATTTTTAAAACCCTCATCATGTCATTTTCCCATCTTCAACTTCACAATTATAGAAAATTTGAAATTCAATGTACTGAATCTTCCGGTCCAAATTCATTTTTTTCTCATGTAAGTATATGTAAATAAAAAATCCCACCTATGGCACAGAGGACCTTCACATATAAACAATCCAGATGATGCATGGACTCAAAATAATCGCAAAATTGCATTATTTGAGTTTAAGAAATGGTGTTTTAATAATTCTAAATTTAGTATCCTCAGATTTCATGCATAAATATAGACCAACTTTAAGAGTAGTAGGGGAATTGCTCTATTCTCCAAAGAAGAAGAGGATGGCAAGAAAGGTAAAGAGGAGTAGCCAGGAGGCTACTGATCCTCAGACCATACTCCATAGGGAAGGAATCTTCAAGGCAGCACTGATCCAACCGGAGACAGCCTTGGTTACTCTCTAAATTACCACCTGATAAACAGATTATTGAGCTTAAAAATGCAACATGACATGGAGAGAAGATGCCCCTGCAATGAATAAGGGGCTATTTTCTACCAAACCTCCACTACTCAATTTAAGTAAAGAATGAGTTTCATAGAAAAATAAGAATGGCTGGAATTTGTTCCTTGAATAATTGAAAACCAAAATTTACATGACATAAGATCATAGTCTTTATTAAAGAGTGACACGGTGATTTCTCCACAGTATAAAGAGGTAAGCAGTAATTATTTTACGCTGCTTATTTTATTTCACATATTTTTCAATTCAAGAATCAAAAGCCATAAAGGAAACACTTTCTTCCAATTAGATTCTTTTATGAGATAAATCTTCTGAACTTGAAATATACAAACTATAACTACAGGTATCAATCTTTCATTTTTATAAAAGTAAATGATACATAAAATGGACATGGAATCTTTTCGTGATTGTGAAATGTTTTATATTTCTTAGTTGTATTGATATTACTAAAAATATTAAATTCAAAATTGTATTTCCTATTAAATATTCTATGGACCCTATTAAGGTTATTTTTTTAGTATAATTGACATACAAACACACAATATTACATTAGTTTTAAGTGTACAACATAGTGATTCAACAACTCTGTACATTATCCTATACTCACAAGTGCAACTACCATCCATCACCATAAAATAATATGAAGCCCACTATACTTTTATTAAGAAAATTGACCCTTTGATTACATGGGTGAGTTTGAAGTCAGGTCACATCTGAGCTTCCTGATATTGGGCAAATTGTTTAATCCCTGTATGCCTCTGGCTCTTTATGCAAAATGTGAATAATAATAGTACCTACTTCATTCAGAATGCAATAAACAAGATAACACAGGGAACGTCATTAACAGAGTGGTTAGCACATAATAATTGTTCAAAACCTAACAATAAAAAAATAGTTTCAAATAATCAGGCCTCTTAACTGTCCATAGCTATGCTTGTTCCTGCTAAAATAGAAATATTGGTAAAGGAAGAACTCAAGTTCTCATGCTAAAACTGCACAATGTCATTAACTGTTAATAAAGAAAATAGATCAATTTCAGAAAAGAAAATAGTTGAAGAAAGTTCTCTCAGGATGCTTTCATTATTAAATAGGATTTGAATTAAACTTTCTTTTTTTTAATTAAACTTTCTAATTTAATTTTGCTTATATGCCTTTACCAAAGTCTACTTGTCTAATTTGCTCAAAGTACAGGATACTGGCACAGATGAGAGAAAAAAATTGAAAATAAAATCCCAGTTAGAGTGGTTTTTCCCCAGGTATTGCTGTTGGCTAGTATCTTTCCAGCATAGAAGAGTCTATTGATTTTTTTTAAAAGATTTTATTTATTTATTCACAAGAGACACACACACAGAGAAAGAGAGAGAGAGAGGCAGACACACAGGCAGAGGGAGAAGCAGGCTCCATGCCGGGAGCCCGACGTGGGACTCGATCCTGGGTCTCCAAGATCACACCCTGGACTGAAGGCAGCGCTAAACCGCTGAGCCACCCGGGCTGCCCAAGTCTATTGATTTTAATCTGTTTTCCTGCCAAAACATGACCTGTACATTCTCTCTTCTCCTAGGTTAAGAAAAGTCTTCTCCAGGGAAGAGTTTAAGATGAGAAAATTTCAAAAGAAAAAATATATGTAAGTTAAAATCATAATGATATATCAATAAGTATGATAATTATCATAATAGTGTCTACTAGAACTACAACTTATTTTAAGTAAAGTGATTAATGCAAACTATGCTGCTTAGTCCGCAAAACAACTCCTTGAGTTACATGTTATCATTACAGCATCAAAAAAGGAAAATTGAGCTCTGATCATTTGAATAAGGACAGTTTTCCAGAACATATCTAATTTCTGTTGTAAGTTACTCAATATGAACTTCTTTGGTCAGTGAATTTGAATCTAGTTGAATGCAGCGTGATTGCTGAGATCGATGGGAAATACTCATTTGTGCCACTACCCATGGGGAATTATTTAAAAATCATTCATCCCTGTAAGCATTTGACTAGCTATTGGAATATGAAACTGAAGGAGCACATGAGGGCAATTTATTCCTGGAATATGCTTTATTACTTTCTCTTAAAAGTAAAAATCACAAAATGATTTCTTTCTTTTTAAGATTTATTTATTCATGAGAGACACACAGAGAGAGGCAGAGACACAGGCAGAGGGAGAAACAGGCTCCAAGCAGGAAAGCCCGATGTGGTACTTGATCCCAGTTCTCCAGGATAAGGCCCTGGGCTGAAGGGCTAAACCACTGAGCCACCCCGGCTGTCCCTACAAAATGATTTCTGTGATACCTTAAAATCTGATGAAGTCCCAGATTAGACATCATGACCTTAATAAATTGTCTGGCACTCCATTATTTTCCTTAGTCTACTTTGTATTGAATGCACTAAATTTGTCCATTAAAACCACGCATATACTACAAAATGTATGTTGATTGATTGCCTGGTACATTCATCAAACATATCTGGGTCATTGAAAATTTAATTCTTCTATTGCAGTTGTTTTTCATTAACGTATAACTTCTGAAGAAAAAGAAATATATAAGAAAGATGGTATAAAATCTTGAAAGTTTTGAGAAGGTATAAGATGGAGAAATAATTACCAAAGTGTGAAAAGAGGAGAAAACAGAGAAAGAGATCAACAAAACAAAGGTAGAGATGATGGCAAAAGGGGATTTGGGGAGTGTGCACTTAGTCTCAGTTTATAGAACATATTATTTGAACCTGAAACATCCAGGTCTTGATCCCTTGTCTTGACTTATGTTAGCCAGGAGAGGGCTTTTATCTTCAGAGTATTCTGAAAGTTTCTGAAAATTTTCTGAAAAATTAAAGTCAGAATGGAAGATTCTCTGAATGAAGGAGGGAAATATTTAGGATTGGTCAGAAGTAAACAGAAAATATAAATTATACATTGTTTCAGTCATGTGGGATCTGTCAGAGGTGAGAAGAACCAGGTCTCAGAAGAAGAAAAGGGGGATTGTATTTTGGAAGAAGGAAGGCGAATTTGGAGACTGGGAAATTGAGGAAGAGACTTCAAAACTCATGGCAATATGGGTTTTGGAGCATGTGGCAATCTTAAAAAGGTCACAGGTTAGTAATAATGAAGTGTAGATGGACATCACAAAAAGGGTTGTGGTGTCTAGAGTGTAGTGCCATGGCAGAGACCTAACTTAGGTGGTCTAAAAATGCTTATTTATTGAAGGAGCTAGGTATACTCTGTCTACACTACATTTAGTGCTGTACTCCCTGGTGGTTAGTCAGCTGCAGATGTTTAGAATACAGGTGACCCTTGAACAATAAGGATTTGAACCACACAGGTCCACTATACATAGATTTTGACAGTACACACTGTAAAAGTGATTTCTCTTCCTTATGATTTTCTTAGTAACATTTTTTCCTCTTTCTTACTTTATTGTGTGAATACAGGATATAATACATAATATATACAAAACATGAGATAATTGTTTATATTAGTAATTAAGTTTTGAGAGAGCCAAAGTTATAAGCAGATTTTTTCTTTTTCTTTTTACTTCAATTCAATTAGCCAACATATAGTACATCATTAGTTTCAGATGTTGAGTTCAATAATTCATCAGTTAGTTGCCTGTAACACCCAGTGCTAATCACATCACATACCCTCCCTAAAAGCAGATTTTTGGCTGCCCAGAGTAAGGTTGGTGCAGTGTTCAAGGGTCAACTGGATATATTATATTCATAATACACAGTTTTTATCCAAAGTAAACTATAATATATACTACAAAATATATGTTCATAATATATATTAAATTAATCATGTATTGTATATTAATAATATATATTACATATATTCAGAAACTCATACTTAGAGGAAAAAGAAAAGGTATGCCAAAACAGATCTCACATTATGTTTGGCATCAAGTGTATGAACACTAAGATCAAATTCTCTTGCACATTTTATTTTCCCTTTTCCTAGTTTAAATATCTCATAAAAGAACCAAACTTATCTAATTATTCCTGAATCATAATATTTGAAAGATAAGCAGAGTTACTATGATTTTGGGGGCCATGGTAGGGTTAAGGACATATTATAATAAAATTGTATATAATTTATTTTACATTTTAAATATATGACTTGCTATGATGCATTACTTTTAATATAACTTTGTATGATATATTAAATGAAATAGTTTTCTATGATGGAAGCTAGGTAATATTCTCTGTTTTTCCAATCAGAGTCTCAGTCTCTTTCCCAGATACTGTAGCCAGGGTTGGCCTGAACGGGGCCTGGCTATGCAGTCTTACTGACCACCTTGCCCTGTGGTTATCTGAGATGCAGTTCACAGGGGAAACATCAAACCAAACAAGAAAGAATAATATAAATGGATTGTAAATTAAAAGATGCTAGGCAGAAATAATACAAACAAAATACAATAGATTCCAGAGTGATGAGGAAGGAGGCACATTTCTCATTAAAGAACGTCCTGTGTTAACTAGCAAAGTTCTTATCCTGAGAATAGGGTATCTGACACGTTTTGCTTTTATTTTATTGTTGTCTGTTTCAGTGTATTATTCATTTATATATCTATTAGTATTTGCAGTGAGATTAGAGTTTAAGATTGCTTTCTGTTTTTATATATACTGAAATTTTTATTACCAAAAATACAAAACAAAATAAAAGCTGGGTATCTATTGTTTGTCAGTGGATTTGAAACCATCTGTTTAATTTGCCCCGTTCTGCAACTGAGCCTAGCAACTTAAGTGAATTCTAAGCCTTGAAATCATTTTGCTTGTAGATGGAATCCACAGGACAAAATCCTCTGCAGGCGAATGACACTACATTAATGGATTTCATTCTGGTTGGTTTTTCTGATGTTCCTAACCTCCGAGGACTACTTTTTGGGGTGTTTCTGATAATCTATGTGATTATTCTGATGGGTAATAGCCTCATTATCATAATAACCAAGGTCAATCCCTCCCTCCAGACTCCTATGTATTTTTTCCTTGGGAACTTTTCTTCCTTGGAAATATGTTATGTGTCGGTCACTGTCCCCAGATTATTAACAGATCTTTGTAGACAAAATAGAAATATTTCTTTTCTGGCCTGTGCTACTCAAATGTATTTCTTTCTGATCTTTGGAGCCAGTGAGTGCTTCATTCTGACTGCAATGGCTTATGACAGGTATGTTGCCATTTGTAACCCCTTACTCTATCCTCTCATCATGAACAACAGGCTGTGCATCCAATTGGCAACTGGCTGTTGGATCACTGGAATTCCAGTACACATAGGGTTCACCTACCTCATCTTCTCTCTACACTTCTGTGGGTCCAATAAGTTGAATCACTTTTTCTGTGACATACCTCCAGTACTTAAGCTTGCCTGTGGGGATACTTTCATGATTGAAATGTTGGTTTATGAGGTTGCTGTTCTAGTTGTCACTATTCCTTTTTTGTTGATTCTTGCATCTTATGTGAAAATAATCTCAACCATCCTGAAATTGCCATCAGCAGCTGGGCGAGCCAAGGCCTTCTCCACTTGTTCTTCACATCTCATGGTTGTGGCTTTATTCTTTGGATCAGGCATCATTACATACTTAAGACCAAAGTCCAGTCATTCAACAGGAATGGACAAGTTTCTTTCTCTTTTTTATACCATTGTGACACCAATGTTTAACCCAATAATATATTGTCTAAGAAACAAAGAAGTTATAGTGGCACTCAAAAAATCCCTACCAAAATGGATTGCACTATGACTCAGAAACATAACTTATAAAATTTGTTACTTATTTATCAAGTCCTCATATACTCATACTCATGCTGGTTCTTCTCCAGTTTTGCAATGACTCTTACTTATTCTATGTAAATGATGTCATATTTTTATCTAACATGACATAAATCTGGAGGTTATTTTTAAATAGTAAATTAATTTCAAACTTAATCCAAAGTATTGAAATACTTAAAATAACACATAGAAGTTATTAAAGGTTGCTGTTGTTGTTACTTGTTTAAGATTCCAGAATATGGCCAATGTTTTCTTTTTCACAAAAAGGTTATTCATTTTTATCTCTCCAGTCCCAACACACTGCATAAAAAAATAACAGACATCTAATTAACTATGTTATATTAAAAGCATGACTAATAGCAAAAGTTGAACTACTGATGTCTCATCTGCTTATGATCAACAATTGCATTATAATCAGGTGGGGTCATGTAAAGAAAAGAAAAATTTGAATCCATCAGCAATGAGTACAGTTAACATGTTACAGAGTTGACATTCTATCTGTTTTTATTGGTGATTCATCAGCTAATTCCCTAAAGCTGAATTCACATATGAAAAGGGGTGCCACATTATCTCAGTTCCAGAATCCAGTCTTAGTATAAAATACTAGCTCATCCCCTTTACTTTCATTGTGTTAATTAGAAGACTTGATGATAATTTAAGTAGATAAATTGTAAATATATATAGAGGATACAAGCTTGTGTGTCTGAGGGGGGTGCAGATAAAGGTACTTGAGTAATTGAAACACATTTTTTTATAAAACTATTAAAATGTTAATTCTGGGTTGTGTAACTTACTTTTCTTACCTCTTTCTCCCTTCCTGAAGAAGAAACCAGCAATTTCCCTTCTTTCTTTTTTTTAAAGATTTTTATTTATTTATTTTAAAGTGAGAGAGAGGGAAGGAGAATATTCAAGCTGATTCTTCCCTGAGTGCAGAGCCTAGTACAAGGCTCGATCCCACAACTCTGAGATCAGGACCTGAGCCAAAAATCAAGAGTCTACTGCTTAACCTACTGGGCCACCATCTAAGAGCCCTGTCTCTTTTTTTTTCTTTTTTTTTTAAAGAAATTTTATAGTGTTTTAATGACAAAGAGCTGTGTTGAAAGATAGGAAAGGGTAATTTTGAACATTAAAGAAAAAAAATTATAAAACTCATATTAGTCAACACTGTTCTTCCTGTAACCATTTCCTCCACACAATCCTGAATTCTGTAAACCTCTGAGCACCACCCATTCCAGGACGTTGGGTACTCCTACCAGGCTTCCTATAATGTTCCTTTCCAAATACAGAGTACCTTTATTTCCCTCCACATTCTGCATCACCCAGCTGTATTTACCATCAGAGTCCTTTAAAAGGAGAGAGTGCACATAACACAACTTCTCTACAATTTTTCTTGGCATAAAACCTCAAATTATAGAAGAAAAATGAACAACATATATTAAGAAACAATTATCAAGGTAATAATAATATCCAATTTTAATGAAGTATAGCTTTGTATCTAAGAGATAGACGTATCATAAGAAAACAGATCTTAGAGATGTTCTTAATGTGAAAGCGCGGCCAAAACAAATATCACGGGACCAGTCATTTTAGTTTTTAGCAACGTCACCTCTAGAACTGCCCCTCCTCCAATAATATCAGACCTGTCTATCATGTTTCGAATATTAAAATTCTGAAAGATGTCTGCAGCAGCAGAACAAAGGGTATCAGGGTATACAGTGTTAGTATTCTAAACTATGCAATCAGTCTATACATGAATGTCAAAATTTTATTTCCCTCTAAAATGTATGCCTTTAGAATGTTGTATTAGACACTACATATGGGAAATCCAGTCTAAAAAGGACGAAAGAAATAGGAATATTACAGAAAGGCTACTGAAAGTGACAAAACTCTTGTGTGTCTGGAGAATTGTCCCAGTCATGTGAATCCCAGGAGAAGGGTGGACTTTCTAGGTTCAGCCTGACTTCTTGGATGAGGAGAGCAGCCATGCCAGAGGCAAGTCCCAAGTGAAGATGAAAACTTGAGCTGCAAAATACTACCACGTTTTTGGAGACATAGAACATTAACTTATAGGCATTTTTATCTCTGTTGACTCCCACAGAGGAAACAGTACTAATATACAACATTTGACCTGAGGGAGGCTTTTAAAATTTTCTGCATTTATATCAATTGAATTTTGCAGCAACCCCACACTGAGCAAGCCTATTGGCCCTCTTTTCCCAACAGCCTTTGTTCATTTCATGTCTCTGTATCACATTTTGGTAACTCTTACAGTATTTCAAGTTTTTTGTTACTATTAGACATGTTATGTTACTCAGTGATCAGTGATCTTTGATGTTACATTTGTAATTTGGGGGGATGCCATGAACTGTTTGCATATAAGACAATGAACTCCATTAATAAATATTGTGTGTGCTCTGACTGCTCCACTGACCAGCTTTTCCTGTCTCTCTTTCTCTCCTCGGGCCTCCTTAACTCTTGAGGCACAGCAATATTTAATTTAAGCCAATAAATAATCCTATAGTGGCCTTTAAATATTCAAGTGAAAGGGAGAGTCACACACCTCTCACTTTAAATAAAAAGCTAGAAATGATTCAGCTCAGTGAGGAAGGCATGCTCAATGCCAAAATAGGGTGTAGACCTCTTTCACTAAACAGCCAAATTTTAAATGCAAAAGAAGAAAAATTCTTGAAGGAAATTAGAAGTGCTTCTCTAGTGAACATATAAATGATAAGAATGTGAAACAGCCTTCTTGTCAGCATGGAGAAAGTCTTAGTTGTGTGGATAGGATATCAAACTAGCCACAGCATTCCTGTAACCCAAAGCCTAATCCAGAGCAATAGACAACTCCCTTCAATTCCATAAAGATGAGAGGTGAAGATGCAGAAGAAAACTCTGAAGCTAGTAGAAGTCATGAGGTTTAAGAAAGAAAATGTCTCCATAACATCAAAGTGCAAGATGGAGCAGCAAGTGCTGATAGGGAAGTTGCAGCAAGTTATCCACAAGATCTAGCTGAGATATTAATGAAGGTGGCCTCACTAAACAACAGATTTTCACTATAGATGAAACGGCCTTCTACCAAAGAGCATCACGTGCTACAGGGATATCTTTCATGAAAGGAAGAGTCGATCAATGCAATAAACGTTACTGTTGTCCTACTTTAAGAAATTGCCACAGTTGCCCCCATCTTCATCAGTCACCACCCTGATAGGTCAGCAGCCTGAGACTGTGGCAAGACCCCTCCGCCCCTAGCAAAAGAATTGTAAGTTGTTGGAAGGTGAGATGATAGCATTTTGTAGCAATATAGTGCTTTTAACTTGAAGTATGAACATTGTTTTTTAAAACATAATGCTATGGCACACTTAAGCTACAGTATAGTGTAAACAACTTTCATATGCACTGGAAATATCCCCCAAAATTCATTCAACTTGCTTAATTGTGAGATTTACTTCATTAGTGGTCTGGAACTAAACCTGCAAAGTCTCTGTTGTATGCCTATAATTAACTTTGAAGGAGATCTATCCTTGCAATGCAAATAAGGCCTGTTGAAAGCAGGGCTTAGGGGCACCTGGGTAGCTCAGTCAGTAAAGTGTCTGCCTTTGGCTCAGTTCATGATCTTGGGATTCTGGGATGGAGCCCTGCATTGGGCTCCCTGCTGAGCGGGGAGCCTGTTTCTCCCTCTTCCTCTGCTGTTCCCCCTGCTTTTGCTCTCTGGCTCTCTCTCTGTCAAATAAATAAATAGATGATTAATTACTTTTAAAAAGAGAAAGCAGGGCTCAATGTGTGTATGATAAAGACTCTCTTCTGTACCTGCATCTTAGACATGGGCAATGAGGAGCTTGGCAATCTGCAAGGGCATCACAGGGTGGAGGGAAAACAGAGCCAAAGCTGAGTTTGTACCAAGCTTGTAGAGAACCCGTAAAAATAGATTGGGGCTTAGTTGTGTCAACCCAATTCTGCCAGCTGGTTGTAATTTACCCTGAATCGTGCTTGTCTTTTGTCATTCTTGAATTTAAGTATAATTTTGATTAATGCTAATGCCTGGTCTCTGTGTTCTCTGAGGAACTAAAAGTGGATTTAATGTCCATGTCCTGCATAAAATAATCAAAAGGGAAGAAATGCATCCTTACAAACAACATGGTAAGAACACCAGGGACTTGAACACACTATCTGTGGTCCCAGAATCACAGGCTGGGATTAGACTACTGCCAATGCATAGATTAAAGGTTAGAACAGAGTGTTCAATCTGAAGTCAGATACAAATGACTCCTTGAAAAGTGAATTGGGATTATGTGAGTTGTGATTTTGCTATGAATGAGGTGGTATTTGCTCAATATAGTCAGATATGAGTATAATGTTCATTTATAATTGCAACTGTGGGAGCTTATACAATTTGAGTTACATGGAGGTAAAAGATAGTACTACAATTTAATCTGAAGAGTGAATGCATATGTGACTCCATGAGTATGTATGTGTAAATAAACCCAATATTTGTATGATGAAGTCCTCTCCCCTAATACTTCAGAATATAGCTCTATATGGAGATTGGGTCTTTGAGGAGTAATTAGCTCAAAATGATGTTGTATACAATATGACAGCCTTATAAAAAGTGATAACCTTAAAAATAAAAACAGCTAATTATCTTAGTGGCAAAATGAGTTTATTCAAGAGTAGCAGAGAATTACATTTGGGCCATGCAAGCTATGGGAAAAACATTGGCAAGTTCAGACAACAAAGGAGAGGAGTTTCTCTTTTGTAGAGGAAGGGGAGACTTGGGAAAGGCTATTATAAACAAAAAGTCTATTGGAGTAAACAGAGTTCAAAGTATAGTGGTTTTGCATTGTCTGGGTTGTGACTGTCTCTCATTGGCTGGGCTGTTGCCAGGGGAGGAGGAAACCTTCCTTCCTCTTGCTGGAATTAGCAAAATATAGAATTCTTCTTCTCTTAGGAATATAAGATACATCTCTTCCTGTTGGTTCTCTTGCTGACAAGTGGTAGGGGTAAGTGCTCCTTCTGCTGGCCTCCTGACTCCTTTTTAAATTGGTTTCTCTTTATTCACTTTCAGAAACAAATGGATGACACAATTTCTGCTTGTGTGAAAACCACACTAGCAGTGAGTTGACTATGATCTTTATTTAAACATGTCCAAGAAGAATAGAAAGACACTAATAAATGAAAACAAAACACTTTAATCATAGCTTTTTGATATGAAGACAATTACATCAGTCTTAATTTCTTTCAACTTGATGTTTAGTGTGAAAAGTATACTTAATTGGCAAACCAGTTTTTACCAAATACCCTTTTCACTGCATCTTTCACATCTTTATTCCTCAAACTATAGATGATAGGATTCAGCATGGGAATCACAATTGTGTAAAATACTGACACTATCATATCATGATCCAAAGCATAGCTGGAATTGGGTCTCACATACATGAAGAGAACCGTACCATGAAAAATTGACACTCCAGTTAGGTGAGAGCCACATGTAGAAAAGACTTTCCGCCTCCCTTCAGCAGAATGCACCCTCATAATGGCCACCAGAATGAAACCATAAGAGACCAGGACTATCAGAATAGTGGATATCTCAATAGATCCCGCAAAGTAGAAGACTAGCAGCTGGTTTGTGTGGGTGTCAGAACAAGAAATGGCAAGGAGAGGAGGGATGTCACAAAAGACATGTCTAATTTCATTGGATGCACAAAAGGATAGAGTAAAAGTAGCCACAGTGTGTAAAGTAGCATGCAGGAATCCAACTACATAGCAGGAAATTATGAGTGGCACATAGACCCTGGGTGACATTCGAACTGAATACAGGAGAGGGTTGTAGATTGCTTCGTAGCGATCATATGCCATTGCAGCTAAAATAAAGCATTCTGTGGTCCCAAAAGTAATAAAGAGAAACATCTGTGCTGCACATCCAATGAATGAAATGGTTTTATCCTCTGCTAGGAAATTGACTAACATTTTTGGAGTGACAGCTGAAGAATAACAGGCATCCAGGAATGATAACACACTCAGAAAATAATACATGGGGTTGTGGAGCCGAGAATCCCCAATGACCAATAAAACCATTCCCAAATTTCCTATCATTGTAAAAAGGTAGATTGCTAGAAATAGTAAAAATAGGAAAACTTGCAGTTTAAAATCATCTGTGAAGCCCGTCAATATAAACGTGGTGACTTCAGTCACATTTTCCATCTGAACCCTGCACAAATCTGAATCTGACGGCACTGCTGACATTTCAGTTTCTACTCATAGGTTCTAAAGACAATATTTTTTTTTGAAAATATAATCTACCCAGTCATATCCTCATGTCTGTCTCTTAGAAGGATGTATGGATACCTTTGGCACTGAAGGAATAAGCAGCAATGAAGAAACAGAGTCCACATGGATGCATTACCCTGAACAAACAGATTAAACAAGTTACTTAATTTCATTGTTGGCTAAATTTACCATGGGAAAAACAATGGCACTTCATGTGGTTCAATTTCCAGTTTTCCCATGTCTCTCCATAGTTTATTTTACTTTTATTGTTTTTCAAATTTTAACTTGGTACCAAGTCAAGATCTTTCTCTACACATATGGTCGCTATCCTTACAGAGCTCTTGGGTGTATTTTGAAATACATTTCTGTGAAAAATGATTCATGGCCATTCCTTTACTGGGTTATGGTTGCTTATAGAATTTCTATATTTACTATGAAATAAATATCACCTGATAATAGATAATAAAATTGTACGAGTGAATTCTAAAACAATAAAATCATTATATAAGCACACCATAGTGTTTTATTACTGCTCTAGTTTTCTAGGCTGTCAGACTGTTTCCTACCCAGTGGAGCATGAAGAGACATAAGCACATAACAAATGAACAAAATGCTGCAGAGTCACCAGTAAATGGATTAAAAGCCTCCATCCCTGAAACAATTAAATATTGCATCTACCATATTTAGACCGCAGATTTTGGCATGGCGACTCTTGTTTTTCCTCTGCGTGTCATAGACCAAAATTTATAAAGGAGTGGAAAATCTATAGTGTATAGGACTGGTGAATTCAGTGAGCTACAATTGACTTATATCTTAAATGAAACACACATGTTTGTTATACTGAGATACCCACACGTCACGGAGAGAATGGGAAAATCAGCTTATACCTATTATTAGAAGGAAAAAAATCCACCTTTATTTTCCCCAAAAAAATTCATCCCGGATTCATATGAAAATCTTTCTTAATACATAGAATAAATAGCTTTTTGAATATGAGGGTTTCAAACCAAAAAAAAAAAATGTTCATTTGATCCTTAGAGAATTATAGAGCAAAAAAAAAAAAGGTAATTAAGCTAAATATTGACTTCTCTGTTAATTCAGGCAACTTATACATTACTCATGAGAACACATACACTCAAATGTTTTCTTAAAAATAACTTAGTTTGAATGGTTATGTGATAAAATAACTTATAAAACCATCAATTAGCAACATTAAAATGTATGATTGTATTGCTTGACCATCAAAAAATACATTATGTTTCAAAATTTTTTGTTGTTTTCTCTTTCTCTCTCTCTTTCAAGAATCCACGTATTGTGTACATAAATATTTACTAGAGAATCAGATACAAAATAGGAATTAAGTCGGTAGAAAGAAACAGAGTGAAAATAAATTAAAATATGAAAGCAAATTTTGAAAATGGACTAATAGATGGTCTACTAGAGGATTCCATTAAGAAATACATGTTGACTGACATACATATGGGAAATTCCAGCTTCAATACAGTTCTAACCTTTACTTAACTGATGTGTCTGAAGTAGCACACCTGTGGAAGATAAAGAACATTATACTAAGACTCTAAAATCCTGGATTAAAACCTCAGAATTAGCACCTAATATGACCTGGGAATAGAATTCTATGCTTCTAACCAAAGATTAAGATTGACCAAAATTTTTGTGCATCTCTTGTTCATCTACATGAACATTATGTGATTGCAGAGTGCTTCTGTATGAGATGCACTAAAATATGTTTAGTAAAGTATTTGCTATACGTGAGGGGCACATACACATGAAATACGACTTCCAAATTTTATTTAATTACAACAAAATAAATATGGAGTTAGAAGATCAATTTTTCATTAAAGCATTGAGCAATGAAAGAATCCCAAGTGGTCATTCTTTTACTGTGTATATATCTCTTAGATGACACTTACATATTAAAATACCAGTTTCATGAGACTAAACCTAATGAATCCTAATATCCTGTGGTATCAGACATCTTAAAAATGTAGTTCTGTCACTGCATACTGACTTTGGACATGTTAGTAAAATAATAGTATGTTTACTCAAATCCCCCCCATAATTTTGTCCATAATAATTTCCCATAACTCTTGATACCTGATCATTTGTGTAGGGCAAGAAGGTAGTTTATGAATAAAGGTACATTTTGTTCCAAATTATGACAGAAAATATGAGGTTCATTTACTTTATCCAAGATGACAGGCATTTCTGTCAACTAACATTTAAAGACATTAGAACTGATTATTTTTACATCTAGCTGATTGTCAAAGACAGAAGTTTGAAAGGCAAAATACAGATCCCAAACCAAAATCAAGAGTTCCTCAACTCTAATACAGTCAGAAACAGACCACATGGACAGCCATGAGAACTGTACTACAAACACTAAGCTTGAGAAGAAAGCAAGATCTGATGACAATTGCCATAAATTATGAAGTGGCTACAAGATGTTAGGAATTTTGTGTGCTTCATTTTGTGCAACCTACAAACTAAATAATTCAGATCCCTTTATTGATGAGAACACAGAGGACCAGCTGGAGCTGTAAATTAACCCAACTCACATAGTAAATTACTAACAAAGGCAAGATTAAATTCCAGGTTTCTCTGTCACACATATTAAGTTACTTCCACATGTCCATATTGAAGACCTGCTGTAATGTAACATGCACTAATTCTGGAAGAATTCCCCTAGAATCAATACAAAAAATATCTGCATATATTTGAATTTCTTTAAAAAGCCATCGGGCTTAAGTACACTTAAGACACACAAAATAAAAACCTGTAGTAGCTTGTAGATCAATTAGCTAACTAGCAAAATAAATTTTAAGTTCATCTATGATCCCAAAATGGCATATACTCAATGCCTGCTTTATAATTGATTTTTCCACCTAATGCTTTTCCTAAATTTTAAATATAGCCATTTATTACTACTATCCTCATTCTCACTGTTACCGCCCATCAAAGAAATTAAAGCAATTTTCTCATTTATAGCTCTATTGATCTAAATATAACGGAAATTTTCCAATTTCCCCAACTATATTCCCTGGAATACCTTCATTCAATTTTTAATTCAACAGTAAGTTGACTAGAAATTTCTATCTTAGATTTAAATTTAAAATGTAGAATCTAGTTTGAATTTTAAGTTCATAGCTTCTAAAATATTTTGTAAGGTATGAAAAAACCTCTCCTCTTACCTGTGGAAATAAACTGCTCATTCAGTTAAGGTACACTACAAATATTAAGCATTTGGACTCTTGTGCCAGGTTCTCACGCTCTTCTTGAAGTCCACAATGATGCCCCAAGGACAAAAAGCATTAATTCTCTTCTGGGACAGAAAAATAACAAGATGACTTAATTTTTTTTTCCATAATGAACAAGTGACTAGTTCTGGAGTAATTATCTACATGAGAAAAATGACTATGTGATGCACTTTGGCCTCATATAACCTGATTCTCAGTGGGAAAAATATATGCGTAGGGCTGGGAAAGAAATCTAATGCTATACAACATTATCCTGGCTCTGATATAAATAGCTACATGCCATTGGGTTGATGACTTAAGTTCTCGGAAAATGTAGTTTCTCCTTCATGGGAAAAATATTTGTTTCCTTCTTTCAAAATTCTGTAATCATGTACATAATGAAATAATTTGAAAGCATAAACTATAATGGACTTCAAAATCACTTAATAAGGCTTATCATCCTTACTAAACTTTTATTTTTAAAAGATTTTATTTATTTATTCATGAGAGACACAGAAAGAGAGGCAGAGACATAGGCAGAGAGAAGAGACTCCTTGCGGAGAACCCAATGTGGGACTCGATCCCAATACCTGGGATCACACCCTGATCTGAAGGCAGACACTCAACCACTGAGTCACCCAGGTGCCCTGTACTTATTTAACTTTTAAAGTGCTATACTTCTAAGTGGTTCAAGAGATATATATAAGTTCATTGAGAGTTTAACAGAGGAGATACAATATAAATAAATGAATAGCAAGTATTGACAGGAGATATGGTGTAGGGTACAGACAACTACTGTATTTTATATAGTTCATTAGAATATTAGAGATGTGGCAGAGATAAATGTCAATTTTTTGCATTGTATGTGGTCCTGTCTTGTCTTGGGGATCCCATATACTCATCTATATCTTAGTACTTAGTTATGTACTTAATTTTTTTTAATTGTAAATAATACATAGATACCTGAACTGTACACTCAGAGTTTCTAAATTAGTAGTTAAAGAATGTTGGCCATAGAATATGGGTGAAAAAGAAAAGGAAGAAATAAAGGGAGAAAGAGAAGAAAGAAGAAAGAGAGGAAGAGAGAAAGAAAGAAAAAAAGGAAGGAAGGAAAGGAGGAAGGAAGGGAGGGAGAGGAAGAGAAAAAGAGAGGAAGAGACAAATAAAGAGAAAAAAGGAAGAAAGGGAGATAGAAAGGAAAAGAAATGGAAGGAAGGAATGAAGGAACGAAGGAAGGAAGGGAAAGGGAAGGAAAAAAGAAGAAAGGGAATGAAAGAAAAATAAAGAAAGAAAGAGAGAAAGGAAGAAGAAAGAAAGAAGATGAAAGAAAGAAAGAAAGAAAGAAAGAAAGAAAGAAAGAAAGAAAAAAAGAAAAAAATAAAGAAAGAAAAGAAAGAAAGAAAGAAAGAAAGAAAGAAAGAAAGAAAGAAAGGAAAAAAGAAAAGAAAGAAAAAAAAGAAGGAAAGGAGAGAGAGGATGAGGAAGTTAAGGAGGCAAGAAAGAAGAAAAACATGATAGGCATCCCAACTGAGAAGACAGTATTTGTAGCCAGTTCTATTATGAACAAAGATATATTCATTAAATGCAAAATACCCACATATTCAGTGTAACTCCAATTAAAATTAAATTAAATAAGTGTTTTTGCAGAAATTACAGGATAATTCTACATTTCATATAAAAAGGAAAAGGAAGGGATCCCTGGGTGGCGCAGCGGTTTGGCGCCTGTCTTTGGCCCAGGGCGCGATCCTAGAGATCCGGGATCGAATCCCATGTCGGGCTCCCGGTGCATGGAGCCTGCTTCTCCCTCTGCCTGTGTCTCTGCCTCTCTCTCTCTCTCTGTAACTATCATAAATTAAAAAAAAAAAAAAAAAAAGGAAAAGGAAATAAAGTAGTCAAAACAATTTTGAAAAAGAACATAGCATTGGAGGATTCCCATAAGTTGATCAATATTTACCACAAAGCTAAAGTAACATAGAGTGTGGCATTCATGAAAAGATAGACTAGATCAATGGAGTACAATAGTCTTCAGAATTTCATTCACAAAACATAATCAGTTGATTTTTGACAGTTTCTAAGAAAAATTCATGGATAAAAGATAATCTTTTAAAAAATGATGCTAAATATGTAGAATAACCTTACTCCACAAAAAGGAGACAACGACTCATTCCTTGCCCCAAATAAAAACCTCATCTCAAAATGGGCCTTAGGCCCTAATATAAAACCTTATCCTATAACGTTTATAAGAGAGCATAAGACATTTGTGTGACCATGGGTTAGTCACAAATCTGTATGCAAAACACAAAATTCATGAATCAGAGGGAATAAAAATGATCAAGTGTTCCTCATAATTAATATCTGCTTACTGGAAGACAATGTTGCGGGAGTGAGTCAGCCACAGACTTGTATAGAATATGTAATAGACAGCTACCCTATAAACAGTATATCCAGAATATATAAAGATCCTAAAAACTCAATAATATGGAGAGAAGAATAAGCAATAAAAAATAGACATAAATTTAAATAAAACATCATCGCAGAAGATACACAGATGTTAACTGTATCTTTCAAGCACATGAAAAATTGTTCGATAGCATTTGAGATGAGGGAAATATAATTTAAAACCACAATATAATCCTATACACCTATTAGAATGACTAAAAGTTTTAAAGTATAATAGTAAATAACAGGTCAGCCCAGGTGACGCAGCGGTTTAGCGCCACCTTCGGGCCAGAGTGTGATCCTGGGGACCCGGGATCGAGTCCCACATCGGGCTCCCTACATGGAGCCTGCTTCTCCCTCTGCTTGTGTCTCTGCCTCTCTCTCTGTGTGTCTCTCATGAATAAATAAATAAAATCTTTAAAAAAATAGTAAATAACAATAGAAAGTTCTCATAAGGATACAGGGCACAGGGAGCTCTCATCTGTTGCTAGTAAGAAGCAAAATGGTACAGCCACTTTAGAAAACAATCTGGTTTCTTACAAAGTGAAAATACAATTACCATTTACTTCAGAAATCTTGCTCTGTGCTCTTTACCTAAGACAAAAGAAAACAAATGTTCACACAAAGTCCTCATTGCAATATTTATAACAGCTTTATTCACTATATTGCAATACTAGAAATAATCAAAATGTGCATCAACTAGTGAATGAATAAACTGTGTATGTCATTATTCTTACTCATTTCCGAGCTTGTTTTATTCTAGGCTTTCTGATATATCCAGATTCTGCTGCTGCCCATGAGAAACTAATTTTTCATTAAGTCTCATATTTAGTGAGCTAGTAGTCTACTGTCCCTAAGAAATTCACTGGTAATTAGGGACTATTTTACTGAAAAATAAAGCCTCTCTTATTTAACATTTAATGTCCCAATACTATTTCCCTAAAAAAAAAAAATGAGAATATTCTTGTTCCTTTCCCCCATCATGTATTTTTTTTATTCATTTCAAAAAGACATCAGCTAATAAAGAATACCGTATCATTAGCCTTTAGAGAATAACTTCTGAATGATTCTAGCTTATATTTTTAGAAGTTTTGTGCATTTAACACATGGATGTTACCTCTTTTTTATTTAAAATTTAAACTGTCATTAATCTAAGGACGGATGAGCAGTAGAACATTTAAAAAAAAGATATTGTAGAAGTTTTACAATATAGCAATGCATATCAAGTTTTTCCACTCCCTAAAATTTTAAACTAGTGGAGATGGATAGCTGTTAGGAGAAATTGGAACTAGTTATCTGAACAATTCAGGATTTTTTTTTTAATCTGAAATGCTTTGGCGATATGGCAAAATCATACTAATGACTTATCCAGAGTTTTATACCTTTACTAATGTAAACAATATGAATACATCCTTGCTTTTTCGGAGAAATAATATGAGATGATTGGTTATATAACTCAAATATGGAATCACCAAATCTCTAAGGTTTCTTAACTTAACTACTAATTCTTTTGGTGGAGAATATTAATAGAAACTAAAATCATGGACAGTCTGGGTGGCTCAGCAGTTTATTTTTTTATTTATTTTTAATTTTTTTATTGGAGTTCAATTTGCCAACATATAGCATAACACCCAGTGCTCCTCTCGCCAAGTGCCCCCCTCAGTGCCCATCACCCAGTCACTCCAACCCCCGTCCACCTCCCCTTCCACTACCCCTTGTTCATTTCCCAGAGTTAGGTGTCTCTCATGTTTTGTCTCCCTCATTAATATTTTCACTCATTTTCTCTCATTTCCCTTTATTCCCTTTCACTAATTTTTATATTCCCCAAATGAATGAGACCATATAATGTTTGTCCTTTTCCAAATGACTTATTTCACTCAGCATAATACCCTCCAGTTCCATCCACATCGAAGCAAATAGCGGGTATTTGTCGTTTCTTTCTTTCTTTCTTTCTTTCTTTCTTTCTTTCTTTTTTTTTAAGATTTATTTATTTATTTATTTATTTATGATAGACATAGAGAGAGAGAGAGAGAGAGAGAGAGAGAGGCAGAGACACAGGAGGAAGGAGAAGCAGGCTCCATGCCGGGAGCCCGACGCGAGACTCGATCCCGGGACTCCAGGATCGCGCCCTGGGCCAAAGGCAGGTGCCAAACCACTGAGCCACCCAGGGATCCCCCGTATTCGTCGTTTCTAATGGCTGAGCAATATTCCATTGTATACGTAGACCACATCTTCTTTATCCATTCATCTTTCGATGGACACCGAGGCTCCTTCCACAGTTTGGCTATTGTGGACATTGCTGCTAGAAACATTGTCTAGCAGCAGGTGCAGGTGTCCCGGTGTTTCACTGCTTCTGTATCTTTGGGGTAAATCCCCAGCAGTGAAATTGCTGGGTCATAGGGCAGGTCTATTTTTAACTCTTTGAGGAACCTCCACACAGTTTTCCAGAGTGGCTGCACCAGTTCACATTCCCACCAACAGTGCAAGAGGATTCCCTTTTCTCCACATCCTCTCCAACATTCGTTGTTTCCTGTCTTGTTAATTTTCCCCATTCTCACGGGTGTGAGGTGGTATCTCATTGTGGTTTTGATTTGTATTTCCCTGATGGCAAGTGATGCAGAACATTTTCTCATGGGCTTGTTGGCCATGTCTATGTCTTCCTCTGTGAAATTTCTGTTCATGCCTTTTAACAGAAATTTCACAGAGGAAGACAAAGATAAACTCAAAACGGATGAAAGATCTAAATGTGAGACAAGATTCCATCAAAATCCTAAAGGAGAACACAAGCAACACCCTTTTTGAACTCGGCCACAAACTTCTTTTTTTTTTTTAATTTTTTTTTTAAATTTTTATTTATTTATGATAGTCACAGAGAGAGAGAGAGGCAGAGACACAGGCAGAGGGAGAAGCAGGCTCCATGCACCGGGAGCCCAACGTGGGATTCGATCCCGGATCTCCAGGATCGCGCCCTGGGCCAAAGGCAGGCGCCAAACCGCCGCGCCACCCAGGGATCCCTCGGCCACAAACTTCTTGCAAGATACGTCCACGAAAGCAAAAGAAGCAAAAGCAAAAATGAACTATTGGGACTTCATCAAGATAAGAAGCTTCTGCACAGCAAAAGAAACAGTCAACAAAACTAAAAGACAACCTACAGAATGGGAGAAGATATTGCAAATGACATATCAGATAAAGGGCTAGTATCCAAGATCTATAAAGAACTTATTAAACTCAACAGCAAAGAAACAAACAACCCAATCATAAAATGGTTCAGCAGTTTAGCGCCGCCTTCAGCCCAAGGTGTGATCCTGGAGACCCGGGATCCAGTCCCACATCAGGATCCCTGCATGGAGCCTGCTTCTCCCACTGCCTGTGTCTTTGCCACCCTCCTCTCTCTCTCTCTCTCGTTCTCTCTCTGTCTCTCATGAATCAATAAATAAATAATCTTAAAAAAAGAAACTAAAATCATTGTGCTAGAAGTATTCATTGTATCATTCTGCCAAGTCTTCCTAGTTGAGAAAGATGACATCTGAAAAGAGAATCATGATGGTGCCCAAACAAATAGCAAGAAGTTCCATTAAGAAAGCCATTTTTTTGGTTTGTTTTCCTTCAGAGCATTCCCAGTAAATACTGGCAACTCATTTGGGTCCATTTTCAATCATACTGGATTAAATGATGAATGAAGTTTTATTTTTTTTTAAATCTCTCTCTCCTTTAACATAATACTTGTTCACACTATTTATTTTTGGAACACCCTAATTTACCTAGTTAGTTCTCTTGTAATCTAAATAGATATGGTTCCAGTAATATCATTTTATGAAAACAACACCAATGAATTAAGACAATAATTTCAGAGCACAGAATGTTAATAGTAACTGATGATCAAATATTTCTACATGGTGCCAATCTAGAGAAATAATGGAAGAAAAACTACCAAGAAAGTTGATTTTATAACAATTATGTAATGCCTCTGTTCCAGTATTCTACTGCTTCATTAAAAAAAATACTCCAGACTTTTTAACTTAGAATAATACTACTTCATTGTATCTCATAAATGTATGGAATTCAGGCAGGACACACCTGGGTGACTATTTTGTCTCATGTAGCACTGATTGTGGTCACTCAGGAGTAGTCAGAGGGTGATAAGTCTGATCTAGAATGTATAAAATGGCTTGAAAAAAATCTATTTTTGTGTAACATATTCTATTGGGGAAAACAGTAAAAATTAGGAAAACACATTGTTAAGCTTACATAAAATAACAAAAAAAATATAATCATATGCATAAAAATTGTATTTCCAGTACTTGGTGGTGTTTAATTTGTTTTGGGTAGTCAAAGATTACAAAACAGTTTCCCATCATAACTGGTATTATGTATCTCTTTTATTTCACCAATGAAACTTTTGCCTAGACAACAAAATTTTACATGTGATTAACTATATAAAAAAAAGAAAAATGATAATTAAGTGCAAATGAAAAGAGAAGAAAGGCAGAGTAAAAATTTCCACAGTTACTATAATTGTCATATGATATAAATGTATGTCTATGGAGAAAATATTCCAGAATCTAATGAAATTATTATAGTTCATAAATGAGTTTAACAAGTTTGCTGAAAACAGTCAATAAACAGAAATTATTTTTATTAAAAGAGGCAAACATAGTTTGATATATAAAGCACTGTGCCAAAAATGTTGTGCAAATGGAATCAAATATATCAAATACTTGAGTGATATAATTCTCATAAAAATATGTAGAAAGTCTATCTAGTAAACTATGAAATAATTTGAAGGAACTTTAAAATAAATAAATAAATGGATATTAAAACAATGTACTGGAAGACTCAACATTGAAAATAAGCCAGTTTTCCTCACTATGAACCACAAATTCAATGACAGAGTAGAATCCCATCTGTGTGTGGGGGGGTGTATTTGTGTGTAATTTAACAGGCCAATTCTAAAGTTATGAAAGTGATGACAGCCAACAATAGCTAAGGCATGCTTGACAAAGAGCAAATGGAAGGACTCCGTCTACCGGAATCAGATGGGGAACCATGGGAACTTTCATTCAATGCTGGTATATGAACTGGAACTCAATTAAAAAAGAGCTTGCCTTCATCTAGAGACTCTCAGCCTTAGATATGTATCCAGCAGAATTGCTTACAATGCTTCCAAAACTACACAGACTCATATGTGTGTAAGTTGCATTGTTCAAGGAATAAATGATGTTGTACCATCCCTTCCCACAGGGCTTGCGCACCCTCACCATTAGTATATAAAATGTGTATTTCCAAGTGATTACATTGGGAAAATGTCCTAAGATTTCTTATAAACTAAGTATCTGTGCCCTTCAAATATTTATTCCTTTTTCTTTTTTTTTTTGGAGGGAGGTGCTAAAAAAACTTTTTAATAAACTTGATTGGGGAACAGAAATATCTGGAGACCACTTCTCCTTTGGCCATGAATATTCTCCCTTTCAAATCACATGTTATTGACCTTAAGCCATTTTTGAAACAATTTAATTCCTAATGCCACAATGATGACTTTATAATTCCATCATTCCATCATCTGTCCCATTCTTATGTATCAGAAAGTTTGGCACTCTGGGAAGCTAAAGATAATGCTAAGATTTTTTTTTTTTTTTTTTTTTTTTGCTAAGATTTTTCTGATAATCACCTGGCCGAGACATACCTTGAGTCAGAGGGGATTTCTCTGACTGCACAGTAAAGTTAGGACAAAGCAAAAATAACTTTCACAAATTCTAAATTGCACAAAGTTGATCTTCAAAATTCTATTTTCCCCAATTAGTCTTTTTTTCTTGAATGAAATCGAGGATCCTTTCATGTGTTTAAAGGATGATTTTCTTTCCCTTTCTATAAATTATCACTTCATTTATTTGGCCAATCTGCCCACCTGCCTGCCCACCTACCAACCAACCTTCCTTCCTTGCTGCCTTCCTTCCTTCCTTCCTTCCTTCCTTCCTTCCTTCCTTCCTTCCTTCCTTCCTCTCTTCCTTTTGTTTCCTCTTTCTTTTTGGACTTCTTGATATTTAAGTAAAGGTTATTCATAACGGCAAATAGCATTTTATCTGAGATACTACATTATATCAACATTATCAATAGTATTTTGATTTTACTTTTGGTCCAAGTTTGTTTCTGTCACATAGAATTACTTATTTTTATGTAGCTGTTTTATTTTTTGTTCAGTTTTGATGTCCTGCATTTCTAATCTTGAGCCAAAGCTTTCCTGTGCTTCAAAACTATAAAAAATTAGAACTTTCTCATTATCTCATTTTCTAAAATATTTAACTATGTGGATCATTAGATTTCCTTACTGTAGTGTAATGTATTACTAAAAAATCTATATTTTTTTTTTCTCCAGAAGTTTCCATGCTGTCCCAAGTGCATGTATTTTAAATGTCCACATTTAAAATAGCCAGTTTGGTAGGCTATCTTTACTGAATGACAAATTCTTTTTGTATTTGAGCCTTTCTTTGGAATTGTACTCTAGAGCATCAGAAGATCTTTGCTACCTATGCCTGGCACTATACAGTGCTGATTATGAGGCTTTGAACTCTTCAGCAGAGCTGCTTCTTAGATGTGTTTCCGCAGTAGCTCCTGCCCAGCCTGCTTCTCACTCACTTGCTGTGCTCTACCACAACTGACTCCTCTGCGAGGACTCTCACTTTCTCCTCTCTGGCCTTCTATGTTCTCCTGCACATGTTCCTGATATATCAATTAGCTTTCCTAATAACTCTTTGCTATCACATTACTGTAGGAGTTCCCTTCCTCGGAAATATTTTCTCTTCCTACTCATAAACTTGTAGAAATCACTGATTACTGAATAATAAGAAGCAACATCTTATTTTTGACATGAGGAATCAATTCCAAGTCAGGATTCTTAAACAATCTAAGTGTTGGAAACCGTCGTCTTTTCCAGAATTGAAGCCTAGAAGATACCAACTGTTTTAGTGGCATCTTTCCACCACCTTCCGTTGGAAAATTCAAGTCATTTATTATCCTACATGAGGTGGATGGTATTTCCACTTGAAAGTGGGTTCACACTGAAAATAAAATTAGGGGAATGTGGCAAAATGCTGTATGTATTATGCAGAATTTCTCCCTGTCAATAGTCATATTGATTACAAAACTAATTTTTAAACTAGGTATAATACATCCAACAGCTGGCTTTCAGGCTGCCTTGGTACTCATGAAGAAGTCAATAAGATATCAGTTTTTAAAAATATTTTATTTATTTATTCATGAGAGACACAGAGAGTGAGAAAGGCAGAGACACAGGCAGAGGGAGAAACAGGCTCCATGCAGGGAGCCTGATGTGGGACTCGATCCCGGGTCTCCAAGATCACACCCTGGGCTGAAGGCAGTGCTAAACCGCTGAGCCACCCAGGCTGACCTAAAATATCAGTTTGATGAGTTAAAATATTATTGTCATCAAAACATTTATAGCTATAGGCAGAACCCTAAACATGGATCCGGAAATCTTTTATAGAGGAGAGTAAGTCGAAAACAGTTCAGGAAAGTGTGATGGGAGCAGTCTAATAGAAACAGAAGCTCGGTATGGAGTGTTCATAACAGAAGATGAATTGGATGTATGTCAGTTTTGGATGGACTTAAATGATATTGCTCAACATCCTATCAATAGGTAACAAATAAGATGCGCTCCATGCTCTATTCCACAGAGTGTCTGAGAGAAAGTATTCTGGGTAGAGTGAGAGCTATCTGGAAAAAAATGTAACAAATCACAGAGTGCCCAAGTGATACTTTTAATTAGAAATATAAGTGTGTCTGATGGGAGAAATCCCACAGTGTAAAGATAACTTTTTTATTTAAAGAGCACTTTATTTTTGGAAAGAACAGAACAATTAATAGTTGAATGGTGGAGTAAGTGATTGCACCTAAAGTAATATGAATATTTAAACAGTAAGAAAAAAATCAGTATCTTTCCAAATAAGAAAGGTAATTATGAACTATTTTATACTATTATAAGCTTTGATAATAATATACTTAAGTTTAAAAACTAATATTTAATATATAGCAGCAAATGTGTCATATTAAAGCAAGTGCTACATATTTCTGATATTAAATATAATTTACAGTCAAATAATAATATTAAATAGTGATATTAAATCTCTTTGAAATACTGAAAACTTGAATAACTGATATATTTTCTGTAAGTATGGTAAATAAATAACAAAGACAAACTTCATTTTGAGCCAAGCCCTGGTAATGAATACACATTTATTTCTTAATTTTAGCTTTAATGGTATTGTACTAAGAGATCTTAAAATAAAATAATTTAGCTAATAAAATCACAATTTTAGGGAAATCCAAGGAATATTTTATTCTTTAAAATAAAAAAAAAGTTTTAAAATTAATTAGAGGGTTTAGTTTGCTAATGAATAGCAAATATACAAAGGTAACTGAAGTAGGTAGAGACGTTGATATGACCAATCAAACTGATTTAGAGTACTGTTGTCCAGTCCCTCTCAATCATTTGGATTTTTCAGGAGAATAGAGTTTGAATGTAAAAATAGCTATATTAGAACATTAGGTTTTATTTTTCTTGATGAATAAATATTTAAACATTTACAAGAAAGGAGAATAATATCGATGATTTTGTTAGAGCACACGGAGTAAATATTTGCTCTTTCTACTCCATTCCGTCATGAGAATAACATAAACAAATCTTACATGTTTTGTGTTTTACCTTGATAATTTAAGTGTCAAAAAGTCAGATTTGTCCAACTAGAAATTATATTTTATTCAGCACTGGAGGTTATTACATTGAAATAATTAGAGTGAAATTATTTAAATTAAATGCTGCCATTCTTAAAAGTGAGACACAAATATTGGATTATTTTATTCTTGCTTGTACTAATTCTTTTATCCCTTTTAAGAGTGATGATTCCATTTAAATAGCATCTTCTGCTTCAGTTCATTGGAGAATCAAATACTCAGCACTGTGTTAGCTATATTATAATTTGGGGAAATCTATATAAATCCCAAGCAGGAAAGGAATTATAGCCCATCCTCTTAGATAATTTAGTGTCAGTGAAAGAAAGGCAAACAAAAGGAATTTAGCAAATTGCAGCACTAAGTCTTGAACAGAGATGCATCCTGTAGGCAAAAATAATACTACAGAAAAACTGTATATTGGCAGAGAATTTATCAAGAATTTGCAATTTGAGTGTTGAATTGCTTAGAATTTTTATAAGATTTCATGATTGCTTCAAAATCTCATTGCATTTTATAGTACTTGTGTGACACAAAGAGAAGTTATTTATGGGGTGTTTTTCCAAGTTATGTATTTTCCAAGTTGTGAACTCTGAGTATAATCCAGAAGAATAAAACCTAGTTGTTGTTTTTTTTTTATCATAACTAGCACTTGCATAAACTTTTATAAATGCCAGGGCTTCTTTAAGGTTTTTGCATATATTAAATGATTTAATTTATATAATGACCTGAAGCATAAGAACAACAGCTGGCTCATTTTTAGCTGAGAGAATAGAGTCACTTGCATGAAGTCACACAACTAGCAGTGGTGTGACCATGTTTCATTTCCATTCATCTGTGGAGGACTGTACTTCTTAGCCACAACACTGTGCTGATGCTAAATTTTGTAGACAATGTCCTGCCCCGTCAAGACGGAGAGATGAAAGACAAGGTGGGCGGACCTCGTGGTGAGCCAAGAGACATGGGGGTGCAATGTCCGAGGAGGCACTCACAGGGAGATAGATCTGTACAAGTGTAGGAGCAGACCTGAGCATGACTGAGCCCCTCTTAAAGTCACTTTCCAGAGTCTCCCTTTTCTCACTAGTCTTGGCCCCAGTGAAAGGGAAGAGTGGAAAAGACTGATCACCAACAAGGAGATGCGATAATTCTATTACATACAATTTTGTTAGAGGTTGCACTATAACCCTGCAGAGTATGTTCAAAGAGCAAAATATAATCATGACTGTAATAACTTAATCCCAACTAATAAACAATAAGTTTAAATTTGATAGGTAATAGTGTTGTCAATAGTCTCCCATTCATTTCTTATGAATGAGGAAGCAGAAATTAGAAAGGTTAAATAATTGCTTAACATCATACAGATGATAAATCATGGAAATAGAATTCACACCAAAAAAAAAAAAAAGAAAAAGAAAAGTCACTAGTTTACAATCAGAACATGGGTGCAATTGGTCAATGATCTACCTCTCATGAGACTCAGTATCCTCACCTCTATAGGATGGTGAGTTTAGCAAAGGCGATGAAGAAGTGTTCTCTGGAGGGACGACAAAGACAATGAGGTGGCATATAGCATGCAGGATTAAACCAGATGGCAGACATCTTTTCTCCCTGTGCCCACACACATACAAACCACAGGTGGTGAACACACTCCTGGCTGTCCCTCTTTTCCCAGGATCAACCCTCTTTAATGTTTTTTATCTGGATCAGTATTCTCAAGTTAATTTTTCTGAATAAAACTCCCTTACATTTTCCACTTAGCAGCCTTCTAAATGTGCACAATAACAGTTCTAACAATATATGTTTTTAAAATTTAATAATTTGGACTGAATAATAGGGATATTTATGCTCAAGATCAACAAGTGAGAATAGAAGAATGAAGGCCTAATATCAGTAGCTGAAAATATATGTGAAAGGACACTTTTTGAAAAAAAAAAAGAGCTACTGAACAGAAAAATGCATGGAGAAGTACAGTAGGATTGTCAAAAAGTACAGTTAATTGTCAGGTCATACGGCAAAGCTCTGGTCTGTCTTCACAGTAGTCAAGGTTCCAGAGCCTGTGCTGAGTGGAGTATCATTTCTTTATCATGGGCTCTTTTCAGAAAGTATTGTGAAATGGCCCTAATGTAACTATCAGGGGAGCTTTTACAGTGATAATCCATAGGATCTAAACTGGAACAGTGGATCACATATAAATAGTAATACCCTTAAATTAGTAACCAGCTCGATGATCATGAAAGCCCATCTGGACACTTTGAGACAGTCTGAAGAACAAGCAGTCAGGAGAGGTAAATTGAAAAGTACACACTAAGTTTCTTCCACTACTGAAAAGCCAGGAAAAGTGACCAGAAGAAAAATCTAACCAAATTCATGAATTTGTTCTCTTGATTTTGCTGAAGTCCCCATATCCAGCTGTTTCTTCTTGGATTGTTCTTCATCATCCGTATCATAAGGCTGATGGATAATGAAACCATATTTCTAATAAAAAAACCTGAACCTTGTTCTCCAGATTACCGGGTAGTTTTGTTTTTTCTTGACAATTTTTCCTCCTTGGAAATCTTCTATGTGTCTGTTATCCTCCCGGAATGCTCGTGAATCTTGGGACCCAATAGAACTTTTTTTTTTTAGGCATGCAACTCATTGAGCCTAATAAGTACCTCCATCTATAATGTACCACGAAGACATCAACACTTAATTCAAGAAGATTATTTTATACTAAGTAAGAGATCTTATTGCACACCTTTGAGCAACATAATGATCACTTAGTTAAAATCAATTGTCTTTTGTTTCCCAGATATTACTTAATGACAATGTAATTCCCTTTCTTGTTTAAATTTCTATATTGTCCACCTATATCTCAATACATGAGAAAGTTATTGGGTCTCTGTAGTTCTCATTAATTACTCATGATCAAAATATACTTGCTCACTCTCTAGCTAAAATATATATTCGCTGCCTTTGATATTTCTAGGAAGAGTCTAAAAATGATATTTTATAATAATTTATAGCTTTCTATTATGATTTTTGTGTTTTTAAAAATTTGTTTATTTACTTATTGAGACAGAGAGAGAAAGCGAAAGCAAAAGAGAGAGCATGAGTAGGGGGTGAGGGATAGGGCCAGAGAGAGAAAGAGAGAGACAGAGAGAGAGAGAGAGAGAAGCAGACTGTCTGCTGAACAGGGAGCCCATTGCAGGATTTGATCCCAGGAGCCTGGGATCATGACCTCAACCTAAAGCAGACGCTTAACCAACTGGGCCACCCAGGTGCCCGATTTTCATGTTTTAATCTCTGACATAGTTTTAAAATGAAAATGGCCAATGGCATGCAGCAGGTCACTGGAGAATAAATTTACTAGGCAGAGTTTCAGAAATCGTATCATCACTGTAATTCCTTCAATATTGTCGTTATTACTTAAATAATATCAAATATCTACTGCATGTTTGAATACGATAAGTAAAAGATCTTGCATTATATACCTTATAACCATATTGTTTATTTTATTTTGATAAATAAATGAAACCAGAATGGTTTCAAATAACATGCTTGCATGAATAGCAACACTGCTGTACCATGTGGAATGAAGGCAACCCTTGTACTTACAGAAGACTTCATGGAAGAACTGAGAAATTTAAAAAATACATATATAACTCGAAATTTGATGGTAACATACCACTGAGAAAATGTGGTGTAAAAGTTTCTGAATCAGGACTCTGTCAATATGAAAAAATATGGACTAATTTGGTCTGCACACAAACCTACAAAAATTGAAAACTAATAATTCTAGGACACATCACTTTCATTCAAGTTTAAACCTAGTATTAAATACTAAATAGATAGATATATTTAGAATTTAGCATATATTTTCTGTTAGGCCTCAGTTGTGTTTTTTGAGCCTAGATTATAAAAAGCTGGAAATTAATAAACAATAGAAATTTTATGTGCTAATTCCCCCCACATCTATTAGTCTATTAGATATTAGAAAACAGCCCCCAAAAGATAAACAATAAACTTTTTTTTATAAAAGATAAAAATAATTTCACTATTTTCACAGATGGAAAAAAAACCAGCAGAAGTAAATCTCACTTTGATGACGGAATTTATTCTTTTGGGATTTTCTGATATTCCCAATCTTCAAATGTTTCTTTTTGTAATATTTTTCTTTGTCTATGTGATAATTTTGATGGGAAACGGCATCATTGTTCTCATAACCAAGACTGACCAGGCTCTCCAGACTCCCATGTATTTTTTCCTTAGTAATTTTTCCTTCTTGGAAATCTGTTTTGTATCTGCCACTCTTCCCAGAATGCTCACAAACCTTTGGACCCAGAAAAGAAATATTTCGTTGTTTGCCTGTGCAAAACAAATGTGTTTTGTCCTCATGCTTGGGAATATAGAGTGCCTCCTTCTGACGGTGATGGCCTATGACCGCTACGTTGCCATTTGTGACCCTCTGCACTACCCTCTAATCATGAACCACAAGGTCTGTGTTCAGCTGGTGACCGCCTGCTGGATCACCGGGGTTCCAGTCGAGATAGGGCAGACATGCCAGATCTTCTCTCTGCCATTTTGTGGGTCAAGCCAAATCAATCACTTCTTCTGTGACATCCCCCCACTGCTCAAGCTGGCCTGTGGGGATACTTTCCTGAATGAGATGTTAGTCTTTACAGTCGCTGTTCTCTTTGTTATGATCCCCTTTCTGTTGATACTTGGATCCTACAGTAAAATCATCTCTACCATCCTGAGGTTGCCATCCGCAACAGGACGAACCAAAGCTTTCTCCACCTGCTCATCTCATGTCATAGTTGTGGCCATGTTTTTTGGTTCTGCAGTCATCACATATTTACGACCCAAATCCAAACATTCTTCCAAAACCGACAAATTTCTTTCTCTTTTCTATACCATTGTCACCCCAATGTTTAATCCCATGATATACACTCTGAGAAATAAGGATGCCATGATGGCCTTGAGAAAATTGTTGCCTTAATATTTAATGTATTAGCTGCTGATTTGAACTCATTGTCAGTTTTCTTATTTAATTCTACCATTGTGTAATCACAAATCAATGTTCAGTTTGCTTTCCTACTTTATTATATATTTATTACCTCTGCTCATTGCTGAGCTTGTTGTTTTTTGCTGGACTCTGATACCAGGATTATATCCACAGGTTTGTCTTGCTGATAAGACATCAAGAAACTATGTATCCAGCCAATCCCATATTCAGGGCACCACTCTACTTCTCCCTTAAAGTTAGTAGTGATGGAGACTTTTTACTGAAAAGTATATATAGTCTATAAAGTAATTGACATCATATACTTTTTCCTCCTAAAACTATAGTTGTTTTTTTTTTTTTTTACTTATAGCAAATAGGCTTTATTTCAGAAATAGGAAACTAAGGAATAGTATAGTTAATGTTTTTGATACTTTCTTCTTTATATATATTTTTTCTTTTCATGAAATTATTAGATTGTAAAGGATATGGTAAGCCTTTGGGTAATATTTGTAAATGCTTATATGCTTATACTTTTAGATATTTCACCATTCATCAAACTGAATTTTCTTTGTTATGATTTAGAAAATACCTAAGGAAAGGCTCAAATAAATAAAAGCCCTCTGCTCATTGTACTGATCATAGAAAATGTGTAAAAGATGTAGTCAAGGAAACTTTCATCTGATGTTAGCATGTGATTTGTTACCCCATGTAGTCTGCCTTCGTCTAGAGAATCCTACTCTTAGGTGTGTATCCAGCAGAACTGCATACACATGAGTGCTAGGGACCCCTCTAAGAATGTTTATTTTAGCATCCTTCATAACAGCAAACACTTATCAAATAAAAATTGTAACATAACAGTGTAAATTTCATAGAAATGAAAAGCAGAGATCTATCAAAATGAACAAAACACAGTTGTGTACAACCTGAATGAAATATATCAATGAACAAAATAAACCATAAACATACTGTATATGTCCTTTTAGAGAAATGTCAAAACACAGTATTTTGGGATACCTACTGATTTAATGGCTCCCATTGGAGAGGAATGAATGAAGCACCTGTAGCCTTCATATTTTTCTATAGCTGACTTGAGCAGTGTTTGCAAAGATTTTTGTTTTATAAGGATTCACATGACTCTCAATTCATAAATATTTTTGCCATAGGATTTAAATCAAACACAACTATGTTTTAAAAAGATGGAATACACCAAAATGTTCACACATGAGAGACAATTTTGTTGTTTTTATTTTTCTTCTTCTCCTCTACATTTTCTTTAATGAACACATCTTGTCAGTAATGAAAACAAAAACCTAATGCTCTTTATTCTTTCAATGTAATAATTTTGTCTTGGCCTGAAACCAAGTCAATAAAGTCAATTGACTTTTTCCTCAAAAATCATGACAACCAACCAAAAACCTCATGATCCAACACTGGTGATACCACTGAATTGTGTTGGATCAATGAATCAAAAGTGTATAGTAGACATCCTTCAAATCAAATTATGTATAATTTCCAATATTTAAACAAATAAAAATTAAGGTCCACTTCTGGTAGTGATGCACATGGTCACAGCAAGCCTATTTTCCTGCTGAAAGCACTAGACAAATTTAGACAAACTATGAAAGTTTTATTTGGAAGGCATCTGATTAGCTGTGAAAAATAATAGATGACAATATCAAAATTAAGACTCATTAAATCAGAGAAAGGTAACTGACATGATCACAGTAGTTGGCTCACCATCTTTTGTAAGTACAACAATGTTGCCAAAAGCAAAACTGGGTAAACTCACAAGCTGGTTTGATTCAAAGTGAACATAATTGGAATAGGGGTCAATGCCTGGGTCCTGTCCACAGGGCTTGTGCATTTCACCCATGTGATCAAGGTAAATAATGTGTTTTCCCAAGGGACTGCGTAGAAATGTTTATTTTTTAATAAACTGAATTTCAGTGCAATTTAAAATTTCTTTCCTTTCTCATGAACAGATTTGAGTATCTTCTCATATGGTTAGAGGATGATTTCCTTCCCTTATCTGTAGGCTATTTCTTCATCTCAGTCAGCCCATTTCCTTTTTTCTTTTCTTTCTTTTCTTTTTTCTTTTTGACTTCTTGATATTTTAAATACTGGAAATTTGAATAAGATACCGTTTTTGTCAATGTAGTAAATAGTAAAAGAGGAAAAAAAACTTTATTCTGAGTCAAGATCGTAACAAATAAGTATAGTATTTATTCATCTTTATTTCGATGATATTTTAAGAAGAGATTTAAAACTAAAATATCCAGCAAATAAAATCATAAACTCTTAGGGAATCCAAGAGCATTTATTAAAAGAAAAGGAAATATTTTATAAAGTTAAAGATGTATAAAATAGTGAAAGTGAGTTTTCAGTTCAAAACTGGTTTTAAATTAAATTTCAGGATTTAAATAGCTAATTTATATAGTATGCAAACATGGCTGAAGATTAGGTACAAATCCTGACCGTGACTAATATCTACTGATTTAGAATATTGTTACACATTCTCTTAACCACTTGGATTCTTTTCAGGTGATTTAGAATAGAAATATTAGAGGTCCCTGGGTGACTCCGTTAAGCATCTGCCTTTGTCTCAGGTCATGATCCCAGAGTCCTAGGATCCAGCCCTATGTGGGGCTTCCTGCTTAGCCAGGACGCTGCTTCTCCTCCCCTCCCACCCCCGACCCCCTGCACTCAGTTTCTCTTGCTATCTTTCTCAAATAAATAAGTAAAATCTTTAAAAAATGAAACAAAATAAAATAGAATAGAAATATTAGATCATTAAATTTTATTTATTCAAAATAATTCACAAGAAAGTATAGTTACATAAGTAACTTTGTGACAACATCCAAGATAAGTGCATTTTTTTCTACCTGGTGGAGAAAAACACACAGATCTTATGAATTTCATGTCATACATTGATAATTTGGCTGCCAAAAGTTGGGTTTGTACATTTAGAAATTACATTTATTTAGCACTTGACATCATTTTATTTAATTATTGAGTGAAATTGTTAAATGCTACTATTCCTAAAAGTGATAGAGAAGGACTAGATTTTTTGAATATTAATTTTTCCCTTTTAAGGCAATGATTTAAATTTTTTTATTTTTATTTATGATAGTTACACACACACACACACAGAGAGAGGCAGAGACACAGGCAGAGGGAGAAGCAGGCCCCATGCACCGGGAGCCCGACGTGGGATTCCATCCTGGGTCTCCAGGATCGTGCCCTGGGCCAAAGGAAGGCACCAAACCGCTGCACCACCCAGGGATCCCCGGCAATGATTTAAATTAGATAGACTTTTAATTCATTTCACAAACTGAGCATTGTATTATGTGAAAAATATTTATTATGTGTGTTTTGACCAATAATTTGTATTCAGAATACATAAAGAATGTTTGTCAATCAACATAGTAACAACGAAGAAAAAAGAAGAACAAATGAACTGAACACTCATCAAAAAAGTATACAAATAGGCAATAAGAATATAAAAATATGCACATACTTAGCCATTAGATAAATGCAAATCAAGACCATAGAAATACCACAACCCACCATTAGTATGGCAAAAAGTGAAAACTTAATGATATATAGTGTCGGCAAAGATGTCAAGCTATTATTACTCTTATACACTGCTGGTGGAAGTGTAAAATTTTATAACCACTTTGAAAAACATTTTGACAATTTCATAAAAACCTGAACATTATACCTAAAATCTAACCCAACCATTGAAGTCCTAAATATTTACCCAAAAGTAATGAAAATATATACCCCACTCCAAAACTTGTTCATAAATATACACAGCACCTCTATAATAGAAACAACTAAAATCCCATCAGCAGATGAATGAGCAAACACATTAAAGCATATTTATCCAATGGAGTCCAATTCTTTAGTGACAATGAATGAAATATTGTTATATACACCATAGATGAATCTTTCTCACACTGAGCAAAGACTCCAGGATAAAAGGGGACATTCTAACTGATTATGAATGATCTAAAGCTACAGAAACGAGATCGGTGGCTTCCCGGAAGTGGGGGTAGAAGGGAAATAGATTGTGAAGATGCCCATAGAATGTTTCAAGATGATGTGAATATTCTGTATCTTGACTGGGGTGATAGTTTCACAAGTGTATATACATGTCAGATTTCATCAAATTTTAAATCTCATTGAATATATTTTGAAGGTTGCAATCTTTATGTAAACTGTCTCAATGTTGCTAATTTAAGAATAAAAATAAAATGACATTGCATTAGACACAAATGATATCTTCAAAAAATGCAAAAATATAAATATGTACCACAAATAATTACTTTTAGGTAAATGCCACATTAGAGCTTCAATCTAAAGGTTTACATGTTATAGCATGCTATAGCATACTGCTAGTGACTGGAATTGAGCACGGTGGCAGAAGCTGGCTTGATGCTCTCCAAACGTATTTCCATTTCTTTGACCTACAGTAAACAATATTTCCTAGCCCTCTCAGATTAACATTAGACCATGTGATTAGTTTCTACAATAGCACAAAGACAGAAGTGATGTGTCTATTCTGTGATGAGGCTCCTAAGAGTGTATTTGTTTCCTTATTTTCTATCTTTAATTCTCAGCTGTCTGAATGCTGAAGGTGCAATAGGGAATCAAAAAATGAACAAACTAGTAAACAATGGGATTCTAACATGAAACAAAGCAGAATTTCTTAATTGCTGATCACAAAATCGTACTGTAGCAAGAGTAGAAGGTGTTTCTTTATTTTGTGAAGCAACTGGTATATTGAAGCAATCTTTTAGTTTTTAAATTAAGTTTTTTTCATGATGACAATATTTAACTGAATAAAGAAACACTCAATTCTGTCTTAAGAATAGGATGGGGATTAGATCAGTCTACTCCAATGGGGGATGGACATTCAATTTGTCCCAGCCTATAGGAACAGGGATCTTATTTGAGGCAAATCATGAATGAAGTTCCCATTTGTATGTAAACATGAATGAAATCCCTCAGCAATACCAAATCAGTCACAATAAAAGAAGTACGGAGGGCCAATGTATAAGAATCATGTTATAGAGAGGAAAAGCAGACTTAAAATACAAAAATAAAAGGCAGTTTTGGAAACATACTATCTGGACAAACAGAAACACATTATTATGACAAATAGAAGCACACTATAGTAACAAATGGTCAAAGAACCCCAAAAAGGAAGAAACAAATATAATTACAAGTAGGAAAGGGTAACCCCGGTGGCCCAGCGGTTTAGCACCGCCTTCAGCACGGGGTGTGATCCTAGAGACCCAGGATGGAGTCCCACCGCAGGCTCCCTGCATGGAGTCTGCTTCTCCCTCTTTGTTTCTGCCTCTCTCTCTCTCTGTGTCTGTCATGAATAAATAAATAAAATCTTAAAAAAAAAACAAGTAGGAGTAGATATTGAGTTTGCAACTTTATGCATGATAATTTTATCTCCATACCTGCCTAGAAGTAGCTGAACTAGGAAAAGGCTGTTAACAGGAAAGTTGTTTTTTCCCGCTTTCTTTCTTAAATAATTTTGTTTAAAATGCTTATTTTTTAGGTAGTTTATATTTTGAGTCAGCTAAATACTTTCCCTGATGCCTGAGTACATACCATAACCATGTCTGGATTTCTGCCAGCAGACATGACATGCTTCAATTTTCACAAAATTTAATCTAGGAACACAGTTCTCCACTTTAGAAAATGGATCTCACTCCTTAATATATTTAAGAACCAAGCATACCATGTTCGTGTGATAAAATATGTGACACATTTTTCTAAGGCTGAGGATAATCTAAATCTGGGTGAATTACAGAATAAAAGTCAGAAAAACAAATCCACGCCAATTATTAAGGATATGAAATGTAATAGATAAAAGTGTTTTTAATCTTTTCCTGAAAGTAATACTAGACAATGAAATAGAATTTCTCTCCCAAGGGACTCCCCCCATAATAGGGGAGCTTTATGCCAAGAAGGGCCTGAAGAGAAGGACAGGTCATCTATAAAGTTAAAAAAAAAAAAACTCAAATGATTACTAAACAGAAGCAGTCTCCTGGAAATCAAAACGATACACAAGAGAAGACGTCCCCCAGGATGAACATGACTACTTCTTATTTAAAAGCAGCTAATGTTTGAAGCCAGCAAAATACTGTCGAATTACAGTGACTTATTGACAAAGTTTACAGGTTACAAAACACCTACATTCACATAGATAGCTTCGTGCAAATCCTTAAAGGTAAGTTATAATTGTGCTGCTGGGCTATTTTGTTTAAGGATACTTCTAACTTTGAGGCTCAAAATACAAAGAACAAAATAGAAAAGTATACAGTGTCTAGATCTTTATCTGAAAATGAGTTAACTACTCTTGGGGAGGAAATATTTTTTTCTACCCTTCAAGATTCTTCTGTGGCTTAAGAGAAATTGACATGAGACAGATTACAGGAGGAAAAAAAAAAGATTTAATTTTGCATGCACAGATGCCCAACACCAAAAAAACAAAAACAAAAACAAAAAAAAAAACACGACTCAAAGAAGTGATCAAACCATGTTGCTTTTATACATTTTAGACAAAGGAATTCCAAACAGAATTTGGACTGGGGTAGTAAATTAGTAAAAGTTACAAAGTTTGTTTGTATATGGTTTTCCACCCTGAGTTCCCTATTTCTAAAGAGAAGAATGTCTCTCTACCTCTTGGCACAGAGAGAGTAACTTTCATATGGGAAATTTATTTTATACTTTCTGGAGACAAAGGAAGGAGTCTCAGGGTGCTCTTCTTGCACTGGCTGCTTCTTAAGTAACTCTAATACAAATAATCATTATACTATTATGGCAGGTTTGGGGCCAGCCTCAGCTCTATTTAGCATGATCCTATAATTCTTACCTTTCTTAATGATAAAGCAAAATTAGATATATGTAAAAAAAACAATAATAATGAATTTATAATAAAAATGATTCATTTAAAGTAATTTTAAAAACTAGTTCTAATGGAAATGGGAAATACAAATTTGCTCAGTTTTATTTATCAAAATATTAAACCCAAATACATCTGCTGATAGGCAGAAAGATAAGGTGGAGATGGGAGTAATGGATTTGATGAAATAGAAAAATGCATAAGATTTGTTTTGGAAAGTTGGAGAACAAATATTAATAAAGTGTAATGGAATTCTTAAGTGGTATTGACTGCCTAATATTAGATGGCAATATTAAGTGAAGTAAGACTCTGTGTGTGTGTACAGCATATGTGTGTTAGTCCCATTCTTATCCTCTGGCCATTTGCATGCCCAGAATAAATAATAATTAGGCTTAATGGAAGTTGTACTTTAATAGGCTAAATTACCCAGGGAATATAAAGAAAGTGAGTTGCATTTGGTTGCAATGGAATTATATGACTGTGTATCGCAGAATCTTACATAGGTAAGAAGGAATATATGGAAAAAGATTGTGATGAATGAGTCATTTTTCTTGATTGTATTAAAGATTAATTGGAATTTATCATGCATTACACAGAGTGTGTAAACAGGAAAAGTTGTTGAATAGCATGATAAGATTAATGCTCTCAATATTTAGCAGATTGATGGGAGAGATATATAGAGTAGAACAATAATATTGCATATATTTATTCCCCCAGGAACAAAAGATCGGTTTAAGAAATTGATTCTCATTGGAATATAAATGGGAAGATTTAAACCTCATTTTGAATGAGAAGTGAACAAAATTTAGAGGGCAAAAATTTGAATTGAAAGAAGATAGAATAAGCCAACCAATACAGGAAAAAAAATGATGAACCCAGACAAAAGCAATAGAAAAATAATTTCACTTAATAGAGTAAAATAACTACATATTATTCCTGTACAGTATGCTGTAAATAACAATGTATACTTCTCATTATCTCTACTGTTATTATATTCAAGTATAAAACATATATATTAGGATTTTATTTCTTGAATTGATTGACAATGCACATCAGTTCATTTCTGAGGTTTCACATATCATTTCCTAGAAACACAGCAAAGTGATAATTTAAGAGATTACATAAACTCAATCATGCATCTACTCCAGGTAACAGGAGAGAAAAATGTGGTTCAAAAATGTTAGTGAATTGGGGCACTTGTGTGGCTCAGTCAGTTACGCTTCTAACCCTTGATTTTGACTTCGGTCATGATCTCAGGGTCATGTGATCAAGCTCTGTGTCAGGCTCCATGCTGGGTGCAGAGCCTGCTTGAAATTAATTCTCTCTCTCTCTCTCTCTCTCTCTCTCTTTCTCCTCTCTCCTTCCCCTTCCACCCCCCACCCCACTTGGACACTCTCTCTCTCGGAAAAAAGTTAGTGAATTAACCATCTTGAATTTACTGTATCTGTGGATGGAGAACACATTAAAAACAGAAAATTTTAATGTTACTACCATTGTGGAATTTGTTCTCTTGGGGTTTTCTGATATTCCCAATCTCCAATGGATTCTTTTTGGGATATTTTTAGTCATCTACCTAACTATACTGATGTGTAATAGCATCATAATATTGATAATAAGAATTGACCCTGCTCTCCAGACCCCCATGTATTTTTTTCTTAGCAATTTTTCCTTCTTAGAAATCTGTTATGTAACAGTCACTATCCCAAGAATGCTCATGGACCTAGTGACCCAGAAAGGAAATATTTCTTTCTTTGCCTGTGCTGCACAAATGTGTTTTGTCCTTATGTTTGGAGGCTCAGAATGTCTTCTCCTGACAGTGATGGCCTATGATCGCTACGTGGCCATCTGTAACCCTCTGCATTACCCTCTCGTCATGAACCACAAGGTCTGTGTCCAGCTGGTGACTGTTGCCTGGATCAGTGGAGTACCAGTTGTGATTGGACAAACATGCCAGATTTTCTCTCTGCCCTTCTGTGGGTCTAACACAATTAATCATTTCTTCTGTGACCTTCCCCCAGTATTCAAGCTTGCTTGTGGGGACACATTTTTGAATGAGATAGCAGTCTATGTTGTTGCAGTGGTCTTCGTCATGATTCCTTTTCTGTTGATTGTTGTTTCCTATGGCAAAATCATCTCCAACATTCTGAAGTTGTCAACAGCCAAAGGAAGGGCTAAAGCCTTCTCCACCTGTTCTTCTCACCTGATAGTTGTAGTCTTATTCTATGGAACAGCTACTATCACTTATTTACAACCCAAACCAAATCAATCTGAAGGAGTTGGGAAATTAATTTCTCTTTTCTACACCATTTTGATCCCAACATTGAATCCCCTTATATATACTCTGAGGAACAAAGATATCATGGTAGCACTGAGAAAACTACTAACGAAGTTATTACCGTGACTCAGATACTTGAAATTACAGAAAGAATTTGCTTATATGTTTGTCATGTAGAGACAGCAGGAAAAAAAATGTCTTCTAGTTTTGTTCCACAATAATGATATTTAATGTAATCATATCAACCTCACATTATGTTAAGGAACCTTAGTTTCATAGGATTAAGTCAAGGGCTTCTGTGTAATCAAAAGACAAATAATCTCAGTTGCGACAATCTGATTTGAAGACCCATCTGTCCTCTATGGTGAACTAGGGAATTAAGGGATTCCATGAGCAATACAATGATACTGAACTCAGTGTATCTTATAAACAGGGATTAGGGTCATGTGCCGTGATCACTTTTTTTTTTTTAATTTTCCTGTTGCTTCAGATATATTTGCTAACTCTTTTGTACCTATGATTGAATTTAGCCAATAACAAAACCCAGCAGCAGCCGAGATGGTGAAAGCAGGAGAATCTTAGTGTTTTCTTTGCATTTGCCTTTCTGTCTATCTCTTGTCACTGCCCATGTTGCTTTAAGACCACAAATCTGGAGGATTTCCCCTTTACTCTGGTGACATCATTCCCTTCCATTACAGTTTCAGGTTTTGCTTGGTAATACCTCTTTAGTATTACACATCTCTGGAATTTTCACCATAAATTATTTTTTTAAATTTCATTTATTTATTCATGAGAGACAGAGAGAGGGAGAAGGAGAGACATAGAGAGAGAGAAGCAGCCTCCATTCAGGGAGCCTAATGTGGGACTCAATCCTGGAACTCCAGGATCACGCCCTGGGGCAGGCACTCAACCGCTGAGCCACCCAGGGATCCCTAACACCATAAACTATCTAAATGAATGTGTAGCACATTGAAATGTTGGTCTCTCTAAAATAGATGTCCTTTTAGAATCTGCAAATATGCCTCACTTGGAAAAAAAGAAAAAGAAAAAGTTCTTTGGGGATGTAATAATGTCCAAGGAATTGAGATTGTGTTCATTTAACATGGGCCCTGCATCCTATGACCAGTGTCCTTATGAAACAGAGAAATAGAGGAAGTTTAAAAAATAGATAGAGGGACTTCTGGGTGGCTCAGTGATTTAACACCTGCCTTCAGCCCAGGGTGTGATCCTGGAGCCCGGGGATCAAGTCCTGATCGGTCTCCCTGCATGGAGCCTACTTCTCTCTCTCTGCCTATGTCTCTACCTCTCTCTCTGTGTCTCTCATGAACAAATAAATAAAATCTTTTTAAAAAATAGATACACAGAGAAGAAAGTCATATGAAGGTGGAAGTAGATATGGGAGTGATACAAACAAGAATAAAAAAAAATCAAGAGCCCCCAACAATTAGAAGAAACAAAGAATGATTCCCCCTTAGATCTTTTAGAGGAAATGAGGAGAGCCTGACAATACTGTGATTTGGGACTTTGGATTCTAGAACTGTGAGAGATTCAATTATTATTGTTTTAAGCCGCTCAATTTGTAACATTTTGTTACAGTAGCTCTAGGAAAGTATTGCACCATGTAAATAGTCTTTGCATTGAAGCACTTGTATTGAAATCCTCTGGAATAAATTCTGTATCTTTTTGGGAAGTAATTTGGCATTTTTTTTCTTTTGAATGAAAAAGTAAAACACCCTTTTATTTTAAGAATTCTATCAATGAAAACTCATCTTGTAGAAATAATATTTATCCAAGAACAATTGTTACCTGCATTTAAGAATTTGTATTAAACGTGTTTGTTCAAGAGTGTCTATTAAAGGTTTTTTTATAGTGCAAAAGAAAATAAGAAGCAAAGGGAAAGTGCTCTCAGTTGGAACATATTAAGACAATAGAATACATCTATACCATAGAATACAGCACAGCCTTTCAAGACAATGATTTATAGCTGCTTCACTGAGGAAATTCCAAGATTTCCTGACATGTGAGAAAGTAAATGTATGTATAAAACATAACTATTGGGGATCCTTGGGTGGCTCAGCGGTTTAGCGCGGCCTTTGGCCTAGGGCGCGATCCTAGAGTCCCGGGATCGAGTCCCACGTCGGGCTCCCGGCATGGAGCCTGCTTCTCCCTCGCCTATGTCTCTGCCTCTCTCTCTCTCTGTCTATCATGAATAAATAAATAAAATATTTAAAAAAAATAACTAGTTTTGTAAAATAGAGATTAGCACTCCATAATCTCATACAACATTTTACATGTGCAAGTTGGTAGTGGGTATTGTGCATGTTAGCCCACTTCGTATCTGAGAGGATGTGGATTTGAAGAGAATAGTGGCTTCCTGACAGTGGCAGGATTTCAATGATTTCTGTTTTTTATTATATTTTTATTTGTATTTTTGATTTATTACAAGATAATAAAATATGTAAATTATAAGAAATAACTTTTGCTCAGAATATATAAAACTATATAGCAAATAAAATTCTTGCATTTCCCTTTTTTTCATTGCTACTAAATGTCTTATGGAATATTTAGCATCTAGCAGAGAAATTTCAATATCAATCAAATCATCTTTGACTTTTGAAAGAATCAATAGATTCTTTTTACTAAGAGGATTCAAGATACATAACATTAGCAGTCATTTATTTTTAAAATAAGTAAAATAAAATAAAAATAAAAACAACCAAAAGGCCTTTTACAATAGATACAAAGAGACAAATTTTAAGATTATGAATTGGACATAGTCAAAAATAAATGCCTCTTAATAATCATTAAATGATGATAAATAAAACAATCTTGAAATCAAACAAGAGAAGAAAAGAGAAAAATGTCAATGAGTGTAGAATTAAAGAAGGGATTCTCAGGTTTTGACAAATCAGACAGATAATGTAGAATATAAAAATTACACAAATATTGATCAATAGGTTTTTTTTGTAGATTTATAAATCAAATTTAAAAAATGAATGTGCATGATTATCTGAGATCATATAGATGGTAAATTTATAAATTTGGGCGTGTCTCTCTTTCAGTACCAGAAAAGATGTATAGAAATGCTTTGGAGTACTTGCTGACAATAGTAATTTGCTAAATAAATAAATAAATAAATAAATATTTAAATATTTTTAAAAACTCTAAAAAAGTTAAAAATTAAATATCTTTTGAAATAAAGCTTATGAAACAACAAATTAAGGTAAGTCTATTTAAACTCAATGACAATAAAATAAATAAATAAAATTTCTGAGACTTCCTATTGACATCCTCTGAATATGCCAAATCATGAATCAAATATTTTCTATCCATGAAAATAGTTATTATTAACCCTAAAAGAAAATAAACACAGTTGCATTGCTTTCTCCAGTTTGGTTATGGAAGGTTTCATTATATGCCACAGAATGTACTCACAAGGATTTTATTTAAAGGCAAATAATGTGTACCAGGTTCTATCATTTCCAACACCCCAGCCCTGGGCAAGCCACAGAGGCATGCTTCCAGAGCCTCCAGAGGCCACCATGCACTGCTGCGCTGGAGCCCTTCTCTCTAACACAGGGGAGCATTAGAATTTTGAGAAAAGACCAAGAGCCTCCCAGGTCCTTTTTCCTTCCTATATTGAGGAGTGCTCACTTGCTTGAAATCAAATGAATCCTGCAAGGAATCTAAACGTTTAGAGAGTCCACAGAGCAGGGGGAGTTGAGTCTGGGTCATGTAATCAAGCAAGGATTGCCAGACCTGTTAGGTAGTTATAAACCATCAATAATGAAACTGACTGGAGTCTCCAGGGTAGTATTAGATCTTACCTACCATATCAAAAAGTCCACCGGTCTTATCTTAACCAAGAAAAAAATGAAGCATTCAGACATTCCCAAAGTAGAGATTAGACTTTTCCAAAAAGTCTACTCAATGCTAACAATTAAATTCAACACCTGTTAAGCTATTGCATTTGTTTTCAAATGTTGTATAACAAATGGCCACTAACTTAGCAACTTAACACAAATTTATTATTTCAGTTTGTATAGGTAGAAGTCCAGCATGATGTGGCTTGTTTCTCTGCTGAGGATCTCAGAGGCTGAAATTTGGGTACTACTTGGGTGACATTGGGCTCCTGGAAGCCAAAGATATTCCATGCCCTCTTCCTTCTTCCACTTCCCTCACCTTGAATCTCTGATATTTTTCCTGGATCTGGCTGCTGTACTTAGACTTTAAGAACTTTCGTCATTAGGTCAGGCCCAGTTGGATAACCTCCCTAATTTAAATTCAACTAGTATTTGACCTTAATTACAACTGCCCAATGCCTTTAAAGTAATTTTAAGGTCATGATATAATTTATTACAATAATAGCTCAAAGAAAAAGACAAAAGATTTTCTTGAAAAATATTGAAAATCAGTTGAATATGTATGTATCATAGTTTCATTTAAAAACTTACAAACTGAGGCAAGCCTGGGGAGTTTTGTCTTGGAACTAGAAAAAGGGAGAGAAAAGGGGAAAAAAAGTCAAATATTTAATTGCAAATTAAAATGTGATATGGGAATAAGCTAATACATCTGAGTTATAGCCAACAAAAAATTTTCACACAGGGATCCCTGGGTGGCGCAGCGGTTTGGCGCCTGCCTTTGGCCCGGGGCACGATCCTGGAGACCCGGGATCGAATCCCACGTCGGGCTCCCGGTGCATGGAGCCTGTTTCTCCCTTTGCCTGTCTCTGCCTCTCTCTCTCTCTCTGTGACTATCATGAATAAATAAATAAAATCTTAAAAAAAAAAAATTATAAAAAAAAATTTTTTCACACAGATTAAGGAAGTAGCCTGGAAACAATAGCAGGCCCTGTAGGTTTTTTTTCCCTCTGATGTATTTTCTATTTAAAATATTTATTTTGAACACAGACTGAAGGTATAAATTGAACTAGAATCCATATTATCTGATAAAAATTAAAAAATAATTAATTAGATGTGCCGGGGTGGCACAGGCAGTTAAGCATCTGAATCTTGATTTCAGCTCAGGTTATGACCTCAGGGTCATGGGATGGAGCCCTACAATGGGCTCCATGCTCAGAGAGGAATCTACTTGTCCTTCTCCCTCTACTCCTCCCACCACTCTTTTGCTTTCTCTCTGAGATTTCACTATATAATAAATACATAAATAAATTACTTAATTAAATCTTAAAAGAGTAATTAGTTAATATTCCAGTCAGGATTGTGTCAGTTAAAAGAAAAAAAAGGAAAAGAAATAGATCAAAATAAAACATGCACGTGTAATGATAATAGAATTCTAGTGTTTCTGTATTCAAAGGCCCAGATGGAAGATCAAATGAAAAACATTAGGGAAAGTGGATTAAGAAAAGGATTGACATGCACGATTTTGACTTTAGATATTCTCCAGTGAATATTAGTGGACAATTAAGTGGTGCTGCTTTCTCAAGAATTTTCTTTCTCCCTGCCAAGATCTAGTATGGGGGTAAGGTGGATGGCCAGGGGACTTGAATTCCATTGGGTGGCTGTCCACAAGGATGTCTTTGTCCAGGATATCTGGAAAAACAAATTATAATGAGTGACAAACAGAAACATAAAGTTAAGGTCATATATGAAAAAGAAATGTAGAATAAAAGGGATGCTCTTATTTAAAGGAAACTTGGGGGATCCCTGGGTGGCACAGCGGTTTGGCGCCTGCTTTTGGCCCAGGGCATGATCCTGGGGACCCGGGATCTAATCCCATGTCGGGCTCCCAGTGCATGGAGCCTGCTTCTCCCTCTGCCTGTGTCTCTGCCTCTCTCTCTCTGACTATCATAAATTTAAAAAATTAAATTAAATTAAAAAAATAAATAAAGGAAACTTGGTATTTTGAAAGCATGTATATTTTGAAATAAATATGAGTTTCAGTTATGATAAAAAATGTCAATTTCCTATTAAAACAAAAGTTTCTTTCATATATATGATTATAAGCCTGTGTATACATTTATATTATATATAGTTATATACATATACAATATATAATATATAAAGTGTATGTAATTAAACTGTTCTACTGAAGAAGCAAATAGCAGCTATAACTAAACCTAAAAGACAAAGTATGAATTATTTTATGTCAATATGTTTTTGTATTAATATTCTTCACTTATTTTAGAACATTATAGGGGCACCTGGGTGGCTCAGTGGTTGAGCATCGGCCTTTGGCTCAGGTGGTGCTCCTGGGATCCTGGGATTGTGTCCTGCATCTGACTCCCCACAACAAGCCTGATTCTCCCTCTGTCTATGTCTCTGCCTCTCTCTCTGTTTCTCTCATGCATAAATAAATAAATTCTTTAAAAAAAAAAGAGAAACCACTGTAAAATTCAAAACTACTAATATATGTTAACGATGTTGATATGTTTAGGATATAGCACACATTCACCTTTGGATTCAGTTTTGCTCTTTGATGCTAGGATATCAAACGCTGGAATTTGAATGGAGATAAATTTTATATATTAATTCCTCAAACTCCTCTAGTCCATAGAAAATAGTTTGGACTCACAGAATAAATGACTAATTTCACTATTTTCACAGTTGGAACATATACACACATGACCAGAAGCAAATCTCACTTCAGTGATGGAATTTGTTGTTTTGGGATTTTCTTGTTTTCCAGTCTCTGAATAGTGTGTGTGTGTGTGTGTGTGTGTGTGTGTGTGTGTTATTTTTCTCGTCTACATGATACTCTTTATGGCAAATAGCATCATTATTCTCATAACTAGAATTGGCCAGCCTGTTAATTTTTTCCTTAGTAATTTTTCTTTCCTGAAAATATTTTATGTATTTGTCATTCTTTCAAGAATGCTCCTAAACCTTTGGACTCAGAAAAGAAACATTTCTTTTTCTGCTTGTGTTACAAAAATATGTTTTCTCTTTATGCTTGGAAACATGGAATGCTTTCTCCTGACAGCGTTGGCCTATGACCACTACATGGCCATTTGTCATGTTCCATCCTGTCCTCCAGTTATGAACCACAAGCTCCATGTCCAGCTGACATTGACTGGCTTTTGGATCAGTAGAGTTCCCGTCAAAATAGGGTAGACATGACAGATTTTCACTCTGCCATTTTGTGAGTCTAACCAAATCAGCTACTTGTTCTGAGACATCCCTGTACTACTCAAGCCAATCCATGGGGACACTTTCCTGGATGAGATGTTAGCTTTTATAGTTACTGTGCTTTTTATTATTATTCTTTTTTCACTGATACTTGGATCCTATAGTAAAATTATCCCCTCTATCTTGAAGTTGCTGTTGGCAACAAGACCAGCCAAAGCTTTATCCACTTACTCATCTCACATCATAGTTGTAGCTTGATTCTCTGGATCCCAAATTGTTACGTATTTATGACCCAAATCCAAATATATTTTTCAGAATAGACTAATTTATTTCTCTTTCTGTATACCATTGTCATTTTGATGTTTAAACCCATGCATGATATATACTCTAAAGAGTAAAGATTCAAAATGGCCTTGAGAAAGGGGCTACTTAATGTTTCTTGCATTAGCCAATGATTTGAACTTATCTGTTTTTCCTCTCATTTTGCTGTTGTCTAATCAGGAGTTATGTTGTAGTTTACTTTCCTGCTTGAATATGAGTTGATTATCTTTACTCATTCCTAAACTTCCCATTTTATCCTGGACCTTCTGGTAGCAGGGCTACATCCCAAGTGGTTGTATTTAAAATGAGAAACAAATATTTTAGCAAATTTCTTTTTTTAAGATTTTATTTATTTATTCGTGGAAGACAGAGAGAGAGAGAGAGGTAAAGACATAGGCAGAGGGAGAAGCAGGTTCCCTGTGAGGATCCCGATGTGGCACTCAATCCCAGAACCCCGGGATCATGACCTGAGCCAAAGGCAGATGCTCTATCACTTAGGCACCCAGGTGTCCCTCAGCAAATTTCATATTTAGTGGACTAGTTTCTGTCAACACTAATTCACTGCTGATGTGGGACTGTTTACTAAAATATGTAGTATCTTTTATCTAGCAATTCATGTTCCAAATTTTTCCCTAAAATCCATAATATATGTTCTAGTTCCTTTCCCTCTTTATCATTTACATTAAGAAGTCAAAAATATTATATATAGAAAGGTTTTTTAAAAAATATTTTTTCTTATATATTTGAGAGAGAAAGAAAGGAAGGAAGCACAAGTGGTGGGGAGGGGCAGAGGGAGAAGGAGAAGCAGGTTCCCTGCTAGGACCCTGGAGGCTGGACCCTGAGATCATGACCTGAGCTAAAGACAGAAGCTTAACTGACTGAGCCACCCAGCCATCCCATATGTGGAAAGCTTTTATAGAATATTTGTTGAATGACTATAGAATATAGATACACCTGAATATGTCAGTTTGTACTACAGAATACTGCAGAAAAGATGGCCTTTTAATAAATTGTATTGATTTAAATGGATGCAAGTGTGGAAAGAAAGAAAAGAAAGAAGAAAGAAAAAGAGAAAGAAAGAAAGAAAGAAAGAAAGAAAGAAAGAAAGAAAGAAAGAAAGAAAGAAGAAAGAAAGAGAAAGAAGAAAGAAAGAAAGAAAGAAAGAAAGAAGAAAGAAAGAAAGAAAGAAAGAAAGAAAGAAAGAAAGAAAGAAAAAGAAAGAAAAAGAAAGAGAAAGAGAAAGAAAAAAACATGATCCTTATTTCATGTCATTTATATAAAAAAAATTCTAGATACTTTGTAAAACTGAATACAAAATGCAACACAATGAAGCTTTTTAAAGGTAAAGTATATTATCTGTATAACCTTGGGCAAGAAAAACATTTAAGCTTCCATAGTAGAAAACATTGATAAGTTGAACTGTGTTACATCAGTACTTCTTCATTCAAGGGAGCCATTCAGAGAGGAAGTTTTCAACACAAGGGGTTCAAATCCATTATATATAAAGAAGTTTTCCAGATTAAAAACAAGGAAAATTTGTGGAAAAAATTGACAAGAAACTTAAGGAAGTATTTCACAAAAGAGAATAATCCAAATAGCCAGCAGAAAGAAAAGGAAGGAAGGAAGGAAGGAAGGAAGGAAGGAAGGAAGGAAGGAAGGAAGGAGAAAGAAGAAAGAAAGAAGAAAGAAAAAAGAAGAAAGAAAGAAAGAAAGAAAGAAAGAAAGAAAGAAAGAAAGAAAGAAAAAAGAAAGAAAGAAAAGAAAGAAAGAAAGAAAGAAAGAAAGAAAGAAAGAAAGAAAGAAAGAGAAAGAAAGAGAATCATAATGCAAATGGAAACCAAATGAGAAACTATGACTCTTTTGGAAAAACTCAGTCTTTCTCTCCTGTGATAGGGAAAAACTCATCCCTCTCTACTGTGTGTTCCTTCCCTGTGAATCTCCTTTACTACTCACAGAGCACTTCCCTTCTGACACTTCTGGTCACCAAATAGATGGGGTTTTTCCCTCCACAACTAGCTATAGATCTGAGGTTCCCATGACTCCTTCCTAGGGTTCAATTAAATTGCTAGAGTGATGCATAGAACTCCAGGAAATACTTACTTCTGTTTATGAGTTTATTAAGGCATATGATAAAGATTACAGAGGAATAGCCAGATGAAAGATACATACATATTGTGAGGTCTTAGAGGTTCCTGAGTGCACGAACTTCTGTCCCTATGCAGTGAGATGTGTCAATCTTTTTTTTTTTTTAAGACACATTTATTCAGCATCATGATCAGACTATTACATTTAGCAATCAACAGCATGGGTGCAAAAAAAAAAAATCTACATTAAACCCATTCATTTGGGGAATATAAATAATAGTGAAAGGGAATAGAAGGGAAGGGAGAAGAAATGGGTGGGAAATATCAGAAAGGGAGACAGAACACGAAGACTCCTAACTCTGGGAAGTGAACTAGGGGTGGTGGAAGGGGAGGAGGGCGGGGAGTGGGGGTGAATGGGTGACGGGCACTGAGGGGGACACTTGACGGGATGAGCACTGGGTGTTATTCTGTATGTTGGCAAATTGAACACCAATAAAAAATAAATTTATTATTTAAAAAAAACCCTTTTTTGGAATGCTTTACACTTTCCACAGAACAGAAACTAAAACAACCTGTCATACAATTAGTCACAAATGCAGTCCTCGAGTTTTTTGCCCATACACATGAGTATTGTCTAAAACATGTCTTCTTGTAGCAGCTAGGCCCTGCCACCACTGTGCTTGGCTGAGTTCACAAACCTGTTGTAACCTGTAGCTTCCCTGTCACTTCTCTGGCTCTCCTCTCCTGCTAAGCTTTGTTTCCTGGCAGTAATTAAAACCTTCTGCCACTGCTATAGCTGCTGCTGCTGCTGCTGCTGGAACCACCACAGCCATCTTGGTTTAGTGGTTTGGCAAAGTATTGGCCTCCACCACCATAGGGGCCAGAGCTTCTGCCTCCAAAATTTCCTCCTTTCATGGGTCCAAAATTTGAGGATTGATTGTTGTAATTGCCAAAATCATTGTAGATTCCGCCACCTCCAAAGTTGCTTCCATCATTACCAAATCCATTATAGCCATACCCACCACCACCTCAACTGCCGCTGAAGCCACCTCAACCACTGAAGTTCCCTCCATGACCAAAGTTGCCATTCCCACCAAAACCACCTCCACGACCACTACCAAAGATTCCAGAACCACTTCGGCCTCTTTGACTGGACGAAGCACTAGCCATCTCTTGCTTCCATAGGGCTTTCCTCACTTCACAGTCTTGGCCATTCACAGTATGGTATTTTTGAGTGACAATCCAATCTTGTCTACAGAGTCGTTATCATCAAAGGTCACAAAAGCAAAACCTCTCTTTTTGCCACTGCCTCGGTCAATCATGATCTCAATCACTTCAATTTTCCCATACTGTTCAAAATAATCCCTTAGATGATATTCTTCAGTGTCTTCTTTAATGCCACCAACAAAAATATTTTTCACAGTTAAGTGGGCACCGGGTCTTTGAGAATCTTCTTGGGAGACAGCCCTCTTTGGTTCCATGACTCTTCCATCCACCTTGTGTGGCCTTGTGTTCATGCCTGTGACTACCTCCTCCACGGTGTGTATGGGACAAACCCAAAGCCTCTGGAGCGCTTGGTGTTGGGGTCTCTCATTACCACACAGTCCCTAAGCATCCCTCATTGCTCAAAATTGCTCCTCAGACTCTCATCGGTTGTTTTGAAGCTCAACCCTCCGATAAAGAGCTTCTGCAGCTGCTCGGGCTCTTTGGGTGACTCTGACTTAGACATGACGGCAGTGGGAGGGGAGACTTTAACGATGCTTACTCGGTGTTGTCCAGGGGCAGAAAGGACAATCTTTTGACACATGGGTCTGTTCACCATCCTGGAAAGCTCTCAGAGCCCTAGCTTCGAAGATGTTTATGGAGGCTTCACCACATAGGAATGGCAGGTCATTAACTCCATTTTCAACCCCTCTCTCTTCTCCACAGAATGTAGGTAAGAGAAGCTGAAAATTCTAAGTGACTTGTCATGGCTTGGTCCTTTCTGGTGATCAGTCAATCCTCATCTGAAAGCCATCCAGGAGCCCACCCAAGGTTGCCTCATTAGGAGAAAAGACACTCCTTCTACCTAAGAAATTACAAGTTTCAGGAGCACTGTGTCAGGAACCAGGGTCAAAGACCAAATATTAGAAGAAAAGATACTCCAAGTATGCTTATAGCTTAGGAAATTACAAGAGTTCCAGGAGCCCTGTGTCAGCAGTCAAGGCCAGAGATCAATATGAGATCTTCCTATTAAGATCACAATATCGGAATGGCATACCCATCAGAAGGACAAAAATTTAAAACAAGAAGGACTAACTATATCACATGTGTCAAAAATGTGGAGTAATGGAAACTCTCTCCCCATGCCAGTATACGAATTGGTACATAATTTTAGCAGACAGCCTGCTTTTATCTAGGGAAATTACTCCTAGGTATGTACCAGCAGAAATGCAAGCATTTGTGGGCGACGGGACATCTCCAAGAACGCTCGTCTTTGCATCAATCGTAAGAGTAAATCCTTATCAAATTAGAATGAGAAATAATTGTGATTCTTAACACAGAGGCAAACCAGAAGGTAATAAAAATGAATAAAACAGGGCAGCCCCGGGGGCGCAGCGGTTTGGCGCTGCCTGCAGCCCAGGGTGTGATCCTGGAGACCCAGGATCGAGTCCCATGTCAGGCTCCCTGTGTGGAGCCTGCTTCTCCCTCTGCCTGTGTCTCTGCCTCTCTCTCTCTCTCTCTCTGTCTCTATGAATAAATAAATAAATAAAATCTTTTTTTAAAAAAAGAATAAAACACAAGTATATATAACATGGATGAAGCATATTGTTGAGTAAGACCACCCATAACTGTATTATATATACATAAACTTTTAGTTAAGGTTAAAAGAAGTATTTAGGAAGCCCACTAATTTTATACATATATTTATTTGCTAAGTTTTCTTTAATAAACATCATGTTACCACTGAAAAGAAAACCCTAATACTTTTTTATTATTTTTATGTCATGCTTATATTTTTTCCTGAAATTAATTCAGAAAAATGACTTGCTTTTCATTGAAAAAAAAAACTGACAACAAAAGTGGTTTGGGATTGTTGATAGTACTGAATCATTTAGAAGAAATGAATTAAGACTTCTATAAATGGACTTTCTTAAAAATAAGCCACATATTATTTCCAACATTGAAATCAAATAAGTAATTTCCATTTCTGTTTCAGATGTGCTGGGTGGCAGCAAGCTGTTCTTGTTGCAAGCAACTGGAAAAATTTGAGTAAATTATAAAATTCATATTTTAGAAGCACAATACCGCTATGGGAGAAAAAAAATTGAAGACAGTATCAAACTTAAGGCTCCTTAAGTTAGTGACTTTTCACACTTATGGGACTTCCAATATTTTGCAAGTGTGCACTTGTTGCTATATCATGGGATTGTGTAACTTCATGTGTGTGCATGTTTTATTGATTGATACAAAAAGGAAACACTAGGGCAGCCCGGGTGGCTCAGCAGTTTAGCGCTGCCTTCAGCCCAGGGCGTCATTCTGGAGACCCGGGATCGAGTCCCATGTCAGGCTCCCTGCATGGAGCCTGCTTCTCCCTCTGCCTGTGTCTCTGCCTCTCTCTCTTTCTCTCTCTGTGACTATCATAAATAAATAAAAATTTTTAAAAAATGTCCATTTTTTGCCAATTTGGTAGGCTATATTTATTGAATGACAAATTCTCATTTATATTTGAGTATTTTTTCCTCAATATTCTATTTTATGGCATCAGAAGACCTCTGTACCCATGCTGAGCACTACACCTTGCCAATAGACTTTAAGTCCTCAGCAGTGTTGCTTCATAGATGTGCATCCTCAGTAGCCCCAGCCTGGCTGACCTTTCACTTCCTTGCTGAGCTCTGTGACATCTGGCCTCCTGTGCAGCCCTTGTCCCCCTCCTCACAGCCTTCCATGATCTAAGATGTGTGTTCCTAGTAGACATAATTGGCCTTCTTAATCACTCCCTGTTATCACATTGCTATAGGAGTTCCTTCTCTCTGAAATAATTTCCCTACCTAATCCCAAACTCATAGACATCATTATTTACTAAATAACTGGAAGGAACATCCTATTTTTGACATGAAAAATTGATCCCAAGTCATAATTCTTAAACAATCTGTTGGAAAAAATTGCCTTTCCCAGAATTAAAACTTAGAATTCACAAACCATTTGCTCAGAGTCTTTCTCATGATTTCAGCTGGCCTTATTTCAGATTCTGGTTTTATCTTAAGTAAAACTTGAAAATATTCACACCTTAATGATGTAAAATGAAATTGGAAAAAGACTGTGGTATGCCTGCAAAAGAAACAAACAAACAAACAAAAACCTCCCTATTCAGATGAACCTTGAGTTAAAATGTCAATTTTTTGAAACTTGTGTAATACACTCAATATAGCTAAATCTCAGAATGTGCAGGTGGCCATGAAGAAACCAATAGTATAATAGTTTTGTACATAAAAATAACATTTGTCATCAGAATATTTAATACAATGGTTGCACAGGCCAGCCTCTAACTAGTGATCAAGGAACCTATCATAGAGGAGAACATAAGAAAAATGAGTTCAAGATCTCAGTCTGATAGGAACAAAGGTTCCTTAGGGAGCATTTATGATAGATAAAGTGAGAATTGGTTGTGTGTCGATTTTGGATGTTCTCTGTAATGTTCAACACCCTGTTCATGTCTAAGAAATAAGATGTCCTGTGCACTGTTACATGGAGGGGTTGAAGTGAAAATATTCTGGGAAGACCAAGAGCTATATAGAAAAAATAAAATACAGCACATCAGAGAGTACTATAGTGATGCTTCTAATTAGAAATGTAAATTTGTGAGGTGGAAGAGATCCCTGGGGTAGAGCCACCTAACTTTCACTTTAAAAGCAGTTCATGTTTAGAAAGAACAAGATATTATAAAGGTAACTTGCATATCTTTGATGAAACAGGTGATTTTCAATTATAGTTACTGAACCATTAAACCCTCTGTAGTGAAAGAAATCAGCAACATCCCAAAGAAGAAAGGTAAATATGAACTAATTTATAATGATATTAAACTTAGATCATATTTTAATTTAAAATTAGTCTTTAGCAAAGTAACAAACATATCATTTTATAACAGTAACTCCTATATAATTCTGATTTTATTAAATAAAATTTACAATGAAATAATAGTAATAAATAATAGTATTAAGTCACTTTGAAATACTGAAAACTGTAAGATCTGAAGTATTTTTTCTAGGTAAAGACAATATTATAGGAAACTTCATTTTGAGCCAATATACTGTAACAAATTTGTATTATATTTATGCATGCAACTTGATAATTCAGTGAGAGATTTAAAGAAAAGCAATCCACGAAATAATGTTACAACCATTCGGGAACCCAAAGAATGTTTACTTTAAAGAAAATAATAATAGTAAAATTAAGGACATAAAATAGTGAAAATAGTTTTAAATTCAATATTGTTTTTAAATTAATTTAAGGTTTAAGTTGATAATTTCTATCAAATATATAAATATAGCTGAAGCTCAGGTGGCTTCCAGCATTTAACTGAAGTAGAGTGCTGTTATATCTTCCCTTAATCAGTTGGAGTTTTCCACAGAGTCAAAGCTTGGTTTTAAATAAAACTATTACAACGTTAAATTTTATTTCCCCTTATCAATAAGAACTTAAATATTCACAAGAAGTAAAGTAGCATAATTTTGTGGGAGCACATGAAGCAAATCTCTGTTCTTTCTGCTTTCTTCAGCTTTTTTTTTTTTAAAAAGAGTTTTATTTATTTACTCATGAGAGACACAGAGAGAGAGAGGCAGAGACACAGGCAGAGGGAGAAGCAGGCTCCATGCAGGGAGCCTGACATGGGACTTGATCCCTGGTCTCCAAACCATGCCCTGGGCTGAAGGCGGCGCTAAACCACTGAGCCACCTGGCATGCCCTGCTTTGCTCTGCTCTTGAGAAATACATACATAAATCTCACTAATTCATGTTATAAATCAATTATTTCATTATCAAGATGTTGGGTTTGCACAGTTAGAAATTACGTTTTATTTAACACAGGAAGTAATTTTCTTCCAATAGTAAGCACGGGATTATTTATGTTAAATAAATGCCATTCATAAAAGAGATACATAAAGATTGGAATTTTGTTGTCTTGTTTATTTATCCATTTCTCTCCTTTGAGAATAATGATTTTTTTAAACATGTATGCTGCTCTACCTAATTTCAGAATTAAATACTCAGCACACTCTTAGGTGTACAAGATCTATAGATCCATATTAATCCCAACTAGGAAAACAGTCACAGTCCTTACTTCCCAAGGCCTATATAGTATTAGTGGAAGAAAAGGCATATAAAAGGAATTAGCCAGATTGCAACACTCTTGGCTGAATGGTGATAAGTACTCTTGACATTAGGTTCATAGAGTGGAGATAATAATATAAACAAAATTATTAGCAGAGAATTCATGGAGAATTCACATCTTAAGAGCTTGACATTTTTATAACATTTTGTTGATTGCTTTGAGATCTTATTCAATATCCACATTAATCATGTGAAACAAAGAAAAAGTGAATTAGAGTACCTTTTTCATGCTGCTTAGAACAGAGAATACAATTCAGAAGAATAAATTTTATTTTTTAATAAGTGATAGTAGCTATCTTTAGAGAGAATTTTATAAGTGCTTTGAGTAGTTTTACACATATGAAATGAATTAATTAATATAAAAATACTAAGGATTGGTACAATAGTTAGCCAGTTTTGTAGTTGAATAAACTATGGCACAAGGATGAAGCATCTCTCCTGAGGTCACAGAGATACCAGATGGTGGAGCCGTAATTTAAATCCAGCCCATCTTGGCAGGACTGTATTCCTTTATCCATGGCACTGTAGTACGCAGTTTGGTGGCCAAGGTCCAAACACACCAGAATGGAGAAATGGAAGGCCTGAGGACGAATCTTGAGCCCAGAAATTCCAAGGGTGAAATGTCTAAGAATTCATTCACTTTCATGTTTATGCAACACAGAATCAGCTCTGAGAATGAGTGAGTGCCTCTTAAATTTTGTATCTGAGGAGTCTCACTCACCTTACCCTAGTCCTGGCCCTGATGAAAGGAAAGAATGAAAAAATAAACATGATCACCAACAAGTAACTCAATAATTTTATTAAATATAATTTCTTTAAACAATGTGGTGCAATTTGGAGACTAAAGTCCTAAGAACATAATATCATATTCATAGTATATTCAAAATTATAGTTATAAAACCATAACTAATAAAAAGTCAGAATAAAATTGATAGGTAATTTTACCAGTATTATTTCATTGAAGTATCACAAATAAGAAAGCAAACTTTAAAAAATCTAAACAATTTTGCTTAATATCACACAGGGACACCCGGGTGGTTCAGTGGTTGAGCATCTGCTTTGGCTCAGGGCACGATCCCGTGATCCTGGGATCAAGTTCCACATCAGGCTTCCCGTGGGAAGCCTTATTCTCCCTCTGCTTATGTCTTGGCCTCTCTTTCTGTGTCTGTCATGAAAAATAAAGTCTTTTTTTTAAAATAACACACAGATAATAAATTATTGAGTTAGGATTCAAACTCAAGTCCAATTTTGAAAAGTAGGCACTGGGACACCTAGATGGCTCAGTTGATCAAGCATCTGACTTTTGGTTTCTGCTCAGATCATGATCCTGGGGTCCTGGGAGTAAGCCTGCATCAGGCTCCATGCTCAATGGGGCATCTGCTTGGGATTCTCTCCCTCTTCCTTCTTTCTTTGTGTCTCCCCCCACTCACATGTGCTCTCCCAATCTCTCTTTATCTCATATAAACAAATAAAATCTTTAAAAAATAGGCACTGATTTGTATTCAGAACACCTATGTGCACATCATCAAATTATCTATCATTAGTGAGTCTCAATATTCTTATCTCTAAGAGAAATGAGTTTATAAATTTTATCTGGAGAGTTTTTGAGGAAGAGCAGAGATAGTGGAGATGCATACCGCACACAGACACACATCTTTTCTCCCACTGCTCCCACACACATACCCCAGATAATGAACACACTCCAGGCTATTCTTGTTTTCCTAGGATCACTCTCTTATGTCCATCTGTATCTATGTTCCCAGGCAACTTTTCCTGAATAATATGCCCCATTTAGTATCCTACCAAAAGGTATTTGTTTTATTCCCCTATGTGTGATAAAATATTCTCTTTTTTTGTAGACTGCTTAATAATATGAACTGTATAATAAGAAAATGTAAGATCAAGATCATCAAGTGAAGAAGTGATAGAGTAATGAAGAGTTCACGTAGAAAGTTGCAAATGTATGGGGAAGGCAAAGTCTGATACAGTTCTACTAAAGTATGGTAGAGAAAAATCATAGGGAAGTACAACAGGATTATTAAGAAATATAATTAATAATTAGATCATATGGCATAGCTGGAGGTCTGTTTTCAGTGATTGCCAATTTTCCCAGTGTCTATGTTGAGCAAGGCATAGTTTGGTTTTTCAGAAAGTGTATGGAATGCTCTTAAAGGAAATTTCAAGGGAGTGCGTTCAGTGATAATCCACAGGATCTAAACTGAGAAAGTGAGAAATATACAAATAGTAACATTATTAAATTAGAAACAATTACAGTGACTATAAAAATCGAATGTAGATACCTAATAAAACTTAGAGAATGGGAACTGGTCCATTAAGGTAAAATAACAGTACATGCTAAATTTACCCTTTCCACAGATGAAACACCAAGAAAAACCACCAGAAGATAATCTAACTGAACTGATAGAATTTGTTCTCTTGGACTTTGCTGATGTTCCCCATCTCCAGTGGCTTCTATTTGGACTGTTCTTAGTCATCTACATCATTATTGTGATGAGTAATGGCATCATATTTCTAATAACAAAACTGGACCCTTCTCTCCAGACCCCTATGTACTTTTTCCTAGGCAATTTTTCCTTTTTGGAAATCTGCTATGTATCAGTTACTCTCCCCAGAATGCTCATGAACCTTTGGACCCAGAGAAGAACAATTTCTTTAGTTGCCTGTGCTAGCCAAATGTGCTGCATTCTTGTGCTGGGAACCACCGAATGTTTCCTTCTAGCAGTGATGGCCTATGACCGCTACATGGCCATTTGCAACCCTCTACACTACCCTTTAATGATGAACCACAAAACTTGTATTCAGCTGGCGGCTGGCTCCTGGATCAGTGGAATTCCAGTCCAGATAGGGCAGACAGTCCAGATTTTCACTCTGCCCTTTTGTGGCTCTAATTTAATTGACCACTTCTTCTGTGACATCCCCCCAGTACTCAAGCTTGCTTGTGGGAACACATTTGGGAATGAAATGATGGTCTACATAGTTGTCGTCTTGATTGTCACAGTTCCATTTCTGTTGATACTTATTTCCTATAGCAAAATCATCTCCACAATCCTTAAATTGCATTCGGCCACAAGTCGAGCCAAGGCCTTCTCCACCTGTTCATCTCATCTTACGGTTGTGGTGTTGTTCTTTGGATCAGCCATTATTACCTATTTAAGACCCAAAGCCAGTCACTCAGCAAGAATTGACAAAGTGCTTTCTCTTTTCTACACAGTTGTGACTCCTCTGTTTAATCCTCTCATATACAGTCTAAGGAACAAGGAAGTCATAACAGCTTTGAGAAAATTGCTATGTAAATAATTCACTTTATTAAAAATGTTATACTTGCAGGAATTGATTCCTTAGATATTGATGTTGAAATATCAACTGGTATTTATTTTAAACTTTAATATTTTTTATACAATGGTAAATTTTTTTCCAAATTAAAAGTTACTTGTAATATTGTAATGTGTCAAGTCATACATTTATGTACATGTCATCAAATACCAAGTCATTCCATTGGTAATTTTATAGTTTTATTGTATTTTATTGTCCTCTCTTAGTAAGAACTTTTGACAAGGATTGATGTAATAGATGTAGCAGTAATATAAACTCTGTTATATCACTTACTGGAAACCATATCATTCATTTCCGTGGAATTGTAACAGATACTTTAAGAACCAGGTTGACAATGAACATTTTTTTTACAATGAACATTAAAGTAAGGAAATGTGTATATCTAGCAATGACTCTACAAAAAAAAAATCATTTTTTTGGACTAGTTATTTGAGAGAAAGAGGGAGAGAGAGAGCGCGCGCACAAGTATGGGAAGCCGCAGGCAAAGGGAGAAGCAGACTTCCCACTGAGCAGAAAGCCTGATGTGGGGCTTGATTCCACAAAAGTGAGATCATGACCTGAGCTGAAGGCAGACACTTAACTGACTGAACCACACAGGTACCTCAAGAAATCATTTCTTAAAGAAAAAAGCACTGTTCACTGGAAACATAGTTTTCTAAATGATTTTGGTGCACCAATATCAGTCAATATTAAGCACAATTTATGCTACTATCAGATTAATCATTTCTATACAATTGAGTCTTATGATTTGATAAAAGCGAATATTATTATTAAAATTCGTATATAAAGTGGAGAAAGTTATGGGAATATATATTTTAATATGATTTTCTAGAGATGATAGTGTGATGGGAAAATTAGGGAAAAGAAAATAAAATTGTATGAAATATATCTACTATAGGGGCACCTGGGTGGTTCATTTGATTGAACCTCCAACTCATGGTTTTGCTTAGGTTATGATTATAACTTATGTTCTTTCTCTATTTGTATTGATACAACTAACCTTATTAATTGTCAATATTTATGTTTATATAATGAATCCTTTGTATATGTAGGCAACAGATCTCAAAGGAAGCATGACTTATGACTAGGTTTCCTAATTAAAAAAGAGTACACTGAAGCTTGCACCTGCTTTTAGAACTTTAGTCCATAAGTGAAAAACTCAGTTCTATTCACTTGCATACGAACATATCAAAACTATAAAAGATATAATAGAAATAATTGGCTATAGAAACAAATTAAAAAATAGAAAGATAATATCAACAATAAAAAATTCCAGAAAAATTTCCAATCAGAAATCAGATAATTCCCAAAGCTATTTATTATATGTGGAATGGAATGAGACAGATATAAAAACTTCCCTCCATTTTCCTTATCCTTTCTGTATAATACAGAAAAAAAGAAAATTGAGATATAAAATAAAATGGGGGGGGGGAACATTTAAAAATATTAATAACTCTAATAAATGTCAACTAATTATTCTTATAGAAGGGCAGATAGGAGTTATATTCTTGGGGCACTGTGATTCTTTTTTGCTAGATAATGAATTTCCATATATTCCGCCTCCAAATCTGTGAACAGTATCAACAATTATTTTCTCACCTAGTCATCTTACAAGGAAAGAATACACTGTATACTAACACTTACAAGGAAAAGTATACACTGTATACTATAACTTTCAGTTATAACAAGACACCACTTTCAGTGATAATAACACACTGAAAATTTATGTGTCCCACAAAGTTTTAAAAATATAATGAATATGTGCACCTAATATATGTACTTTGTAGATTGTAAATCTTTATTGTTAAGATAAACTTTGTTTCTTATTTTTAGAATGTGTTATCTAGAATACTTCATTCATAGTGCTAAGAAGTTAACTTTTCTTCTTTATTTGTTTCTTCTTTATTTTTAAAATCAATTTGCCAACATATAGTACTTCATTAGTTTCAGATGTAGTGTTCAATAATTCATTAGTTGCATACAACACCCAGTGCTCATCACATCACTGCCCTCCTTAATGCCCATCACCCAATTACTCTATCCCCCACCATTTCCTCTTGAGCAACCTTCAGTTTGTTTCCCAGAGTTAAGAGTCTCTCATGGTTTGTCTTCCTCTCTGATTTTTTTCCCATTCAGTTTTCCCTCCTTCCCTTAGGGTCCCTTGTACTTGTTCATATATTCTGCATATGAGTGAAGCCATATGATAATTGTCTTTCTCTGATTGATTTATTTCACTTAGCATAATACTCCCCAATTCCATTTACATTGATTTAAATGGTGAGTATTCATCCTTTCTGATGGATTTTATATATATATATATATATATATATATATATATATATATATATGATTACAAAGCAATATGTTTGGAAAAATGTTGCTAAAAGTTCAAAGGAGAATTGTCAAACTTTTCCATAATAATCTGTATGCACAAAAAGTACCTAGGTATGTGTTTGTGTTTACCTTTGGTATATAAGGAAGATGATAGACCACTAGCTAGCTAACTAGATATATAGGAAAGATGACAGAGTTTTTGGATGTTTCTGTGTGTACTCCAGCACATTTCTAGATGTTAATTTCTAGATAGTTTCATACAATTAATTATACTTTTGATAATTAATTATTACCATACACATACACTGATATATATGATGCTTCTTTGAGGGTCATTATTCTATGGCAGCCAGAATATTTAGAAAAATAGTGAGTCCATTAATTAATCAACAGGCTTTCCCATACATTTTGTAAGTACTGAAAATATATTTAAACATTAGGAAATCATTTCATATCCTAAGTCAAATAAAAAGAAAAGAGACTTCAGGAAATCTGTGCTCTTTTCTTTTCAAGTGGGGCCACATTTAGAATTGCAAGTAAAATGAGGTGACTAATTTAACAACTGCCTGCTTTCTCTCAGAATGATAAGGAAAAATAATAGATGACAATGGGCAGGACATTAGACAAAAAAGAAACTAATTAATAGGAAAACATTTCTAGAAGTCTATACTCTGAAAATCAATTGACTGGAAGCAAGAAGAGACATGACAAGAAAAATAACATGTCGATAGGAGGGGCAAGACGGGGGAAGAGTAGGGTCCCCAAGTCACCTGTCCCCACCAAATTACCTAGATAACCTTCAAATCATCCTGAAAATCTACGAATTCGGCCTGAGATTTAAAGAGAGAACAGCTGGAATGCTACAGTGAGAAGAGTTCCCGCTTCTATCAAGGAAGGAAGACGGGGAAAAAGAAATAAAGAAACAAAAGGCCTCCAAGGGGGAGGGGCCCGCGAGGAGCCGGGCTGTGGCCGGGGCAAGTGTCCCCAGGACAGGAGAGCCCCGTCCCGGAGGAGCAGGAGCTGCACCAACCTTCCCGGGCGGAAAGGGGCTTGCGGGGAGTTAGAGCAGGACCCAGGAGGACGGGGATGCCCTCGGGCTCCCGGGGACACTAACAGGCACCTGAGCCCCAGGAGAGTGCGCCGAGCTCCCTAAGGGCTGCAGCGTGCACGGGGGACCCGGAGCAGTTCGGAAGGGCTCGGGCGGCGGCTCCGCAGAGGGGTCTGCGGGGCGGGAGCGCGAATCCAACAGCGCAGGCTCCGGAGCACAGAGCGCCGGGACACAGCTCAGGATCCGGCCTCCCCCCGGGACAGGCAGAGGCCGGGAGGGCCCAGGACAGCGAGGACGCTCCTGCCCCGAGCTGAGCAGATCAGCGGCCCCACCCCGGTGCCTCCAGGCCCTGAAGTCAGAGAGCTCAGAGTTACTGCTGGAGCTGACTCCAGGGCTCCAGAGCTGGCCGCCGCCACCGGGCTTGTTCCTCCAGAGGCCTCACGGGGTAAACAACCCCCACTGAGCCCTGCACCAGGCAGGGGGCAGAGCAGCTCCCCCAAGTACTAACACCTGAAAATCAGCACAGCAGGCCCCTCCCGCAGAAGACCAGCAAGACAGACAAGTTCCAGGGGAAGTCAAGGGACTTAAAGTATACAGAATCGGAAGATACTCCAAGGTGTTTTTTTGTTTTTTGTTTTGTTTTGTTTTGTTTTTCTTTCTTTCTTTTTGATTTCTGATTGCTTCCCCCACCCCCCCTTTTTTTTCACCTTTCTTTCTTTTTCTTTCTCTTTTTCTTCTCTTTTTTCCCTTTTTCTTTCTCTTTTTTCTTTTGCTCTTTTTTTTTTTCCTCCCTCTCTTCTTCTCCTTTTCCCAATACAACTTGTTTCTGGCCAATCTGCACTGCGCAAAATGACTAGAAGGAAAACCTGACCTCAAAAACAAGAATCAGAAACAGTCCTCTCTCCCACGGAGTTACAAAATCTGGATTACAATTCAATGTCAGAAAGCCAATTCAGAAGCACTATTATACAGCTACTGGTGGCTCTAGAAAAAAACCATAAGGACTCAAGAGACTTCATGACTTCAGAATTTAGATCCAATCAGGCAGAAATTAAAAATCAATTAAATGAGATGCAATCCAAGCTAGAAGTCCTAACGACGAGGCTTAACGAGGTGGAAGAACGAGTGAGTGACATAGAAGACAAGTTGATGGCAAAGAGGGAAACTGAGGAAAAAAGATACAGACAATTAAAAGACTATGAGGATAGATTAAGGGAAATAAATGACAGCCTGAGGAAGAAAAACCTACGTTTAATCGGGGTTCCCGAGGGCGCCGAAAGGGCCAGATAGCCAGAATATGTATTTGAACAAATCCTAGCTGAAAACTTTCCTAATCTGGGAAGGGAAACAGGCATTATGATCCAGGAAATAGAGAGATCCCCCCCTAAAATCAATAATAACCGCTCAACACCTCGACATTTAAAAGTGAAGCTTGCAAATTCCAATATAAGGAGAAGATCCTTAAAGCAGCAAGAGATAAAAAGTCCCAGACTTTTATGGGGAGGAATATTAGGGTAACAGCAGACCTCTCCACAGAGACCTGGCAGGCCAGAAAGGGCTGGCAGGATATCTTCAGGGTCCTAAATGAGAAGAACATGCAACCCAGAATACTTTATCCAGCAAGGCTCTCATTCAAAATGGAAGGAGAGATAAAGAGCTTCCAAGACAGGCAGGAACTGAAAGAATATGTGACCTCCAAACCAGCTCTGCAAGAAATTTTAAGGGGGACTCTTAAAATTCTCCTTTAAGAAGAAGTTCAGTGGAACAATCCACAAAAACAAGGACTGAATAGATATCATGATGACACTAAACTCATATCTGTCAATAGTAACTATGAACGTGAATGGGCTTAATGACCCCATCAAAAGGCGCAGGGTTTCAGACTGGATAAAATAGCAGGACCCATCTATTTTCTGTCTACAAGAGACTCATTTTAGACAGAAGGACACCTACAACCTGAAAATAAAAGGTTGGAGAACCATTTACCATTCAAATGGTCCTCAAAAGAAAGCAGGGGTAGCCATCCTTATATCAGAAAAACTAAAATTTACCCCGAAGACTGTAGTGAGAAATGAAGAGGGACACCATCTCATACTCAAAGGATCTATCCAACAAGAGGACTTACCAATCCTCAATATATATGCCCTGAATGTGGGAGCTGCCAAATATTTAAACCAATTAATAACCAAAGTGAAGAAATACTTTGATAATAATACACTTATACTTGGTGACTTCAATCTAGCTCTTTCCACCCTCGATAGGTCTTCTAAGCACAACATCTCCAAGGAAATGAGAGCTTTAAATGATACACTGGACCAGATGGATTTCACAGATATCTACAGAACTTTACATCCAAACTCAACTGAATACACATTCTTCCAAGTGCACATGGAACGTTCTCCAGAATAGACCATATACTAGGTCACAAATTGTTTCTTAACCGATACCAAAAGATCGGGATGGTCCCCTGCATATTCTCATACCATAATGGCTTGAAATTAGAACTTAATCACAACAAGAAGTTTGGAAGGACCTCAAACACGTGGAGGTTAAGGACCATCCTGCTAAAAGATGAAAAGGTCAACCAGGAAATTAAGGAAGAATTAAAAAGATTCATGGAAACTAATGAGAATGAAGATACAACCCTTCTAAATCTTTGGGATGCAGCAAAAGCAGTCCTGAGGGGGAAATACATCGCAATACAGACATCCATTCAAAAACTGGAAAGAACTCAAATACAAAAGCTAACCTTACACATAAAGGAACTAGAGAAAAAGCAGCAAATGGACCCCACCCCCAGCAGAAGAAGACAGTTAATTAAAATTCGAGCAGAACTCAATGAAATTGAGACCAAAAGAACTGTGGAACAGATCAACAGAACCAGGAGTTGGTTCTTTGAAAGAATTAATAAGCTAGATAAACCATTAGCCAACCATATTAAAAAGAAGAGAGAGAAGACTCAAATTAATAAAATCATGAATGAGAAAGGAGAGATCACTACCAACACCAAGGAAATACAAACGATTTTAAAAAACATATAATGAACAGCTATACGCAAATAAGTTAGGCAATCTAGAAGAAATGGACGCATTCCTGGAAAGCCACAAACTATCAAAACTGGAGCAGGAAGAAATAGAAAACCTGAACAGGCCAATAACCGGGGAGGAAATTGAAGCAGTCATCAAAAGCCTCCCAAGACACAAGAGTCCAGGGCCAGATGGCTTCCCAGGGGAATTCTATCAAACGTTTAAAAAAGAAATCATACCTATTCTACTAAATGTTTGGAAAGATAGAAAGAGATGGAGTACTTCCAAATTCGTTCTATGAGGCCAGCATCACCTTAATTCCTAAACCAAAGACCCCACCACTGGGGTGAGGTGGTATCTCATTGTGGTTTTGATTTGTATTTCCCTGATGGCTAGTGATGCAGAGCATTTTCTCATGTGCATGTTGGCCATGTCCATGTCTTCCTCTGTGAGATTTCTCTTCATGTCTTTTGCCCATTTCATGATTAGATTGTTTGTTTCTTTGGTGTTGAGTTTCATAAGTTCTTTATAGATTTTGGAAACTAGCCCTTTATCTGATACGTCATTTGCAAATATCTTCTCCCATTCTGTAGGTTGTCTTTTAGTTTTGTTGACTGTATCCTTTGCTGTGCAAAAGCTTCTTATCTTGATGAAGTCCCAATAGTTCATTTTTGCTTTTGTTTCTTTTGCCTTCGTGGATGTATCTTGCAAGAAGTTACTGTGGCCGAGTTCAAAAAGGGTGTTGCCTGTGTTCCCCTCTAGGATTTTAATGGAATCTTGTCTCACATTTAGACCTCTCATCCATTTTGAGTTTATCTTTGTGTATGGTGTAAGAGAGTGGTCCAGTTTCATTCTTCTGCATGTGGATGTCCAATTGTCCCAGCACCATTTATTGAAGAGACTGTCTTTCTTCCAATGGATAGTCTTTCCTCCTTTATCGAATATTAGTTGACCATACATTTCAGGGTCCACTTCAGGGTTCTCTATTCTGTTCCATTGATCTACGTGTCTGTTTTTGTGCCAGTACCACACCGTCTTGATGACCACAGCTTTGTAGTACAACCTGAAATCTGGCATTGTGATGCCCCAGCTATGGTTTTCTTTTTTAAAAATTCCCCTGGCTACTCGGGGTCTTTTCTGATTCCACACAAATCTTAAGTAGATTTGTTCCAACTCTCTGAAGAAAGTCCATGTTATTTTGATATGGATTGCATTAAGTGTGTAAATTGCCCTGGGTAACATTGACATTTTCACAATATTAGTTTTTCCAATCCATGAGCATGGAATATTTTTCCATTTCTTTGGGTCTTCCTCAATTTCTCTCAGAAGTGTTTTGTAGTTTTTAGGGTATCGATCCTTTACTTCTTTGGTTAGGTTTATTCCTAGGTATCTTATGCTTTTGGGTGCAATTGTAAATGGGATTGACTCTTTAATTTGTCTTTCTTCAGTCTCATTGTTAGTGTATAGAACTGCCACTGATTTATGGGCATTGATTTTGTATCCTGCCACACTGCCGAAGTGCTGTATGAGTTCTAGCAATCTTGGGGTGGAGGCTTTTGAGTTTTCTATGTACAGTATCATATCATTTGAGAAGAGTGATAGTTTGACTTCTTCTTTGCCAATTTGAATGCATTTATTTCTTTTTGTTGCCTGATTGCTGACGCTAGGACTTCTAGTACTATGTTGAACGGCAGTGGTGAGAATGGACATCCCTGTCGTGTTCCTGATCTTAGAGGAAAAGCTCCCAGTGTTTCCCAATTGAGAATTATATTTGCTGTAGGCTTTTCATAGACGGCTTTTAAGATGCTGAGGAATGCTCCCTCTATCCCTACACCCTGAAGAGTTTGATCAGGAATGGATGCTGTATTTTGTCAAATGCTTTCTCCTCATCTATTGAAAGGATGATATGGTTCTTGTTTTTTTTCTCTTGTTGATATGTTTTATCACATTGATTGCTTTATGAGTGTTGAACCAGCCTTGCATCCCGGGGATAAATCCCACTTGGTCATGGTGAATAATCTTCTTAATGTACTCTTGGATCCTATTGGCTAGTATGTTGTTGAGAATTTTTGCATCTGTGTTCATCAGGGATATTGGTCTATAATTCTCCTTTCTGGTAGGGTCTTTGTCTGGTTTTGGAATTAAGACGATGCTGGCCTCATAGAACAAGTTTGGAAGTGTTCCATCTCTTTCTATCTTTCTGAACAGCTTTAGTAGAATAGGTATGGTTTCTTCTTTAAATGTTTGATAGAATTCCTCTGGGAAGCCATCTGGCCCTGGACTTCTGTGTCTTGGGAGGTTTTTGATGACTGCTTCAATTTCCTCCCTGGTTAACAGCTTGTTCAGGTTTTCTATTTCTTCCTTTTCTAGTTTTATTAGTTTGTGGTGTTCCATAAATGCGTCCATTTCTTCTAGATTGCCTCATTTATTGGCATATAGCTGCTCATAATAAGTTTTTAAAATCATTTGTATTTTTGTATTTCCTTGGTATTAGTTGTGATCTCTCCTTTTTCATTCATGAATTTACTAATTTCAGTCTTCTTTCTCTTCTTTTTAATAAGGCTGGCTAATGGTTTATCTATCTTTTATTAAGCTTTTATTTATTTATTTAAGAGAGAGAGAGAGAGAGAGAGGCAGAGACACAGGCAGAGGGAGATGCAGGCTCCAAGCAGGGAGCCTGACATGGGATTTGATCCTGGGTCTCCAGGATCATACTCCGGGCTGAAGGCAGCACCAAACCCCTGGGCCATTAAGGCTGCCCTCTCTCTCTCTATCTATCTCAAAAAAAAAAAAAAAAGTGTACCCTTCATTCTCCGGAAAACTAGTTTTTGCCTACTTCTCCAAAATTTTTGAATTTTTAACAAGATTTTTTGCATCCAAAGTTCATGTTTCTATTTTTATAATATTTCTATGAGATAGTAATATTAGACATTATTACTATTTTATAGACAGAATTTTACAAATAACAATTGAGTTGCTCAAGAATGAACATTTAAGGTAAATTAGAAATAAAAATCACCTATCTTGATTCCTGAACTAATGCTATTTCCATTATACTATAGCATGTGCTTAACAAAGAAGAGATCAAAATAGCATTCTCACAAATATTGTCATTATCTTCAACACCGTCATCATTATCACCATGGCGAATATATGCAATTCTTCATACGTGTAAGAAAATACATGAGGTAGGTTAAGATATTTACATCCATCCATACTTATAAAAACAAAGATGACATAGGGCATCATGTTAAGGTGGAAGGTTAAATGCTAGTCCTTAAAAATGAAAATTCAAACTTATACATCCAATATTATAATTAAAATAAATTATTGAACACTACATCTGAAACTAATGATGTACTATATATTGACTAATTGAATTTAAATTAAGAAATAATTTTTAAAAATGCAAGCCCTTATAAAGAGAAACTAATCGAAAGGGACAAATATCTACAGGGATAAACAAACTTATAAATTGGATAATTTATATCCAATGTTGGATAAATAATACAGTCCTCAAACATTAACAAAAAATGTTTAGAAATAATGACAGTATCCTCTGAGTTGCACACTCAAAACAGAGAAGTGGATGTTAAGTGCAATGTTGATAAACAACCTAAGTCGAGACAAAACATAAAGACTCCTAACTCTGGGAAACGAACTAGGGATGGTGGAAGGGGAGGAGGGCGGGGGGTGGGGGTGAGTGGGTGACGGGCACTGAAGGGGACACTTGACGGGATGAGTACTGGGTGTTATTCTTTATGTTGGTAAATTGAACACCAATAAAAAATTAATTTATTAAAAAAAAGATAAATACCCTAAGTCTTCTTATCTGTAGGATATTTATGATTGATTAGTTCTTGATTTTATCCGTACTCTCTAGTAAAAAGAGTCTTATTTTATATAAATGAAACAAGGATAAAAGGGGAAATAATAGTCACTGTTACACTAATTTAAATATAATTTATAGGCAGACAGTGTTGTGCATCTTCAATGTGCATATATTGCTATTTGTGATATTGAGTAATCGTATGTAAATGTTTTTTTCTTGCTTTCTCCCCTTTAAAGTTTCAAATGGGTTCTTTAAGTGTGAGAAAAGTTATAGGTGAAATATATTTTTTATTTTATTTAAAAGCAATTAATTAACATATAGTGTATAATTAGTTTCAGAGGTAGAATTTAGTGATTTATCAGTTGCATATAACACCCAGTGCTCATTCCATCAAGTGCCCTTCTTAATGCCCATCACCCACTTTACCCCATTTCCTCATCCAATCATGAACTATATTTAAAACAGAATGACAGAGCCAGATCAGGGGTTTGACTTCCTCTGGTTACACATGGAAACATTTTCTTAATTCATACTGAGAAAGTGGATACAGTTAAAGAATTTCATTTTGTTTTTAATTTCTGTTTACAATTTCAGTATGATTTATAACTTGTCTTGTGTTCACTCCCTTAAAACATATCTAGGTGTAAACATATCAGGAAGAAATGAATGTGTCATAAATGCCAGCATAGTATTTGTAAATATTTGACAAATGGGTAAGTCCAGGCCTACTTCTACACATTTTAAAAAATAGTTCTAGAAGTTAAAATCATCTGAAAATTTTTAAGGTAGGTAAATTTATAATATTCTGTGAAAAAAAATGAACTTGTCTTAAAGAATAGAGGATTTTAAAATTAATTAATTGGCTTGTTAAAGATGCAGCTACAAGTGACTTTAGGCCAGAACTCTAAAACACACAATAATCACCAATGATTACATAATAAATATGAGTGATTGATTGTGCCATCAGTAAACATAAGTAAAATGGAATTTAATTTAATTTTTGTGATAGCTATGAAACAAATGTATTAAAAAGTGATCTGTATGATGCTCACACTGTTTTCTTGATTAATAATTTTTTCAGTGCTGTGATCACATCCTTGTTCCTAAGGCTGTATATCAGAGGGTTAAACATAGGAGTCACAATGGTGTAGAAAAGAGAGAGCATCTTGTCAGTTCTTGCAGAATGATTGGATTTGGGCCTTAAGTAGGTGATGGTAGCCGATCCAAAGAATAAAAGCACAACAATGATATGGGAAGAACAGGTGGAGAAGGCTTTAGACCGGCCCCTGGCTGAGGACAACTTTAGGATGGTGGAAATGATTTTCACATAAGAGCCAATTATAAATAGAAAAGGAATCATGACAAATAATATAGCAACTACAAAGACACACATCTCATTAAGTGAAGTGTCCCCACAAGCCAGCTTGATCAATGGGGGGATGTCACAGAAGAAGTGGTTAATTTGATTAGAACCACAGAAAGGCAACGAGAACACCTGACATGTTTGTCCTATCTGGACTGGAATTCCACTAAGCCAGGCACCAACAGCCAGTTGGACGCACATCTTGTGGTTCATGATGAGAGGGTAGTGCAGAGGGTTACAAATGGCCACGTAGCGGTCATAGGCCATCACTGCCAAGAGGAAACATTCAGTGGCTCCCAGCATGAGGAAAAAGCACATTTGAGTGGCACAGCCCAACCAAGAAATGCTTCTGTCCTGAATCCAAAGGTTCACCAGAATCCTGGGGAGGGTTACAGACACATAACAGATTTCCAAAAAGGAAAAATTTGCAATAAAAAAATACATGGGTGTCTGGAGAACAGAGTCTACCCTTGTAATTATTATGATAAGACCATTTCCTATTAAGATGGACATGTAGATGAGAAAGAAAATTCCAAATAGAAATCCCTGGATGTTAGGAAGGTCAGAAAATCCCAGGAGAACAAATGCCACAACTGAAGACAAATTGCCTTCTATAGTTTGGTCTCTGGGTAACATCTGTGAAAATAAAGAATTCAACATGTGAGATCGCTTTATCTGCCTGAGTTGTAGTTTGTTAACCTATGAAATAAGTGTACTGCACTTTTAAAGTGATAAAGTCACTAACAATGAGTCTTAGAGAAACTTCTGCATTTAATGTTAAGCCATAGTTTTAAAAATGTTCATTCTGTCACTAAATATTATTGATCAGAAAATATTCCTATCAGGAATTAGGTCTGCTGAAAACTGATATATTTTCTTGTTACTAATAATGAGATGATTGGGCAGCCTCGGTGGCCCAGTGGTTTGGTGCTGCCTTCAGCCCAGGATGTGATCCTGGAGACCCAGGATCAAGTCCCACATCAGGCTCCCTGCATGAGTCTGCTTCTCCCTCTGCCTGTGTCTCTGCCTCTCTTTCTCTCTGTTATCAATAAATAAATAAAATCTTTAAAAAAATAATGAGATGAGTAAGGCTGTGTTTTGTTATCAGCTTTGATGATAGCTAATTGGTATGATGGTAGCTAATTGGTCTAATTGGTATCACATTAATAAAATTAATAAAAATATTCATTTTAGGGAAGCCATTTGACAATTTGTTTAGAAGGGCACTTGATGGGATGAGCACTGGGTGTTATACTATATGTTGGCAAACCGAACTTCCTCTTCATGTTATTCTTGTAAAATATTTATATACATTCACATTTGGATTTAAGCTGTCTCAAATATTTTTTGTGTCATCATCCCATTATATATTAAGAAATGAGCTGAGGAAAGTGATTTTCCTGAGTGGTCTCTGTGATTTTTTTTTTTTTTGTCTTGTAATGGTTGTTATAGCCAGTTTATTTCAACTGAAAGTCATTCAAAACTGGCTATCAATGGGGAAAGAGATATTTATCAAATTGCAAATATCGCATTTGAGATTTAATTCCTGATATGAATAGCCATGTTTTCAATCAAGACTTAAGTCAAAAAAAAAAAAAAAAAGACTTAAGTCAAAGGGAGAAAAATCCCTTTTTAAAAGGATCCAAGAGGAAGGTTGCCCTTCCTACTCTGATCGTATGTTTATTTTGCCTATTTCCATCCTATTTTACTAAAATATTCTATAAGTAACACAAAACTCCCAGTTCATTTATCAGGCTCTCCTAGACCATACAACTCCTTTCTGAGCTCTATTGTCTCCCTACACATGTTCTTTCTTTCCAACGAGCTCCTAAAGTACATCCTACAAATCTTTCTGTGATACCAACATCACCTTGTTAAGTTCTGTGTTTGATTCACCTAGTACTTGGAAAATGGAAAGTGCCTGTATGATGGTATCATTCCTATGGTACTGAGTAGAGGACATGCACCTATTCCAGTATCTGAAGATTACATTTAAGCATGTAACTTCTAGAGCAGGGATTCTACATTGTGGTAGGTATATTCACAGATGTTGTCTTAGTCAATCCTCATAATGGTGCTGGGAGGTAATTCTGTTACCATTCTATTTGTAAGTAACTTCAACATGAAAATGTTATATGAATCAACCAAGATCACAACAAATAAATGGCATTATTGAAGTTTGAATTCAGGCTTGTACAATTCAAAAGTCCAGCTTACTTTTACTACAACAAGTAAAACGAAGAGAACATAAAATATCATATTTATATACTACATCCTTCCTGGGTATTTAATGTACATAAACCATTCAATATGCATTTGATTCATAAATGTATAATAATTCCCATTATTAACTGTTATGCACTATACTCTCCATCAGAGGTTGGCGTAAGATATGCTATTCTCATGCTGTGTTTGTATTTACTTCTCTCTCTCCTCTCACATGATGGTCCTGTCTTTAGTCTTCTCTGGTATTCTAATAGGTGAGCATTTTGGAAAAACAGAACAAAGTAGAATTAATAAATAATTGGAAAATAAATCAGAAACTAACAATCTACAACTTACTGAGTAACTAATTTGCTCAAATGGGGTTTGATGCAAGTTCTGAATAAGAATTAATGATGAGTATTTTTTTAATTTCCCAAACATAAATATTATAAACATTATAAATATTAAATGAGTCATTGCACAATAAAGACTCTTGAAATGAAGGAATTAGAATAATCAGTTTCTATCTAATTTCTAATTCCCTTCTTAGATATTATAATACCATAAAGATCTTTCCTTAATAATATGTACATTCTCTCTATGAATTTGATGATTTTTCAGTCTATTCCAATAATGAGGATTTACTATAATATTGGAAGTTATCATATATTGATCAGATATATGCAGGATTCACAAGTTAATCTTCAATTTTTTAATGACCCAGAAAATTGGAGAGAACTGAGTTATAAAGAATCAGTGCAGAGATCCAACAGTCTCTGACTGCAAACCTTATTCTAATTCCACTATATATTTCAGACTCTGTTTGACAGCTTCTACTTCCATGGTTTTATATTTAATATACATTTATAGGAATGATTGTATACATTTAAGTGATTTTGTGTCTAATTTCCAAAAATTTCCAATGAAATTATAATGTTCTGCAATGCAAAGAGATTACCTACATCTCCCATAAAGCTGTGAACATTTTATTTTCACAAATGACTCTTAAAGAATAAATGAATCAGGAACCAGATGAAACTCAAGCAACAGGAAGGAAGAAAGAAAGGAAGGCAGGCAGGAAGGGAGGAGGGATGGAGGAAGGTAGGAAGCAGGGGATGGAAATGACAACCTGAGATTTCTTCTAAGTATTTTCACAACTAAAATTTCACCTTAATAATTAGTAAAACATTAAAATATATAATAGTTTCTAGTGTTTTAAATCCACTAAACCATGCCTAGCATTGGAGATGAGATTGTTTTATAAGCATAATTTGATTGCATGTATGTGTTCCTCCATTATATATAGAGAAGAGCAAAGAAGGTCATGCCACTACTCTGAAATTAACGCTATTCATTCTTAAAAGCCCTTCAAGCTGAAAGGCAAACAGAGAGTTTATTCTTTTGTACATTTAATAGACAGAACTTCATTGCAGTTGGACTTTTTTTCTCAGGGACACAGGAAAATTTCTGTTTTATCCAGCTAATTACCTCAGAACGCTAAATCCCCTTGGATAAGGACAACGAACAGGCAGTTATGTTTGCAGTTTGGGTCTGTAGTATCTCCTTAATCAGAAAAATCTAATATCAATAATTTTTCAATGCCCTAAAAGTTTCAGATTTCTTTTCAAGACAGCATTTCTTTAGAGATAATTATTTATTTCATTGATGGCAGGGTACAAACTTATGTTTAAAATATCCAGTTCCCACTTTACTAAGTTTTGCTACATTAGAATTTTTTGTCAAAACTGCCCCAAATATTTGCATGTTTTGTTACATTATGACAAATGTTACCTTTCAAAGTAGGAAATTTTCAATGTTTTTATTGCCTATCTCACTGATCTGCTCATAGAAAAACAAAAAAAAAAAAGTATAAATGTGTCCTGAAATATAGTTTTATGTTCATTAGATTATTCCCTTAATATTCTATAAATATTTCAACTTTCTGAATTTTGATACTGAAGATACAATAGCTCAGAAAGCCAACCTAAAATTAAATAAGACCTTTGATGGAAAAGTTTACACTTACCTTTATGGATTCAAATGAAACTATTTCTTTCTTTGATACAGAGTGTTTTAAATAATCATTCTTCTGAAAATGTGGTTCTAGTTAAATTCTATTGAAATTAAATTTTAAACTATTTAAATATTAGGAGTTGCAGATACCTTTCTAAGCAATATTTTTTTTCAAAGCAAAGAGTGCTCTTTAAAAAAATGTCTTTCTGTCTTGTGGGAATGTGTCCTTTCCCAAATCACCATTTAATTGAACGAACTCATTATGTTTGCCATTCAAATATTTTGGGAAACAACCAAATATCTCTGGCCATAACATTTTTTTATGTATGTCTTACTCTACTGTTCTCTCAAGCATTTTGTCTTTCTGGTGCTTTGTTCTTTTCTTAAAAAAAAATCTGTCTCTAGCAAATAATCAAACTTCTTTAACTAGTTAGGTATTCTTTAGAGCTTTTAAGAAATGTCTTTATTATACCATGGATACTCAGAGATTCTCTTGACCTTTGCAGTTTACTTTACCGGTGTTCTTCTGACCTCTATAATGATCTCTACTTTGTTATTTATTCATGAAGTACTCATGTAGAGAGATAAAGGAAGATCATAAGTGAAAGAATTTATAAAATCAGAAGTATTTGTGAAAGAAAATTACATAACTAAGATTTCAGGAATTTGTGTATCACATATGATACAAATAAAATGTCTACTACATATTACATGCATATATAATAGATATGCATATATACTAGATACATAGATATATATAATGTACCCTATTAACTTCAAAGGAAATTATTTTTTTCTTCTGATTTTATTTAATTTTATTTTTTTAATAAAATAATTTTATATTGGTGTTCAATTTACCAACATACAGAATAACACCCAGTGCTCATCCCGTCAAGTGTCCCCCTCACTGCCCGTCACCCATTCACTCCCACCCCCCGCCCTCCTCCCCTTCCACCACGCCTAGTTCGTTACCCAGAGTTAGGAGTCTTTATGTTCTGTCTCCCTTTCTGATATTCCCACACATTCCTTCTCCCTTCCCTTATATTCCCTTTCACTATTATTTATATTCCCCAAATGAATGAGAACATACACTGTTTGTCCTTCTCCGATTGACTGACTTCACTCAGCATAATACTCTCCAGTTCCATTCACGTTGAAGCAAATGGTGGGTATTTGTCGTTTCTAATGCCTGAGTAATATTCCATTGTATACATAAACCACATCTTCTTTATCCATTCATCTTTCAATGGACACCGAGGCTCCTTCCACAGTTTGGCTATTGTGGACATTGCTGCTAGAAACATCAGGGTGCAGGTGTCCCGGCGTTTCATTGCATCTGTATCTTTGGGGTAAATACCCAGCAGTGCAATTGCTGGGTCATAGGGCAGGTCTATTTTTAACTCTTTGAGGAACCTCCACACAGTTTTCCAGAGTGGCTGCCCCAGTTCGCATTCCCACCAACAGTGTAAGAGAGTTCCCTTTTCTCCGCATCCTCTCCAACATTTGTGGTTTCCTGCTTTGTTAATTTTTCCCATTCTCACTGGGGTGAGGTGGTATCTCATTGTGGTTTTGATTTGTATTTCCCTGATGGCAAGTGATGCAGAACATTTTCTCATGTGCATGTTGGCTATGTCTATGTCTTCCTCTGTGAGATTTCTCTTCATGTGTTTTGCCCATTTCATGATTGGATTGTTTGTTTCTTTGGTGTTGAGTTTCATAAGTTCTTTATAGATCTTGGAAACTAGCCCTTTAAATGATACGTCATTTGCAAATATCTTCTCCCATTCTGTAGGTTGTCTTTTAGTTTTGTTGACACTATCCCTTGCTGTACAAAAACTTCTTATCTTGATGATGTCCCAATAGTTCATTTTTGCTTTTGTTTCTTTTGCCTTTGTGGATGTATCTTGCAAGAAGTTACTGTGGCCGAGCTCAAAAAGGGTGTTGCCTGTGTTCTCCTCTATGACTTTGATGGACTCTTGTCTCACATTTAGACCTCTCATCCATTTTGAGTTTATCTTTCTGTATTGTGAAAGAGAGTGGTCCAGTTTCATTCTTCTGCATGTGGATGTCCAATTTTCCCAGCACCATTTATTGAAGACACTGTCTTTCTTACAATGGATAGTCTTTCCTCCTTTATTGAATATTAGTTGACCATACATTTCAGGGTCCACTTCAGGGTTCTCTATTCTGTTCCATTGATCTATGTGTCTGCTTTTGTGCCAGTACCACACTGTCTTGATGACCACAGCTTTGTAGTACAACCTGAAATCTGGCATTGTGATGCCCCCAGATATGGTTTTCTTTTTTATTTTTTTTTAAATTTATTTATTTATTTATGATAGTCACAGAGAGAGAGAGAGAGAGAGGCAGAGACACAGGCAGAGGGAGAAGCAGGCTCCATGCACCGGGAGCCCGATGTGGGATTCGATCCCGGGTCTCCAGGATCGCGCCCTGGGCCAAAGGCAGGCGCCAAACCGCTGCGACACCCAGGGATCCCTGGTTTTCTTTTTTAAAATCCCCCTGGGTATTCGGGTGTTTTCTGATTCCACACAAATCTTAAAATAATTTGTTCTAACTCTCTGAAGAAAGTCCATGGTATTTTGATAGGCATTGCATTAAACGTGTAAATTGCCCTGGGTAACATTGACATTTTCACAATGTTAATTCTGCCAATCCATGAGCATGGAATATTTTTCCATCTCTTTGTGTCTTCCTCAATTTCTTTCAGAAGTGTTCTATAGTTTTTAGGATATAGAGCCTTCACCTCTTTGGTTAGGTTTATTCCTCGGTGTCTTATGGTTTTGGGTGCAATTGTAAATGGGAATGACTCCTTAATTTCTCTTTCTTCAGTCTAATTGTTAGTGTATAGAAAAGCCATTGATTTCTGGGCATTGATTTTGTATCTTGCCACACTACCAAATTGCTGTATGAGTTCTAGCAATCTTGGGGTGGAGGCTTTTGGGTTTTCTATGAAGAGTATCATGTCATCGGCGAAGAGGGAGAGTTTGACTTCTTCTTTGCCAACTTGAATGCCTTTAATGTCTCTTTGTTGTCTGATTGCAGAGGCGAGGACTTCCAGTACTATGTTGAATAGCAGTGGTGAGAGTAGACATCCCTGTTGTGTTCTGAATCTTAGGGGTAGGGCTCCCAGTGCTTCCCCATTGAGAATGATATTTGCCATGGGCTTTTCGTAGACGGCTTTTAAGATGTCGAAGGAAAGTTCCCTCTATCCCTACACTCTGAAGAGTTTTGATCAGGAAGGATGCTGTATTTTGTCAAATGCTTTCTCTGCATCTAATGAGAGGATCATATGGTTCTTGGCTTTTCTCTTGCTGATATGATGAATCACATTGATTGTTTTATGAGTGTTGAACCAGCCTTGTGTCCCAGGGATAAATCCTACTTGGTCATGGTGAATAATTTTCATAATGTGCTGTTGGATCCTATTGGCTAGTATCTTGTTGAGAATTTTTGCATCCATGTTCATCAGGGATATTGGTCTGTAATTCTCCTTTTTGGTGGGGTCATTGTCTGGTTTTGGAATTAAGGTGATGCTGGCCTCATAGAACGAATTTGGAAGTACTCCATCTCTTTCTATCTTTCCAAACAGTTTTAGTAGAATAGGTATGATTTCTTCTTTAAATGTTTGATAGAATTCCCCTGGGAAGCCATTTGGCCCTGGACTCTTGTGTCTTGGGAGGCTTTTGATGACCGCTTCAATTTCCTCCCCGGTTATTGGCCTGTTCAGGTTTTCTATTTCTTCCTGTTCCAGTTTTGGTAGTTTGTGGCTTTCCAGGAATGCATCCATTTCTTCTAGATTGCCTAATTTATTGGCGTATAGCTGTTCATAATATGTTTTTTAAAATCGTTTGTATTTCCTTGGTGTTGGTAGTGATCTCTTGTTTCTCATTAATGATTTTATTAATTTGAGTCTTCTCTCTCTTCTTTTTTAAAAGGTTGGCTAATGGCTTATCTATCTTATTAATTCTTTCAAAGAACCAACTCCCGGTTCTGTTGATCTGTTCCACAGTTCTTCTGGTCTCGATTTCGTTGAGTTCTGCTCAAATTTTAATTAACTCTCTTCTTCTGCTGGGCGTAGGGTCCATCTGCTGTTTTTCTCTAGCTCCTTTAGGTGTAAGGTGAGCTTTTGTATTTGAGTTCTTTCCAGTTTTTAAAAGGATGCTTGTATTGCTATGTATTTCCCCCTCAGGACTGCTTTTGCTGCATCCCAAAGATTTAGAAGGGTTGTATCTTCATTCTCATTAGTTTCCATGAATCTTTTAAATTGTTCCTTAATTTCCTGGCTGACCCTTTCATCTTTTAGCAGGATGGTCCTTAACCTTCACATGTTTGAGGTCCTTCCAAACTTCTTGTTGTGATTAAGTTCTAATTTCAAGGCATTATGGTCTGAGAATATGCAGGGGACGATCCCAATCTTTTGGTATCGGTTAAGACACAATTTGTGACCCAGTATGTGGTCTATTCTGGAGAAAGTTCCACGTGCACTTGAGAAGAATGTGTATGCAGTTGAGTTTGGATGTAAAGTTCTGTACATATCTGTGAAATCCATCTGGTCCAGTGTATCATTTAAAGCTCTCGTTTCTTTGGAGATGTTGTGCTTAGAAGACCTATTGAGGGTAGAAAGAGCTAGATTGAAGTCACCAAGTATAAGTGTATTATTATCAAAGTATTTCTTCACTTTGGTTATTAATTGGTTTAAATATTTGGCAGCTCCCACATTCGGGGCATATATATTGAGGTTTGTTAAGTCCTCTTGTTGGATAGATCCTTTAAGTATGAGATAGTGTCCCTCTTCATGTCTCACTACAGTCTTCGGGGTAAATTTTAGTTTATCTGATATAAGGATGGCTACCACTGCTTTCTTCTGAGGACCATTCAAATGGTAAATGGTTCTCCAACCTTTTATTTTCAGGTTGTAGGTGTCCTTCTGTCTATAATGATTCTCTTGTAGACAGCGAATAGATGGGTCCTGCTTTTTAATCCAGTCTGAAGCCCTGCGCCTTTTGATCGGGTCGTTAAGCCCGTTCACGTTCAGAGTTACTATTGACAGATATGAGTTTAGTGTCATCATGATATCTATTCAGTCCTTGTTTTTGTGGATTGTTCCACTGAACTTCTTCTTAAAGGGGAATTTTAAGAGTCCCTCTTAAAATTTCTTGCAGAGCTGGTTTGGTGGTCACATATTCTTTCAGTTCCTGCCTGTCTTGGAAGCTCTTTATCTCTCCTTCCATTTTGAATGAGAGCCTTGCTGGATAGAGTATTCTTGGTTGCATGTTCTTTTCATTTAGGACCCTGAATATATCCTGCCAGCCCTTTCTGGCCTGCCAGGTCTCTGTGGAGAAGTCTGCTGTTACCCTAATATTCCTCCCCATAAAAGTCAGGGACTTTTTTTCTCTTGCCCCTTTAAGGATCTTCTCCTTATCTTTGGAATTTGCAAGCTTCAGTTTTAAATGTGGAGGTGTTGAACGGTTTTTATTGATTTTAGGGGGGGAACTCTCTCTTTCCTGGATCTGAATGCCTGTTTCCGTTCCCAGATTCGGAAAGTTTTCAGCTATGATTTGTTCAAATACATATTCTGGCCCTCTGTCCCTTTCCACGCCCTCGGGAACCCCAATTAAATGTAGGTTTTTCTTCCTCAGGCTGTCGTTTGTTTCCCTTTATCTGTCTTCATGGTCTCTTAATTGTCTGACTCTTTTTTCCTCAGTTTCCCTCTTTGCCATGAACTGTCTTCTATGTCACTCACTCATTCTTCCACCTCATTAACCCTCGTCGTTAGGACTTCTAGTTTGGATTGCATCTCATTTAATTGATTTTTTAATTTCAGCCTCATTAGATCTAAATTCTGCAGTCATGAAGTCTCTTGAGTCCTTTATGGTTTTTTCTAGAGCCACCAGTAGCTGTATAATAGTGCTTCTGAATTGGCTTTCTGACATTGAATTGTAATCCAGATTTTGTAACTCTGTGGGAGAGAGGATTGCTTCTGATTCTTTCTTTTGAGGTGAGGTTTTCCTTCTAGTCATTTTGCTCAGTGCAGAGTGGCCAAAAACAAGTTGTATTGGGAAAAGGAGAAAAAGAGAGAGAGAGAAGGAAAGAAAAGGGAAAAAGCAAAAAGAAAAATGGAAGAAAAAAAGGAAAAAAGAGAAGAAAAAGAGAAAGAAAAAGAAAGAAAGGTGAAGAAAAGGGTGGGGGAAGCAATCAGAAATCAAAAAAAAAAAAAAAAAAAAAAACCAAAAAACACAGGGGAGTATCTTCTGATTCTGTATACTGTACGTCCCTTGACTTCCCCTGGAACTGGTCCGTCTACCTGGTCTTCTGGGGGAGGGGCCTGCTGTGCTGATTCTCAGGTGTTAGCACTTGGGGGAGCTGCTCTGCCCCCTGACTGGTGCAGGGCTCAGAGGGGGTTGTTTACCCCGTGAGGCCCCGGGAGGAACAACCACAGGGTGGCAGCAGCTCTGGGACCCTGGATTCAGCTCCCGCAGTTGCTCCGGGGCTCTCCGTCTGCAGGGCCTGGAGGCTCCGGGGCGGGGCCGCTGATCTGCTCAGCTGGGGCAGGAGCGTCCTCGCTGTCCTGGGCCCTCCCGGCCTCTGCCTGTCCCGGGGGGAGGCTGGATCCTGGGCTGGGTCCCGGCGCCCTTTGCTCCGGGGCCTGCGCTGTTGGATTCGCTCTCCTGCCCCGCAGCCCCCTCCGCGGAGCCGCCGCCCGAGCCCCTCCGAGCTGCTCCGGGTCCCGCCGAGCGCTGCAGCCCTTAGGGAGCTCGGCGCATCTCCCGGGGCGCAGTTCCTCTGTTACTGTCCCAGGGAGCCCGAGGGCATCCCCGCCTTTCTGGGGATCCTGCTCCAATTCCCCGGGAGGCCTTTCCCCCGGGAAGGTCGGTGCAGCTCCTGCTCCTCCGGGACGGGGCTCTCCTGTCCTGGGGACACTCGCCCCGGCCTCAGCCCAGCTCCTCGCGGGGCCCCTCCCCCTTGGAGGCCTTTTGTTTCTTTATTTCTTTTTCCCCGTCTTCCTACCTTGATAGAAGCACGAACTCTTCTCACTGTAGCATTCCAGCTGGTCTCTCTTTAAATCTCAGGCCGAATTCATAGATTTTCAGGATGATTTGAAGGTTATCTAGGTAATTTGTTGGGGACAGGTGACTTGGAGACCCTACTCTTCCCCCATCTTGCCCCTACTCTTCAAAGGAAATTATTAAATCCAAAGAAAAACTGCAACAGGTGCATTGAAACAGAGCTACAGACCATTCAAGAACTTAGTTTTGGATCACCTCACCAAAGAAATAGCCGTGACCACCTGAAATTCTTTCTGAGGTCAAAGGGAATATGAATTTGATGTTGAAAGAAGATGGTTATAAATAGTAGCGATGACCTATGATTAGTTTCAGAAACAAGGCATATAATTGTTATCTCTTCCTCTTTTTGTTATGAACAAAATATCAAGAACCAGAGTGAACATCACCCAAGGACTTTGTATCTTCTCTTTTCTGACAAAAGCGTAAGCATGTTCATGGTTGCAGGTTGAATACTTGTATCAGGTTAAGTGGAATTATGTATTTTGTATTGCCTTTATTTGGAGACTAAATCTGGCTTAAGGAAATTTGTGCAGTTGCCAAGTTGACCAGCAATGACCGTGATGGGTAGTTCTTTATGTCAGCATCTCTAGGCTATAGTGCCTAGGGTTCAGTCAAACGATAATCTAGGCATTGTTCTAAAAATATTTTGCAGATGTGGTTAACATTTAAAATAAACTTTTAAGTAAGATCGTACAGTTATGTATCATGCTTTTACACACCATGAATATTTATCATGTCAAAGTCCCCAAACTATGAGTATTTTTATAACCAAGAATATAATAACCAAACTGTGGAAGGAGCCTCGGTGTCCATCGAAAGATGAATGGATAAAGAAGATGTGGTCTATGTATACAATGGAATATTACTCAGCCATTAGAAACGATAAATACCCACCATTTGCTTTGACGTGGAAGGAACTGGAGGGTATTATGCTGAGTGAAATAAGTCAATCAGAGAAGTTACAAACATTATATGGTCTCATTCATTTGGGGAATATAAATAATAGTGAAAGGGAATATAAGGGAAGAGAGAAGAAATGTGTGGGAAATATCAGAAAGGGAGACAGAACATAAAGACTCCTAACTCTGGGAAATGAACTAGGGGTGGTGGAAGGGGAGGAGGGCGGGGGGTGGGGGTCACTGGGTGGCGGTCACTGAGGGGGGCACTTGACGGATGAGCATTCGGTGTTATTCTGTATGTTGGCAAATTGAACACCAATAAAAAATAAATTTATTATTAAAAAAAATTTAAAATAAACTGATTTTGGGGACACCTGGGTGGCTCAGTGGTACAAAATCTGCTTTCAACTCGGGGCGTGATCCTGGGGTCCTGGGATAAAGTCCCACATTGGGTTCCCCACAGGGAGCCTGCTTGTCCCTCTGCCGATGTCTCTGCCTCTCTCTGTGTGTCTCTCATGAATAAATAAATTAAATAATAATTAAAATTTTAAAAAATGAAATAAACTGATTTTAAGGAGATCATGCTTGATAATGTAGGCTTCATCCAATCAGTCGGAAGGCCTCAAAAGCAAGACTGAGGTTTCCCTGAGAAAGAAGAAATTCTTCCTCAAGGCAGCTTCTTTCTGAGATTTTTCAGGAGGCTACCTTGCCCTACACATTTTAGCTTTTCCAGCCCCAGTAGTCTCATACCCAATTTCTTGAAATAAGTCTGTGTGTGTGTGTGTGTGTGTGTGTGTGTGTGTGCGCGCGCACATGCGTCCATGTGTCTAAGAGTGTCAGTGCTGGTCTCTGCCACTGACATTTGAACATAAAGTGGTGGCTCTAATCAGGTCATGGTGTGTGGAAATTCATGTTGCTGAGCATATGTATAACCTTCTCCCTCCCCCAAGTCCATTCTGTTCATGAACACATTGTGCCATGACAGGTATAGTTGGCCAAAAGGCTATATAGTAACCACAGAAAGGGTAACCCTGTCTGCTTGATTATTAAAATTCTCCTGTCTAAAGTGATTCATTGGTAAGCATTCAATGTAATACATAGATCTTCTCTCTTTTTTTTTTTTTTTTTGCATGTTCAGATAAGTCTATCCACACATCTTATACTCAGAACTTCTTGTCATCGGGATGCCTGGGTGGCTCAGGGGTTGAACATCTCCCTTTGCTCAGAACATGATCCCAGGATCCAGGATCCAGTATCACACTGGGCTCCCTGCATGGAGCCTGCTTTTCCCTCTGCCTATGTCTCCGCCTCTGTGTGTGTGTGTGTGTGTCTCTCATGAATAAATAAATGTTTAAAAAAATAACAAAAACCTCCTTGTCATCAATTTTCAATTATATTCCTTCCAAGTCCTTGACCATTCAGTCAAACCATTGCCTTTAATCCAAGAATCAATACGGAATTTCATGTCTAGCCATTTTTCCTTTTTAAGACTCCATCTGTCAGATTTCCAAATGACTTTCCACATGAATAGTAGGATCAACTGGTCGTTTCTGCAAAAATGCCATCCAAGACTTGGATTGAGATTATATAGAGTCTAAAGGTCACATAGGGGATAATTACCAGCATAATGATATTAAATATTCCCAACTTTAATATTTAAAAATTTTAAAACTTAAAAAAATAATTTTGTGTAGTTGTCAGTATATTTGTACTTCTCTTTTGAAATTGTTCCTAAGCATTTTTCATACATGGTATTTAAAAGGAATTGCATATTTAATTTCACTTTGTATTGTTCATCAATAATTGCATTCATTATAATTGATTTTACTGTATGTACTGAAATATAATTCTCATACAAAAAACATTTAAAATATACAGTTCAGTTCAATAAAATAAACAGTTCAATAATTTCAGTGCATTTATAGAATTATGCAACCACTTCTCATCTTCCTACTCATACCCCCAGCCCCAGTCAACCACTAATCTACTTTTTCTCTATAGATTTGGCTATTTTAGGGGATCCCTGGGTGGCGCAGTGGTTTGGCGCCTGCCTTTGGCCCAGGGCACGATCCTGGAGACCTGGGATCGAATCCCACGTCGGGCTCCCAGTGCATGGAGCCTGCTTCTCCCTCTGCCTGTGTCTCTGCCTCTCTCTCTCTCTCTGTGTGTGACTATCATAAATAAAAAGATTTGGCTATTTTAGACTTTTCACATAAAGTTAATCATCAACTGTTACTTTTTGTAACTTTTTCCTCACTTACCATAATTATTTGGAGGTTTATTCACTTGTAGCACATGCATATACATTTGTATATCTATCTATTCACTTAATTTGAGGACTTTCTAAACTTTGGCTGTTATAAATAAAAATGCTATAGATATTCATGTTCAACTGTTTATGTAGATGTATCTTTGGGGAGGGGGGGTTGGAGTATATACCTAGAAGTGGTATTGAAATGTCATTAAATAAATTTATGTACAACATTTTAAGAAGTATGCAAACTTTCCAAAATGTCTTCTTTTTACATCCAGATAAGGAATATATAAGAATTCTAACCAATTCACATACTCATAAGCATTTGTTATTATTTTCATTTTTGATTATAGTAATTCTGTCAGGCATGAAATATAATTACGTTGTGATTTTGATTTGCAATTCCCTCATGGCTAATAATATTGAGAATTTTCCATGGTGCTTATTGTCTATCTGTATATCTTATTTAGAGAAACATCTATCTATTTAAACCTGTGTTCCATTGTAATTGAATCATGTGTCTATTTACAATTGATATATGAGATGGTTTTATTTATTTATTTATTTTTATTTTTTTATTGGAGTTCAATTTGCCAACATATAGTATAACACCCAGTGCTCATCCCTCCAAGTGACCCCCTCAGTGCCTATCACCCAGTCACCCCAACCCCCCGCCCACTTCCCTTTCCACTACCCTTTGTTTGTTTCCCAGAGTTAGGTGTCCCTCATGTTTTGTCACCCTCACTGATATTTTCACTCATTTTCAGATGGTTTTATGTATCTTTATTATATATTTATATTTTCTCTATTAGGTAATATATTTATTTATATTGTATATTTATTTGATAGTAAAAGTATAAAAGATTATGTCTTCTGAAAATATGTACCTATTTCCCTTCTTCTCTTTCTTCTCTTTTTCTTTTCTTATCTGTATGTCTTTTATTTCTTATTCTGGTCTTGCTGCACTGTGTAGAATTTCCTGTACATTGTCAAATATAAATAGTTATTGTGGATCTCCTTGTCTTATTCTTGATTTAGGGGAAATCATTCTGTTTTCTATCAGTAAGAGTGATACTCGTTGTAGATTACTTCATAAAATGGCATGAATGAAGCTCAATTTATTGAGAGTTTTTGCCATGAATAGGTATTACATTTGGTCAAGAGCTTTTTCTGCATCAGTTGCAATAATCATGTATTTTTGTCCAGTTCAGGTAAAATGGTGCATTATCTTGATTTCTAGATATTAAACCAAATATGCAGTCCTGGAGTCAATTTCATTTGGACCATATGTATTATCCTTTTCAGTGAAAAAAAAAAAGAGTGTTCATTTTAACAAACAACACTGGAACAATTGAACATCTATCTAAAATATCTAAATTCTCTTATTTTATTATTATTACACCACAAGGAGCCACAGTTAACCTGAAAATATACTTGACAGGGAACTGGGTGCCATAACTCCTTGGTATTTTTGTTTGGTCATTTGAGAGGAGTTGATGATAGTCATAGAGTCTTGGCTGGTTGCATGGCAGTACCTAGAGAAGTATTTTCTAGTTTCTCTTCCAGCTTGGAGAAGGAGGGTCTTCTGGCTAAATTTGACATAGGGGATTATGCTTGGAAATTCTGCATGCTGTTTCTTCTAGTTTCCTTCTTATTCTAAAAAGGAATAAGTGAGTGCTCCCCTTAAACCCCGTCCTCCCTTTCTATCCTGTGGGAAATGATGAGACTATCTGACTAACATGGACATGATGATGGCAGGTTCACACTGAAGGTGACATCACTGCCCCAACAGCCCTAGATTTCTTACCTCTGAATTTTTTATGACAGAGAAATAAACTTTAAGACACTACACACTTGAATCTTTATTAGAACATCTTAGTTTCTATTATAAGTAATATGTAACCATAAATTTCTGATTTTACAATGCCTATATTTCTTAATGATCATTAAAAAAAGTAAGAGACAGCGAATTTAGAGAAAGAGTGGTATGGCCAGATGTGTTTTTGGTTATTGTACCAAACTCCTTGATTGGCAGACAGAATGGTTTAGTTTAATTAGAAAGTGACACAGGAAAGGAGCTGATCCCAAGGGTATAAGATATTTCCTTCTTAAAGAGCACTAGGTGTGAATATATTTTAGAATGGAATTAACTTCTGTTTCAAATAAAAGTAAATTACCTGTCAAAAATACAGTTCTCATTCTGTCTTCTTCAATCAATAAAGGCAAGCATTGTATTTAACCTTGATCCAAATAGGTAAGCATGAATTTTTGTCTAATAACAAATTTAACTTTACTAACAATCATGTTTTTGGTGATCATCAAAGAACTGAACAAATTTTATTTACAGAAAATTTTAAAACGGATCCTTTGTCAATATTGTTACTCTGGTTTAACTTCAAAACACTGATTCAGATTGCCTTTTAATTTTTCTGACTTATTATTATAACATAAAAGAAAATATAAAGTACTTTGTGACATAATAGACCAATATATCAAAGATTACTGACTTCTGTATTATCATCAAGATAATCATCACTGTCACCATCTTTGGTGCTAACATGCATAACTACTATGTGTTAAGTAGTTTGCAGTACTAAATCTGAAGAATATATCTCCTGAAAATTTAATTATGTATAACTAAGGAACAAGATAGTTAGTGGACCTTTTTGAAATGGGTTTGCATACAGCTAATACCAAAGGTAATTTTTGCTTGTTAAGAGTTAGGTTTCAAAAAAAATAATAATTAAAATAAAAAAAATAAAATAAATTTAAAAAAGAGTTAGGTTCCATGATAAATGATTTTAAAGATAGTAAAGAGATGTCAGCATGCTTTCATTTTTATCTTTAGCAACTTCTAAGGGAAAAAGCCTTCTGAATTGCATCCACCAAATTCCGATTTTTTATTTCTTAACTTCAATTTGATTTTACATACCTGTTTTGAATACAAGCATGTTATACATTCAGATGATAGATCCCATTGAAAACCCAATCTTCACATCAAAAAATTATTTCAGCGGAAGACCAGAGAAAACAAACAAAATATTTGAACAAAAGCAGAATTGACATTTACCTGCATGATATAGTATTTTCTGAGTTGTATAAGTAGAGCATCTAAAGGTTTCCAGAAGTCAGAAAAACTAGGGCTATGCTGCAAGATTTGAGGATGCTTTTGTTGGTGAGGTTGTGTTCAGAATATAATCACATGATTCAGTTAATATTTTAATATTTATTTTAATCATTATTAAATATTAATTGTTAAATCCTTTTTTACTCTATAAATGGTTTTACACTGAGAATTCCATCAGATATTCATAAAATTATTGTTCCATTTTACAAATAAAAAGTGGAGGTCAAGCAGAAAAGCTTCAGTAAATATAGAACATTATATATATAATATATATATTTCAATATTTTATTTGTTTGAGAAAGAGAGAATGCACAATTGGAGTGAAGGGTAGGAAGAGTGGGAAAAGAAAATCTTCAGCATACTCCACTCTGAGCCTGATGCCGGGCTCAATCCCATGACCCTAAGGTCATGACCTGAATCAAAGTCAAGAATCAGATGCCACCCAAGCACCTCTAGAACATTATATTCTTGATTGCAAGTTTTGATGCTGCTTCTCCTTGTTAATTGTTTGTTAGTTTCTTAGTTTCAATTTGCTTTTCAAATGTACTAGTCCATTGGAACAGTAAGAAAAAAATGTAAAGGAAACCAAATAATGAGAGAAGAGCTTACATGAAGAGCAGATCCAATAAAGAGAATAAATAGAATGGCAGTTTCTGAGAGCAATGGTTTATTCATCAAATGTGGGTGCATGAGGCATGCTAGTCTAGAAAGATGCAGTGATTAATTCAACAAATAATTTGAGTAATTGTGCATATATTGGACACTATGTCAAATTAAATAGGTGAATAAAGCATAGTAAATGTGTGTAGGATGGTACAGCGAAAAACAGCCTTGGTTGTGTAGTCTTGTATAACACCTATCAGCTGCTAATTTCTGACCATCTTACACTCACTTATAGCATTTTTACATTCTCTGTAACCAAGTTTCCATTGAAAGAATTGTTTAATAGTGGGGTAAAATTTAAATACCTTTATTACTTTATTTTTTATTTTATTTTTTTTTTAATTTACTCATGATAGTCACAGAGAGAGAGAGAGAGAGAGAGAGAGAGAGGCAGAGACACAGGCAGAGGGAGAAGCAGGCTCCATGCAAGGAGCCCGACGTGGGACTCAATCCGGGTCTCCAGGATCACGTCCTGGGCTGAAAGCAGCGCTAAACTGCTGAGCCACCCGGGTTGCCCTGAGTCTATGTTTTTAGCTTAAATTTGACCATTGTCCATATAAAACACACTTAGAATATAGTTATAGACATATCTTCTCTTTGCAATTAGTTTCTATTGGCTTCCAAAATAGCTAACTCATAATATGCAAGTTATGTAGACATATTGAAAAAAATGAAGCAATTTGCTACTTCCACAAGAGTGAATGAAAAGAGTATAATTCAAACACATACACAAAACTACAGAAGGCATGCTTGATCTATAAGAGGGAGAGAAGCAGGGGACGTCTGAATTTTATAGGAACTCATGTTTACACTAAGGTATAAGCATCTAAGACTGTTCCAAAGAACTACCAATTTGGCTCATTTGTAATTTATTCAAGAAGTGAGTAAATCACATTTTGAAAAATATATATATATAATATGAATTGTGTAGAAAGATGTAGAAAATATCAAAAGAAGTTTATAATTGACTGATAGCAATGAGAAAAGTACATTCACCCCGATACACTCATGTGCATAAACATAGACACATATGTGTGGAAGGAAAAGAGAGAAAGGATTAATGGGATCATCAGAATGATAACAGTTATTAAGGATCTGGGTAATTTAGGAAGGTCTCAAAGATGAGTTTTGGTTGATATTTCTTTTATAAGGTAAATTTGTGAGGGGTGTACCTTGTAATTGGGATTGCTTTCTTGAGCATAAATGTTAGATGAGCCTGCCTTCTACTATTGGGTATTTCAGGACACATACACCATTTTAAACTTCATTTTCTTCCCTCTGCAAAACCTTAAAAAAATGACTGCTGATTTCAGGGATCTTACACTGAAATACACAGTTTAAAGATAAAATAACACCCCATAATTTTAGTGTTCGGCTCATCGATTTTCTTTTATAGTAAAACAGTTAAGCATGCAGAATGCCAAAGCTCAAGAGACTTAGAAATACCCAAAAAACCCCACTACTTTAAAAATGAACTGTATTCAGCCCGAAAGCCAATTTAGGTGGCTTACAAAATATTTACTTGTGCAATGAGATTCATTTTGAATTGATAATAGTGGAAAACAGAGTTGAGGGGTGGGGAGAAAACATAGGAGGTGAAAGAATGGAATCTTTGCCACAAGTGAACATAAATTCAGATTTTGTACTTTTGAGTATTCCTATGGATAGCAAAATGATAATCACATATCTTCATGGCAAAGCAATATGATAATTCATATCAGAAAAAAACATTGATATTTTTTCTTACAAATATATTTAATAATAATGAAAGATACACTTCAACACACTTTACAGTGCTGGTAATTACAGATTTGTTTTAACAGAGGATGGGAAAAATTGGTAGGCATGCCATCCTGTTTGTGCGTAAGAAGACAAGAACCAAAGAAATCAGAGTAACTTGGACTTCTGATTCAATCATTCCCACAGATGACGTTGAAGAGATGAGAGCAGAAGACAATGGTTCCACAATAACACAATTTGTACTCTTGGGATTTTCTGACCTTCCAAACCTCCAAGGGTTTCTATTTGGGGTGTTCTCCATCGTTTATGTTATTATCTTAATTGGAAATAGCCTCATAATAATAATAACCAATCTTGATGCTGCACTCCAGAAACCCATGTATTTTTTCCTGGCAAATTTTTCCTCCTTGGAAATCTGTTATGTGTCTGTCACCCTCCCCAGGATTCTGGTGAACCTTTGGACTCAGGACAGAAGCATTTCTTGGTTGGGCTGTGCCACTCAAATGTGCTTCTTCCTCATGCTGGGAGCCACTGAATGTTTCCTCTTGGCAGTGATGGCCTATGACCGCTACGTGGCCATTTGTAACCCTCTGCACTACCCTCTCATCATGAACCACAAGATGTGCGTCCAACTGGCTGTTGGTGCCTGGCTTAGTGGAATTCCAGTCCAGATAGGACAAACATGTCAGGTGTTCTCGCTGCCTTTCTGTGGTTCTAATCAAATTAACCACTTCTTCTGTGACATCCCCCCATTGATCAACCTGGCTTGTGGGGACACTTCACTTAATGAGATGTGTGTCTTTGTAGTTGCTATATTATTTGCAATGATTCCCTTTCTATTTATACTTGGCTCTTATGTGAAAATCATTTCCGCCATCCTAAAGTTGTCCTCAGCCAGGGGCCGGTCTAAAGCTTTCTCCACCTGTTCTTCCCATATCATTGTTGTGCTTTTATTCTTTGGATCAGCTACCATCACCTACTTAAGGCCCAAATCCATTCATTCAGCTGGAACTGACAAAATGTTGTCTCTTCTCTATACCATTGTGACTCCGATGTTCAATCCTATGATATACAGCCTTAGGAACAAGGATGTGATTGCAGCACTCAGAAGACTGTTACTTAAAAAAATTGTGTGATGAGTTTAATTGTAAAACTTTAGCTGCTTGCCACACATTGATCAGAGGAACATTTCTAATTTCTACATTCCCTTGTAAGAAGTTAGCTATTTCCAGCTTATGATGTACTTCTACTTACTTCTAAATACCAACCTATAATTTATTGTGCTTGGTTATGTATCGTGCAATTTAATCTGTCTTCAGTGGCCCAAGCCTAAAGAATAATCCTGCCTCATGAATAAAATACTAATATCCACCACACATTTCATATGAAATTTGAATAGAAATGAAATTTATATAAACTAGGGATGCTTGTGGCTCAGTGGTTGAGTATCTGTCTTTGGCTTGGAACATGGTTCCAGGATCCTGGCATTAAGTCCCACATCAGACATCCCACGGGGAGCCCACTTCTTCTTCTGCCTATGTCTCTGCCTCTCTTTCAGTGTTTCTCATGAATAAATAAATAAAATCTTTAAAAACATCATGTAAAACAGAACTCAAACTATTAAAATTTTTGGCTTGACTATACTAAAAAAATATATAAATTATTTACCTAAATGCTTTCCTAAATCTTCACACTTGTATTTTTTAACATTCTTTGATTCCTTGATTCTATAGCCAGAGATTGGAAATAGCAGCTAAACAATAAATGTTTTGCTGAATGAATTTAATGAATTTACCGAATAAATTAATGGATAAATGAGTATTGTCGTGACACATCACAGACTCCTGGCAAAATCAAGAGATTTCAGAGCATCAGTAAACATTGAAAGTGCAACCTACTATGCAGCCATGTGGAATTATTCTAATCATCACACCAAAAGAAAATCTAACATTCACTTAGCTCTTTTTCTAATAACATCCTCCTGTATTTAACTTAACAATTTTGGCCCCAAGGTAATTTGCTTTGAATTACTTCACTTCTTCTTTCATGGCATTCCAAACAGCTACTCCTATGCCAATTCATATTTTGAAAATAAAATATCCATGAGTTGGAAAGTGAAGGAATGTGTTAGAAGTTATTTGCAGAACTACTCAAAGTCCACATAGCTGTAACAGGGTGCCTAAACTTTCATGCCTTTAACCCTTTCTAAAGAGTCTGAAATTATTAAACCTCTGAACTGGTTTTATCAGGGAAAATGAACACCTGTCAACAGAACCACTAATGCCTATCCTCCCAGTTCCAGGTTCCCACATTAGTCACTGGCATGAAGACATGATTAGTTTACATCTGTCCCTGAGAACATCTATTAGCAGTTCTTTGACAATTATGACATTCTGCAGTTTTAGCTATAATTGTACATATGCATTAGTTCCCGTTCTTTAGATGGTTATATTTTACTTCATCAAGCCATCTACATCCTCTACCACCTAACATAATGTACCTCATTTATTTATTTCTGTATTTTATCCTTGGAAATATACATGTTTATACCCTTCTCATTCAATGTTTTACATAAGAAATTTATGTATGCCTATGATAAAGACCATGATGGTGATGATGATGATGATGATGAAGATGATGATTATGATAAAGATAGTAGTGGTGGTGTTTGCTGTTTCTGAAATTTAGTAAAGCAGGAATCATGATGTCATGGATACAGTGCTATCCCAGGAGTTCAGATAACTCAATTTAAATCTCTTTATCAACATCTTAAGCAGTTCATTAAGCACTTTCTTTCAGTACATTCTGTTAAGAACAGAAATCCAACTAAGTAAATCTTAAAGATCTTATTGGATTTTCTTCAGCGCTTCATGAATCAGGTAGCATCCAATCCAACAGGTAGAAAGGAACTCTGAAGAGCTACACAAGGCAAGGGGTTTTATAGGCAGAAAGGAGCAGGAACAAGGAAGTTATCCAAGGCAAAAATATTGGTTATTGCAAAGTTACTTTCCTGACAGGGCATGACAGGGAGGAATCAGGTATATTACATACCTAATGTTAACCAGGCAATTCTGGATTGCATGGTTTTAGATTCCATTCTTGGGAGACCCAAAACTGGAGCTAAGTTTTGGTTTGGTGATGTGAGACTTAGAATAAGTGATTCTACTTTGAGCCTGTGGTATTGTCTGTAACAATTCACAATTAATAAAATGGTGAAAACATACTATTTTCGGGGATCCCTGGGTGGCTCAGAGATTTAGCACCTGCCTTTGACCCAGGGCATGATCCTGGAGTCCTGGGATGGAGTTCCACAACAGGCTTCCTGCACGGAGCCTGCCTCTCTCTCTGCCTGTGTCTCTGCTTCTCTTTCTCTGTGCCTCTCATGCATAAATAAATAAATCTTAAAAAAAAAAACTATTTTCTGTGAACTTCTAGGATTATTATAAAGGTCAATCACTATTCACCTAGCATAGAGAAGCATTTGGGAAGGTTTAAAGCACCAAAAATGGAAGTGTTGGCTGTATTTCAGGATAATTCTTAGTGAAATTACTAGCTGTGTTGTCTTTATACTCAAAAAATCAATATGATATAATCAATATAGTGCTATTTTTGAGAAAAATGGACATTCCTTCATATGAACCTAAAGAAGAAAATCTATTTAAATACATTTAAGGAATGCATTCCTTTTACTTAAAAGGAATAATATTCCTTTACTTCATTTATGGTTAGTCTTTCAAAAATGTGCTACTTAACTCTTTGCTATTCTAAACAACGATTATGAAACAGAGCTAAATATTTCTTAGTATTCAAATAAAACATTGATGCGTCTTTATATCACTACGAATTCAGTGCCAATTAACATCTATAGGATTATGGTTTCCTTTATATTTTTAAAAAAAATTCCTTGAGACTTTTGTGATTTCTCTTTTTGTATCCCTATCCCTTGTCTTCCCAGTCTGTCAATTCACAATGAGGCAGAAATTACTTCTTGGATTCACTTGATTATATTTGCTATCCATTATTAGCTACTGTGATTGAGGCTGATTAAAAAGAAACTGTGAGTAATGTTTGGTTGACTCAGTCAGTTAAAGATAGTGAAAAGGAATAGAAGGGAAGGGAGAAGAAAAGGGTAGAAAATATCAGAAAGGGAGACAGAACATGAAGACTCCTAACTCTGGGAAATGAACTAGGGGTGGTGGAAGGGGAGGAGGGCGGGGGGTGGGGGTGAATGGGTGATGGGCACTGAGGAGGGCACTTGACAGGATGAGCACTGGGTGTTATTCTGTATGTTGGCAAATTGAACACCAATAAAAAATAAATTTATTATTAAAAAAAAAAAAAAGATCGGCTTTTGGCTCAGGTCAAGGTCTTAAGGGTCCTAGAATCCAGCCCTGCATAAGGCTCCTTGGTCAGCTGGGAGTCTGCTTCTCCCTCTCTCTCTCTCTCCTTCCCCCCTACTTGCACTCTCTCTCTCTGTTATTCTCAATATAATATAATATAATATAATATAATATAATAATAAAAAAGAAATCATGACATAGTTCATGAAAATGGGCATCAGAATTAACATCTGAACCAACTAACTAATGGGCAACATGAACTAACTAACATACACTTTAACTAGGCCATGATTGCTAGTGAGGGCTGCACACATTTTTTGAAGGAGAGACCAAGAAATTATTCTCATGTAACTTTCCTTTTCTTTTTTTTTTTTTCTGATTTTTATATCGCACCAGTCTCCTAGATAGCATCATTTACTTACTTCTGACCACCCAATTTATGCTGAATGCAATACATGGCTTGCACCAATTGCTGAGGATTTAGATTCTCCATTATTTCAAAATAGGTGAGTCAAGGAACATGGGTGGCTCAGTGGTTGAGCTTCTGCCTTTGGCTCAGGGCATGATCTCGGGGTCCTGGGATGGAGTCCTGTATCAGGCTCTCCGCAGGGAGACAGCTTCTCCCTCTTACTTTACCTCTCCCTCTCTCTGTGTGTCTCTCATGAATAAATAAATAAAATCTTCAAACTCTTTAAAAAATAGCCTAGGCAATAAATACCTCATTGACAATATATATGCAATGAGAAAGGAAACGTACACATTCTTGTCTAAATTCATTTTGGATGAAGCTTGTTATATGTAAAAGATTCCCTCTTCCCAAGGCTATTTATACATTCTTTCCTCAACAAAATAACAACTTGGATATAATGTTCCTCTGAAGAAAACACTTAAAAAATTAAGAAACACAACTACCTATAAGAATGTAGTGATTATATTTTATAAAAACTACTTTTGAAAAGGTTATTTTATCAAAGAATTATATATGACATATGAAAAGCATGTGTCTTTAGACCATACATAAAAGATTTGAACATAGTGACTTTAAGTCACAACATGGTGTGTGGCCTATTTTCTCTGGTGACCTCTAGAAGCTAAGAATGACATTTGGCTGATAGCCAGCAAAGGGACAGGGTGTTCTGTTCTGCAACCTCAGAGAACTGAACTCTGACAATAACCTAAATGAGCAAGGAAATGGAATCTGCACTAGAGCTTGTAGAAGGAAGTGCAGCACTGCCCACACTTTGATTTTTGTTCACTGAGATCCATGTAGGATCTATGACCTACAGTGCCATAAAAGTTCTAGGAATCATCCACTAATATTTTAAAACAAAGAGTTGTATGTTTCTCTAGGTACAGCTCTTATAATATCATATGCCAGATATTTGATAATTTGCAAGTAGTTTCTTCACAAATTTTTTATATTTAAAAAAATATTTCACTTTCTCATCAGCTTTGCTGCCATTCCTGTATCATTTTGGCATTGAAAAACATTGTTAAGGAGTACCTGGGTCGCTCAGTTGGTTAAGTGTCTGCTTTCTGCTCAGGTCATGATTCTGGGGTCCTAGAATGGATCTCTCACCTTTGTTTGGTTCTCTGCTCAGGGGGCAGCCAGCTTCTTCCTCTGCCTCTCCCCCCTGCAAGTACATGCACTTTCTTTCAAATAAGTTAATAAATCTTTTTTTAAAGTATTATTATTAAATCTGTGACTTTGCAGATATACTTTATCACTTGGTTTACAAAGAATGTGACTTCTTTACCATTATTTGAAACAGTATCCTGAAGTAGGGAAAACTAGGTGAAGAGCTTATGATTAACAGTACTGATTCATGGTTATGGTTCAATCTAACTTTCCTTTGAACATCCATACGACCATAACGATAAGTTCCTGTAACTAATATTTCATCCTTAAGATAAAGTCTGCTAAGTAGCTACAAATGGTCTCACAAGGAATTATGATTCATCTTCTTGTCTTGACAGGCTTCTGTTTCTTGTCTTTAAAATAACGGACTATTTTAGCAGTAGTGTGCAAATATTTTAGTGCTATTTGTCACATAAACACCACACATATTCTGTTCTATCATCCACCTTTGTCTGTGAGTCTCCCCTTCTACAGGGTCTATTGATTGAGTACATAAGAATGTCCATAATAAAAAGAAGTCACATCTGGGGAGCAAAACAGACCTTCTTTCAGTATCTGAGATTATTTTTATATATGCAGGCTGATCTTGGAAGAGGGTTTTTTTTTTAATTTTTTTTAATTTTTTATTTATTTATGATAGTCACAGAGAGAGAGAGAGAGAGAGGCAGAGACACAGGCGGAGGGAGAAGCAGGCTCCATGCACCGGGAGCCTGATGTGGGATTCGATACCGGGTCTCCAGGATCACGCCCTGGGCCAAAGGCAGGCGCCAAACCGCTGCGCCACCCAGGGATCCCAGGAAGAGGGTTTTTTAAGGGAGTTGCCAAGAGATGTTGTTTGTCATGGTGAATGTTCTCATTTATTTGGGGAATATAAATAATAGTGAAAGGGAATATAAGGGAAGGGAGAAGAAAATGTGTGGGAAATATCAGAAAGGGAGACAGAACATAAAGACTCCTAACTCTGGGAAACGAACTAGGGGTGGTGGAAGGGGAGGAGGGCGGGAGGTGGGGGTGAATGGGTGATGGGCACTGAAGGGGCACTTGACGGGATGAGCACTGGGTGTTATTCTGTATGTTGGTAAATTGAACACCAATAAAAAAAAATAAATTTATTAAAAAAATAAAAAATAAAATAAAAAAGATGTTGTTTGTTTAATACTGATAAAATATATTCTTTAGATGGGTTCGGGGAAATGGCATATGTAAAAAAAAGCCATATGTAAAGTCTTAGTGAAGACTTTGTTAATTGGTAGCATTTTAAAGTTTATTTTTAATTTACATACAGTAAATGTTAAATTTACATACAAAACAATATTCTTTTCAGTGTAAGTTCCACAAGAATTAACATATTTGTGAAGTTGTATAATCATAAACACCATGAAGGGACAATTCCAGCCCTCTCCAAAATTCTAAGCTGTTGTTCTCAATGTGGAGGCTGAGATTATTGGGATTTCTTTTTTTCTTTTCAAATGTAAGATTTATGTAATTCTTTTGCTGTAACAGATAAATTTTTATTTTTATTTTTCTTGCTTCTTTAAAAGAATATTATGGTAGAATGTATATGACAGTTTTCTGGCATTGTCAGGGAATGGGACTGCAGGCATAAGAAAGAGCAGATGTCTCCATCCCCTACTAATATTTTAAATTAAGAAAACTAGATCATAATATGTAAGAAATAATACAAAGGGCTCCATTTTATAATCTTCCCAGTTTCTCCCAATAGCAACATTTTGCAGAATTGTAAGTTAATGTCATAACCAGGATACTGCCATGAATCCAACCACTGGTCTTATTCCAAGTTCCCTGGTTTCACGTGTACTCAATTGACTCTGTTTGCACACACACACGCACGCAAACACATGTTTTTGAAGTTTCTCTCTTATATTTTTTCCTTCTTTCTGAAGAACCGCCTTAGTATATCTTCTAGAGCAGATCACTGGTGATAGATTCTAACACTATTCCCTCAACTAAGAACAGTGAGGATGTTTACAGCATGGAAATCATCAAATGCTACAAAAAAAGGGTTTCCCTTTACTTTTCTTTTTCCTTTCTATATATGTCTTTATGTCTATCTATCATCTATCAACCTATCTATCATCTATCATCTATCATCATCTCTGTATCATTATTTATCATATTGATTCTGCTGTGATGCAGACCCCTGACTACTATACCTCCAAAACTCTACTTTTCCAAATACCATCACATTGGTGAGGGCTTCAGCATATACACTTTTAGGGGGACATAATGTTTGTCCTAGTACCCACACAGTTAAAATATTTCAAATAGCCCAGTGTAATATAAAACAAGGTCGCCAAGGATTTAAGCCCATTATACAAGACATTTTTTTGAGAACTGGTGATAATCCACACCCCTTGTCCATCTTGAAACACAATTTGACCTGTGCTTTTATTTGGAAATATGGATGTCATGATATTACCACAACTTTAGTCCCATGGTCCCACTCATTAAAGCCACCACAGGAAACATTATTGAAATTATTGACTCAGTCAATCAACAACTGTTAAATATTTTGTAGCCATAGATTTGGCTAATATGTTCTGTTCAGTGCTTATTTCAATAGTCTCTCAGAGCAGTTTGCCTTCAACTCTAAAGGGATATAATTCACTTTGTCTTTGCCATGCCTGGGGTATCTCAACAGCCCTGCCATCCTTTTTATTTTTTAAAGATTGCATTTATTTATTCAAGAGAGAGGGAGAGAGAGAAAGAGAAAGAGAAAGAGAAAGAGAAAGAGAAAGAGAAAGAGAAAGAGAAAGAGAGGCAGAGATATAGGCAGAGAAAAGCAGGCTCCATGAAGGGAACCTAATGTGGGACTCAATCCTGGAACTCCAGGATCACACCATGGGCCAAAGGCAGGCACTCAACCACTGAGCCACCCAGGTGTCCCAACAGCCCTGCCATCCTACACATTTTTTCAGGCAGGATTTTAGTTGCATTCATCTCTCTCTGCAAGCATAGCTATGATACTGTATTTAAAATGTCTTCTTCTAGGAGATTCATTTGACAGACTCATTTCTACCATACAAACATTTATAAGGGAGCCCATAAAAAGAGGGTGGACCATTATCTTCCAAAATGTAAAATATCTCACCTCTGAAGATTATTTAGTAAACCAGTGCTTGAATTATCCCTACCACTATAAAGAAATACCTATTGATCATCTTAGCACCCACAATATTAAAAGAAAGGTAATATCTTATAGATTTTTGGGGACTCTAGAAGCAATATATCTTTGATTTTGCTTAAGCCAACTTATACTTTGACTCATTTGTCCCATTGTTAATGGGACTTCTTAAAAAGAGTTTCTTGAATCAGCCCAATTTATAATATAACTGGCTGTCCTGTTAGTGCCTCCCAGAGAGTCCTTCATTCTAGAAGCTTTGGCAACCTCATTAGTCTTAGAATCTTAGAATCTCTGGTTCTCTAAAGGTCTCTAAAGGCCATTATTTTCCATGAACTTCTAGTACAAGAAACTACCCTCCTCAGTTCCAGACTACCCATCATTGAGATAATAACTGCAGTGTATACTGCAGTCTCCTGAAAATAGGGGCTCCCACAAGTCCTAATACCATGACACCCTATTAGCTGCCTACTGGGCCTTGTGTCATGGAAGCAGGACCCCCAAGATTAAGGCAGTTACTGAGGCCTCCCTGCTACAACATAAAGCTTAACTTGAGCCCACTGGTATATCCCACTTGCAGGAGTATGTGGCCTCTCCTGTCTTCAGTTCCTTGCTAGAGACCATGGTGTTCAGTGAGTTCCTTCTCTCCTGGACCCTTTGGATAATCCTGGAACAGTTAGAGTCAAGTGTGTACAGGAAAGGGAGTGTTTACACTTTAAAGACAACATCCCTACCATTGTACATGATAGAACTCTTCAGAGCAGTTGCTTTTATCCCTTTTAAGGACATTTTTAATCACAAATGATATCCAGGATAGGCACAATTTCTCAGACTTTAAGCAGTCATCTTAGTACTCTGGCCAATAATTAGCTCCATCTTTGCCTTTTTATAGACTCTTGGACCATTGCCAATAGTTTGACCATCTAGTCAGCATAATGGCAGCAAAAATAATTCCTTATCTAAAGTTGTCACAGCCTCTGGCAAATAACTGACAAGGAAATGAGGCCTTATTCTTACAATGGCAAAGAAGTTAACTTTGTTGACAACTTGAATCCTTCCCCAACCAAGCATTCAGATGATATCCCAGCTCCAGCCAAGGCTTCGATCACAGCTTTGTGGAGGACCCAACTAAACCCTGCTCACATTTCACCCACAGAGATTATGAGATGATAAATAACTACCGACTTAACCTTCTAATATTTTGGTAGTTTGTTATACAGCAATAGATAATTAATTAGATGTTCCTTATAAGCTTGGGAAAGACCTCTTTTTCTTTTTTTCAATATTTTATTTATTTATTCATGAGAGACACAGAGAGAGAGGCAGAGACACAGGTAAGGGGAGAAGCGGGCTCCATGCAGGGAGCCCGATGTGGGACTTGATCCCAGGTCTCCAGGATCCAGCATTGGGCTAAAGGCAGACGCTCAACCACAGAGCCACCCAGGCATCCCAGGCCTCTTTTTCTAATCCATCAGGATACTTTACTTGGTATATGTATTGAATGGGTCACATTGTTGTGGGTTTTTTCCTGCATTTATTGAGATAATTTGATAAAGGAGTTTTTCTCCTTTATTTTGTTCATATGGTTAAATAAATTGATTTTAAAATGTTCATCCACACTGGATTTCTGAAATAAGTCCTTCTTTGACATGTTACATTATCTACTTTTAGTAACATTGGATTTGATTTACTAATAGTTTATTAAGGGCATTTTTGCATCTATTACCATAAGTCAGACTATAATGTTCTCATTGTTCTCCGGTTCTTCTCAGTTTCGATTTTAAGATTATCTGGGTTTCATACAAAAAGAATAACAGTATGTTATATTTGACTATTTTCTTAACAATATTGCATACTTTGAAACTGTTTCTTGCTAAAATATTTAGAGTTCACCAGACAAGCCCTTTGGGCTGCTACAGTTTTTTTGAGAAAATTTTTGTAAGTGTCATGTATTTTCTGATTATAGAATAATAGATTGACTTTTTAAACTTCATCTTTCTAATGTTGTCATTCTAATGTCTTTTGAAATCCTTTATTTCTGAGGAGAAATCAATACTCATTTTTATATCTGTTTCATTTGATGGTTGTTTGGGCTGCTTTGTCTATTTATAGCTATTTTTGTTATTGTTTTGCTTTATTTCATTTTATTTAGCTATCCTAAACCTAGATGTAATTCACTTTGCATTCATTATAAGTTCACTGAGAGTTCAGATCTGAGTGTTGGTGTAATTTCTCTGTGTTCTTATAGAATTATTATTATTATTATTATCATCATTATTTTTAAGGATCACATCTTCTTGCCTCTATATATGTCCCATGATTTTTTTAGTTTATTTTACACTGGATATTTTGCATAAAAAAACAGTAGAGACTTAAGTAGATAATATTTTCCTTCAAAATTATGCATGAATCCTCTCTGTAGCTGCTAGGACAAGGGGCTGAGTCCCTCAAATTGTCAGTTGAGCTTGGTCTGGAATTTGCTGCAGTTTAACTAGATTCATATCCCCATTGGCTCTAAATATCTCTATTATTTATACATAGATGATGAGGATTTTCTTTCTTTCATGCTCAGTTTGGAAAAGACATAATTTATTGTTCATCTTTTGATGCTTTGTGTAGATTTAAAATAGCTTTATTTATGATTTGTTTTCAGTAAAAGAGCTGGTCTGAATACCGTAGGCTGTCACAGTAACAAAAGAAGAGTCTCCTTGAAAGATATTTGTTCATTCAGAAAAACTAGTTTTTTCCCATTGCTTTGACAGTTTCTGTGGGATGGATAATGGATAAATTACCATTAATTTGGTAATTTGATACTTGTTTTAGACCATGGGTTCAATTTTCAAAATATTTTTAAAATTAAATTGTTTATTTCTTTATTTTAGAAAAAGACAGCACAAGCAGGATGAGGGGCAGAGAGAGAGGGGCAGCAGAGTCCTCTGGTGGGATAGCCCAATGCAAGGCTTGATCCCTGGACCATGAGATCACCACCTAATATTAAAGACAGACTTTGACTGAGAGTCACGCAGATAATCCCAAACATGAGTTCGATATTGAATAAACTCTCTTTTATGCAATATCCATAAAATTAATTCAACTTATTGAGGTTTTGATACAAGGGGTAGGAAAGAATAGAATCAGGGTTTGCTGTTTAATGATGCTTTATTGGGGCTGAAAGTCAGAATATCATGTGCAGAGAGAAGAGATATATCTTACCCAATTAACAGAAGTGTCTTTTAAAATAAAATAACAAAATCTGAAAAACACTCCATTCAAGATGAGAAATCCAATTCTGTCCAGCCTAATGAAATAATAATCACACCAAACGTTATCTAAGAACACTGGAAGATTAGGTTTGGCTTCAGGACTTACTCCTTAGGTGGTGACATAGTTGTCTCTAGTGCCATCCAGTGTGTAGAAGATGTAACAACTCCGTAGATTCTGGGGCAAAAGTGCTGAGTTCATTCCTTCTCAAGCATTCCCAGGGTGAAAGAGCCCTTGCTGGGAAAATCTGATTTCTTAAGAGCAGGTTCAAGGTGTGCATTCTAGATATCTGGGTGACAGAGCATATACTTCTCTGATGACGTTCTGTACCACATTGGTTTCAGGTTCCAAGCAAAGATCCCTCTGGTTCATCAACGTTCGTTCATTGCCCTGTTTTCTAATATTCAATGCACCATTCATTAAGTTAAATTAATTCAGTAAGTTGCTCATTATAGATAGATTTTTCAATGAATTTAATTCTTTTCTGTAGATTCCACTTCATCGGGGAATTTCTCTGCTTTTTTTCTAATTAAAAAAAAATGTTTAAACATACTTTTATAATTATTTTAAAGTCCTTACTTGCCAACTCCAGTATAGGGTTAAATCTTCTTTTGTTGTTAGCCTTTTTTTCTCCTTGTCTGTTGCTCATAAACTTTGCTTGCCCTGGGTAGTGATTCATTTGCTTATTACATGCCTTATATGATAACAAAGAAAAATGTTCCAGATGATTTCACCTACCAAAGAGGTTTCAATCATTCCTCCACTGAAGTTAAGGCTAATAATCTCAATTCAATCAGAAACTGATCTGAGTTGAATCTTCCTTACAGTTTTGGCAAGATTCAGCGTACCTCCAGGTCACCCCTATTTCTAGGGCATGGCAATCCAGGATTTACACTTAAGAACTTGGGTGCTCTCTGTCTCTTCAGCAAGAAGAGAATGAAAGAATCTCCTGTATTTCAGAGGTTTCTGGTTTACATCTTTAAGCTCCCAACCAGACCAAATTTAGAATCTGGCAAATGCCATGCAGGGAACAGCACTATGCATTTGAGGCCATACAAATTTCCAGTTTTGTATTATTCCTGTGTGTGCTATTACCAACAGTTCAGCAAGTTTTTTTTTTTGTTTGTTTTTTGTTTTTGCTTTTGCTGGTTTCTTATTTTGTTTGTTTGTTTGTTTAATCTGGCTGAAGCCTATTCCAGGGCCCAAACCCGTATTCTTAGGTTAGATTCACAGGGAAATATGGTTTCTGATTGTCAGGTCAAATCCCTCCAGGGTTTTACACATTTTTATTCCCAGAATCCAAATTAATGGCACTCTTTGTATCCTATGCACAAGAAACTGGGAGAAAGTCAACTTTGTTTTTTCCAAAAGTTTTGGTGCTTTTTTGTGCTTTTTTGTCTACTACATGCTAAAGCTTTGAATTTAGAAAATGTCTTGAAGAGAAAATCTACCATTTGTCGCAGGTTCCTTACATCCTCCATTTTGCTATACCAGCCCAATGTAACTGCCAAAAGTTCTAGACAAGTCCATATTCTCAGGGTCTTGCTCATACTCATACCTGATAAATTCCTACAGGGTCATCGGTAAGTTTTCAGCTCACCTCTACACAGGTATAAACTTTCTTGAGGTTCTCTAGTCCATAATGATGAGTCTACCTATATGATGCAAAAGGTGATTTCCTCACATATCACCAAAGTAATCAGTTGATAAGACAAAGTGAGTTTACTGCTCACCTTCATAAAGGAGTACATCACTTCACAGAGCTTTCACAGTTTCCATGGGGAAGGGAAATCAAGGAATGAATTTATTAAGACTTGGAAGTTTGGTTTAAGGTAGGTTGTTCAAAGCAGGGATTTGATAGGATTGGCTAGAGGTCAAGAGACAATCGATCAGGTTTGTGGAAACAAAAAGAGGATTTTGTGGCAAGAGAGCCAAAGAATTTGAGGAGTAAACTGTTGATGTTTTCCATTGAAGAGACCATAGGTTATGTAAATTATTGTAAGGGACAATCAAAATATTAACCTGGGCAAACCCTCTTAGAAAAATATAGTCATGATAATAAAAACAGAGGAATAGCTAAGTCCTCTTTTTTTAAGTTTTTTTTTTTTATTATTTATTCATGAGAGACACAGAGAAAGAGGCAGAGATGTAGGCAGAGGAGAAGCAGGCTTCCCTGGGGAACCCACTGTGGGACTCTATCCCAGGAACCAAGGATCACAACCTGAGCCAAAGGCACATGCTCAACCACTGACCCCACTCAGATACCTCTATAGCTAAGTCATCTATATGTAGATATTAAGTTAGTTCCTTGTTTCCAGATTAAATGATATTAGACAGTTTCTGTTCCATATGTTATTTTTAATTTACCTTCCTCTCCCCCCAAAAAATTATCAATGAAAGCAAAAACTAGTATAAATGTTCACATCCTACCTCAAATGGAAAGCTGTTTTTTGAAATTTTTATGAAAAAAATGAAGAATATTTCGTTATGTAAATACTATATCCTTTACTCCTCTCACTAATTCCTACATGGGAGAGATCTGATCTATTGCTTACAAAGTCCTGTGTAATTTTCTGGTATCAAATAGTATAAACTCAGATGCAGCAAAGCAGCATCACCTTCAGTGCCTTCTTTGTAAACTAAGATCTAAAATTAACGGCCAATATCATACTTGCTATATACTAGCAGATCTTATATTAAAAAGTTAAATTTCAACTGTATTTGTCTAACCACTGTGTTTTCCTAAAGCACTTCAAAAATGAGTACAATCAATTTATCATTATAAGATTAACTTCATTCCACGTTGCCTTCTACTCTCATGTATACTATGGCAGGGACATTTCAAATCATCATAAAAAATGTTGTAAAGGGATGCTTGAGTGGCTCAGTGGTTGGGTGCCTACCTTCAGCAAGGGTTGTCATCCTGGGATCTGAGTTCGACTCCCACATTGGGCTCCCGGCGAGGAGCCTGCTTCTACTTTTGCCTACATCTCTGCCTCTCTCCCTCTCAGTCTGTGTCTCTCATGAATAAATAAATAAATATTTTTTTAAATGTTGTGAAATCCCAGGACTTACACCAAGATTCCAAATGTTTACTACAGAAGCAAGGCTGCTTGTGCATTTTACAAAACTTAAAGACTTGGACCTCTGCCTGGGGGTCAAATAGATCACTCAATTGGTGTTAGTTATTACTCTCCTCTTTGAAGAGTAAGAATAGGGAAAGGAGATAGGTATTTTTATCTTTTAATGGATAAAATTCTAAATAATTGCATTTTTAAAATATAAATATGTATAGAAAACAATTGTCAATAATTAGTTTTAGTAAAACTATTAAATTTTTAAAACATTTCTTAATTTTTTCTATACCATCATTATCATCATGGTAGAATTTTTTTATTTTTTATTTTTGTGTTTTTTGTACAGTCGATTGTTTTAATTGTTAAAATCCATAATGGCCATGTTATGCTAAAAGAACTTTAATTTTTGCTTAGATTATTAACTTACAGTTCATCAACCCAATCATTAAACAAAATGATTTCAATATGGCTTGCATATAGATGAGAAGATCACACTACAAATAAAGTAGAAAAATAAATTCAGATCAGCGTTCACCATAATGGAGAACTTTTCAATGGTCAGAACACCCACAGTAAATTGAAGTTGTGAAACTCTTGCCCTTAGAAACAATTAAACTGAAGTTGGCTGGCCATTTTACAATCCTGAATTAGAAGTAGACCTTTACATTGGCTATAGGTTTTAACAGGATTCCCGCTAAGATTCTTAAATATGAGCCATTAATAAACCCATGTTATGCTGTGAAAAAAATTTAGAGTTGCGCTAATTACCCTTAGCCCTTAAATACCGTTGTTGTAGTAAAACTGTCAGATACTGTATATATAAGACTAATTAGCTGAGGAGAGCTTGTTCTTACTAACTGGAATGGTTCTGCCATTTGTGCTTTCTGGCAAAATATACTCATCTGTAAATCCTTCCACCTTCTCAGAAAGCATATTCCAGTATCAGCTTCTACAGTAAACCCCCGCCCTGTGCTCAGCTTTTGAGGACATGAGAACGAATTATCAATTTTCCAGATCTGATAATAAAAATAAGTAACAATTTTTGACCTTCCATGAGGTTTTTGAAAAAACTTAAATGGTGATCGATTTTCAAGTATTTGAACTATTCCAAAGAATCTCCACCAAAAAAAGGGATCCTGCAGGATTCCAGGTGTCATTACAAACAACCACAACATTACTATAATGGAAACTGCCTATTCAAATTTATACTACCAGAATTTCTATTATAATTGCCAATTCTTTTTTTTAGAAAAATAATCGTAATAGCAATAACCTGTTAATTGTTCTCTAGGTGCCTCTTGGAAATGAGCATGTTTGGAATCCTTCATTTATTTGGTCCCCAAAGACATGAGAATGCATGTAAAGGCTTGTGGTTCTGCTGGTGAAATTATTCATGTGGCTAATTGGAAAACAACTCCTTCCTTGGTAAGTGGCTTCTGTGGTTACTATATTGGCTTTCATGGTACAAAAACAGGCTTTTGTGGATTTGAGAGCAAGAACCACTGAATTGTGTCTAAATGGTTCAGAAACCACACTCATCAGTTAGTATTGTACCCATGTAATCTATCTCGGGTCATTCTTTTTTACATAGCTTCTACAGGGGTCTAAAAAACTTCTGTTTTAAATAAGCTTTTTTCCTTACAGATAAGAAAACTAAAGCATGACTGGCTACCTGATAGAATTAATTTGTTTTCTATATTAAGATTGTTTTGTTATAGCTTTGGGAAGAATGTAATGAATTATAGAGTCATTCAAATTTTTCATTAAATTTTAGTTAGTTAACATACAGTGCAATCCTGGTTTCATGAGTAGAATTCATGATTCATCACTTACACACAATACCCCATGCTCATCAAAACAAGTGCCCTCCATTAGACCCATTTCCTATTTAACCCATCCTTCCACAAACTTCCCCCTCCAGTAATCCTCAATTTGTTCTCTGTAGTTGAGTCTCTTACACTTTATTTCCTCTCTCTGTTTCTCTTTCCCCCCTTCCCACATGTTCATCTGTTTTGTTTCTTAAATTCCACATATGTGTGAAATCATATAGTATTTGTTTTTCTCTGAATGACTTATTTCACTTAGCATAATACCCTCTAGCTCTACACATGCCTTTGCAAATGGCAAGATTGCATTCTTTTGGATGGCTAGTACTCCATCATGCACATGTGTATAATATATATATATATATATATATATATATATCTTCTTTATCCATTCATCAGTCATCAGTCAATAGACAACTGAGCGCTCTCCCAAGTTCGGCTATTATTGATAATGCTGCTATACACTTCAGGGTGCATGTACTCCTTCAAATCTGTGTTTTTGTATCCTTTTGGGTAAATAGCTGTTATAGCAACTGTTGAATTGTAGGGGAGTACTATCTCTAACTTTTTGAGGAAGCTCCATACTATTTTCCAGTTTGCATTCCCACCAACAATTGAATTATATTATTTTGATTTAATCATGTTGTTCATTACTTTTTGAAGCAAGAATCTAAAATTCTAAGACTCTATCTTCTACCTTGACCATCATGCCTCTCTCATCTCTCTAAATGGAAAAGGTGACCAATCAGAAATTCTCACGGACACATACCCTGCTTTTCTGTAAACATATAAGTATTTTTTCCACCTTTCAGCACCTGTCTACACCTCAGACTGTCTCACCATGGCCACCCCTTCTTAATATTCCAACAACTTTCATGGTAGCTTAGTCTTAGGATACACACCTGGACTTAAATTGCATCTATCAATGAGTAGTTGAATGACATGGCATATTGCTCTCAAAGTTCATATCTAAAATATGAAATTAATCATAGGAATGCAGCTTTAAGAGACCCAGTGTATCACAAGGTTTTGAGGTCAGGAGCTTCGGTTTCAATCTTGTTTCTTTCACATCTTACCTCTCAAACTCTGTGTGTTAGTTTCCTCATCTGTAATAGAAAGAGCACAGAGAGGGTAACTGCATTGTAATTTTGTTATAGTGTGTGTGTGTGTGTGTGTGTGTGTGTGCCCGTGTGTGTGTGTGTGTGACAAATTATATAAAATGTGCTTAGAATATTGCATTGCATGTAGTAACCATTATATAAATGATAGCCATTACTTATACAGCCTTGCCACCTAGCACTGCTCATAAGCTAAGGACGGAAGAGAGCAATTGAAATTAATATTTGCTGTTTACCTCTCACGTGTCAGTCTCTGTAAAGTGTGACCACACAGAAGCATAGATACCTAGATGGATGGATGGATGGAGAGAGACAATCACATAAATTTTTCTAACCCATGCAGCAACCTTATGAGATACTTGTCATTTTTACAGTACAGATGAAGATACGTATATTAAATTGCACTAGGTCACATGGCTCACATGTGGCCAAGGTAAGATTTTAACCAAATTCTTAATAACTCTAAAGTAAAATCCTATCTTTTTCAAATATCCTGATGACTTTGAAAACAGACAAAAGAATAAATGAACCACTGTCGCACTGTAGTCCATTGTAGTCCAAAATCTCATTCACACTCCAAGGCAATAACATGACAGCTTATTAATCCTTCTAGTTCCCTTAGGTTTCTCTGTGCCTGCCCCAAAGGGTGTTTGAATGGTTAGATGGCAAAAACAAATGAAGTTCACATCACAATCACTGACAGGATATGCTTTACATAAATGAGAGAACAACCAAAAACATTTTGTTCCCTTGCTGGCAATATTAACACAGCTCATTGAATACTTTACTTGTTTGCTTTAAATATTTCCAAGCATATCTTTTAAGATTAGGAGAAAAATTTTTGTATTTCAAGCTCGGGTTTGATTTTTTTCCACTCCTGGAAAAATTCAGAGACCCCAGAAGCAAGCATTGGCAGAATTTTTAGACTCGACAGCCTGAATTATACTAGCATGAAAGTAAATGCCAACTAACTATTTTTGTTTGCACAGAACATATAATCAGTGAGGAGGCCAATACAGTATATTTATTATTTTTGAATTAGAAGACAAATTGTCACTAGTTTTTTTTCCACTTTAATCAGTCAACTAATACTCATCAGGCACTCACTGGAAGCTAAGAATTCTAGTAAATGCCAAAGATGGAGAAATGATTAATCATTTTGGTTTAGTGTCTTGAGAGGATTTGTGGAGTCACCCTAAACTCCTTCCTATCAAAAAATATACTCACAGATGATGTTTCCTGGCATTTGTTTTCACTTCATCATTATCACTTATACTTTATGTTGTGCCCAAGATTACGTATCCAAGAAACCACCAAGGAGTTGACACTGATGCAAACACACAAGGGTTTATTTACAAGCTCCAGCTTGGGTCCAAGTATACCTGACACAGTGAAGCAGGGACTTGGACCCCAAGGTGGGTTTCAGCTTAGTTTTATGGGCTGGTCTAGGGGACCTCCAGAAGGGGTGGAGGAATTTCTCCAGTTCTGTTTACATTCTGATATGGGGCTTTCAAGGGGATTGAGCTCTGTTCTCATTCTAATATGGGGCTTTCTGCCACTGGTTTGGGCTCTGTTCTCATTCTAATATGGGGCTTTCTAGGAGTTAAGCTGTAAGCTGTTGTTTTTTTGGGTTTTTTTTGTTTTTTTGTTTGTTTGTTTGTTTGTTTTGTTTTTTTCCTGTAACTGAAGTAATGTAAATTTCAGCTCTTATTCACAGGGGCCTGGGATGGCTGTACTTGGGCTAACTCTGAACTTAAAGTGGAATGGCCTTAATTTTCTCGGCCTCCATATTTCCCCCTCTCAGAGGAACCTAAGGAAGGACCCAATCATGGGTCCAGGTTGCTCTCAGAGTGAGCCAGGGGGAATGATTAAACCAGGATTCGAACCAACCTTGTTGCTGTTCTTGCTCCTGTTTACATACCAGGGAAGAAGCAACATCCTACGTTTAAGGCAGCACATAACCCACCCCACCCCCACCCCCTGCCTTTGTTGTAAGAAGACTAAGTCTAATCCCCTTCTATTTTGAAGGACAACCTCAGACTAGGGAGTCTTGGAGGTGGGAAATAAGTGAGAACGGCGCAGTCTTAGCTTTAGGGGATTGTCCTTGTCTGGTTGGCCTTTCCATTCTGGAGCAAAGTCCTTGAGAACGGCGTGTGGGTCAGCTGGCTGGACATGGGCATAGTGGACCCAGGGAGTAATCCCATTGACCTTGAGAGCGGTGGGAATGGTCAGGATCACGATGTAGGGTCCCTTCCAGCGAGGTTGAAGTGTCTGGTGTTGTTATCTCCAAATGTACACCCAGTCACCTGGCCGCTATCAATGGGGGTCTGGGGTGGGGGTGGCTCAGTCTCGTGGAGGGTCCTCAGCTTCTGCCACACCTTAGAGACAAATCCCGGACCATTGTCTGATCCAATCTTAGCAGGAAAACCATACCTCGGTTAGATGTCTTCCAGCAGTTTCTTGGTCACGGTCTGCGCTATTTCATGTTTGGTGGGAAATGCCTCTGTCCATCCTGAAAAAGTATCTACGAACACTAGTAAATATCTGTATCCATTTCCAGGTTTTACCTCATGAAGTCCACTTCCCAGTAGTCTCCTGGGTGGTCCCCCCAGAGCCAGGCGCCCTTAGATCCATGGGCGGTGGCATTAATTAACTGGCATGCGTGGCAGCTTGCCACAATCTGCTCCATCTTTGCTCTAGAGTCTTTAATAGTGATCTTTGCATGTCGTATGAGGTCTTCCATCTTCCTTGTCCCCATGTGAGTACTCCGATGCATTTTGGATAGGACTCGCCATCCTAGTTCCTCTGGTAGGATGATGCTGGAGTCTGCGGCCCTCCACCAGCCACGCAAGCACTGGGTCATAGGCAAGCATTTGATCCAGTGTAAGTCAGTGTCAGTATAGGTGGGGGTGTTGGGCAGGGTCGGTGCCCCCGGATCCGGTCTCCGTTTCTATGGTTACAGCTGCCCCCCGTATCTGATTCCTTCTTGGATGAAACTGCTGCCGTCTGTGTGCCAGGTGGCGTCCACATTCCGCAGTGGCTGGTCCTGGAGATCAGCTCTGATTCCATGCACCTGTGCCAAAATTTCTAGACAGCCATGCAGAGGGGGGAATCGCAGTCTGGGTTAGGGAGATGAGAGGCATGGGGTATTGGTGGACCCTGATAGGGTCTGCCCCTGGGTTTAGTTCTATGTATATGGCCGGTGGGTGCCGGGCCAGCCCAATTCCCCCAGTTTCTGCCCACGCTTGGGGAAATTCCCACAGCCAAGGGTCAATGTCAGTCATTGGGGCTGAAGGAATTTGGTGGAGACGATAATCGTCTTCTAAACTCAGGACAGGCACCTGAATTGGGTGCCCCTCTTTGTTTAGGATTTTTGCCCCTTCGGGGTGGAAGCAAATTTGTGCCCCTCCGGATGGGGGTCCTGGGGGTTTCTCAGATCCCGGACAAGCCCCCAAATGTTGTACCCAAGATTGCGTATCCGAGAAAACACCAAGGAGCTGACACTGATGCAAACACACAAGGGTTTATTTACAAGCTCCAGCTTGGGTCCAAGTATACCTGACACAGTGGAGCAGGGACTTGGACCCCAAGGTGGGTTTCAGCTTAGTTTTATGGACTGGTCTAGGGGACCTCCAGAAGGGGTGGAGGAATTTCTCCAGTTCTGTTTACATTCTGATATGGGGCTTTCAAGGGGATTGAGCTCTGTTCTCATTCTAATATGGGGCTTTCTAGGACATTAAGCTGTAAGCTGTTTTGTTTTTTTGTTTGTTTTGTTTTGTTTCGTTTTTTTTTTTCCTGTAACTGAAGTAATGAAAATCTCAGCTCTTATTCACAGGGGTCTTGGATGGCTCTACTTGTGCTAACGCTGAACTTAAAGTGGAATGGCCTTAATTTTCTTGGCCTCCATACTTTACATTAAAAAATAACCTGTATGTTTCATTATACCACATCATCTGCTCTGCCAAGAGTACAGCATACCACTGTCTATTGAATCTGGACAGAAAGAACAAACTCATCTCTAGCCATCATTCTAAGGCAGACTCTAAAGTCAATTTCTGTTTAATAATAGCTTTATTCTTCTCTTTATATCATCATCAGTCCATCCATTAATCCATCAATTCTTTAATCCTCTGAACCAGCTATTGTGAAATATTTAGGTACAGAAAAGTAAGCAAATTCAGATCCCTACATGTAGAATCCAACTCTCCAATGGAAGACAGAGTCATTCATCAAACAAGTAAGATAAAACCATCAGCCATGGGACCTGATAGCTACTAAATTCTGAAATACATTTCTCAGGTTTATATTTGAAAGGGAGTTTGGGCTTGGAGTCTTTATTTGCTTACTTGTTTGCTTGTTCACTAACAATAAAATACCGTGTAATTATATCTGTTTTCCTCTTTCCTTCAATAAACCATTTTAGGATGTTTGAATTCTCATAGAAAGAAAACAACACAGAATATGGAATTGATGGATGGAAACTACACCTTGGTGACCGAGTTTATTCTTTTAGGGTTTCCAACCCGCCCTGAACTGCAGATTGTCCTATTCCTCGTGTTTCTGACATTGTATGGTATAATTTTAACAGGGAATATTGGACTGATGATGTTAATCAGGACCGACCCTCACCTTCAAACCCCTATGTATTTTTTCCTTAGCAACCTCTCCTTTGCAGACCTTTGTTTCTCCTCAGCCATTGTTCCCAAGATGTTGGTCAACTTCCTCTCAGAAAATAAATCTATCTCCCTTTATGGCTGTGCCCTACAGTTTTATTTTTCATGTGCTTTTGCTGATACAGAATCCTTTATCCTGGCTGCCATGGCATACGATCGCTATGTTGCCATCTGTAATCCTCTACTGTATACAGTTGTGATGTCCCGGGGCATCTGTGTATGGTTGATTGTCTTGTCCTACATTGGAGGTAACATGAGTTCCCTGGTTCACACATCCTTTGCCTTTATTCTGAAATACTGCGATAAAAATGTCATTAATCATTTTTTCTGCGACCTCCCTCCCCTGCTTAAGCTATCCTGCACAGACACCTCAGTTAATGAGTGGCTTCTCTCTACATATGGCAGCTCAGTGGAAATTTTCTGCTTCATCGTCATTGTCATCTCCTACTATTTCATTCTGCGCTCAGTCTTGAGGATCCGCTCTTCCAGTGGCAGAAAGAAAACCTTCTCCACGTGTGCCTCTCACCTGACTTCTGTGGCCATCTATCAGGGGACTCTTCTCTTCATTTACTCACGGCCCAGCTATCTGTATACTCCCAACACTGATAAAATTATCTCCGTGTTCTACACCATTATTATCCCAGTGTTGAATCCGTTGATTTATAGTTTGAGAAATAAAGATGTAAAAGATGCCGCTAAGAGAGCTGTAAGGTTAAAAGTGGATTCCTCATGAGCTATAAGGTTCTGGGATTCATCTAAATCCCCAGTTACAAACTCTAAATGGAATTTGTGACATGCCTACCAGCAGATACACAATGAATGTTATCAAACACTCATTTTTCATACAGCCTAAACTCAAGTTGTAAAATGAGGCAATAAAGCATTTAAAAGTTTAAAAATTGCTGCTAAATAATAAGACTACTATTGAAAGATTATTTGCTTGAAGTTAATGCTAAAATGTGCTTTATCATGTTGTCTTAAGGGACATAGTAAAGCACTCATGTATTTGTTCATGTGTAATATATCTCATTCACATGGTAGATTAATGGATGATGAAGGAGGCTAGGTTCTCTTGATTCATATGCCAGCTGCATACTCAGCTAATGAGTGACTTTTTGAAAAAGTTACTTCATTTTTCATGCTTCAGTTAACTTCTTGTAAAATGAGGAGAATATGGTACACATATCATTGGCTGTTGGATGGTTAACTGAGCAGATGCTGTAAATAGTACCTGCACCATTTTAAGCCCTTGATAGATGTTAAGTACATATATTTGTATAATAGCTCACCTTAATTAAAATGTATATTTACAATGAGATAATGAGAGGCAAGTATGTTATCGAAGCAATAATACAAAATAAATCCATTTTCTTAACTTCAGTTCAGTAATATGATGCTAACCTTCTCTACCCAATCTACTCCTAAGTAATTTGGAAATTTTGTCTAAGTAGCGCCTTGAAGAATATAGATTAATTTCAAGGAAGGCCATTTGCCTTCCTTTCTTCTTTCTTTTATAAACCAAGGTTTTATTAGAGGGATGAAACATCTTTCTCTGGCATCTCAGAAACAGAATCAGCCCTGCAATATATCACCTGTATCCTCAAGCAGAGATCAACCCACATGACCTTGTGGGACTTTGAAGACTGAAATGAGAGGCATGAATCTGCAAAGTGTATTTTCATAATTAAAAATTTCTACTGTGCTTTATTTTTATTATTATAGTATTTCTTCTCTATGATAATAAATATTTATAATATTTGACCTGGAAATATAAATGTTTACAAAGTATGTTTAAAGCCAGGTACTCTTTGTTGCAAATATCCCCAAAAGACACAGCCTGAATCACTGTCAGTTTTAAATCCCTCTAGGAATCTTGTCTTTGGATTTCTGACCAATAGTGTTTCTCCTGAGCATTTTGATTGTTTCATGTGGTAAGTCACTCACAGCTGCACACTCACCAAAGTACTCTAATATTTTTATTTTTACTTAGCCAAGATTACTTGTCTGAAATTATAGAAAATCACACAAAACAATATCAGATGAGTAATTATCTATAGCTTTTCAAGTTTGCTAAGTTCTGAAATTCCATAAGTGTCTATTAGGAGGAGTGTATATGGTGCAATATTACATACCCAGCTGCCTATGAAACCCTTAGTTTTGTGACAGCACTGCCTTTTGATGCTGAATAATTATGGCACCAAATATTACACCACTTAAAAAAAATAGCCATTTCCAAGTGAAGAAATACCTGAAATTAAGGGGTATTGGTATTTTTCTCAAGGTCTGCAGGGCTGCTGTTATTTGCTGAGCTTTCATGATGGTCCACACTGCTTTTCTCTCAGGGAGAATCCTATATTTCCTCCGGGGGTACAGGCACCTATTAAATTCCCAAGACTCTGTGGTAGCCAGCAAAGCCCAAATTTCTTTTTTAGCCCTAACATAGTTGGAATTTCCTGGGGCCAGCCACTTAGCTATGCCCTCTTTTTCTTTGGTCTGTGCTGAAGCCTTTGTGGTCCCCGTATTATTGAAGCTGCTTAATTCATAACTTTGGTAATAAAAGCAGAACCACTATAATCATTAAGGAAAGAGGCTATTTATGACCAAACCTCATGCAATTTTTTTCTTTTTAATAATGCTATCTTGAAACCTGGCTGGGAAGATTTGGGAAATGCAGCTCCCAGCAACAACCACATTGGCAGTAGGATCCCAAATAATCCACCCCCTTTTCAACATGCCATTCAGAGGCATGTCTTTTACTCACAATCCACTTTCAAATAAGACAACAGCAAAAATATGCTTATTTTTAACAGATGCATGCATGCAATGGAAAGAAAAGGAGTGACACAAAGTTTCATATGCCAATTTATCCTTATGCAGTGGTCCAGGGTCTTTGAGGCTGTCACACAGCTTTCATATCCCATAACAAGCAAAAACCTTGAAGTAAAAGTTTAAACCTTCTCAACGTATCTTATGTTAGGAATCAGAGGAAATAGGAGAGACAGAAATACTAGTCAATATATTTATATCACAACAAAGGAAAAGCAACATCGTAACTCCTACAGTCTTGTTTTCCCCATGGGACACATGATCATAGCTGGTACCATAGCATTTCCTTTTTTCCACAGCCTCTGCCATAACCCCTTTAATTTCAATTAGCATCCCAGTTGTCTTGTTTCCTTGTCTTGTGAAGTAGCCCAAAGCTTGATCCCTCAATATAGGTATCACTTCTAGTTCTTTTTATCTGGGTCTGTTACAGTTTTCCATTCACTTTTTAATATTGGACATGTGAGTTCTCAGAGGTGCCCCCAGAGGCTCTCTTACGTTCCAGAAACACACCTCATTACCCTATCTCTATAGTAAAGATCATCTGTTCCCCTTATATTCAGGAACAATCACTCTCAACTGGTAGAGAAACCCCTGTTTCCTGTTGACTAAGCAGCATGAGGTCAGTGACCAGATGCAGTCTTGGTATTAGTTCAAGGGAACCACTTTGTGTTCCCTGATGTAAGAATTATTTTTTTATTATTAAACAAAGACCAACAGCCCCTAAAATTATGAGGATAATAAGCAAATTGTTCATTAGTGGACCATTAGTAATAATAAGACAGGGGCTACCTCTTTTTCTCTGCTTTTTTAGAATAATCTGCATCTAGATAAACTTCTTTAAATGCATTATTTTTGCACATATGAACTCTATTAATAGATAAATCCCCAAATACAATGTATTATTATTCTTCACATATCACCTTTCATTTTAAATAGCTAAGAAGATTCAGCAATGAATATTTAGAAAGCAGTTACTTTTGCAAATCATGTACTAGGGAGCTTAGAGAATATAAAATATAAACATTGGTCTTATTCCTGAAATCTCAAATGTAGTATATTTTATATATTTTTATATATAATTTTTTATGAACAAAGGGAACATAATTCAGTAAAGGATACACTAAGTATAGAAAAGGTGATGGAGTCGTAACGTCAATGAAATGGTGGATGATGTGTGGTGGGGAGTGGGAGAAGATATGTTCCTTCATGAGCAAACAAGGTACGATTGACAAGAATGCTTTTAGTATGTTTGTTCACATAGCCAAAAGGCAGAAACAACCCAAATGTTCATGCAACTGATGAATCAATCAACTAAATGTATTAGATCCATAAACTGAAATATTATTCAGCCATCAATGACACGGAATTCTGACGCAAGCATAAACATGGATGAACTTTGTAATCATTAGGCTGGAGGAAAGAAGTCTTACCCCACTTAACAAATGCCATATAATGCTGTTTCTATGGGATGTCCAGAGCGGGCAGTGTGTGTTGTGCCCAAGTTCACGAATCCGAGAAACCACTGAGGACCCGACACCGATGCAAACATACGAGGGTTTATTTACAAGCTCGAGCCTGGGTCCAAGTGTACCCAACACAGCAGAGCAGCGACTTGGACCCCAAGACTAAGAGGCGTAGAAGCTTTATAGGGGCCAGTGGCCAATGGGATACACAGAAAGTTGCACAATCATGTCGATCCACATGCAGGTGGCCAATTGAATTACATCTTACCCCCCCTTTTTTTTTATTTTTATTTATTTATGTATTATAGTCAGAGAGAGAGAGAGAGAGAGAGAGGCAGAGACACAGGCGGAGGGAGAAGCAGGCTCCATGCACCGGGAGCCCGATGTGGGATTCGATCCTGGGTCTCCAGGATCGCGCCCTCGGCCAAAGGCAGGCGCCAAACCGCTGCGCCACCCAGGGATCCTTTACCCTATAGCATCCATTTGAGCTGGCCTATTACTTGGGTCAGAATCTGTGCGCAGTTTTGGCGGGCACAAGGCAGGGTTACATTGTTATGAGCTGATTTCCAATTAGGGTGTGCCCAGCGGCTTGACTAGGGTGGGGCAGCGCCTTAAGCAATAAGCAGGTCATGTGGGGGTCATACAGGAGCTGGCGGGTGTAGCACAAAATGGAGTTAGTCCTGCTCTGCTTGTCCAGGGGTAGGGGGTTTTTGTTAAATTTCCTGGGCCCCACAGTGTGCAGGTAAGAAAATTGGTTATTGGTCCCTGGGAACTGGAAGGGGGCAAGGAGTGTGGCACCTAACAGGAATGGGTTTCTCACAGTTCCAGGATTAGACTATAGTGATGGCTCAACAATCTTGAAAATACGTTAAAAACCAAAAAACTATATACTCTGAAAGGGTGAATTTTACACCAATCAATGACACTTCAATAAAAAAAGAAAATACCTTGGAATTGTAGTAACATACCTAAACTGATTATGAAGGAGAATGTTTCAAATGCAGAAGAAACAAAATGAACTATCAAAAGGAGCTAGAAATGATTGAGGGGGAGGGTCAACTTAATTTTCATTGGATTTTTCTCTTTGACTAGAGGAGAATAATATAAATTCAGAGAAGCTGAAGAATACAGAACATGAAAGACTCCTAACTCTGGGAAACGAACAAGGGGTGGTGGAAAGGGAGGTGGGTGGGGGGTGGGGGTGAATGGGTGACAAGCACTGAGGGGGGCACTTGATGGGATGAGCACTGGGTGTTATTATATATGTTGGCAAATTGAACACCAATAAAAATAATAATAATAATTTTGGGAGCACTTAGGTGGCTTAGTAGTTTAAGCATTTGCCTTTGGCTCAGGTCATGATCCTAGGGTCCTTGGATCCTCTCTGCTCAGCAGAGGACTTGCTTTTCCCTCTCCAGTTCCCCCTGCCTGTGATCTCTCTCTCTCTCTCTCTCTGAAAAATAAACAAATAACATGGTTTTGGGGTCCTGGGACTGAGTCCCCCATTGGGCTCCCTGCAGGGAGCCTGCTTCTCCTTCTTTCTGTGTCTCTGCCTCTCTCTACGTGTCTCTCATGAATAAATAAATAAAACTTTAAAATAAATATTAAATAAATAAAATCTTAAAAAAATAATAATAATTTGGAGTTTTCTTTCTGGCATACATCAACTTGATGACAGTGAAACATTAAAGCTCAGTCTTTGCCTGTTTCTGAATTCACAGGGAGCTACACAGAACCAGAAGTATAATTACTGACATGTTTGTGTAACATCAAAGCCCAAGGGTAATAGCTTCAGAGATTTAAGTCCCAAAAGCATCTGCTAAAATAAAATACCAGCTCCCTATTGTTTGGCCAATAAAGACCTGCTCATTTCAGGTAGGCTTTGAGGTTCTAATTTAAAGAATATAGGGGGGGGGAAACTAAACTTTTAGGGAAAAAAAGATTTTTAATGATCTTTTCCTTGCTCACTCAATTAAATAAACTCCATAATTTAATGACCAAAAGTATTTTCTTTTCAAAACTGAAAGAATCTATCTGAACTTAGTATTCACAATATAACTTTTTAATTATTTTATTTTGATGTTGGTTTACAGAAAGCTTCTATTCCTTCCATCCCTGGGTAAGTATATCTATGAATTTAAGTGTTTCTTGTTTAGTTTTGTTTATTTAAAATATGACGTAGGCAGCACTTTACAATTAGCGACAATCACAAATGTGTCTTCATGTGTACCACATGCCATATTTACCTCTGTCTAAAGAACAAGTTCATTGTCCACTTCCTATTCTCAGGTACAACAGAAACATACATACATGTAAAAGTGTGACACACACATACATACATACACACACACAAAGAAGGGAATCCTGGATCTCTCAGAAACATTTATTGTTCCTCATCTTATTTCCTTTTCTTTCTTTTTCTTTTTTCTTTTACTTTTTCTTTTTTAAGAGATATAGAGAGAGAGCAGGGTTGAGGGGAGCCAGCAGAGGGAGAGAGAGAATCTGTTTCTGTTTCTGAGATGCCAAAGAGAGATTTTCCATAGCTCTCATAAGACTTTGGCGTATTAAAGTTAAGATAGACAGGAAGCCAAATAGTCTGCTTGCAATTAACCTATATTCTTCAAGCTGCTACTTAGAAAATGCTTCCAAGTTACTTTGGAGTAGATTGGGTGTAGAAGGTTAGTTCATGTTATTGAACTTAAGAAGATGGATTTGTGGGATGCCTGGGTAACTCGGCAGGGTGTGATCCTGGAGTCCCGGGATAGAGTCTCACATAGGGTTCCCTGCATGTAGCTGCTTCTCCAGAACTCTGCATATGTCTCTGCCTCTCTCTCTGTGTCTCTCATGAATAAATAAATAATGTCTTAAAAAATGAATTAATTAATAAAAATTTAAAAAGAGAAATAAAATGGATTTGACTTCCTTTTCTCCACTCTGCAAAATCTGAAAAAAAAAAAGTGACTGCTGATTTCAGGGACCTTACACTGAAATACACAGTTTAAAGATAAAATAACACCCCATGATATTTAGTGTTTGGTTCATTAATTTTGTTTTACAGAAAAATAGTCTAAGCATGCAGAATGTAAAAGCTCAAAGAGATTTAGAAATACCAAAAAAAACCCACTACTTTAAAAATGAACTGTATTCAGCCCGAAAGCCAATTTAGGTGGCTTACAAAATATTTACTTGTGCAGTGAGATTCATTTTGAATTGATAATAGTGGAAAACAGAGTTGAGGGGTGGGGAGAAAACATAGGAGGTGAAAGAATGGAATCCTTGTTACAAGTGAACATAAATTCATATTTTGTACTTTTGAGTGTTACAATGGAGAGGGACATGATAAGTACATATCTTATCTTCAGAAGCAAAGCAATATAATTCATATCAGAAAAAAAGGCCATGGGGACTTTTTTCTTACAAATACATTTAATAATAATGAAAATTACATTTCACCACACTTCTAGAGTGCTGGCAATTACAGATTTGTTTTAACAGAGGATGGGAAAAATTGGCAGGCATGCCATCCTGTTTGTGTGCAAGAAGACAAGAACCAAAGAAATCAGAGTAACTTGGACTTCTGATTCAATCATTCCCACAGATGACATTGAAGAGATGAGAGCAGAAGACAATGGTTCCACAATAACACAATTTGTACTCTTGGGATTTTCTGACCTTCCAAACCTCCAATGGTTACTATTTGGGGTGTTCTCCATCGTTTATGTTATTATCTTAATCGGAAATAGCCTCATAATAATAATAACCAGTCTTGATGCTGCACTCCAGAAACCCATGTATTTTTTCCTGGCAAATTTTTCCTCCTTGGAAATCTGTTATGTGTCTGTCACCCTCCCCAGGATTCTGGTGAACCTTTGGACTCAGGACAGAAGTATTTCTTGGTTGGGCTGTGCCACTCAAATGTGCTTTTTCCTTATGCTGGGAGCCACTGAATGTTTCCTCCTGGCTGTGATGGCCTATGACCGCTACGTGGCCATTTGTAACCCTCTGCATTACCCTCTCATCATGAACCACAAGATGTGCATCCAACTGGCTGTTGGCTCCTGGATTGGTGGAGTCCCAGGCCAAATAGGACAAACATGGCAGATTTTCTCTCTACATTTCTGTAATTCTAACCAAATCAACCACTTCTTCTGTGACATACCTCCCATCCTCAAGCTAGCCTGTGGGGACACTGTTGTGCATGAGATAGCAGTCTATGTACTAGCTGTGTTGTTTGTTGCAGTGCCTTTTCTGTTAATACTTGCCTCTTACAGCAAAATCATTTCCACTATTCTGAGGTTGCCAACAGCCAGAGGACGGGCCAAGGCTTTCTCCACCTGTTCTTCCCATCTCATTGTTGTGCTTTTATTCTTTGGATCGGCTACCATCACCTACTTAAGGCCCAAATCCAATCATTCTGCAGGAACTGACAAGATGTTCTCTCTTTTCTATACCATTGTGACTCCGATGTTTAATCCTGTGATATACAGCCTTAGGAACAAGGATGTGATTGCAGCACTCCGAAGACTGTTACTGAAAAAAATAGTGTGATGAGTTTAATTGTAAATGCTTTAGCTGCTTGCCACACATTGATCAGAGGAACATTTCAAATCTCTACATTCCCTTGTAAGAAGGTAGCCACTTCCAGCTTATGATGTATTTCTACATACTTCTAGTTGCCAACCTACAATTTACTGTGCTTGGATACATACCAGGCAATTAATCTGACTTCAGTGCTCCAAGCCTAAATAATAAGCCCCCCTCATGAATAAAATAGTAATGTGTACTATTCATTTCATATGAAATTCAAATATAAATAAAATTTGTATTAAATAAAATTCAATCTGCTAAGAATTTTGGATTGATTATCCTAAAAATATATGATTATTTACATAAATAATCTCCTAAATCTTCACACTTCTATTTGTTACCATTCCTTGATTCTATACCCAGAGATTGAAAATAGCAGCTAAATAGTAAATGTTCTAAGATGTCTTGGGTGAATCAGCAATTGAGCATCTGCCTTCGGCTCAGGATGTGATCCCAGGATCTGGTATCAAGTCCCATATCGGGATCCCTACAAGGAGCCTGCTTTTCCCTCTGCCTATGTCCCTGCCTCTCTCTGTGTGTCTCTCATGAATAAGTAAATAAATCTTTATAAATACATACATACATACATACATACATAAAGTTCTCTTGGATGAGTGATTAAATAGATTAATGGGTAAATGAATATTGCTAGGACACACCTCAGACATCTGGCAAAATCGAGAGATTTCAGAGCATCAATAAACATTGAAAGTGCATTTATCTGGGATGCCTGGGTGGCTCAGCAGTTTACGCCTGCCTTTGGCCCAGGGAGTGATTGTGGAGTCCCAGGATCCAGTCCTATATCAGGCTCCTGCATCAAGCTTGCTTCTCCCTCTGCCTATATCTCTGCCTCTGTGTGTGTGTGTGTGTGTGTGTGTGTGTGTGTGTGTGTGATGAATAAATAAATAAAATCTTTAGAAAAAAAATGCACTTATTTAATATACTACACAGCCATGTGGAATTACTCTAAACATAACACCAAAAGAAAACCTTACATTCACTTAGCTCTTTTTCTAATAACATCCTTCTGTATTTAACTTAACTATTTTGTCCCAAAGTAATTTGCTTTGAATTACTTCACCTCTTCTTTCATGGCACTCCAAACAGCTAGTCCTACATCAATTCATATTTTGAAAATAAAATATCCATGAGTTGGAAAGTGAAGGAATGTGTTAGAAATTTTTTGCAGAACTACTCAAAGTCCGCATAGATGGGTGCCTAAACTTTCATGCCTTTAACCCTTTCTAAAGAGTCTGAAATTAGGGCAGCCTGGCTGGCTCAGTTTACGGCCGTCTTCAGCTCAGGGCGTGATCCTAGAGACCCAGAATTGAGTCCCACATCAAGCTCCCAGCATGGAGCCTGCTTCTCCTTCTGCCTCTCTGTCTTGAATAAATAAATAAAATATTTTTTAAAAAATCTGAAATTATTAAACCTCTGAACTGGTTTCATCAAGGAAAGTGAGCACCTGCCAACAGAACCACTAATGCCTATCCTCCCAGTTCCAAGTTCTCATATTAGTCACTGGCATGAAGACATGATTAGTGCATCTGTCCCTGAGAACATCTATTAGCAGTTCTTTTACAATTATGACATTCTGCAGTTTTAGCTATAATCATACATATGCCTATATGACAATGTTAGTTCCCATTCTTTAGATGGTTATATTTTATTTCATCAAGCCATCTACATCCTCTACCACCTAACATCATGTACCACATTCATTTATTTCTGTATTTTATCCTTGGAAATATACATGTTTATACCCATCTCATTCAATGTTTTACATAAGAAATTTATGTATGCCTATGATAAAGACTACGGTGCTGCTGCTGCTGCTGCTGAAGATGATGATGATGGTGGTGATGATGGTGGTGGTAATGATAATGATGATAAAGATGATGATTATGATAAAGATAGTAGTGGTGGTGTTTGCTGTTTCTGAAATTTAGTAAAGCAGGAATCATGATGTCACAGATACAGTGCTATCCCAGGAGTTCAGATAACTCGACTTAAATCTTTTTACCAATACCTTGAGAAGTTCATTAAGCACTTTCTTTCAGTATATTCTGTTAAGAACAGAAATCCAACTAAGTAAATCTTAAAGATCTTATTGGCTTTTTTCAGCACTTCATGAAAAATGTAGCATCCAATCCAACAAGTAGAAAGGAGCTCTAAAGAGCTACAAAAGGCAAGGGGTTTTATAGGAAGAAAGGAGCAGGAACAAGGAACAGAAAAATTGAATTGGTTATTGCAAAGTTACTTTTCTTATAGGGCATGGCAGGGAGGAATCAGGTATATTACCTAGCTTATGTTAACCAGGTAATTCCGGATTGTGTGGTCTTAGATTCCATTCTTGGGAGAGCCAAAACTGGAACTAAGTTTTGGTTAGGTGATGTGGGACTTAGAATGACTCCATTTTGAGCCTGTTGTCTTGTCTTTAACAATTCACAATTAATAAAATGGTAAAAACATACTATTTTCTATGAACTTCCAGGACCATTATAAAGATCGATCACTAGCCACCTAACATGGAGAAGCATTTGGGATGGTTTAAAGCACCAAAAATGGAAGTATTGGCTGTATTTCAGTATAATTCTTAGTGAAATCACTAGTGTTTTGTTTTATACTCATATTCATAGAGGTAAACAATTTGATGCTATTTTTTGAGAAAAAATGGACATTCCACAATATTAATTACCTTTGGAAGAAAATCTACTTAAAAACACCTTAGAATTATTTTCTTTTTACTTTCTTAATTGTTAGTCTTTCAAAAATGTGCTACTCAACTCTTTGGTATACTAAACAATAATTATGGAACAAAACTAATATTCCTAAAAAAAAAACAAAAACAAAAACTAATATTCCTTAGTAATCAAATAAAATATTAACGGACATCTGTAGGATTATGATTTCTTTTATACTTTTAAAAATTCCTTGAGACTTTTGTATTTTCTCTTTTTGTATCTCTGTCCCATCTTCCCAGTCTGTCAATTCACAATGAAGAGGCTTCTAGAAATTACTCCCTGGATTCACTTGATTATATATGCTATCCATTATTAGCTACAGTGCTTGAGGCTGATTAAAAAGAAACTGTGAGGGGCCACTAGGTAACTCAGTCAGTTAAGGGTGACTCAGACCAAGGTCTTAGTGTCCTAGAATCCAGCCCTTCATAGGGCTCCCTGGTCAGCAGGGAGTCTGCTTCACTCTCTCTCTCTACCCCTCCCCCTACTTGCACTCTCTCTCTCTGTTATTCTCCCTCAAATATAATATAATATAATATAATATAATATAATATAATATAATATAATGAAATAATAAAAAGAAATTTTGACATAGTTTATGAAAAAATGGGCATTCAAACTAACATACACTTTAACTAAGCCATGATTGCTAGTGAGGGCTGCACACATTTTTTGAAGGAGAGACCAAGAAATTATTCTCATGCAACTTTCCTTTTCTTTTTTTTTTTCTGATTTTTATATCACACCAGTCTCCTAGATAGCATCATTTACTGACTTCTGGCCACCCAATATATGCAGAATGCAATACATGGCTTGTACCAGTTGCTAAGGATTTAGATTGTCCGTTATTTCAAAATAGGTGAGTAAGGGAACCTAGGTGGCTCAGTGGTTGAGCTTCTGCCTTTGGCTCTGGACATGATCCCAGGGTCCTGGGATGGAGTCCTGCATCAGGCTCCCTGCAGAGAGACAGCTTCTCCCTCTCACTTTACCTCTCCCTCTCTCTGTGTGTCTCTCATGAATAAATAAATAAAATCTTCAAACTCTTTAAAAAATAGCCTAGGCAATAAATACCTCATTGACAATATATATTTAATGAGAAAGGAAACGTACACATTCTTGTCTAAATTCATTTTGGATGAAGCTTGTTATATGTAAAAGATTCCCTCTTCCCAAGGCTATTTATACATTCTTTCCTCAACAAAATAACAACTTGGATATAATGTTCCTCTGAAGAAAATATTTAGAAATTAAGAAACACAACTACCTATAAGAATGTAGTGATTATATTTTATAAAAGCTACTTTTTAAAAGGTTATTTTATCAAAGAATTGTATATGACATATACATGTATCTTTAGAGCATATATAAAAGGTTTGAACATAGTGACTTTAAGTCACAAAGTGGTATGTGGCCTATTTTCTCTGGTGACCTCTAGAAGCTAAGAATGACATTTGGCTGATAGCCAGCAAAGGGACAGGGTGTTCTGTTCTGCAACCTCAGAGAACTGAACTCTGCCAATAATCTAATTGAGCAAGGAAATGGAATCTGCACTAGAGCTTGTAGAAGGAAGTGCAGCACTGCCCACACTTTGATTTTTGTTCACTGAGATCCATGTACAATCTATGACCTACGGTGCCATGAGATAATAAATGTGTATTATTATGACTCAATCTATTTGTGGCAATTTATTACAATAGAAATAGGAAACTAATACACAGATTCATGCAAAATGATGTCGGAGATGTTGTAGATGGGCTCAGAACATAGTGACCTCCATCTTCTATCTTATAACCAATTTAACTATACATTTGAGGATTTGAAATACCAACTTTCCAGCCCCCCTTCTAGCTAAATATGAGCAGATGACTCAATGCTGGATGACGGGATGAATGTAGATATGCTCTTTTACTTCCATTTTCTCTCATTCTTGGCAGATTGGAGAGGTCAAATTTAGAATCAAAAATCAGGAAGATGAGAGAAATGTAGCCCTCTGAGGTAAAAAGCCCTAGACTATTTACCCCATTCCCTAGAAAATTTGGCGTGTGATGCAAATAAATGTTTCATTGTATACGACTGCATGCAATTCTAAAGGAGAAAATATCTACAATATAAATATTTCACAAGGTTTGGTGATGGATAGTACTTCTTAGGTAATTTTTGGCTGGTGTGAAAATCCTTTTGTGGTAAGAAATGTTTCTCAGGAAGGCAGGTTCTGGTATTTTTCTATGATCAAATACTTCAGGTGTTTAAGGATGCTTTTCTTCACTTTGCATGTGTTTAACACACCTTCACCTGATATATGAACTTCTGAGGATATAGACAGTTGTGAACACAAACACCTTTTAGTAGTATTTTACAAGAATTCAATATACTCCAAGTAGCAATGGGGAAGTAGCAAGAAAGTTCTAGGAATCATCCACTAATATTTTAAAACAAAGAGTTGTATGTTTCTCTAGGTACAGCTCTTATAATATCATAAGCCAGATATTTGATAATTTGCAAGTAGTTTCTTCACAAATTTTTTATATTTAAAAAAATATTTCACTTTCTCATCAGTTTTGCTGCCATTCCTGTATCATTTTGGCATTGAAAAACATTGTTAAGGAGTACCTGGGTAGCTCAGTTGGTTAAGTGTCTGTTTTCTGCTCAGGTCATGATTCTGGGGTCCTAGAATGGATCCTCACCTTTGGTTCTCTGCTCAGGGGGCAGCCAGCTTCTTCCTCTGCCTCTCCCCCCTGCAAGTGCATGCACTCTCTTTCAAATAAGTTAATAAAAATTATTTTTTATTTCAATCTAACTTTCCTTTGAACATCCATACGACCATAACAATAAGTTCCTGTAACTAATATTTTATCCTTAAGATAAAGTCTGCTAAGTAGTTACAAATGGTCTCACAAAGAATTATGATTCATCTTCTTGTCCCTTTGTAGCATTTGATGATTCCCATGCTGTAAACATCCTTACTGTTCTTAGATTAAGGAATAGTATTAGAATCTATCACCAGTGCATCTACTTTATTAAGAGATATACTAAGGCGGTTCTCCAAACAAAGGAAAAGGTATCAGTGGGAAATTATGAAAACATGTCTGTGCATTCATGTGTGTGTGTGTGTGTGTCTGTGTGTGTGTGTGCACAGAGTCAATTGAGTACACGTGAATTAATGAAATAAGTCCTTCTTTGACATGTTACATTATCTACTTTAAGTAACACTGGATTTGATTTACTAATACTTTATTAAGGGCATCTTTGCATCTATTTCCATAACTCAGATTATAATGTTCTCATTGTTCTCAGGTTCTTCTCAGGTTTGATTTTAAGCTTATTTGGGTTTCATACAAAAAGAATAACAGTATGCTATATTTGTCTATCTTCCTAATAATTTTGCATACTTTGAAACTGTTTCTTGCTAAAATATTTAGAGTTCACCAGACAAGTCCTTTGGGCTGCTACAATTTTTGTAAGAAGATTTTGCATAAAACAGTAGAGACTTAAGTAGATAATATTTTCCCTCAAAATTATGAATGAATCCTCTTTGTAACTGCTAGGTTGAGGGGCTGAGTCCATCAAATTGTCAGTTGAGCTTGGTCTGGAATTTGCTGCAATTTAACTAGATTCATGTCCCCATTGGCTCTAAATATCTCTATTATTCATACATAGTGAGGTGATGAAGATTTTCTTGTTTTCGTACTCAGTCTAGTAAAGATACAGTTACTTGTTCATCCTTTGATGCTTTTGTGTAGATTTAAAATAGCTTTATTCATGATTTTGTTTTCAGTAAGATAGCTGGTCTGAATACCTTAGGCTTGGGATCCCTGGGTGGTTCAGCAGTTTAGTGCCTGCCTTCAGCCCAGGGCATGATGCTGGAATCCAGGAATCCAGTCCTGCAGTGGGGTACCTGCATGAGGCCTGCTTCTCCCTCAGCCTGTGTCTCTGCCTCTCTCTCTCTTTCTCTCTCTTTGTGTCTATCATGAATAAATAAATAAAATCCTTAAAAAAATGAATATCATAGGCTGTCACAGTAACAAAAGTAGAGACTCTTTGCAAGATATTTGTTCATTCAGAAAAACTAGCTTTTCCCATTGCTTTGACGGTTTCTGTGGGACATATTTATGGTTAAATTACCGTTAATTTTGCTATTTTGATACTCGTTTTAAACCATGGGTTCAATTTTTAAAATATTTTTTAAGTTAAATTGTTTATTTATTTATTTTAGAAAGAGAGAGCACAAGCAGGATGAGGGGCAGAGAGAGAGGGACAAGCAGAGGCCTCCATGATGGGGTAGACCAATGCAGGGCTTGATCCCTGGACCATGAGATCACCGCCTAAGGTAAAGACACACTGAGACACCCAGGTGCCTCAAACATGACTTTAATATTAAATCTATTGTATTTTATCCAGTTTGGCATAAACTTATTTCAACCTATAGAACTGTTGACACCACAGGGTGGGAAGGTGTAGAATCAGGATTTACTGTTTAATGATGCTTTATTGGGGCTGAAAGTCAGAATATCATGTGCAGAGAGAAGAGATATATCTTACCCAATTAACAGAAGTGTCTTTTAAAATAAAATAACAAAATCTGAAAAACACCCCTTCAGGATGATAAATCCAATTCAGTCCAGCCTAACGAAATAATAATCACACCAAACGTTATCTAAGAACACTGGAAGATTAGGTTTGGCTTCAGGACTGATTTACTCCTTAGGTGGTGACGTAGTTGTCTCTGGTGCCATCCACTGTGTAGAAGATGTAACAACTCTGTAGATTCTGGGGCAAAAGGAAAGTGCTGAGTTCATTCCTTCTCAAGCATTCCCAGGGTGAAAGAGCCCTTGCTGGGAAAATCTGATTTCTTAAGAGCAGGTTCAAGGTGTGCATTCTAGATATCTGGGTGACAGAGCATATACTTCTCTGATGACGTTCTGTACCACATTGGTTTCAGGTTCCAAGCAAAGATCCGAATATGAGCCCTCTGGTTCATCAACGTTCGTTCATTGCCCTGTTTTCTAATATTCAATGCACCATTCACTAAGTTAAATTAGTTCAGTAAGTTGCTCATTATAGATAGATTTTTCACTGTAAATTCTTTTCGTTAGATTCCAATTTCTCAGTGATTATCTCTCTTTTGTCATTTTTCGAATTAAAATTTTTAAACACACTTTTGCAATTATTTTAAAGTTCTTACTTGCCAACTCCAGTATAGGGCTCAATCTTCATTTGCTGTTAGCCTTTTTTCTCCTTGTCTGTTGCTCATAAATCTTGCCCACCCTCTCCGTAGTTTTTTTATCACATACATTGCAATGACAACAAAGAAAAATGTTCCAGATGACTTCACCTACCAAAGAGGGTTAAATTATTCCTCCACTGAAGTTAAGGCTAATAATCTCAATTCAATCAGAAGCTGATCTGAGTTGAATCTTCCTTACAGTTTTGGCAAGATTCAGTGTACCTCCAGGTCACCCCTATTTCTAGGGCATGGCAATCCAGGATATACACTTAAAAACCCGGGCTTTCTTTGTTTCATCAGCAAGAAGAGAATGAAAGAATCTCCTGTAGTTTGGAGGTTTCTGGTTTAGATCTTTAATCTCCCACCCAGACCGAATTTAGAATCTGGCAAATGCCATGCAGGGAAGAGCGCTAGCATTTGAGAACACACAAATTTCCAGTTTTGAATTATTCCTCTGTGTGTTATTACCAACAGTTCAGCAAGTTTTTTGGGGGGTTTTGGTTTTTGTGGTTGTTTTTGGGTTTTTTGGGGATTTTTTTTGCTTTTGCTGGTTTCTGATTTTGTTTGTTTATTTGATCCAGCTGAAGTCTATTCTAGGGCCCAGACCCATATTCTCAGGTTAGATTCTCAGGGAAATGTGGTTTCTGATTGTTAGGTCAAATCCCTCCAGGGGTTTTACACATTTTTATTCTCAGAATCCAAATTCATAGCACTCTATATCCTAAGCACAAGAAATTGGGAGGAAGTCCACTTTGCTTTTCCAAATGTTTTGGTGCTTTTTTGTCTACCACATGCTAAAGCTTTGAATTTAGAAAATGTCTTGAAGAGAAAATCTACCATTTGTCTGAGGTTCCTTACATCCTCCGTTTTGCTATTCCAGCCCAATGTAACTGCCAAAAGTTCTAGACAAGTCCATATTCTCAGGGTCTTGCCCATACTCATACCTGATAAATTCCTACAGGGTCATTGGTAAGTTTTCAGCTCACCTCTACACAGGTATAAACTTTCTTGAGGTTCTCTAGTCCATAATGATGAGTCTACATATATGATGCAAAAGGTGATTTCCTCGCATATCACCAAAGTAAACAGTTGATAAGACAAAGGTGTGTTTACTGCTCACCTTCATAAGGGAGAACATCACCTCACAGAGCTTTCACTGTTTCCATGGGGAAGGGGAAATAAGGAATGAATTTATTAAGACTTGGAAGTTTGGTTTAAGGTAGGTCGTTCAAAGCAAGGATTTGATAGAATTAGCTAGAGGTCAAGAGACAATCGATCAGATTTGTGGAAACAAAAAGAGGATTTTGTGGCAAGAGAGCCAAAGAATTTGAGGAGTAAACTGTTGATGTTTTCCATTGAAGAGTCTATGGGTTGTCTAAATTATTGTAACAGACAATCAAAATATTAGCCCGGGCAAACCCTCTTAGATAAATATAGTCATGATAATAAAAACAGAGGAATAGCTAAGTCATCTTTTTTTAAGGTTTTATTTATTCATTCAGGAGAGACACAGAGAGAGATTCAGAGACATTGGCAGAGGAGCAGGCTTCCTTGGGGAGCCTGATATGGGACTTAATCCCAGAATCCAGGATCACAACCTGAGCCAAAGGCAGATGCTCAACCACTGAGCCCACCCAGATGCCCCAATAGCTAAGTCATCTTAATGTAGATGTTAAGGTAGTTCTCTGTTTCCAGATTAAGTATGATGGTAGACAGTTTCTGTTCCATATGTTATTTTTAATTTACCTTCCTCTCCCCCCAAAAAATTATCAATGAAACCAAAAGCTACTATGGTTGATCACATTCTACCTCAAATGAAAAGCTGGTTTTTTTTTTAATTTTTATGGAAATAATGGAGAATATTGAGTTATGTAAATACTGTATCTCTTTCTCCTCACTTGATCTTAACCAAAAGGCCAAGAAGCGATTATCTCATTCTCCTCTCAATAATTCCTACATGAGAGAGATCTGATCAGTTGCTTACAAAGTCCTGTGTAATTCTGGTATCAGATAGTATACAATTAGATGTAGCAAAGCAATATCACCTGTAGGGCCTTCTTTGCAAACTAAGATCTAAAATTAACAGCCAATAGTATTCTTGGTATATACCAGTAGATCTTATGTTAAAAAGTAAAATTTCAACTGTATCCATTTGTGAAACATCTGTGTTTTTCTAGAACACTCCAAAAATGAGTATAATTAATTTATCGTTATAAGAAAGATTCCCTTTGCTCCACCTTGCCTTCTAGCTCTCCTGAATACTATGGCAGGGACATTTCAAATTATCATGAAAAATGTAAAACCTCAGGACTTATACCAAGATTCCAAATGTTTACTACAGAAGCATTGTTACTAGTGCATTTTACAACAGTCTTAAATACTTGGACCTCCACCTGTGGGTCAAATAGATCACTCAGTTGGTGTTAGGTTATTACTCTCCTCTTTGAAAGGTAGGAATAGGGAAAGGGAATGGGTATTTTTATCTTTTAATGGATGAAATTCTAAATAATTGCATTTTTAAAATGTAAATTTGTATGGAAAGTTTATATGGAAATCATTTTTATTAAAATTATTTATTTTAAAACATTTCCTAATTTTTTCATTACCATCATTATTATCACAGTAAATTTTTTTATTTTTTATTTTTGTTTCTTTACAATAAATTTTTTAATTGTTAAAATCCATAACAGCCACGTATGCTAAAAGAACTTTCATTTTTGCTTAAATTATTAGCTTATAGTCCGTCAACCTAATCACTAAAGAAAATAATTTCAATACAGCTTGCATATAGATGAGAAAATCACACTGCAAATAAAGTAGAAAAATAAATTCAGTTGGAGTTCACTCTAATGGAGAATTTTTCAAAGATTAGAAAACCCACAATAAATTGAAGTTGTGAAACTCTTGCCCTTAGAAACAATTAAACTGAAGTTGGCTGGCCATTTTACAATCCTGAATTAGAAGTAGACCTTTACAATGGCTATAAGTTTTAGCAGGATTCCCTCTAAGATTCTTAAATATGAGTCATTAATAAACCCTTGTTATGCTGTGAAAAAATTCAGAGTTCTGCTAATTACCACTAGCCTTTAAATACCATTGTTGTAGTAAAACTGTCAGATAATGTGTATATAAGACTAATTAGGGCAGCCCGGGGGGCTCAGCAGTTTAGCGCCCCCTTCAGCCCAGGGCCTGATTCTGGAGACCCGGAATCGAGTCCCACATCGGGCTCCCTGCATGGAGCCTGCTTCTCCCTCTGCCTGTGTCTCTGCCTCTCTCTCTCTCTCTGTGTCTCTCATGAAAAAATAAATAAAATCTTTTTAAAAAAAAGAGAGAGAGACTAATTAGCTGAGGAGAGCTTGTTCTTACTAACTGGGATGATTCTGCCATTTATGTTTTCTGGCAAAACATACTCATCTGTAAATCCTCCCATCTTCTCAGAAAGCACCTGCTGTTATCAGGTTTGAGGACACGAGGAAAAATGACAAGTTTTCAATACTGGTAATAATAATAATAATAATAATAATTAACAATTTTTGGGCTTCCACTAGGTTTTTGGAAAAAATTAAATAGTGATCTATTTTCAAATATTTGAACTATTCCAAAGAATCTCCACTGTAATGGGGTTCCTGCAGGATTCCAGGTGTCATTACAAACAACCATAATATTACTATAATGAAAATTGTCTATTCAAATTAATACTGAAATAATTTCTACTATAATTACAAACCCTTTTTTAAGAAAAGTAATTCACAATAGCAATGACCTGTTAATTGTTCTCTAGGTGCCCTTTGGAAATGAGCATGTTTGGAATCCTTCATTTATTAGGTCCCCAAGGACATGAGAATGCATGTAAAGGCCTGTGGTTCTGCTGGTGAAATTATTCACACAGGTAATTGGAAAACAACTCCTTCCTTGGTAAGTGGCTTCTGTGGTTACTAGATTAGCTTTAATGGCACAGAAACAAGCTTTTGTGGATTTGAGAGCAAGAATCACCAAACTGTGTCTAAATGGTTCAGAAATCACACGCATCAGTTAGTATTATACCCACAGCATAATCTATCTTGGGTTATTCTTTTTTACATAGCTTCTACAGGGGTCTAAAATACTTCTGTTTTAAATACGCTTTTTTCTTACAGATAAGAAAACTGAAGCATGACTGGCTGATTGTTTGAATTAATTTATTTTCTATAGGGATGCCTGAGTGACTCAGTGGTTGAGTGTCTGCCTTTGGCTCAGGTAGTCTGATCCTGGAGTCTTGGGATCAAGTCCCACATCAGAGTCCCCTCATGGAGCCTGCTTCTTTCTCCCTCTGCCTGTGTCTCTGCCTCTTTCTCTGTGTCTCTCATGAATAAATAAATAAAATCTTTAAAAAATTATTTTCTATACTAAGATTATTTTGCTATAGCTTTGGGAAGAATTTAGAATTATAGTTGTTTTAAATTTTTCTTTAAATTTCAGTTAACATACAGTGCAATACTGGTTTCTGGATTAGAATTCAGTGATTCATCACTGACATACTACTCCCAGTGCTCATCACAAGTGCCCTCCGTAATACCCATCTCCTACTGAACCCATCTTTCTGCACACCTCCCTGCTCCAATAACCCTCAGTTTCTATCCTACAATTAAGACTCTTTTATGATTTGCTTTCCTCTCTCACTCTCTTTTTTCTCTTTCCCTCCTTCCCATATGTTCATCTGTTTTGTTTCTTAAATTCTACAAATAAGTGAAATACTATAATATTTGTTTTTCTCTGACATTTTTTGCTTAGCATAATATACTCTAGCTCTAAGTATGTCTTTGCAAATGGCAAGATTGCATTCTTTTGGATGGCTGAGTAATACTCCATTATATATATACATATATATGCATATATTATATATGAATATAATGAATATAACCTATTCATATTATATACATATATGAATGCCACTTCTTTATCCAGTCATCAGTCATCAGTCAATAGACATTTGAGTGTTCTCCATAGTTCAGCTATTATTGATAATGCTGCTGTAATCATCAGGGGGCATGTACCCCTTCAAATCTGTATTTTGTATCCTTTGGGTAAATACCTACTAGTGCATTGCTGGATTGTAGGGTAGTTCTATTTTTAACTCCATACTGTTTTCCAGTTTGCATTCCCACCAACAATTGAATCATAATATTTTGATTTAATCTTTTTCATTGCTTTTTGAAGCAAGAATCTAAGATTCATTATCTTCTCTTACCTTGACCCACATGCCTCCCTCATCTCTCTAAATGGAAAAGGTGACCAATCAGAAGTTCTCGTGAACACATCCCTGCTTTTCTATAAACATATAAGCATTTCTTCCCCCTTTCAGCACCTATCTGCATCTCAGCCTGTCTCACCATAGCCACCCCTCCTTAAAATTCCAACCACCACATGGTCACTCTCATGAGCTTTGGCAGGGAACCCACTTGGATTTGAATTACACCTATCAATGAGTAGTTGAATGATGTGACATATTACTCATAATGTTTATATCTAAAATATGAAATTAATAATAGAAATGCAGCTTTAAGAGACCCAGTATATCACAAGGTTTTGAGGTCAGGAGTTTGGGTTTCAATCTCATTTCTTTCACATCTTACCTCTCAAACTCTCTGTACCTTAGTTTCCTCATCTGAAAAAGAGAGAGGACAATGAGTGTAAGCCAAGAATTCTAATAAATGCCAAAGATAGAGAAGTGATTAATCATTTTGGTTTAGTGTCTTGAGAGGATTTGTGGAGTCACCCTGAAATTCCTGTCAAAAATATACTCACAGCTGATGTTGGCTGGCATTTGTTTTCACACATTAATATCACTTTTACTTTGTTATTGTGTGTGTGTGTGTCTGACAAATTCTATATAATGTGTTTAGAATATTGCATTGAATGTGATAACCATTATATAATAGATAGCCATTAGTAATAAAGCCTTGCTACTTAGGGCTGCTCATAAGCTAAGGAAGGAAGAGAGCAGGGGAACAATTGAAATTAATACTTGCTGTTTACCTCCCATGTGTCAGTCTCTGTAAAATTTTGACCACATAGAAGCATAGATACAGGGGATCCCTGCGTGGCGCAGCGGTTTGGCACCTGCCTTTGGCCCAGGGCGGGATCCTGGAGACCCGGGATGGAACCCCACGTCGGGCTCCCGGTGCATGGAGCCTGCTTCTCTCTCTGCCTGTGTTTTGCCTCTCTCTCTCTCTCTCTCTCTCTCTCTCTCTGTGTGACTATCATAAATAAATAAAAATTTTTAAAAAAGGAGCATAGATACATAGATGGGTAGATGGATGGATGGATAGATAGGGACAGACCGACAGATAAATTTTTCAAAACCATGCAGCAACCTTGTGAGATACTTGTCATTTTTACAGTACAGATGAAGATTTATATGTTAAATTGCACTAGGACACATGGCTCACTTGTGGCCAAGATGAGACTCTAACCAAATTCTTATTAATTCTAGAGTAAAATCCTGTCTTTTTTTCAAATATTTTGATGACTTTGAAAACATACAAAAGAATGAATGAACCACTGTCCCACTGTAGTCCATTGTAGTCCAACATCTCATTCACACTCCAAGGCAATAACATGACAGCTTATTAATCCTTCTAGTTCCCTTGGGTTTCTCTGTGCCTGCCCCACAGGGTGTTTGAATGGTTAGATGGCAAAAACAAATGAAGTTCACATCACAATCACTGACAGGATATGCTTTACATAAATGAGAGAACAACCAAAAACATTTTGTTCCCTTGCTGGCAATATTAACACAGCTCATTGAATACTTTACTTGTTTGCTTTAAATATTTCCAAGCATATCTTTTAAGATTAGGAGAAAAGTTTTTGCATTTCAAGCTCGAGTTTGATTTTTTCCACTCCTGGAAAAATTCAGAGACCCCAGAAGCAAGCATTGGCAGAATTTTTAGACTCAACATCCCGAATTATATTAGCATGAAAGTAAATGGCAGCTAACTATTTTTGTTTGCACAGAACATATAATCAGTGAGGAGGCCAATAAAGTAATATTTTTTAATTAGAAGACAACTTATAACTAATTTTTTGCCCACTTTCCTCAATCAGCCAACTAATATTCATCAGGCACTCACTAGAAACCAAGAATTCTAGTAAATGCCAAAGATGGAGAAATTATTAATTTAATCATTTTGGTTTAGTGTCTTGAGAGGATTTGTGGAGTCACCCTAAACTCCTTCCTATCAAAAAATACACTCACAGATGATGTTTCCTGGCATTTGTTTTCACTTCATCATTATCACTTATACTTTAAATTAAAAAATAACCAGAATGTTTCATTATACCACACCATCTGCTCTGCCAAGAGTACAGCATACCACTATCTATAGAATCTGGACAGAAAGAGCAAACTCATCTCTAGCCATCATTCTAAGGCAGACTCTAAAGTCAATTTCTGTTTAATAATAGCTGTAGTCTTCTCTTTTTATCATCGTCAGTCCATCCATTAATCCATCAATTCTTTAATCCTCTGAACCAGCTATTGTAAAATATTTAGGTACAAAAAAGTAAGCAAATTCAGATCCCTACATGCAGAAGCCAACTGTCCAATGGAAGACAGTCATTCATCAAACAAGTAAGATAAAATTACAGCCATGGGACCTAATAGCTACTAAATTCTAAAATACATCTCTCAGGTTTATATTTGAAAGGGAGTTTGGGCTTGGAGTCTTTTATTGCTTGCTTGTTTGTTTGTTCACCACAACAATAAAATACCCATATTATTATATCTTCTTTTCTGTTTCCCTCAATATACTGTTTTAGGATGTTTGAATTCTCACAGAAAGAAAACAACACAGAATATGGAATTGATGGATGGAAACTACACCTTGGTGACGGAGTTTATTCTTTTAGGGTTTCCAACCCGCCCTGAACTGCAGATTGTCCTATTCCTCATGTTTCTGACATTGTATGGTATGATTTTAACAGGGAATATTGGACTGATGATGTTAATCAGGACCGACCCTCACCTTCAAACCCCTATGTATTTTTTCCTTAGCAACCTATCTTTTGCAGATCTTTGTTACTCATCAGTCATTGTTCCCAAAATGCTGGTCAATTTCCTCTCGGAAAATAAATCTATCTCCTATTATGGCTGTGCCCTACAGTTTTATTTTTTCTGTGCTTTTGCTGATACAGAATCCTTTATCCTGGCTGCCATGGCATACGATCGCTATGTTGCCATCTGTAATCCTTTACTGTATACAGTTGTGATGTCCCGGGGCATCTGTGTATGGTTGATTGTCTTGTCCTACATTGGAGGTAACATGAGTTCCCTGGTTCACACATCCTTTGCCTTTATTCTGAAATACTGCGATAAAAATGTCATTAATCATTTTTTCTGCGACCTCCCTCCCCTGCTTAAGCTATCCTGCACAGACACCTCAGTTAATGAGTGGCTTCTCTCCACATATGGCAGCTCAGTGGAAATTATCTGCTTCATCGTCATTGTCATCTCCTACTATTTCATTCTGCGCTCAGTCTTGAGGATCCGCTCTTCCAGTGGCAGAAAGAAAACCTTCTCCACGTGTGCCTCTCACCTGACTTCTGTGGCCATCTATCAGGGGACTCTTCTCTTCATTTACTCACGGCCCAGCTATCTGTATTCTCCCAACACTGATAAAATTATCTCCGTGTTCTACACCATTATTATCCCAGTGTTGAATCCGTTGATTTATAGTTTGAGAAATAAAGATGTAAAAGATGCCGCTAAGAGAGCTGTAAGGTTAAAAGTGGATTCCTCATGAGCTATAAGGTTCTGGGATTCATCTAAATCCCCAGTTACAAACTCTAAATGGAATTTGTGACATGCCTACCAGCAGATACACAATGGATGTTATCAAACACTTGTTTTTCATACAGCCAAAATCACAGTGTAAGAAAGCATTTAAAAGTTTCAAAATTGCTGCTAAATAATAAGACTACTATTGAAAGATTATTTGCTTGAAATTAATGCTAAAATGTGTTTTATCATGTTGTCTTAAGGGATATAGTAAATACCTCAGAAAAGTGTGTAGCGGTGTGCATGTGTCTGTTCGTGTGTTGTGTATCTCATTCACGTGGTAGATTTACGGATGAGAACGTGAATAGTACTATGCTGTAAATAATACCTGCACCACTTTAAGCCCTTGATAGATGTTAAGTACATATATTTGTGTAATAGCTCAATTAATTGAAATGTACATGTAGAATGAGATGGTTATGGAATGTCTTGGAAGCAATAATACAAAATAAATCCATTTTCTTAACCTCAGTTTAATAATATGATGCTAACCTTCTCTACCCAATCTACTCCAAAGTAATTTGGAAACTTTGTCTAAGTAGCACCTTGAAGAATATAGATCAATTTCAAGGAAGACTATTTGCCTTCCTGTCTATATTTTTATCTTAAACACCAAAGTATTACTAGAGGGATGGAACATCTTTCTCTGGCATCTCAGACACAGAATCAGCCCCACAATATATCACCTGTATCCTCAAGCAGAGATCAACCCACATGACCTGGTGGGACATTTGAGGACTGAAATGAGAGGCATGTACCTGCAAAGTGTATTTCCATAATTAAAATTTTCTACTGTACATTATTTTTATTACTATATTATTTTTTCTCTATAATAATAAATATTTATAAGCTTTGACCTGGAAATATCAATGTTTACAAAGTATGTTTAAATCTGTGTACTCTTTGTTGCAAAGATCCACAAAAGACACAGTGTGAATCACTGTCAGTTTTAAATTCCTGCAGGAATCTTATCTTTGGATTTCTGACCAATAGTGTTTCTCCTGAGCATTTTGACTGTTTCATTTGCTAAGAAGGGAAGAGTCACTCACAGCTACACACTCACCAAAGTACTCCAATATTAAGTTTATATTTCTTAGCAAGATTTACTTGTCTGAGATTATAGAAAATCACACAAAGCCACATCAGATGAGTAATTATCTACAGCTTTTCATGTTTGCTAAGCTCTAAAATTACACAAGTATCTATTAGGCAGAGTGTGTATGGTGCAATATTACATATCCAGCTGCTCATGAAACTCTTAGTTTTGCAACAGCACTGCCTTTGATGCTCAATAATCATGGCACCAAATATTACACTATTTATGAGAAAATATAGCCATTTCCAAGTGAAGACACATATAAAATTATAGGGTATTGTAATTTTTTCAAGGTCCACAGGGCTGCTGGTACTTGCAAAGCTTTCTAGATGGCCCACACTGCTTTTCCCACCGGGAGCATCCTATATTTCATCCCTGGGGAGTACAGGCACCTGCTAAATTCCCAAGACTGCATGGTTGCCTCCATGGCCTAAATTTATATTTTAGCTCCAGCATGGTCTGAACTTTCCGAAGCCACCCACTTAACTGGGCCTTCCTCTGTGGTTTGTGTTGAAGCGGTGTGGCCCCGTATTATTGAAGCTGCATTTTGATAATACAAGCAAAGCCACTATAAACATTAAGGAAGGAGGCGATTTATGCCCAAACCTCATGCAAATTTCTCTTTTTAATAATGCTAAATCGAAACCAAGCTGGGAAGATTTGGGAAATGCAGCTTTCAGCCACAACCACATTGGCAGCAGATTCTCAAATAATCCACCCCTTTTTTCAACATGCCATTCAGAGGCATCTTGAAAACAAAATCAACTTTCAAATAAGACAACAGCAAAAGTATGCTTACTTTTGCTAACAGATGCATGCATAGAATGTAAAGAAAAAAGATGCAATGTAAAGTATTTATGCCAATTTATCCTTGTGCAGTGGTCCAGGGTCCTCCAGGCTAAGTCACACATCTTTGATACTCTGTAACTTGCAAAAAGTTGAGATAAAAGTTTAAACCTTCTCACTGTATCTTATGTATCTTATGTTAGGAATAAGGGGAACAGGAGAGAAAGAAATATTAGTCAATATATTTATATCACAACAAAGGAAAAGCAACATTATAACTCCTATAGTAGTCTTGTTTTCCCCACAGGCCACATGATCATAGCTGGTACATAGAATTTCCTTTCCTCCACAGCCTCTGCTGTATCCCCTTTAATTTTAAGAAGCATCCTAGTTGTCTTTCTTTCTTTCTTTCTTTTTTTTTTTTTTTTTGTCTTGTGAAATGGCCCAAAGCTTTATCCCTCAATATAGGTATCATTTCTAGATCATTTTATCTGGGTCTCTTTAAGTTTTCTATCCTCTTTTTATATTTTTTTTTAAGATTTTTATTTATTTATTCATGAGAGACAGAAAGAGAGAGAGAGAGAGAGAGAGAGAGGCAGAGGGAGAAGCAGGCTCCCTGAAAGGAGCCCAATATGGGACTCGATCCTGGATCCTGGGATTCCCACCCTGAGCTGAAGGCAGATGCTGAACCACTGAGCCACCCAGGCATCCTTCCATCCTCTTTTTAATAGCAGGCATGGGAGTTCTCAGAGGTACCCCCAGTGGCTCTCTTACACTCCAGAAACACGCTTCATTACCTTAACTCTATACTAATAATCACCTGTTCCCCTTATTTTAAGAACAATCACCCTCAAATGGTAGAGAAACTACTGTTTGCCTGTTGACTAAGTAGCATAAGGTCAAAGTGACCAGATGCAGTCTAGGTGTTAGTTCATTGGAACCACTTTCTGTTCCCTGTTTAAGAATTTTTTTTTAAGATTTACTTATTTATTTATTTATTTATTATTTATATCTATTTATTTATTTATTTGAGACACACAGAGAGAGGCAGAGAGATAGGCAGAGGGAGAAGCAAGCTCCTCACAGGGAGGCAGATGAAAGACTTGATCCCAGGATTGGGTTCATGCCCTGAGCTAAAGTCTCAACCACTGAGCCAGGTAGGCATCTCTACTTTTTTTTTTTTAAATAAAGGCCAACAGCCCCTAAAATTGTGAGGATAGGAAGCAAATTTTTCATTAGTGTGCCATTAGGAGTAATAAGACAGGGGCTACCTCTTTTTCTCTGCCTTTTTAGAATTACCAGCATCTAGGTGAAATTCTTTACATGCATTATCCTTAGATACATGAGTTATATTAATAGAAAAATCTCCAAATCCAATATATTACTATTCTTTGCATATCATCTTTCATTTTAAATAGCTAAAAAGACTCAGTAATGAATATTTAGTGCAGTTACTTTTTTAAGATTTATTTATTTATTCATGAGAGACACAGACTGAGAGAGAGAGGCAGAGATATAGGCAGAAGGAGAAGCAGGTCCTCGCAGGGAGCCTGATGCAGAACTCAATCCCAGATCTCGGGATCACAACCCAAGCCAAAGGCAGGCACCCAACCGCTGATCCACCGAGGCATCCCAGAGCAGTTACTTTTGCAAATCCTGTACTAGGAAGCTTAGAGAACACAAAATATAAAAGCTGGTCTTATTCCTGAAGTGTCTCAAATGTAGTAGATTTTATATATTCTTATATATATTTTTATATGAACAAAGGGAACATAATTCAGTAAAGGATATACTAGGTATAGAAAAGGTGATGGAATCTTAAAGGCAATGAAATGCTGGATGATGTGTGGTGGGGGGTGGGAAGAAGATATGCTCCCTCATGAGCAGCAGCCTGGCAAGCAAGGCATAACTGACAAGAATGCTTTTAGCACGTTTGTTCACATAGCCAAAAGGCAGAAACAACCCAAATGTTCATGCAACTGAAGAATGAATCAACCAAAAGTATTATATCCAGAAACTGAAATATTATTCAGCCGTAAAATGAAACAGAATTCTGGCACAACGGCAGCCTGGGTGGCTCAGCAGTTTAGCGCCACCTTCAGCCCAGGGCATGATCCTGGAGACCCGGGATCAAGTCCCACATCCGGCTCCCTGCATGGAGCCTGCTTCTCCTTCTGCCTGTGTTTTTGCCTCTCTCTCTCTCTCTCTCTCTCTCTCTGTCTTTTGCGCTCTCTCTCTCTCTCTCTCTCTCTCTCTCTGTGTGTGTGTCTCATGAATAAATAAATAAAATCTTTAAAAAAAGAATTCTGATGCAAGCATAATCATGGATGAACTTTATAATTATTGGGCTGGAGGAAAGAAGTTTCATCCCACTTAAACAAATGCCATATAATGCTGTTTCTATGGGATGTGCAGAGCAGGCAGTGTGCAGATTAGAAAATTGGTTATTGGTCCCTGGGATTAGACTGTAGTAATGGCTCAACAACCTTGAAAATATGTTAAAAACCAAAAAAACTGTATACTCTGAAAGAGTAAGTTTTACAGCACTCAATGACACTTTAATAAAAAAATAAAGTATTATGGAATTGTAGTAACATACCTAAATCGGATGTGAAGGAGAATGTTTCAAATACAGAAGAAACTAAATGTACAATCCAAAGGTGCTAGAAATGATTAAGAGGGGTCGACTTGGGTTTCATTAGATTTTCTCTTTGACTAGAGGAGAATGATATAAATATGGAGAAGCTGAAGCATACTATAAAAATAATTTGGGGGTGCGGTGCTTGTGTGACTTAGTCGGTTAAGCATTTGCCTTTGGCTCAGGGTGCTGGGTTCCTCCCTGCTCAGCTGGGCCTGATTTTCCCTCTCCAGTTCCCCTTGCCTGTGCTCTCTCGCTCTCTCTCTCTCTCTCCCTCTCTCTTTCTCCGTCAAATAAATAAATAAAATCTTTGAAAATAATAATAATAATTTGAAGTTTTCTTTCTGGCATAGATCGATTTGGTGACAGTAGTGAAATGTTAAAGCTCAGCCCTTGCTAAAGTTGTTTCTGAATTCACAGAGGGTACACAGAACCAGAAATATAATTAATGACATGTTTGTGTAACATCAAAGCCTAAGGGCAGTAGCTTCAGAGACTTAAGTCCCCAAAGCATCTGCTAAAATAAAATGCCAGCTGCCTATTGTATAGCCACCAAAGACCCGCTCATCTCAGGTAGGCTTCAAGGTTCCAACTTATAGAATATAAGGAAAAATCCTTACTGTATAGGGGAAAAAAAGGTTTGTGTTTTTCTAAAAGCATCTTTTTCCTGCTTACTCAATTAAAGAAACTCCACAATTTAATGACCAAATATATTTTCTTTTCAAAACTGAAAAGATCTATCTGAACTTAGTATTCACAATATAATCTTTTGGTTATTTTACTTTGATGTTGATTTACAGGAACCAACCAGGCTTCTATTCCTTTCATCACTGGATAATTATATATGTGAATCTAAGTGTTTTTTTGTTGTTGTTGTTGTTTGTTTGTTTTGTTTTGTTTTGCTTTCTTTAAAAAATAATGTAGGTACAACCTTACAAATAGCAATATACACAAATGCATTTTCATGTGAACCACATGCCATATTCACTTCAGTCTAAAGAACAAGTCCATTGTCCACTTTCTATTCTCAGGTACAACAGAGACATATACACATGCAAATATATGGCACATTCATTCATACATACACAAACACATATGGAAGAGAAGACTGTTATCATTTAGAAGCATTTGATGTACTTCATCTTAATTCCTTTTCTTTTTTGTTTTTTGGTTTTTTGGTTGTGTTTTTTTGTTGTTGTTGTTGTTTTGTTTTTTGTTTTTTTGAGAGACAGAGAACAGGGTTGGTGTGGAGGGACAGACGAAGACAGAGAGAGAGACTCTGAAGTGGACTCCATGCTGAGCATGGAGACCTATGTGGGACTGCAGTGACCCTGAGATCATGACCTCAGACAAAGAGTCAAACACTTAGCTGACTCAGCCATTATCTTATTTCCATTTTATATTATAGACGTTCGTTCAAAATCCAAGGAGATGCAAATGTGTGTGTTACATTCTGTTGTTTTCACTTTTTTTTGTTTTGTTTTTTTTTTTTGTTTTTTGTTTTTTGTTTTTAGCACATTTCTTTGGTGAAAAGACTCCTTCTTCAGCACCAGACCACTCCACAAATAGGTCGTGAGTACGGTGGCAAAGCAATAATACATTTCCAGAGAAAGGTCAATAATGCTTATTTCATGTCTCAGCAAAAGCTAAAGTCAACTCAGACCAGAATCAGTAACATAATTATTTTCATTACTATTAGTGTGTAATATGGTCATTGTTTCTAAAACTAAAAGAAAAAAAAATCTTTTAAACTAATCATGTTATTGAAAGGATATAATAATTACTCTTTTTTTGTGTGTTCATGGAACATTTTCAAGTGTACAAAATGCTTAGTCCTACATCTTGCATCCTGGTCTAACATTGGTGTTTCTTCCATATAATTTTGAAGCTGTAATGATCTATTAGCTCATCCAAATATTTTCCTTGACACAAGGAAGATAATGGCCAGGGAAATCAAAGAGCTTATAGAAAGTCACAGACCTCGTAAATGACACCTAGATTTTTTTTTAATTTTTATTTATTTATGATAGTCACAGAGAGAGAGAGAGAGAGGCAGAGACACAGGCAGAGGGAGAAGCAGGCTCCATGCACCAGGAGCTCGATGTGGGACTCAATCCCAGGTTTCCAGGATCCCTGGGCCAAAGGCAGGCGCCAAGCTGTGCCACCCAGGGATCCTGACACCTAGATTTAGATCAACGTTCCTCAACCACCTACCATAGATATTTTCTGTTATTGCCATATTAGATAGTAGTGCTTCTTTAAAGAGTAACTATTGACCAAGTAATTTTATAAGTATAAAAGACAATCTCAAAAAGAAATTGTGTTCTGCTTTACAGATATTTTGTGGTTGTCAGAAGAGTTATATGTGCATCTATCATTTTCTTGATCATTTTCTCAAAAGTTGAGACAAGAATATACAAGAATGGATAAAGGAAATTGCTCATCCTTGACAGAATTCATTTTCTTGGGAATTACCAATAACCCTGGAATGAAAGTGACCCTATTTGCAATGTTTCTTGTTGTTTATCTCATTAATCTGTTTGCAAATCTTGGAATGATTATTTTAATTATAATAGATTCCCAGCTTCACACACCAATGTACTTTTTCCTTAGTCAACTCTCTTTCTGTGACCTCTGCTATTCTACAGCGGTTGGGCCCAAAATGTTGGTAGACCTTTTAGCCAAAAACAAATCAATCCCCTTCTTTGGGTGTGCCCTTCAATTCTTGATCTTCTGTATGTTTGCTGATTCTGAGTGTCTACTGCTGGCAGTGATGGCCTTTGATCGGTACAAGGCCATTGGCAACCCATTGCTCTACACAGTCAACATGTCCAACAGAGTGTGCTCCCTGCTCATGGCTGGAGTTTACTTGCTGGGAATGGCAGATGCTCTGATACATACAACATTAACATTCCACTTATGCTTTTGTAGATCAAATGAGATTAATCATTTCTTCTGTGATTTACCTCCACTCTACCTCCTTTCATGCTCAGATACAGAGATCAATGAGTTGGCATTATTCATCTTTTTTGGTTTCATTGAACTGAGTACCATTTCTGGAGTTCTTATCTCTTATTGTTATATAACCCTATCAGTCTTGAAGATCCACTCTGCTGAGGGGAGGTTCAAAGCTTTCTCCACCTGCACCTCCCACTTAACTGCTGTTGCAATTTTCCAGGGAACTATGCTCTTCATGTATTTTCGGCCAAGCTCTTCCTACTCCCTTGATCAAGATAAAATGACCTCATTGTTTTACACCCTTGTGATTCCCACATTAAACCCACTGATTTATAGCCTACGGAACAAGGATGTGAAAGAAGCGCTGAAAAAGCTGAAAATTAAAAAGTGGTTTTAAATATTTATACCACACACACAGGCATCATGGTTGTTGTTTTTGTAAAATTATACTGCATCACACAAGAGAAATAAAGTTGTCTCAAAACCTTAATTTAACAAAATGAGTTTGTTTTAATGCTCTGTCACAAAATTTTGCAGTTCCCTAAATATAACATACTTTATTAGGTGTCTAGAGTTTATATATGGTACTCCATCTTTGTGGAAAACTCTTCTGACCTTTCTAATTTTGCCAGATTTTTATGTGTTCATTTGTTCATTCAAACATTAATTTGTTTTATTTTATTTTATTTATTTATTCATTATACACACATACACACACACTCACAGAGGCAGAGACATAGACAGAGGGAAAAGCTGGCTCCCGGCAGGGAGCCCAATGAGGGACTTCATCCCAGAACCCTGGGATTACCACCTGAGCTGAAAGCAGATGCTCAACCACTGAGTCCCCCAGGCATCCCTCAAACATGAATTTATTACATTTAGATGTACTATGTGCTTACTAAGTGAACTTGGGTATTTAAGTGCTTTGAATTTCATAGTACACCTAGTAGTGTTCATATTAATGAATCTTATAATCTATTCAAAGTAACCAACAATACTTAACAAGGCACCAAATAATTCACAAATCTCAAACTCAATATGAAGTAAAGACAGGGGGCTTTATCCAAAGAAAATATCTAAATCTAGTGTAAAAGAAAAGCTTCATTGGCTAGAGATACTGAGTCTCAGATCTTAAACATCTCCTTTAAAAACAGTTTTAATATAATTCTATTTATTAACTCACTGCTTCTTATATGAAATTGGGAGCATTGTTTGTCAAGGATTGAGCATTTCAGTCCCATTATCCAAAGCACCTGTATATACTCTAGGACACAAAATGGAAAAACAAATAAATAAGAAATTTAAAACACCAGATAACATTTTTGGGTGTTTATTAGAATTTATTAACACAATTATATGACTATATGGTATGTGGCCAGTATATATATAATATATATATTATATATACATTATAGTGTATATATAATACATTATATATGTTACATATATGTATATTATGTATCATAATGCATTATATTCTTATATATATTATAACTTTTAAGAAAGTACATAAAATGGTTGTGGATACTAAAGTAATGAATCAATAAAGACCTATGTATTAATTACACTAGAGGTAAAGAGTATTCATGTGTGTATGTTCTTGAAATTGGTCTATTTCATCTCTCTAGTTTCTAATGATTGAAGCAAAGGCAAGTTGTTGAAATAACATGGAAATACTCTTAAGTTTGAAAAACCATATCAGACCCAATTACACTCTTAATTATCCATTACAATTGTAGAAGCTAAAAGCCACTGAATTTCTTAGATTTTGTAGCTGCTGTTTTAATTATTTTTGGGCAGAAACCCTTCAGAGTGGAAGAAACAGCTCCTCTGCTCTTTAAGAGAGCATTTGTTGAAGAGTGTGACCTGTCACTAGGAATCATGCTGGGGAAAAAAAAAACTGTAAAGAAATTTACTTTTTTTTAAATAAAGTCTTTAAAGGTTTCTATGTGTACATTTTTTTTTCTCAAGGAACATATACATTTTTGAAATTGTTACTTATGAGCAGCAGCATGGAAGAAAACATTGCCTTAAATATAGAAGTCCAAGAAAAATAGAAAGGTTGTGGATTGCTGTTAAAACTTAGAGGATTTTGGGGACACCTGGGTGTCTCAGTCAGTATCTGCCTTTGGATCAGGTCATGATCCCAGGGTCCTGGGGTAGGTCCTGCATAGGGCTCCCACTTCAGCAGGGAGTCTGCTTCTGCCTCTCCCTCTGCCTCCCCCTTGCTCATGCTTCTCCATGCTTCTCTCTCTCTCTCAAATAATTAAATAAAATCATTAAAAACAAACAAACAAACAACTTAGAGAATTTTAATATGTAATCTGATTAACCAACCTTGCTCCCTTATGGCAGCCATATTTTACAGCATCTAAAGACTAATTTGATCCACATACTGTCTAGTTTATTAGATCTAGTGAGCTTGAAATAAGAAATAGAACTTTTAAACCCTAGAAATGGAATTCTAAAAAATAGAATGAACTGATTCGATTGATTGTGGGCTTCCTCTTCCTAAAATTAAAGCCAGGTAATGTATATTTCAGAAGGTCACATATTTGTAAATATGACCCATTTTAGTGGACAGTTATGCAAATTCAAAATTTCGTAGACACTTCTAAAATGGATATCCAACTTTCTTGATATTCAAGGAATAAAAATGAATACTTAAATGTAGTATATTATGACTCCCCTCCAGATTATAAAAAATGCAGACAATTGAAACTTAGTGTACTTTAGTACCAGCATCATGTCAGGAACACTGTCATGATACTCAATGTTTCAGGGACAGATAACTACTTTGGAAGAATATGATCTTCTGGGTAGATGGTCACCTACTTGGTATTGCTTTAGTATCACCATGGTTATCCACAAACCTGTAGTTAGAGATAATTTTTCCTCACTTGCTTTTAACTGATGTATAGAATTTATCCTAAAAGCATTATTTTTTCAATTGTTTATAACTCTATTCTTAACGAAAATTGACATCCATTGAGAATTAAATTAGGTTTTCTAACTTGCGGTAATAATGTTGTCACATAAGCTCAGGTGTAAATCATGGGAAGAAGTAGACTGAATGGTCTTGAGGAGAAAGCCCTGCTTGAGAGGCTAAACTCAGGTTCTGGTTGAACAAAATGGAACCTGAGGAATTTTCACATCCCTCTAGACAGGGAAGTCCCCTGAGGGAACAATTAATTTGAAAGGAATCAGATGAAAGGACAAAGGACAATTCCACATCCTCCAAATATGGATCAAAGAAGTAAACAATGATAGAAAATGTCTTGAGGAACACAAATGCATCAGTTTCTTGAGTTTAACAGGTGAACAATTATTAGCAATTGGTTGCATGCCTCCACAATATCTCCCACAGGAATGCTTTTGGTATCTTAGTATTGGGACCATCACACAAAGAATGACAAAGAAATATATGAAGGCATCAGAATTGTCACTAAGAACCACTTTTCCCAAACTTAAAAATGTATTAATTTCGTTGAGGATTGTTCCAGCTTTATAGAAAGCAAAGGACAAAAGCAACACAGTAATAAAAGAGAAAAAAAAAAAAAAAAAAAAACAAAAACAAGAAGAAACCCTGTGCCTCTGCTAACCTCCAGGTGAAGTTTCTGAATAAACACGAAAGTGCCTGGAGTACTCAAGAACAGAAACTAGTCTATGCCTAACACAACTTACTTTCTTCCCTCCTCAAGTTTTGTATTTACCGGTTTAGTAACAATAAAATTAACTATAGTAAGACTCAGAAAATACAGGGGATGTGCATGATTATTATACATTATCGGGAAATATCTATCAACAGTAGATCATCAATGAATATATAGCAATCTGTGATGTCAGGCGTATTGTCTTGATTGGCATATTGTAAGTGTCACTCAGAACATGGCCAGTCCAGAGAGTTTCCCCTGGGGCTTCCATGGTGCACAATTTCAGGGGCCACCAATTGTCTTATTTTCTATTTAGTCTCTGGAATTGTGCAGTGCAGCCACTTTCCACATTACTTTCTCTTCACACTAATGTCTGTGAGGTTCAAGAGTTCAATTATAATATATAACATAGACCATGGCTCCATCTGATGACCTTCCGTCTAGGCTGCCCTCTCAGTCATTCATCACACAGACTGAAATCTTGCTGCATTAGAGAGCATACTTAGAGGAGTTCGCAGATGCTGAGAATCTTGAAAACCTGTCCTCCCTGGTTTTATTCGTTTTGTTTTTTATTTCTCTTTTTTTGTATTTTTTTATTGGAGTTTGATTTGCCAACATATAGTATAACACCCAGTGACCATCCCTTCCAGTGCCCCCCTCAGTGCTTGTCACCCAGTCACACCATCCCCGGCCCACCTCATCTTCCACTACCCCCTATTCTTTTCCCAGAGTTACGAGGTTTTATTCATTTTCAAATGAAACTTAATGGTAAACACACTTTAGCCTTCCATAAGATTAGCCAAGAGAATTATTTGCTAAAAGGAACTTATTTCATGATGCTGTCATCAGGAGTCTATTAAGAGCAAGGGTTTTGCAGCAAGAAAAACCTAGTGTCTTTGAGATTCCATATGCAATGTCTGCATCTATATGAGGAGGTTGCTAATAACCAGTTGGAATATATGAGCTAACATAGTAAATATGTGATAGTTTAAAGTAATGAAAGAAATGATTTATGAAAACTACTACCTAGCCTTTTAAAGCGACTTGTCTTAGATTTTCCAGGTGCTATTGCAAAATGCCTTTGTGTGAAAACATTTCAAAATGGATGTAAAGTCCAAGAAAAGTCTCTGGTTTTAAAAGGAGCATTTGTGGGATAATCTGATTTTTCACGAGGTACCACGCTGGAAAAACCTATGAAGAATTTTATTATTATTATTATTATTATTATTACAAAAGGCTGTTAGGGTTTTCACCTGTATGATCTTTTTCCAATTAATACCTACTCTTTTGAAGGTATTATCAGCATCAGCATGGTAGAAAACATTGTTTGAAATATATTGTCCAAGAAGATGGGATGTCAGTGGATTACTACTAATTAAGACTGTGTAAACCTGTAATAAAATTAACTCATCTCTCTGCCTTATGACAGCTATATATTATGGCATCTAAAAATGGATTGATTTATGCATTGGCTGTTTTATCCGATCCAGTGGTTTTTAAACTAAAAATATGGGACATTTTAAGCCCTACCAAAGAAATTACAAAAGTAGAATTGACTGATTCAATTAATCATGGGCCTCCTCTCTCTGAATTTGTGAAATTGAATAACACATTATGGAAAATATTTTTTAGGGAATCGTGACTCAAACAGAAGCTGGGGCAGATGGCCTATAATGACTATCTCAGTACTTTACATAAATAAGGGACACCACATCAAAAGGCTTTCTGTATTCTTGCTTGTCTACTTCAATCCTCATCATTCTCTTCCCTTCTGAGTCATTCTACATCATATCCTTCTCACATATCCCCAGGGACTGATAGAAATTAGCTGTTTCCAAAGGCAGTATTACCAGGGCCAAGGGAAAGTCTTTAAATATGGCAACATAGGAGACTCCAATACCTCTCTTTCCACAAACACACCAAATGAGTAGCTCACATGGTAAAATTCCTTCTGAAAGAGATCAAGAAATTAGTTGAGTGACTCCTACACATCAGGAAGTTAGCAAAAGCAAGTACAAATGTAGATCTTCTGTAAAAATGTAGTGTAACACACACTTTCAAAAAGGGGAAGAAACCTGTACAATGTGACATGTCAATTATATCTCAGTAAAACTAGGAAATAATATCCTCAAGGAAATACATAAATGAAAAGACATGCACACAAAACACACACATACATACATATACTTTTTTAAAGTTTTTAAATTTTATTTTCTTAGTAGATGATCTTTCCCCTCACTACTCTATTCCACACATTCATCTCTAGTATTCTACATTTTTTTTCTAATGTACAGCTCAAAAATCCCATGACCCATGATAACAGCTTATTCTTTATCTTTTCTTAGTTTCTCATTGTGCTCATTCATTAGTTAATATATGATCATCACTTGCTTTTCAGAAAATAGTGTATATATAATTCATTGCATGTTAAATATCCCAATTAACTGTAATCTTTTGCAAATCTTTCTGCACCTATATAAAGGACTCTCATATATTCCTTTTAATGATTATATCATGTTCCATATAATGGAGCTATCTTAATCCATTTATTTATGACCCTATTCATGAGCATCTCTTCATTTCTAGTTTTGATCACTACTAACTTTGTTAAAATAATTATGTTTGTAAAGAGTATATACCTCTTGAAAACTAATCCCAGAAAGATAAGTATTTTTTCCATACTGTATTCATCCAAGCAGTCAAAGGCCAGCTCAATGTAAGGGGTGGGGGGGGGGAGACATTATATGTCCATGGGAGATATGTCAGAATTTTAAATCATCTTTAATTAGACACAGTTACCATCAGTCAGTAGTAGAACCTTGAAAATTTTCATTTTCCCATTCTTTTGTTATTAGCTTTTCATATATTCAAATTAAATACATAAGTACGTGTGAATGAATTTTTTCCTATTCCTTACAGGCATACACAGAACAAAATGCACTGGTTGAAAATATACTTGAACTTCACATTACAGAAAGGAAAGGTAAATGGAAGTTTGTATCAGTCAGGCTGGTGTGAACGATTGATTAGCTTTGGTTACTGCTGATGGATATCAGTGGTGCCAGGGACAAAGATATCAGGAAAAGGTTCAGGGATCATTGAGCATTACATCATAACTGTTGGAAGGGATTTGGAAAAAACACAAAATTACACTCCAATACTTATAAACTTTGTAAAAATTTCAATAAGTAAAATAAAAACAAAAATTTTAAGAAACAAATAGAACCTTGTTTTTTCTTAAACACTCTTCTATGCACACATGTATATATGATATATATTAGTTGAAACCATTTGCAACTAAAAACCTCTTTATTTCAACTATTTGTCTGTCACCTATAACCTATCTACCTAAAATAAGAACAAAGATTCAATTACTTGTAACAGTGCTAGTGCTAGGGCTGCAGGATATACAGAAATTAGCTCATGCAGCTATTCTTACTAAAGAGCTTACAATGTAGACACATATCTGAATAAAACAAAGATAATGCAAGAAAAAGTATGCTATGCACAAATGGATATGATAGTCATAAAATAATTGAAATCCAATCAGGTGACATGGTTGGAGAAATGGAATCACACGTACTTAATGAAAAAAATGTATTTGATATAACCATTGAAAAATCGTTTTATTTGTAAATGGGAAGGTGAAGGAGTTTGTTACAGAAATAAAAGAAACAGGATAAAAATTTAAAAAAGAAATAATTAACAGGAAAATAATCATTTTATTTCATAAACTTATTAATGTAATACATTTAACAGAATAGATAATAATTAACAGATAAAGTAACTGAGTAGATCTATTAGAGTTTCTTTGAAGCTCTGATCTGACTGGAGAAAGATGGTATAGACTCAGGGTAACAAAGAATCATACTATAAAGATCATTTTATAGTCCCAAAGATGGTCCATTCTGTGCAAGTATGAAAAAATTAAATTCATCCTTTGCTGAAATTGTTGCAACATTCACGGGGGAAAACACAGAACTAGAAATCTAATTAATAACATTTGTATATATAGACGTGTGAGGGCAGAGGCTTGAGGCAGAGGCATTTCAGTCCCAAATGACATGGAGTAAAAATAAAATGCATGTGTCTGTGTTGTTCAGCTGCTAGGGGCAAGCACAGAATGATTTGCCCTTCCCAGGTAGGTTTCTGAGGCACTAAATTTAAAGAATCAAGAAAAAAATGCTTATATTTGGAAAAATGAGGTATTGAATATTTACAAAATTAAAAATGATTTTTTACTTATTTTCATTGGTTCATAGTCTGCAATCTGATGGCAGAAAAGAAGGAGTTTCCCATTTAAGCAGGGTGAGTCAAATCATTTTGATTAGCAAATGAACAGTTTTTACTTACTTATATCCTAATCAAAATTAAAAAGAAGAACACTGACTTTATTTTTATTTTTTCCCAGTAACAGTTGAGGTATCACAACACAAACACTAATTTGTGTAAATTCAACCCAGACAAACCACAAATCATATTTATTTAAATCTAAAAAAAAAAATCAGATCATCACCCATATGCCAGTTTTCACATATCAACAGAAAGACAGGTGCATGCATACACACTTGGAAGCCTATAAAAGATATATTTATTACTCTTGTTCCTGTCTCCATTTTTAATAAACAAGTCAGGTCTAAAATCCAAAGAGATGGAAATGTATGTGTTCAATACTGTATTTTCCACTTGGTTTTAGTATTTTTTTTTTTACTGGTCAAAAGAAGCACCCTTTGGCACCAGAACTCCTGCATGGTAAGTAATAAAAACATAGCAAAGTAGTAATATACTACTAGAGACAAGTTTATTAAAATATATCTAATGTCTCAATAAATACAAAAAAAAACAATGTGAATGGGAACAATTACAAACATATTCATTATTCTTAAATCAAAGATGCTCATTTTTCCCGAATTTAATACAGAGGCTTAAACAAATCGTGACTCTTGAAGAAGTCAGTGAATGTAAACATTTTATGCTCAATTCTATATTGGTTATTAAAATATAAGAATGCAATTTCCAATTTTGTGTTTGTTTCTTTCATATTATATCTGACCTGTAATGAACTTTCATTCATGATCAACCATTGAGATAAAAGCACTGCAGGTGAACACTGATCATATACCTTTTGGATGTCTCCAAATTTGGAATTAAACTTTCTGTAAATTCTATACCAAACACGTTATTTAACTTTTGTCAGCAACATAACAATGAAATTTGTCTTGACTACTGTCTGAAAATTAAGAATATAAAGAATAGAATGTGCTGACATAAATTATTTTTTATTTACAGATGATGCTTTCCTGAGTGTCGAGAGAGTTAAAAATCTTGATATACCATTTCTTGATCATTTCTGTAGCATTTTAGAAAAATCAAGAAGAATGGATGGAAAAAATTGTTCTTCCATGAATGAATTCCTTCTCGTGGGAATTAGCAATAAGCCTGGAGTTAAAGTGACTCTGTTTATCACATTTCTAATTGTCTATCTCATCATTCTTGTTGCAAACCTCGGGATGATCATTTTAATTAGGATGGACTCCCAGCTTCACACACCCATGTATTTCTTCCTCAGCCATCTCTCCTTCAGTGACCTCTGCTATTCTACAGCAGTTGGACCCAGGATGCTGGTAGGATTCATTGCCAAGAACAAGTCAATTCCCTTCTACAGCTGTGCTATCCAATGGTTGGTGTTCTGTACCTTTGTAGATTCTGAGTGTCTACTGCTGGCAGTGATGGCCTTTGATCGGTACAAAGCCATTAGCAACCCCTTGCTCTATACAGTCAGCATGTCCAGCAGAGTGTGCTCCCTGCTGATGGCTGGGGTTTACTTGGTGGGAATTATGGATGCTTCAGTAAATACAATATTAACATTCCGGTTATGTTTCTGTGAGTCGAATGTGATTAACCATTTCTTCTGTGATGTCCCACCTCTCCTCTTGTTATCTTGCTCAGACACACAAGTTAATGAGTTAGTGATATTCACCATTTTTGGCTTCATTGAACTGATTACTCTTTCAGGGCTTTTTGTGTCTTACTGCTATATTATCCTAGCGGTGAGAAAGATCAACTCTGCTGAGGGGAGGTTCAAAGCTTTCTCCACCTGCACCTCCCACTTAACTGCTGTTGCAATTTTCCAGGGAACTCTGCTCTTTATATATTTCCGGCCAAGCTCTTCCTACTCCCTTGATCAAGACAAAATTATTTCATTGTTTTACTCCCTTGTGATTCCCATGCTAAACCCTCTGATTTATAGCCTACGGAACAAGGATGTGAAAGAGGCCCTGAAGAAACTTAAAAATAAAAAGTGGTTTCATTGAAAACATGTATGTATGTATTTTTTCTCCCAATCTTACACTATAATTCATGGAAATCAAAATTGTTTTGAATACTATGGTGTGATTCAACAAGTATTTATACCATGTCCCAGCCATGCCAAAATGTGTCATTCCCTAAATACTCCATGGTTCATTTTATGTCTTGAATTTATATGTGGTACTCTCTATTTGTGGAAAATTTCTAGACTCCTAGTTTGCCAAATTTTTGTTTCTTCAATTTTTCATTTGTGCATGAATTGACTTTTCTAAGTGTTATTAAGTGTTTTCTAAGTACCTTTATGAGCTTTGAATTTCATGGTGACTCTGGCAATTTATTTACTAATATATCTTATCACCTAATTTAAATTATAATTTTAATTAAGTAATACTAAATTACTTATAATAAACTATAATTACCCATATGTAAAACAAACAAAACTAGACACTATGACCCCAAAGTACACTGTTCAAATATAGTGAAGGAAATTGTTGTTTGAGATGACTTCAAATTTACTTGTTTATGAGAAAATAAATTTGTCTATAAGAGTAGAGCTGGGGGCCCCTGGGTGGCTTGCTTGGTTGAAATTCTCACTCTTGGCTTTGGTTCAGGTCATGATCTTAGGTTGGTGAAATTGAGCCCCACATTGGGCTCCATGCTCCACAGGGTGTCTGTTTGCATTTCTCTCCCTCTGGCCTTCTTCCTATGCATGCTGTCTCTTTTTCTAAAATAAATAAACAAATAAAATCTTTAAAAAAATAAAGAGTAATGTGTTTTGATGGAAGAATGAAATAAGTTGTTTTTGTTGTTGTTGTTTTGTTTGTTTTAATTAGCTCTCCAATGATTTTGGGACAAGTAGCTTCTGTCTGGTAAAGGTGACTCTTCTAGGGGCAGTGGTGATAACAGATAGCCAGGTAGCAGCCTATGAAGATCATCCTGCTCATCAACACTTAATCTGTCATTCTCCAGTAATTCTTTCTAGCAATACGGGACTTTTACTTTTGCACTGGCAGCTAGACATAATGGCAAAGCTGTCTTTGCTGAGTACCAACTCTTATAAAGTTCCACTTCAACTAAATTTAGACTTCATTCCTTTCATCTCCCCCTACCTGGAGCAATAATGTGATTCATTTATTATTGATTGGAGTATGTTATTCCTTTACTGGTTTGTGAAGAGACCTTATTGTGTGTGCTATAGGCTAGTGACATTTCTACAGGGAACTTCTGTTACATAAATTGCTAGCAAAGACAAACTCAGTCTCTGAGCATTTATTTGCCTCCCCCACAATCCCCCAAAAAACCCATAAATTAAAAAATACTTCTTACAAATGCAATCTGGAAACTAAAGATAAAATAGGGACTAGCTGAGAGATTTAGGTAGATTGAAAAAGCATTCTATGCAAATGGTTCAGCAATTAGAGAGTGCTGAGGGAGACAGGACCTAGTCATCTGCGGAATTTAAAGGTAACCAGTGTGGCGGGATTCTATCACTGAAATTCAAGATTCAGTCACTTCCCCCAGAGGCTTTTCTTCCCTACAGGATTTGTTAAACTTGGTTCACACACCGTGGTGTGCTTGAGAACATTGTTGAACCCATGACTGTTTCCTATATCATTCCCTTCATTGTGTGCTAATGAACACTCCAAGTTCAATCATTTTTATCTCTTTCCTCAAGCACCATCATAGCATCTGGGTAAAGAAAAAAATATTTTCTAAAAAGTTAATTTTTATTGAATGTTTATTCATGGGGGCAAAAAAAAAAATCACTGAGTTCCGGTATGTGCCTTAAATACATTTTTGTATCATTTATGTAAGCACATAAAATAATTGTGAATGCTAAGAGTTAAGGGAAAGTTAAAGACATAAAAATTATTTGGAAAATAATTAAACCAAAGAGCCCTTATCTGGGTATTTACAAGATATTTGACAACTTAACTTGGCTCTGCTCTAGTTTGCTGATGGTGAAATTGAGACAGGAAAACTGGAAGGACCTCATAAGAGAAAAAGCTGTGTTTTTTTTTCCCTTTACTTCTTCTCTGGCTTCTATTCTTGCTAGCACCTACACCCCACCCCACTCTACACATGCCTTGGAATGCAAATAACACATGTCCTCCTTGTAAAGGACAAAGATGTAATGATAGCATTGTAGTTCTCCTGCACAGTAGATGATATATAAGGAATGTTGGAGCCTAGTCATGTGACTAGGGCAGACCACTGGCATTATCTCAAGGTCAAGATCCCTGGTGACACCTGGATGGCTCAGCGGTTTAGCACCTGCCTTCGGCCCAGGGTGTGATCCTGGAGTCCTGAGATTGAGTCCCACATGGGGGTCCCCTCATAGAGCCTACCCCTCTCTCTCTCTCTCTCTCTCTCTCTCTGTGTGTGTGTGTGTCTTTCATGAATAAATAAATAAAATCTTAAAAAAAAAAAAAGATCCCTGACTTCAAGGAATGAGTGACTTCTGAAAAACACCTAGACCCCATCCTTCTTCCGACCAGTTCTTGGATGCCTGAGAAAACACATGCACCAGACCATAATCACCAATAAAAATTTCAAACCCAAACAAAGAAAAGACTCCCTCTTTCCTTTTCCAAATCTCCCAGATGATCCATCTGTATTTCTCTCTCTCTCTCTCTCTCTCTCTCTCTCTCTCTCTCTATATATATATATATATATATATATATATATATACATACATATATATCTTCAATAAACTCTGCTTTTATCTCCTGCTGGCTCAGGTTTGATTTCTCTCCTGCATGAAGGCAAAGTCTTTTTTGGCTGACCCTGCAGGACCTCCTTCTGTGTCCCTGGATGCAGCCTGCGGGCATCAAAATCACTAAAGTGTCTTGTTTAGTAAACAGAGATAAGGACTTGCATTTGAAGGATCATACAGGAATAAGGGGCATCCTTGGAAGCCTGGGTGGCTCAGTCACTTAAGTGTCTGAATCTTGGTTTCAGATCAGATCGTGATCTCATGGGTCATGGGACTGAGCCCCATATTGGGCTCCAAACTCAGCACAGCGTATGCTTGGGATTTTCTCTCTCACTCTCCCTCAGCCTCTACTCCCTTCCTCCCCCCACTCACTCACTCTCTCTCAAATGGATAAATAAATCTTAAAAATAAAAAAAAGAAAAGCACAAGGGGAAATCTTCATTGTTTGCTACAATTACACAGGCTAAAAGCCATTCAATGTCTAAGGTTACCTAGATGTCATTGTTAGCTTTGGTGAAAATCTTTCAGATTGCCAGTAAAGCCCAAGTAAGATAATGAGAGTCCTTTGTTGTCCAGGATGAAATTCTTTTGGAGATTCTGAGACTTGGTAGGGGGTGGTATAGAAGTAAAAAACAAACAAATAAATGGAGGATGTTTCCTTTAGTCACAATGTCTTCTTAATTAGTCAATGCTATTTGGACATTTTACCTATAAATCAGGTATTCTTATGAAGAACAGCATGGCAGGAGTGTAATTTAATCAGACTAAAGCCCAAGCACAGATGGGTGTCAATCTTAGAATCTGAAAGATGCCACCTGCTACCACATTACTCTTCCCTAAGACAACTGGAGTGGGCTTAAGCTCAGATTTGATCTGTATCTTGGCTCCTATAAGCAAATTTAAGTCGAATGTGTGAACTAAAAAGAAGGAAACGTGAAGTGTATTAAATGAGGCATTTTAAGCTCAATAAAAAAGTGTTCAAAAATGGAACTGACTGATCTATAAAATTTGTGAAATCCTTGTGCCTAAATTTGTGAGAGTGGAAGATGAGTGACCATTTCATGAAAAACTAGGGAATTTAAGACCAAGATAGGAGCTTGGGATTAGGACCTGCAAAAGGTCAGTAGAGAAATTTCTCTTGATTTTCCACAGAAATTCAGACAGTGTTTTATCAAAATAATTTATGTTAACTTATCAAATCCAATCCTTATCATCCCCTTTACTGTCTATATCTGTAACTCATATGCTTCTCATAATGTACCCACTACTTACTGGTGGCAAATATAACTGTCCCAGGAGGACATTATCAATGTCTGCATGTAATGTGTCAATCATATGGGTCCATGTCCTCATTAGAGAGTGAGAGAGAGACTAAGGGAGGGGTCGAGGGAGTGAATCTTAGGCAGATGCTCCACTGAATACAGAGCTTGAGGTGGGGCTCAATCTCAGGATGCTGATATCATGACCCGGAGACCATGACCTGAGCCAAAATCAAGAGTCTGTCACTTAACTGACTAGCCACCCAGGCACTCCATGTGTGGCTCTTTCTTAAGAGAGGCAGGGAATTTAACCTAGTTTGATATCCTCCCTAGAAACATGCTATGCATTGCAGAAGCAGCAACAAAAGTTGGGTCTGAATCTGTTTGCAACTCACTATAACAGTGACCTTTAACAAATCACTTTTCCTTTTTGGGTCTCAGTACCACCCTTTCAAAAGAGGGGTCTTAACTAGATAATCTTTATCATATGTTCCAGGTACCATGTTTTGTATCTGAATTGATTCGATTCTATCAATAATGTACAAGCCTTCTTCTATCTGTGGGAAGATTAAAAAATAAAAACAGATATGGGGGGATATATTCGTACTGAAGGACCACATTACATCACTAGTCCAATTTGACCCAAAATAAAGGGTGGTAATAATGACAGATACCATAGGTTGTAGGAACCTCAATAGCATTAAACTGGACTCATTTTTCTGTCTTCTTGCTCTGCATTTTAACTTTAAGAGACACTTAATATAAGTGGATACCCAACTTTATTAGTCCTTGGGAAATCACATATTCTACATAATAGCTAAAATTAAAATGACAGACATCATTAAGTGTTGACAAGGATGTGGAACAGCCAGAAGGATTACACACTGAAAGTGTGATACTGGGAACATGGATTGGCATGTTTCTTTAGAAAGCTATGTAAAGATATTTATTAAATCTAAATTTTATGGGACACCTGGGTGGCTCAGCAGTTTGGCTCCCGCCTTCAGCCCAGGACGTGATCCTGGAGACCCAGGATCGAGTCCCACATCAGGCTCCCTGCATGGAGCCTGCTTCTCTCTCTGCCTGTGTCTCTGCCTCTCTCTTTGTATCTCTCATGAATAAATAAATAAATCTTTTAAAAAAATTCTTTTAAAAATAAATTAAATAAATCTAAATTTTATACATACATGTGTGTTCACATGTTTCCAGCTTCTGGTTTTACATGCAAGATAAGTGAATGCATACTTCCACCAAAGTACTAAAATGTTCAAACTAGCATTACTGGTATTAGAAAAAAATAAAATAACTCAATTGCCTATTAACATTAAAGTTAGATAAATAATGATATTTTTCTATGACGGATACTATTCAATAATGAGAGTTACATGGACTGTAACTGAGAAAATAACACGAATGGATTGCCCAAGTATGTTTTAGAATGAAGCAGCACATACTGTAGGCATCCACTAAAGTGTGAGTAAAAAAAAAAAATCCTAAAATAATCTATCATGATAAAAGTCAAGAAATTATTTACTCCTCAGGACTAGACAATTAATGACTTAAGAAAGAACATGTAGAAGTCTTTGTTGATTCTGATAATGTTCCTGTTCTAGGTCTGGTGTTTAAAAATACCACCTGGATATAGGGGTATTTTTAAAAAAATTATCCAGCAGTATACTTATCATTTAAGTTCTCTCTCTTTCTCTCTCTCCCCCCCCCCTCTCTATATATATGTATATGAATATGAATATAATACATATTATGTTATGTCATGTATTTATAGATGTTATATATATTATGTGTGTAAAAAATATATATTTTTAAAGTATTCTCTATATTTATTTTATACATCAGAAAGACTTTCCAAAAGCAAGGGCTATTCATCTTTAGATTATAAGAAACTTCAGAATGTTATTATTATAAAATTTCATCCCTAGAAATGTTTTATACACAATAAATCCAGCATATTTTTGTGAAATAAATGGGGCAACTTTCATATTTCTGTGAATAATTATATCTTTTACTGTTAATGTAAAGAAAAAGGCAAAATTGTCTTACTCAAACCGTAAGCACTTTTCATCCTCTTTAAAGCAACAAGGAAATTTAGTGACCTGCTTTTTCTTGGCACCATTTTCATGCACTAAACTTCCTCACAGTGGCCCATGACACACTTGCCCATGTCTCAAAGCCATACAACTATTTTGCAAAGAGAGGAGTTTATAAGTAAGCACTTGCCTATATAGGATTACATATACAAGCACCATGGTGTCAGGGAAGTCATGCAGGCAAAGATTTTTTGTCTCACTTGTTTGACCCTCATGTCTTAAATTCTAACTGACAATTTTTCATAATGTAAGAAAATCAACTGAATTAAAAACAAAGCTTTTTAAGATAGTAATTTTCCAATTTTTAATAATAATGTAGTCGCTGAAACTCAGATTTTAATGGAAAGGTATGAAGGGAAGTTAGATTAAATTGCCTATAAGGCAGTTAAGTTTAAGAAGGATTATTTAAGTTTTATTTAAACAGAATGCAACCTGAAGAGAATTTTCATCCCTGGAGGCATTTCTCATCTGATGAGAAAATGGATTTGGAAAATAAAGTTCCTAGGTAGCACATGTTTATTTTTGGAACACATAGATTTGGTATTTACTTGACTTTTTTAAAGAAATACATTAACTGCAGTAAGGCAAAATATAGAGCAAGAATATATTATTTACATTATAACCAAGGGTGGACTTTTAACAACATACAAACATCTGTACTTGTTAGCATCCTGCAATGATTCATATATTCTAAAATGTCACTCAGAACACAGTCAACACAGAGTGTCCCCCAAGACTGCCAAATTGCACAACCTGAAACTCACCATTTTACTTATTTTCTTGGCTTCCTGGATTTATGAAATACAGTGTTTATTTGATACATTTATATATTGGAATATGATTACCATCATAGCATTAGTTAACATCTCCATTCCATCATGTAATTATTGTTATTTTTTGTAGTGAGAACTTTTATTATCTAGTCTCCTAGCAACTTTGAAGTATCTCATGCAGTATTATATTGTAACTATAATCATAATGCTTTACAGTAGATCTTCAGAATTTATTCATCTTATAACCACAAGTCTGTATCCTTTGACCAACATCTCCCAATTCCCCCACTCAGTTCTTGTCCCTGGTAACCGCCATTGTACATTTTACAAGTTTTTGTTAGTTTGGCTTTTTTTAGATTTTATATATATATATATATATATATCTCATGTGTGTATATATATATATATATATATATATGTCATATCACACAGTGTCTTTATTTTTTGTCTAACTTAGCTCACTTAGCATAATGAGCTGCAATTCATCACACTGTAGTCAGGAAACTATTAAGGGCAAGTTCTTTGATTCTTAAGAACATAATACTATGAAACCACAGAAGTTTACTGATTTTATCTGGCTCTCATTTTCAGAGTCTGTATAATGAGGTTATTAAGGACAGCTCAGAAAATACAAGATAATAGTAAAAACATGTGATAATATATATGGATAAGTTAAATAATATATGAAAACCACAAAGAATTTGGTAAGATCTCCATACTTTTTGTATCACAAATCTAGTGTTGAATAAAGAGATGCTAAAAGGTATGGTTACAGGATACGGAATAGAGACATTTTATAGGGCAAAATAATGCCCTATATGTGTGTGTCTCTCATGAATAAATAAATAAAATCTTTAAAAAAATAAAAAAATAATAGCACAAAAACTTTTTTTTTAACAAACAAAAGTTGGTTTTGTTTTAAAGGAATATTCCAATACATTTTTTTTATATTTTTATTTATTTATTCATGAGAGACACACAGAGAGAGGCAGAAACACAGGCAGAGGGAGAAGCAGGCTCCATGTAGGGAGCCCAATGTGGGACTCCATCCTGGGTCTCTAGGATCACGCCCTGGGCTGAAGGCGACGCTAAACCGCTGAGCCACCCGGGCTGCCCTCCAATACATTTTTTTTAAAGGTTTTATTTATTTATTCATGAGAGGCAGAGAGAGAGAGAGAGAGAGAGAGGGAGAGAGAGGCAGAGACACAGGCAGAGGGAGAAGCAGGCTCTATGCAGGGAGCCCGACGTGGGATTCGATTCCAGGTCTCCAGGATCAGGCCCTGGGCTGAAAGCGGCACAAAACCACTGAGCCACCTGGGCTTCCCCTCCAACACATTTTTAATTAAAGTTTATCCCATAGGGTACCTGAGTACCTCAGTCAGTTAAATGTCTGACATTTGTTCAAGTCATGATCCTAGGATTGAGCTCCATGTCCTGGTTCCTGCTTAGTAATGAGTCTTCTTATTCCTTTCCCTCTGCCTCTCCTCCCCCCACTTATGCTCCCTCTCTCTCTCTGAAATAAATAAATAAAATCTTTTTAAAAATTAAAGAATAAAAGTTCATTCTCACACACGTGAACTATATAAGTAGAAACATTTACTTCTCCTCTTTGTTGAACATCTACCAGCCTAACAACAGGAAAATATTTAATACCACACATTTACTGACTCATTACTCATGCATAGTCTATATTAAGGATTGTAGGAGTGTAAAAAGACACAAATAGGCAAAACAGTAAGGGATGTTAGGTATAGTAAATGTTATACAGTTGAAGGAGAGCAGAATAGGCTTCTGAAAGCAGGAAATTAATCTCCCTGTACCAGGTAGTACAGTGATATCCTTATTACCAGAGAGGGAATTTAGGCCCAAGAAGGCTGTAAAAAAAAAAACAAAACCTTAATTCCTCACTAATATACTACCCTGAGGCCAAACCTCTGCCTTATCAATTCTTCACAGATTTATCAATTTCTTGACCAAAGGTACAAAGGCTGCCTGATTTGGTTACTTCTTTGAATCTCATATTTTATATGGGGCTTTCATATGTATGAAATTAAATTTGTTTTCTCCTGTTAATCTGTCTTATGCCAATTTAATTACTAGGCCACTGAAAGAACCTACAAGAAGGGAAAAGTTTTGCACCTCTACACAATCAAAAATATAGGTGGTTGAGATGTAGTTGAGAGAAAGGAAACAATGACTACTTAAAAAAGCAGTATGTAAGATTATCATATTTTCAAATGGAAGATGAAGCAGAAATGGAAGAAACAGGGTGAACAATGAAAAGGATCTGAAAATTATTAAGTTGAAAGTCTATTTGAATTTAATTAGACATTTGTTTTCACTGGAGGAGGCTGTAGATTCATGGCCATGAGCATAGCATTGGAATAAATTCTAGTAAATTTCTGACAATCAGTTGGTAATGAGCAAAGAATTGAAAGTTTAGCTTTTGAAGCAACATTCATGAGGGAAAATACAGAAGCAGAAATCTAATTAATCATGTTCATATAACCCAGAAGACTAAAGGCAGTCTTTAGAGATTAAAGTCCCCAAAGTCACAGTAGAAATAAAATGCCATCTGCTTTCTGTTCATGTGCCAGAAATAAGACCAGAAATATGATCATTTCAGGTAAGTTTCTAAATAACTAAATTTTAAAAGCATAGGATGCAGAGTACCTTACTAATTTTGGAAAAATTAGGAATTGAGTATTAAGGAATTTATAAATGAATCATTTTATACTTGCTTAACTAAGTTAAACAAATTCTGCAACCTATCATCCAAACAGTGATATTTCTTTATGAGTCCTGTGTGGAGTTGACCTTGTTTGTCATTTGTGTAAGGTTAGTAAAGATTTTACTTAGTTATATTTTAACCAAGTTCAATAGGTACACTATCACTGTTTATCACCATGCAAGTGATATTGTACATGTAAACTTGAGATTTGCTCTAGTTTTATAAAAAAAATAATAAAGATAACACATTACAAATAAATCCCAGTGTATATAGACTACATATCCTAGTATTTAAGTCTAGAAAAATAAAAATGAGACCACCACCCACACACATACAGAATGTGTATATAAACACAAGACAGGAGGTTATATATCTCAGAAACATTTGTTTTTCTTCTTTCCTTTTTTATTTTGATGGAAAAGACAACTTAAAACCCAAAGATATGCAAATTTATACATGATAGTCTGTTATTTCCTCTTCTGTTTATCACAGTCTTTGTCTTTCAAGGGATTTGTCCTATAGCAAAGGTCAGTCTTTTAAATGCATTCTAAATGCTGTGGCAAACCAGTGAGGAGGAGTGATAGAATAATTGTATAGAATATATTCATATTTCAGTAAACGCCAAAGTCAGCATACACCCATACATCAAACACTATACCATAATAATTTTCATGTATTATATGCAATATCATTTTCAGTGATAAACTCAATTATTTTTCTGTAATAAAGCAGCACATGCAATTATTATTATTTTTTATTTAAGTTATTATTGTCTAACACACATTGCCCAGTATCTTCTGGAGTTTTCTCAACAATTTGTAGTTTCTTTTATACTATTAGGGATCTAGAGCAAACTTTCAGTTTTTTCAGATCTAGTACTTGACACTGGACAACAGAAGCCTAGACAAGTAACATATCTCAGGAATGACATATGTAGTTAGAACCCACAGTTATCAACTTTCTATCCCAAACATGTTTAGTTTTTTCATAACACAATGATGTTTCTTTGAATGTGACACTCATTGGGCTCTTTCCTGAGGGTTAAGAAGATAATATTAAATCATATTTTGTCTTACAGATAGTGTATTGTGTATTCAGTAAAGTCGAATCTTGATCTATCACTTGCTTGATCATTTTTTAAACAGTTCAGAAGAAGCAGAAAGAAGGATGGACAAAGGAAATTGCTCTTCTTTGACTGAATTCTTTTTCTTGGGAATTACCAATAATTCTGGGATGAAAGTGACCCTATTCACCATCATTCTGGTTATTTATCTCATTAATCTCCTGGCAAATCTTGGAATGATTATTCTAATTAGAATGGATTTTCAGCTGAATACACCAATGTACTTTTTCCTCAGCCATCTCTCTTTCTGTGACCTCTGTTATTCCACAGCAATTGGGCCCAAGATGCTGGTGGATCTATTTGCCAAAAACAAATCAATTCCTATCATAGGCTGTGCTCTGCAATTCTTGATCTTCTGTACTTTTGTAGATTCTGAGTGTCTACTGCTGGCAGTGATGGCATTTGATCGCTACAAAGCCATTAGCAACCCCTTACTCTACACAGTCAACATGTCCAACAGAGTGTGCTCCCTGATGATGGCTGGAGTTTACTTGCTGGGAACGGCAGATGCTTTGATACACACAACATTAACATTCAGTTTATGTTTCTGTGGGTCAAATGAGATTAATCATTTCTTCTGTGATGTACCTCCTCTCCTATTGCTCTCTTGTTCAGATACACAGGTCAATGAGTTAGTGATATTCACCATTTTCGGCTTCATTGAACTGAGTACCATCACAGGAGTCCTTGTCTCTTATTGTTATATAATCTTATCAGTCTTAAAGATCCGCTCTGCTGAAGGGAGGTTCAGAGCTTTCTCCACCTGCACCTCCCACTTAACTGCTGTTGCAATTTTCCAGGGAACTATGCTCTTTATGTATTTCCGGCCAAGCTCTTCCTACTCCCTTGATCAAGACAAAATTACTTCATTGTTTTACACCCTTGTGATTCCCATGTTAAACCCACTGATTTATAGCCTAAGGAACAAAGATGTGAAAGGGGCTCTAGAAAAATTGAAAAATAAAATATGTCTTTAAGTATTTATATATCACACATGCACACATAGTGATTGTTATTTTCATAAAATTATATGGTATGATCTATGAAAAACACAATTTTCTCAAATACTTAAATAAATTAGTATCTGTACTAAAATTCATCCATAGGAAAATGCTCTAGTTCCTCAAACCTATCTTGCTTCACTATGGTCTTCAATTTATTTATGAAACTACTTTATGCAAAACATCCTGACTCTTCTAAATTTGCCATATATCTATTTGTATATTTTTCATTTAAGCATTATTACAAGTATACTCTGATTTACTGTTGAGTAGTCATTATGTACTTTTTGTACATTTACAGGCTTTGCATTTCATCACAAACCCAGTAGTTCTAAACTAATTAATTCCATAATCTAGAGGAATAAACAAATGTTAATTAGCTAAGCACTCAAATAGTTCATAATAAGCCTTAAAACTCTCATGAAGTAAAATATTAGGAGTTAATCTAGATAAAATGAAAAATATCAAAAAAAAATGAAAAATATCTAGAAATAAATGGAAAAATTCTAGAATGTCAAAAGCTAGTGTGCAGAAGAAAGACTTCCCTGGATGATGATATTCAATTTCATATCTTAAAAAAAAAATGCAAGTTGGAAAGTAAAAGATTCTAGGCAGAGAGTCTGACAGTTACAGAAGTCTTGAGGTGAATAGTTCTATACCTTATCCCTTTTTGGTATTTTTGGAATTCACAAAGTCCAACATGTATAGGTTATAAAGAGTGATGTAAAGTACCTTGGTAAATTACATCATTGTGCTGAAATTATTAAGTCCATCACATCTTGATGAGTAATTTAAAGTTTCCTTAACATCTTTCCCCTTCTTAGCTCTGGTTAAATGTCCCTTTTTATAATTCATAGGCAACCATCTCCTTTAAGTATTGTTTTAATATTGTTTGGTTTATTAAATCACTACCTCCAGTATAAGATAGTAAGCATTCTTTGTTCAAGGATTGAGCATTCTATACCTGTTATCCTAAGCACCTGTGTCTTGTCAAAGACAAGAAATGGCAGAACAAACATACATCAAATGAGATATTAAGTAACATTTTTAAGAGCTTATTAGACATCAATAACACAATTAACTGAGGGTATGAGATATGGATTGAATAAACATACACATATATTTTATATCTCTTCAGAACATACATAAAATGGTGTGGATACTAAAGTAATGGATCTATAAAGAACTACATATTAATTACACTAGAAATAGAGTGTCTTTCCATGTACTTGCTCGATATATGCCATTTCATCTGTCTGTACTCTACTTCCTGATGGTTAAAACACTGCATTCGCTTGTTGAGACAACATGGGCATGGCATATATTTGCAGGATCATATAAGATGCAAGGACACTCTTAATTATTAATTACAATTATAAAAATTAAAAGCTACTGAATATAGGGGCACCTGGGTGGCCCAGTTGGTTGGACATCTGACTCTTGGTTTTTGGATCAGGTCATAATTTCGTGGTTTATGTGATTGAGCCCCATTTTGGGCTTGGTGCTCAGCAGGGAGTCTGCTTAAAGATTTTCTCCCTCTGTCCCTCTCCCACTTGTGCATTCTCTCTCTCTCTCTCTCACAAATAAATAAATCTTTTTTTTAAAAAGCCATTGAATATCTTAGATTTTCTAGTTGCTATTTTGAAATGCCTTCATATAAAAACATATTAAAAAAAGACATAAACCCAAGAAGGTTCTCCAGTTTTCAAAGGAGCATTTGTGAGACCCCTCACCTGTCATACAGTATCATGTTGGGGAAAAAAAATCTATGGAGCATATTTTTTTAATACAAAAGGCTTTAAATGTTTGTATCTGAACCGTATGTCCTCAGTTAACACATATTCTTTTGAAATTGTTACTTATGAGCAGGAGCATAGTAGAAAATACTATTTGAAATACATTGTACAAAAAAAGTAAGGTGTAAGTAGATTGTTGGTAATTTAGGGAATGTGATATGTTATTTAGTTAACCCATCTCTCTCCCTTTCAACAGCTATATATTAACAACATCTAAAGACATCAGTCTTTAGACTAATTTGATCTATATATTGGCAGTTTTATCAGATCTAGTGAGTTTGAACTAGAGGGAAGGAGATTTTATTTTATTTTTTTATTTTATTTTATATTTAATAATAAATTTATTTTTTATTGGCATTCAATTTGCCAACATACAGAATAACACCCAGTGCTCATCCCGTCAAGTGCCCCCCCTCAGTGCCCGTCACCCACTCACCCCCACTCCCCGCCCTCCTCCCCTTCCACCACCCCTAGTTCGTTTCCCAGAGTTAGGAGTCTTCATGTTCTGTCTCTCTTTCTGATATTTCCTACCCATTTCTTCTCCCTTCCCTTCTATTCCCTTTAACTATTATTTATATTTCCCAAATGAATGAGACCATATAATGTTTGTCCTTCTCCGATTGACTTATTTCACTCAGCATAATACCCTCCAGTTCCATCCACGTTGAAGCAAATGGTGGGTATTTGTCATTTCTAATGCCTGAGTAATATTCCATCGTTATACATAAACCACATCTTCTTTATCCATTCATCTTTCGAGGGAAGGAGATTTTAAAGAGAAGGAAATTCTAAGCCCAAAAAATGTAATTTCAAATGTAGAATTGACTAATTTAATTAATTATGAACTTCCTTTCCCTGAATTTTGAGAGGTTTAGTAACAATTGTGGGGAACAATTTTTAGGGGATTTGTGCTTCATATAGAAGCTTGAGTATATGGCTTACCATAACTCTTCTATCTTGTTATTTTACCTAAATAAGGAACCTCACATCAAAGGGCTTTGATATATTCTAGCCTACTTCAATCCTCATCATTCTCTTCCCTCCATAATCTCTGTATCACATATACCAAATGACTGATAGCAAATATTATAGTCAAAATGCAGCTTTTTGGAGTAAAGGAGAGGTCTTTAAAGATGATGTTTTAAGAGACCTCAAATTCTCCTCCTCCCATGGGTACCCCAAATTAACAGCTACAGACAGTACAACTCCCTCTAAAAGAAAACAAGAAACTATCTGAGTAACTATTACCGAATGCACAAATGAGAAAATATCCACATTAAATCAGAAGAAAAGCTAAGACACAACTTTGCTATAAACCCCACCCTTGGCACAGGGACATATAGTTGGGAGGGATCCCCTGGCTCCCAGCCTCTCCATGAGAAGTGAAAGGTTTATACCCCACATCCAATGTCCCAACATTTAATAGTCCCACTAAAGGGACTGACTTCCAAATCCTCTCCCTCCAAAGGCCAATTAGTCTTAAATCACAAGATTCATAAGACTATAGCAAATAAAATAAGAGCTCCAGCTATCACACCAGAGCTCAGAGCAAAGATAACAGAAAAGCCCATCTCTCAGTCTTGTCTTTTGTACAATTTAGAAACCTAAGTGTCAGGCTTCTGGTTTTGCATGCTTCTAGGAGCTGATTGGGATCCTCTATGTACACCAGAGAAGCCTATGGATATGTCCCCAACTTTCCCTCCCGTTGACCCCAAATCACCAATATCTCCCGGGAAAGAGTTTGTACACATGCCTGCACCCCAGTTTTTGCAACTGTATTCTTAGGAATGTATTCCCACATCATCGGATTCTGATAGCCAACAGTGTTTCCATTCAGCAATACCATAGGATTTTAAAATCATTTCAAGCATATTTTCCAACCATTATGGTATGAATCTAGAACTCAAAAAGAAGACAAAAACTTCACAAATTTGTGGGCATTAAACACCATGTCCTTGAACAACAGTAGGTTAAAGATGAAACTCAGAAATACCTCAAAAAATATCTTGATAGAAAAATGGAAACAATGCATCGAAAGTTAAGGAATACAGCAAAAACAATTCTAAGTAAGAAATTATAGTGATAAATGTTACCATAAAGAAAAAAAAGAAATGAAATAAATAGCTTAACTTTACACCTCAAGGAACCTGAAAAGAAAAACAAACTAAGCCCAAAGTTGGTGGTAGGAAGGAATTAACAAAGATCAGAGCTGAAATAAGTGAAAGAGACACTAAAAAGAAAATAAATAAGATCAATCAAACTAAAACCCGGTTTTCTGGGAAGATAAAAGACAAATCTTTAGCTAGACTTATCAATACAAAAACAGAGAAGACTTAAATAAATAATATTACAACTGAAAGAAGATACATTTCACTTGATATTACATAAATATATAGAATCATAAGAGGCTACTACGAACAATTATATGCCAACAATTTGGACATCCTAGAAGTAAAAAGTAAGTTTCTAGGACACACAACTAAAATTATATGCCAACAATTTGGACATCTTAGAAGTAAAAAGTAAGTTTCTAGGACACACAACTAATCATGACTGAATCACAAATAAATAGAAAATCAGAATAGACTAATTGCTATCAAGGAGATTAAATCAGTAATCTAAAACTTCCTCAAAGGAGACCTGGGTGGCTCAGTGTTGAGCATCTGTTTGGCTCAAGTTGTGATCCTGGTGTTCTGGAATCAAATCCTGTATCAGGCACCCCACAGAAAGCCTGCTTCTCCCTCTGTGTATGTCTCTGCCTCTCTGTGTCTCTCATGAAGAAGTAAATAAAATATTTGAAAAAATAAATAAAAAATTAAACCTCCTCAAAAGGAATATTCAGTACCAGATATCTTCATTGGTGAATTCTACCAAATATTTTAAGATGTAATAGAAAGATCTTCTCAAACTCTGCCAAAAATTAGAAAAAGAAGCAATCCAAACTCTTTTATGAGACTAGCATTACCCTGATACCAGAACCAAAGAAGGACACTACAAGAAAATTAAAGGTCAATATCCCTGATGGACATAGATACAAAAAGCTTCCACAATATATTCACAAGCCAAATTCGACAGTGAGTAAAAAGAATCATAAGCAATAATCAAGAATCCAGGGATACAGGAATTTCCAACATCCCTAAATTTATGAATGTCTTATACTACATTAACAAAACAAGAGTTTAAAAAAATATATGATCATCTCAATAAATGCAACAATCTTTTATGATAAAACTGTCAGCAGACTTGGTAGAGAGGGAAATTACCTCAACATAAATAAAGATAATATATAAAAAGCCCACAGCTAACATAACACTCAACAGTGCAAAGGTGAAACTTCCCCTCTCACATGAAGAGTAAGACAAGGACATCCACCCTTGCCACTTTTATTGAAAACAATACTGAAAATACTGAAAATCCTAACCATAGCAATTAAGAATGAAAAGAAATAAAATCCTCCAAATTGAAAAGGAAGAAATCCAATTGTCTCTATTTGCAGATGACATGATATAATATATATAGGACCTTTAAAGACTCCACCAAAAAACCAGAACTAATAATATATATGTTATACATTATAAAAAATATATATTAGATATTATATATGATAGTAAATAATATATTATATATATCAGTAGAGTTACTGGATATAAAATCAATATACAAAACATTAGTTGTTTTTTTATGCACCAACAGTGACTTGTTAGAGAAATTTAAAAATAAAATGCCACTTACATTAACATAAAATAAAATACTTAAGCATAAATTTAATCAAGGATGTGAAAGAACTATACACTAAAAACTAGAAGTTATTGATAAAAGAAATTGAAGAAGACACAAATAAATGCTTATATATTGGAAGAATTATATAAGAATTATATAAGAATATATAAATTCATGCTTATATATTGGAAGAATTACTGTTCAGTTGGAAATCAGGAAGTGTGATGTTTCCAGTTTTGTTCTGGTTTCTCAAGATTGCTTTGGCTTTTTAAACTTGTTTTTTTGTTTCATACTAACTTTAATATGGTTTTTCCTATTTCTGTGATAATGACCATTGGAATTTTAATAGGGATTGCATTGAATATGTAGATAACTGTAGGTAATATGATGGCTATTTTAAAAATATTTGGAGAGGACACAAAATTACATCTCAATACTTCTTAACTTTGTAAAAGTTGCAATGAATGAAAGAAAACTGTTAAAAAAAAAAACAGAAACAGGGATCCCTGGGTGGCGCAGCGGTTTGGCGCCTGCCTTTGGCCCAGGGCGCGATCCTGGAGACCGGGGATCGAATCCCACATCGGGCTCCCGGTGCATGGAGCCTGCTTCTCCCTCTGCCTGTGTCTCTGCCTCTCTCTCTCTCTCTCTCTGTGTGTGTGACTATCATAAATAAATTTAAAAAAAATTAAAAAAAAAAAAAAACAAAACAGAAACAAATAGAGCCCTGGTGTTCCCTAAAACTTCTTTTTTAAAAGGATTTTATTTATTTACTCATGAGAGATAGAAAGAGACCTACAGAGACACAGGCAGAGGGAGAAGCAGGCACCCTAACTTTATCAGCAATATACTACACTTGATCTTAGCCAAAAGGCCGAGAAGCGATTTTATCAGCAATATAACAATGATATTTGAACCTGATATGGGACTTGATCCCAGGACCCCTGGACCTTGATCTGAGCCAAAGGCAGATGTTCAACCACTGAGCCACCCAGGCATCCCAGGCCTCTTCTCTGTATAAATGTATGTATGACTTCTATAAGCTGAAGTAGTTTGTAAAACCTCTTTATCTACTCTTCTTTCTGTCACCAATTCATCTAATCACTTAAAATATTTACCGACTAGCAGTAAATTAGACATTGCTTGTGCAAATCCTGGTGCTAGGGCTATAGGATATACAGAAATTAGCCAAGGCCAGCTATTATTTCTAAGGAATTTACAGTATAGTAAAAGACATACATCTGAATGAAATAAAAATAATTCAAGAAAACGTTTGCTAGGTATATGGATGTTATTGTCATAAAATAATTGAAATCCTGTTGGATAACATGTAGTTGAAAGAATGGCATCAAATGTGATTCATGATAAAAACGTATTAAATATAACAGTTGAAGAATGGTTATACTTCTAAATGGGAAAGGAAAAGAGATTGTTTCTGAAGTGAAAAAAAACACTATAAAAGTAATTAGTAATACATAATGCTTAACAAATAAAATAGTAATTTTATTTAATAAATTAAGCATAATGAATAATAATTGAGATAAAATAATTACATAATAGTCTATTTAAATTTCATTAGAAGTCTGGAGGAAGATGGTACAGACTCAGGGTAGAATGAATCACACTATAAAAATCATTTTACGGTCCTAAAGATGATCCATCTGGTTCAAGTGCAAAGAATTTAAATTCAGCCTTTGCTAAAACTGTTGCAACATTCAAGGGGGAAAACACAGAACTAGAAATCTAATTAATCACATGTTTGTATAATAAAGAAGTGTAAGGGCAGAGGCTTGAGATACTTCAGTCCCAAATGATACTAAATAAAAACAAAATGCAATCTGTATTCAGCTAACAGGGGCAAGCACAGAAGGACTTGCTCATCACAGGTAGGTTTCCAAGTCACTAAATTTAAAGAATGAAGAATAAAAAATGTTACATTTGAAAAAATGAGTAATCAAATATTAAGAAAATTGTAAATGAATATTTTTTTACTTTTCTTCCTTTGGATAATAATCATCAATCTAGTGGCAAAAATATATTTTTTCTTATAAAGTAGGATGTTTTGGAGTAATTTTCATTAGCAAATGTGTAGTTTTACTTATACCTAAACCAAAGTAAAGAAAAACATTTTTAATCATGTGAAAGAAAATCATTTTTAATCATTTGTTCTAGTTTTAAACCAATAATAAGATATCACAATACAAATAAAATTTGCAAAATATCAAAAATATATATTTTGTTCCCATTTCTAATTTTTTGAGATTATTTATTTTAGAGAGAGAGAGAGTGTGAAAGCAGAGGGAGGAGCAATAGGAGAAGGAAGAGAATCTTAAATAGACTCTACCCTGAGTGTGGAGCCTGACTTGGGGCTCAATCCCACCACTCTGAGATCACGACCTGAGCCAAAACCAGGAGGCATATGCCTAACCAATTACACTACCCTAGTGTCACTCCCTTGTCTTATTTTTTATGAAAAAGTCAACTTAAATAACCAAAAAGATGGAACTGTATATGTTAAGTTCTCTTACTTTCATTTGTTTTTAGCATTTCTCCCTTTGCTGGTCAAGGGACATGACTTCTAGCACCAGACTACCCCTGAGTGTAAGTAATAAAAATGTGGCAAAGCAGTAAAAATGTTGTATTCTTTATTATTTTAAAATTGGATATCTGTTTACTATTATCAAATTTAATACATTCTTAAAGAAATCATAATTCTTGAACTTGGTAAGTGTAATTACATTCATACTCAACTGGATATTTGTTTTTCAGATACAAGGATGTATATTCAGCTTTGTCTTTAATTTAGATGTCTTTCAAATTATATTTGACCTGTGTTGAGACTTCATTCTTAATTGGCTACTGAGATAAAGCAGGGAAAGTGCACACAAGCCATATACTTTGTGGGTGATCTCCAAATTTAGAATCAAACTTTCCCTAAATACTATATCAAACAATTTTAACTTTATCAGCAATATAACAATGATATATGTCCAGGTTTTTTTCTGAAATAAATCCTTTCTGACACATAGATTATATTTTTCTGAGTGTCAAAAAGAGTTAAAACCTTGATATACCATTTCTTGATCATTTCTGTAGCATTTTAGAAAAATCAAGAAGAATGGATGGAAAAAATTGCTCTTCTGTGAATGAATTCCTTCTCGTGGGAATTAGCAATAAGCCTGGAGTTAAAGTGACTCTGTTTATCACATTTCTAATTGTCTATCTCATCATTCTTGTTGCAAACCTCGGGATGATCATTTTAATTAGGATGGACTCCCAGCTTCACACACCCATGTATTTCTTCCTCAGCCATCTCTCCTTCAGTGACCTCTGCTATTCTACAGCAGTTGGACCCAGGATGCTGGTAGGCTTCATTGCCAAGAACAACTCAATTCCCTTCTACAGCTGTGCTATCCAATGGTTGGTGTTCTGTACCTTTATAGATTCTGAGTATCTGCTGCTGGCAGTGATGGCCTTTGATGGGTACAAAGCCATTAGCAACCCCTTGCTCTATACAGTCAGCATGTCCAGCAGAGTGTGCTCCCTGCTGATGGCTGGGGTTTACTTGGTGGGAATTATGGATGCTTCAGTAAATACAATATTAACATTCCGGTTATGTTTCTGTGAGTCGAATGTGATTAACCATTTCTTCTGTGATGTCCCACCTCTCCTCTTGTTATCTTGCTCAGACACACAAGTTAATGAGTTAGTGATATTCACCATTTTTGGCTTCATTGAACTGATTACTCTTTCAGGGCTTTTTGTGTCTTACTGCTATATTATCCTAGCGGTGAGAAAGATCAACTCTGCTGAGGGGAGGTTCAAAGCTTTCTCCACCTGCACCTCCCACTTAACTGCTGTTGCAATTTTCCAGGGAACTCTGCTCTTTATATATTTCCGGCCAAGCTCTTCCTACTCCCTTGATCAAGACAAAATTATTTCATTGTTTTACTCCCTTGTGATTCCCATGCTAAACCCTCTGATTTATAGCCTACGGAACAAGGATGTGAAAGAGGCCCTGAAGAAACTTAAAAATAAAAAGTGGTTTCATTGAAAACTTACATGTGCATATTTTTCTCCCAGTCTTACCCTATAATTCAAGAAAATCAAAATTGTTTTGACTAATATGGTATGATCTAAAAAATATCTGTAATACGTTTCTGCTGTACCCAAATGTGTCATTCCCTAAATACTCCATGCTTCATTTTATGTCTTGAGTTTGTATTTGGTAGCATTTATTTGAAAATTTCTAGACTCCTAGTTTGCCACATTTTTGTTTCCTCAATCTTTCATTTGTGCATAAATTGAATTTTCTAAATGTTATTGAGCGTTTTCTAGGTACTTATTCCATTTCTATGTGTTTTGCATTTTATAGCAAATCCAGTAGTTTTCACGCTGATGAATCTTGTCTTCCTATGGAAATGACAAATATTAATTAAATATTTTTCAAATTTTTTATGATAAACTGTAATTATGCCATGAAGTAAAAGGATTGAGCCCTATGAAACCATGCACAATGTTCAAATAGAGTGAAGAATGTTGAAAAGTGCTTTCTGGTAATGGAGACAATCTGGGATCTAAATGAATAGTAAGCATCAATGGAGAGAGGCATGTAAGTAGAGAAACCATTCTATGCAGATGGATCAGCAACTAGAAGGTTGTCAGTGGCACAAGACCTTATAGTTACTGTAGAATTTAAAGAAAACCAGTAGATTCTAGTGCCACATTTCACAAATCAGTCACTTCCTCCAGGGGCTTTCCTTCTTCCAGCATTTGTTAATCTTGGTTCACACACCACCCCGTGTCTGGGAACATTGTTGAATCTATGACTGCTTCCTAAATTATTCCCTTCAATATGGGGTAATGAACACTCAGAGTTTAAGGACTATGTATTTGTCTCTCTTTACCTGAGCACCACCATAGCATCTGGGTTAAGAAAGGAAGAAACATACAAAAAAAAAAGTTAATTTTTATTGAATATTTATTCATGGGCAGCAAGAAAAAAAATCACTGAGTTCAAGTATGTGTCTTAAATACATTTTTTGTATCATATATATAGGCACATAAAATGGTTGTGGATGCTAAACATAAGGAAAAGTTAAAGAAGTACAAATCATTTGGAAAATAATTAGAGCAAAGTTATTTGGAAAATAATTAAACCAAAGAGCTTCAGGCATTTACAAGATATTTGTGACTAACCTTGGCTCTGCTCTAGTTTGATGATGATCAAATCACTGCGGTGACTTGTTTGGTAAGCAGGGACAATGACATATTTGAAGGCCCATACAAGAATCAGGGGCACTCTTAAATGTTTTCTACAATTACATAAGCTAAAGTTATTTAATGTTTAATGCTACCTAGGTGCCATTATAAAAGGCTTTGGTGAAAACCTTTCAGATTGCCAATAAAACTCATGTAGAATAATGAGGCTCCTTCTGTTGTCCAGGATGATATTTTTTCCTGGGATTCTGAGACATGGAAGGAGGAGGTGTAAAAGTAAAACAAACAGTAAACAAAACAAGCAGGGGATGCTTCTTTTAGTTACAATCTCTCCTCAATGATTCTGTTTTGTTTTTTTTTTTTTTTTTTCAAAAATTTACCTATGAATTAGGCATTGTCTTGAAGATCAGGACAGCAGAAGATTTGAATCAGACTAAATCCCAAACACAGAGGGGTGTCTTTAGAGTCATAAAGATGCCATCAACTAGCACACTACTTTCGCATAAGACTATTGTAATGTATTTGATCTGAATCTTGGTTTCTATAAGCAAATCTAAGTCTAATGCATGAATTAGAGAAAAAAATATTAAGTCTATTAAATGAGGTATTTTAAGTTCAATAAAAGGGTGTCCAAAAAAGGGAGTTGAATTAGAAAATCTGTGATATGCCTATGCCTAAACTTGTAATACTAGAGGATAAATAATCACTTAGGGAACTAATGAATGAAGTAGGGGCTTGGGCTAATGACCTACAGAAGACTTATATCTTTATTTTCCATAGAAAATCAGGGAATGTTAGTAACAAAATACTTTAATTCATTTTATCTAATTTAATCCTAACTATTTCTTAGACTCTCTTTATCCATAAATCATATGCTTCTCATAATATACCCACCACCAATTGGCAGCGATTATTGTTCATTTATCAATGCTTCTATGTAATGAGTCAATATTATAGGTCTTTCTTTTTAAAAATTTCTTATTCTGACCAGGGACTGGCATCCCTAAACATTAATGTTACTGTGATAAAAGATTAGGAAATGTGTATAATGATTAAAGCAATCAGCTCTATATTGAGGAAGAGCTGGTTAGAAAAATTTGTTAAATCAAAACAGTAATAATTCTCACAAACTGGTAGTTGTGTAGTTCTTCAGAGAAAGCAAATTTTGCTTGAACTCTGCAAACACGCTGTGTATTGGAAAAGCAATGACAGCAAAATTGGGTGTGACTCTCTACTATCAAGTCACAGTAATTGTGACCTTCACCAAATCATTCTTCTTTTTTGGGCCACAGTTTTCACTCTATCAAAAGAGGATTTTTAAACTGAATAATCCTCATTGTGCATTCCAGATACCACATTTTGTACCCATACTGATATGATTCTCTAAATGCATAATGCATAAAACCACTTCTATCTTTGGGGAGATTTGGAATATAACAGATGGGTGGGACTATATTATAATCCCAGGCCAATTTGACCTGAAATGGAATTGGCACTAATGACAGACAGATAGCATTGACTGTAGGAGCTCCCATACCAAGAAGGTGGACCCATTCAACTGACTTTCTATTCTTCATTTTGACTTTAAGACACATTTCATAAAAGTGGATATCCAACTTGGAATCATGTACTCCACAAAATAGCCAAAATTAAAATAGCAGACAACATTACCTACTAGTGAGGATGTGGATCACACACAGGATTCACTCACTGAGAGTGATAGCAGAAGTGTAGATTGGTATACTGCTTGGGAAAACTGTATGCTAACACTAGGTAAATCTAAATTTTACACATACACATGCGCATGTGAACACACATTTCCTATTCCTGGCTTCATACACAAAATAAATAAATGTATATCTCTACTAGAATGCATATATGAGAATGTCCATTCAACAATATTAGGAATAGAAAAAGGGAAATTAACTTGACTACCTATCTGAAATTTCCTATAATCAAAGTAGATAAATCAATTTGCCACCGATTCAACTGAAGACACCAATGCATTTATAGTACCCTAGAACTTTACTACCATTATTTACATCTCTGGTTCATATTAAAGGAATGGGATTTAACCTTAGTCACTTTATATGATTCCTTTCCAAACTCGTGTCCACATCAATGAGAAAATAAATCAATAATGCTATATCTGTATATACAGCAATAAGAAGGAATGAACTGGATTACACAAGTATGTTGTTGAATAACACAGTATACAAGGCAGGAATTTTCATATATATTACTCAAAAAATATGAAACTAATCTATTGTGATAAGAGGTAAGAAAGTAAATATTCCTTGGGGATAAGAGACTAGTAATTCAGAAAGTAACAAGTGGAAGGCTTTGGTCATTCTGGTCATGTTTTACTTCTTGGACAGTGTCTTGGTTACAGGTATTTGTTTTGTTTTGTTTTGCTTTCATTTATCTAGGGGTATACTTATCATCTACTTATTTTTATATGTATTTTAAATATCAAGTAACTTTCCAAAACATAGTATATTCACCATTATATTGTAGGAAATTTCAGAATTTTATTATTATAAATTTTTATCTCTAGTAAGGCCATGTAGACAACAAAGTTCAATATGTATTTTATAAAATAAATGGTGCAAATTTCATAGAATATTTCAATGAATAACCATGACTTTTGTTATTAAAAATTGCTATCCTTTTAATAAAGCAAATATGTCTTATTTAACCTGTAAGCCCTTCTAATGTTATTTTCAGCAACAAGGAGACTTAGTAAACCTTGTTTTCCTTGATATCATTATCATGCACTAAGCTTATTCACAAAGGCTTATGACTCAGCTGTGCAACTGCTTTCTGAGGGATGGATTTTATAAGTAGAGTTGCCTACATCCATCAAAGTGGCACGAGAGAAGCCGTTTAGATACTCTTTTTTTCCTTACTTGTTCGTCTCTGGTGTCTTACACTGCAACAAAGTCATTATCTTTCATTATTTAAGAAAGCCATCTTCAGTTAAATACAAATCCTTTGAGATGTTAATTATCCAATTTTTAATAATAATACACTCACTAAGGCTCAGATTTTAATGGAAAAGTTTAAAGGGAAGTGAAACTAGATGATCTAAGGAGCAGTCAAGCTTAGGGAGGTAAATTTACTTTCTATCTAAACAGAGTATACATAACACCTGAAGAGGTTTGTCATTCCTAGACACAGAGAAACACCTGATGTAAAAATGAATTTAGAAAGGAATCATATAAAGTGACCTAGAATAAATATCATTCCTTTAATATGAACCAGAGAAGTAAATAATGATAGTACGGTTCTAGGGTACCACTCCTGCATTTATGTCTTCAGGTGAATGGGTGGCAAATTATTGCAATTACTTGGTTTGAGTTTGGCCTTACTTACAATAGTATCTCTGAAGGCAGGAGATTCAGTATGTTTGTATAGTAATAAATAAAAAGGCTGTTGAAATGTATCACTCAAAGCCATTTTTCCCACATCAAGAATACTTTATTTTAATGATTTTAACCTATGATGTGATCTAGATTTATAGGAACCATTATAAAAGACTATGCCCCTGTCTAGTCCCTAGTGAGGATCAGATGAAGAAAAATCACCCATACACTGGTTGTGCTTATTACTTCATAAATTATTTTTTGAACACACAAATCTGGCATTACTTGGTTTGGTTTAAAGAAATAAATTAACTTCAATAGGATAACATATAGAGCAGAAATGCATCACTATACACTGGAGTAAACAGTAGACTTTAATGACACATATACATCTGTTCTTGTTAGTGGAGGAAAGGAATTTCCTTCTATCCTTGGAGGTTTTCTAGGTGAATTAGGAATGAAATTGACATGAAACAGCGAAGCAGGCATTAAAAAAAAAAAAAAAAAAACACAAGATTTTATTACATGCTCACAGTGGCCCGGTAATGAATTTGAGATCTAAAGAAATGACCAAGGCAGGCAGTTTTTATATATTACGTTTACAAAGGGATAATAAATCTGTAAGAGATTGGCAGAACAAAGAGAACTGAACTCTCAAGTTTTAATTAAGAAATTTCAAACAGGGTCAGCCATGGTGGCTCAGCGGTTTAGTGCCGCCTTCAGCCCAGGACGTGATCCCACGTTGGGCTCCCTGCATGGAGGCTGCTTCTCCCTCTGCCTGTGTCTCTGCCTCTCTCTCTCTCTCTCTCTCTCTCTCTCTCTTTCTATCTCTATCTCTCATGAATAAATAAATAAAATCTTAAAAAAAAAAAAAAAGAAATTTCAAACAGAATTTGGTCCATGGTAGCAAATTAGTAAAATGTAATAAGAGTTGTTTATACAGCCTTCTAGGCTCTAGACATCTGGTGTCTCTACCTCTCTACCTCCTGGTACCTTTCACGGGAGATTTCATTCCTGTTTTCAGGGGGACATAGGAGGATCAGAGTGTCCTCCTTGCACAGGCTGTCTTCTTAAAAAATTTCTATTTTAAATAATCAATATGCCTAGGTGGCACATTTCAAGTGGCCTGCCATGGCCCCCACATTTGCGTCCTGCAATGATTCACATACTATAAAGTATCACACAGAACGTGGCTAAGTGAGTACTCCCCAAGATTCCCATATTGCAAGATTTTAGGGCCACTACATTACTTATATGTTTTTAATATAGTTGACACATGATGCTACGTTAGTTTCAAGTGTACAACATAGTGATTTAACAAGTCCATACTTTAATGTTATACTCACCATAAGTGTAGCTACATCTGTCACCCTACAATGCTATTGCAGTACCATTGGTTATATTCCCTGTGCTGTACTTTTCATGTCTGTGATTTATTCATCCCATAATTGGAAGTCTACATTTCTTTTTTTTTTTTTTGTATTTATTTATGATAGTCACAGAGAGAGAGAGAGAGAGGCAGAGACACAGGCAGAGACACAGGCAGAGGGAGAAGCAGGCTCCATGCACCGGGAGCCCGACGTGGCATTCGATCCTGGGTCTCCAGGATCGCGCCCTGGGCCAAAGGCAGGCGCTAAACCGCTGCGCCACCCAGGGATCCCGGAAGTCTCCATTTCTTACTCCCTTTCATACATTTTGCCCTCCTCTTCTCTGGCAGCCATCAGTTAAATGGGGAATCTAAAAAAAAAAAAAAAAAGCAGAAAGACAAAAAGCAGAATCAGACCTATACATACAGAGAATAAGTTAATTGTTACATTATTTATTTCCTATATGCTCCCTGGATTTGCACAACATAGTAGTAGCCCATTGAACAACAATAATAATGAAGTGTCAAGCTAAGGTAAAAAAATAAAATGTAAGATTCTTTTCTCAATCTGCAACCCCTTCCTATTGTTCTCATCTGCCCTCCCTTACCTGTTGAATCTTCTCTTGGTTTAGAAGTAGGACTGGCATGGTCTCAGTTTTTTTACAAATCTAAGAATCCATGGATTGCTGTTTTTGTAAATTGAAATAAATACACTAGAACATTTCATGACAATAGTCAACAGAGTTATTTGTTCGGGAAAGAGGGATTTTTTTTTTTTTAAATTACACTGTAGTTGGGAACTTATTAAGAGGAAGTTATTGGATCAAACATAATGCCTAGGGAACTCCAGTTTACTGATTGCTTCTGTACCATACTTTTAGTATTTGTATAATGAGGTTGTTAGAGACAGTTCAGAAAACACAAGATATTTGAAATGTATGATGATAATTATGAGATAAGTTAATTAAGTTATATATGAAAAACATGAAGCATTTGCTAAGAACTCCACAATAAACTATATTAAGTTCACACCTTTTGCTTTCAGGAATCCAGTGTCAAATAAAAAGATGCTTAAAAGACATTTATTAAAATGAGGATAGAGGTGATTTTATGGTCAGAAAAATGGGACTGTAGGATTTGTCTCTCTGTCCCAATGAAGAAGTCCAAAGGGAACAGCAACATGGTTGATCAAGATTCAGGGAAGGTAGAGCATTACATTGATAGCTGTGGGGGAGGATAGACTCAAAATTCACACTTCTAATACTTCTCAATTTTCAAATTACTACCCTAAATTATAGCATGCAAAGATTATTTTTGGAAATAAACAGAACTTGGTTTTGTTGTTGTTTTTGTTAAAGCATCATCCCAACACATTTTTAAAATAATTGTTCTTGTACAAATGAAGTACATTGGTAGAAAGAGCTCTCAAAACTTCTTTACTTTTACTCTTTGTTGAGCATCCACCAGCTTTACAATGCAAAAATATTAAACACATGTTTCCTGAGTCATTACTAGTGCACATATATGTGCCAGGGATTATGGGAATGTAGAAATACACATATATGAATAGACAAAAGTCATATTCAATAAAGAGTATATTAGGAGTAATGAATGTTATACAGTCATAAAATCGTTGAAATGGGTATTATGGTATGTAATTGAGGGGAAAGAACCAGGAAATTATTAATGAAAAAAGCAGTATGTAAGATTACAATATTTCTAAATAGAAGGTGAAGGAGATATTTCAGAAAAGGAAGAAACAGGATGAATAATGAGACAAAGATGAGAATTATTAAGTAGATCTATTTGAAATTCATTAGACATCTGGTTTTACTAAAGGAGGGTGTACATTCATGGTGGCCATGAGAATAACATTAAAATAAATTCTGTTAATATCTGTCAATGATCAGTTTGGTAATAGTAGAAAGTTTGACCATTGTTAAATTTGGTGCACCACTCACCAGGGAAAATACAGAATCACAAATCTAATCAACTATATTCACATAACATAGACGAGTGAAGGCAGTAGCTTTAGATTGAAGTCTTAATAATCACTAGATAGAAAATAGATACAGTCTGCTATTGTGTATTCTGTAAGAACAGAAACACCCATTTCAAGTAGGGTTCTAAATTACTAAATTCAAAGAATACCAGAAAGAAAGTATTTTTTTTTGTAAAAATGAAGAATCAAAGAAGCACTGAGAAATGTGTAAAAGAATCATTTTATACCTGTTTATTCAGTTGAATTAACTCTGCTATCTAATAGCCAAACAATTATATTTCTTTGTTAGCTGTCTGTATTCATTTGACTAATTTGTTGTTTGTGTGAAACATGAAATAAAATTGGGTCACTTGTGCCAAGCGTTTTTTTTTAATTATTATTTTTTAAGATTATATTTATATTTACTTGAGAGACAGAGAGAGAGAGAGAGAGAGAGTGAGCAGGGGCAGCAGATGGAGAAGGAGAGGCAGAGAATCTCAGGCAGACTCCACGTGAGTATGGAGTCTGAGATGGGCTGGATCTCAGGACCCTGAGCTCATGACTTGAGCCAAAGCCAAGAGTCTGATGTTTAGCTTACTGAGCTACCCACATGCCCCTTTCAAGGGATTTTTAAATAGAATTGGGAGACTATAAGGAAATAGGCCTTATGCATATCCTCACTGGTAGAAGCGTAAACTTTTGAAGTGGGCCAAACCAGAAATATTTCAGTGACTCAGCCTGAACACCTGCAACTTGCTACAGGAAGAGACTTTGCTCAGTAACAGTGTTAGCAATCAATTATATTCAGTCAAGATTTGGCTTTCTGTTGCCAACACCAATAAAAAATTATTGTAAAGAATGCATATAAGCATTTCCTTTTGGCTTTAAACACTTTTGTTAACTAGTGTGATACTATTTACATTGCTACCCAAATCTACATACCCTGAATTGTGATTCTTTGATCCCAAACAAATACTCTTACTTAATATTGCCTCCTGACAGTTTTAGGTCGACATTTTTATAATGATAGTAAAGATTTTAATTACTCATACTATAATAGAGATAGATAAAGAAACCATCACTTTTTATTACTGCATAAGAGATATTGCTGTACATGTGAATTTAAAATTTGTTCTAGAGATAACATATTGCAAATACTAATATATATAAATCCAAGTCCTTATGGACTATAATATATAAGTCTAGAAAATATAAAAATCAAACCATCATCCTTATTACAATAATCATTTGTCAACAGAGATACGCATACATAATTGTTATACAAATACAAGAGAGAGAAAACCCTATGCTTCAGGAACATTTGTTTTCCCTCTTCTCATTTTCATTTTAATAAAGAAAGTCAACTTAAAATCCAAAATATGCAACTTTATGCATCATAATCTTTCCCTCTTCTCTTTATCGTTTTTCTTTGGCTTATCAAGGAATTTGTCCTATGGGTAAGATCAGTCACACAAATGGTTCTAAATGTTGTGACAAACCAGTGAGGAAAAGAATGCTGAAATAGTTCTACAAAACAGTGGATGCTTCCATAAACACTAAAGATAGCACATGCCAAAATCTGTAGTGTAATTTCATTTATTAACTTATATGCAGTATCATTCTCAGTGATAGAATCAATTATGTTTCCCTAATAATGCAATAAATGTGTTTCTTTTTTGTCAAGCATATATTAGTATTATACCTTCTAGTCTTATTTCTAATTTTATTGTCTCTTTAATGTTATTTTGAATCTAGGAAGAGCTTTCAGTTCATTTAAATGCAGTACCTGGTACTGGGCTTCAGAAACCAAGACAAGTCATATACGTCAGCAATGATATACAGGTTCAGAATTAAAGTTTATCAACTTCCAATCCCAGAAAATTTGTTTTTTTCACAATACAAAAATGCTGTTTGAAAAGTGACACTTGGTGGGCTATTTTCTGAGGTTAAAAAGGACAATTTATGAAAAACAAAAAACAAAAAACAAATCACATTCTGGGTTCCCCACAGAGAGCCTACTTCTTCCTCTGCCTATGTCTCTGCCTCTTTCTCTCTGTGTCTCCCACGAAGAAATATTTTTTTAAAATCACATTCTGTCTTAGAAGTAATAATTTTTGGATATATCCCAAAGAGTCAAATTCTGAACTATAATTTTCTTGATTATTTTTGTAAGAGTTTACAGCAAAAATAAAGAAGATGGGCAAGGTAAATTCTTTCTCTTGGGAATTACCAATAATTGGACATCAAAGGGAACCCATGTACCATATCTCTAGTTATTCATTAATCTCCTGGCAAATCTTGGAATGTTCATTATAATTCAAATGGATTTCCAACTTCACACACCAATACTTTTTTCTCAGCCACCTCTCCTGTGACCTTTGCTACTGCACACCAATTAGACCCAAGATGTTGCTGGATCCATTTGCCAACATCAAAACAATTTCCATCACTGACTTCCATCACTCTTGATCTGCACCTGCAGATTCTGAATGTCTACTGCTATCGGTGACAGTCTCTTTTTTTTTTTTTTTTTTTTTCGGTGACAGTCTCTGATTGATACAAAGCTATTGGCAACCCCTGTGCTCCCTGCTCATGGCCAGGATTTCATGAGGGGTGTCAAATGCTTTGATACTCCTGACATTAACATTCCACTATCTTTCTGTAGGTCATGTGATATATCATTTCTTCTGTGATACCTCTCCTCTTCTATTATTATCTTGCTTAGATATACAGGTCAATGATTTCATTATTTTTAACAGTTTTGTCTTCACTGAACTTAGTACCATTTTAGCTTGACTCTTACTATCCTATTCATCTTGAAGAACTACTCTTCTGAAAGGAAGTTCAAAGTTTTCTCCACCTTCACCTCCCACTTAGGAGCTATTGCAATCTTCTGGGGAACTGTGCTTTTCAGATATTCTGGGCCAAATTCTTTTTTCTCCTTAGATTAAGACAAAATGAACTCTTTGTTTTACACTCATGTAATTCCTATGTTAAATTTTCTGATTTACAGCCTATGGAAAAGAATGTGAAAGAGATGATGGAAAAATTTGAAAAATAAAATTTGATTTTAAGTAGTCATATAGTGTGAATAAATCTGTATTCATACACATATACACACAAACATACTCTTCTGTTTTCAAATCTTCTATTAACCACTATATTATACTATACTATTCAGTTGTCTTAAATATCTTAATTAATACAGTAAGTATTTTACTATGCTACTATGACACCAATATTTGTAGTTTCCTAAATATGCTATATTTTATTGTATGTGTCCATTCTAAGTAAGGCACACTTCATATTTGGAAAACTTTCCAGTCTTCATCTTAGTGCAAACCTTCCAGTCTTGCATTAGTTGTTTACTTTATGCATTAATTTAATTATTCTAGGAACTACAAGTATTTAGTATACACTTTTTTGCATTATAGGTATCTTGAATTTCATGGTGATTCCACTAGTTTGTATTCCAACTAATTCAATAACATAATAAAAATAAGTAAAATTAATTAAATAATCTTACAAATTATTCATGATAAACTCTAAATCTCTCTTAAGTGAAAAGGCAGGATACTCTAAGTTCAAACAAAATATCTACTTCTGGAGTATAGAGAAGAAAAGCTTCCTTGAAATTCTATTCAGATCTAAATGGTGAAGAGGGATACAGTGGGGATAGAGAGAAGAATCCAGGCAGAGAGGGTGGAATTACAGATCCTGAGGTGGACAAGACAATGTCTTCTTAGAGGTTATATAGTTGTATGGGAACAAAACTTTCTCTTTCTACCCTTCCTGGTTCTTTGGTTGATCTAATAATTTAATTGATATAAGATAAATTAACAGGAGAAAAATAATTCAACTTTCTATGTACAGCATCTCATAAAAATATGAAACTCAAAGAAGTGACCAAAGAAGGTATTTGATATATTTTTTAGACAAAAAACAATGTACTTGTGAAGAATTGACATGCCAATAAAGTTTCGACTTGGGGTAGTAAAAAAGTAAAGTGACAGAGTTTGTTTAAACAACCTTTTCAGCCCTAATTTCCCTCTTTGGTGATGAAGAGGTCTCTCCTTCTCCTGGTACAGGGAGAGTACCCTTCAGTAGGAAATTTATTTCCTGCTTTCAGAAAGACAAAGGAGGGCCAGAGTGTCCTTCTTGCACCTTCTGTTTCCTAAATAACTTTAACTTAAAATAATCAATAGCCAAAGTGGTTTATTTTGGTGTGGTATATTCTGCTCCTCCTCAAAGTCCAACATGGGAAGGATAAAAGTGCATGGTAGGGGGTTCTTGTAAAGTACATCCTTGTACTGAAATTCAAATCAGTCACTTCCACTTGGCACTTCTTCCCCTCTTCCAACTTCTCAGTCCTGGTTAAATGCTCTTCTTTGTGTTTTATAAATAAAACTCCACTCAAGGCATCATTGTACCTATGGTTCAATTGATCTGAGCACTGTCTCCAATATAAGACCATGAACATTGTTTGCTGAAGGTTGAGTATCATTCTTATCAACCCAGCTCCTTTATCATATCTGGGACACAAAATGGAAGAACAAGTAAATAATAAAAAGCACATACTTGGGGCACCTGGGTGTCTCAATGGTTGAGAGACTGACTTTGGTTCAGGTCGTGATCCCAGAGTCCTGGGATCCAGTTCTTCATCAGGCTCCTGTGGGCAGCCTGCTTCTCCCTCTGCCTATGTCTCTACCAATCTCTCTGCATCTCTCATGAATAAATAGGTAAAATCTTAAACACACACACGCACACACACACACACACGATAACATTTTTGAATGTTTATGAGATATTTGTTGAAACCTAATTAAATAAGGGTATAATGTGTGATATATATATATATATATATATATATATATATATATATATATATATACTTAACAGCCTTTAAGAAAATACATAAAAATGGTTGTGGATACTAAAGTGATAAACCTATAAAGATACTTATATTAATTACATGGGAATAAGAAGAACATCATAAGAAGTACACAGATGTGTGTACTTTCTGGATGTGCTCTCTTCATCTGGCTCTACTCAACTTTTCTGATGCTGACCACTGGAAGCAGCTTGTTGAGAAAACATGGATATGGCTATGTGTTTGTAGGACCATGTAAGACTCAATGACATTCTTAAGCAACTATTAGAATTGTACCCCTTAAGTAATTATAATTGTTCTTGGTGAAAGAATTTCAGAAAGGAAACAAACCTCAAAAGGCTCCTCTGATTTTGACGGTGGCATTTGTGGGAAACTATGACAGATTGTGGGGAAAGTGTGGTGGTAGAAAAATAAATATATAAAGAAGGCTTCTTTTGTGGAGAAAGTTATAAGGTTTTCCACTTGTGCCATATTTTCCCAATTTATAAATGCTTTAAAAAAAAGATTTCATTGACTTATTCATGACAGATAAAGACAGAGGGAGGAAAAAAAAAAGACAGAGGGAGAAACAGGCTCCACAAGGAGCCCAATATAGGACTCGATCCCAGGACCCTGGGATCACAACCTGAGCTAAAGGCAGATGCTTATCCAACTGAGTCACCCAGGTGTGCCAAAATTTATCAAAAATTTTTTTTTGTTAATCTTTCTTAGGAGAAACAACAAAGCAAATGCCATATTTTTGAAATGTATTAAAGTCTAAACAAAGCAGAGTCTCAGTGGATGAGAGGCTTCTAATTCAGAAGTTATAAATATGCCATCGTCCTTCCATATGACATATGACAGTAATAACATGTAAAGATTGATTTGATCTGCATGTTGGCCTCTTCAATCACATCTAATGAATGTGAACTGACAAGAAGAAAATCATAAACCAATTAAATGAGATGTTTTTAGCTCAACAAATGTATGTCTAAAAATGGAAGAGATCAATTTAATTAATTGTAGGCTTCATCTCCCTGAATTTATGTAATTAGTAAAAAAATCACTCACTGGGAATGTTGACTACTAGACTCATGACTTAAATAGGAACTTGGGACAGATGGCCTGGACTAACCCTTCCATGTGGGATTCTACAGAAATAGGGAAAAACATCAAAAGGTTTTGGTCTATTCTGGTTCATTTACCTCCTTCCTCACCTGTTCCCTTCCACTCTCTGCATGGCTACATCACAGGGTTCTCACACATCCACCATGGACTGATGAAAGCATCATTATCCAGTATTATACGATAAATGACTATTGATATAATAGGCTAGTTTCTATATCTGGACTCCTTTCCTTTAGCCTTGCACTGAAATCCCATGGATAAAAATGACATAGTGATGATAGATTTAGGCATTCGTATAACACAGTGAGCAGATAGACGCATACTAGTGGTAGTCTGTCTAGCACCATGTGTTAGAATTCAACAGTGGTAAAGCTCAATAACCCAGTAAGTGGGTGCTCCTGTGTAAATGTCAGAGGCAGCAACTTTAAACCTCTTTGGTCATTCCTCCCCAGAAATATGCTGCGAATCTGGCAGCAAATGCAACTTGAAATCACTGTGGTGTTTAACAACTCGCTCTTCCTCCTCACTAGACCTCATCCCCACCACTCTGTAAAAGAGGACCTCTCACTAGATTCTCTCTAAGGCCCTTTTGAGTTGCTATAATTCATCTTCTTATTCCTGTGGTTCTGCGGCTGTGTAAACCTGTGCTCACTATTGGAAATATTTAAAAAGATAAGCCAACAAACCAAGCAAGTGACTTCCTCTTTATACAAAAGAATGACATTGTGTCTCTAGGCTGATTTGACCTGAGTGGTAATGATAACTACTAGAGAGTATGAGTGGTGGAAGGTTGAATACTTATAAATAGAGCTTCTTTCCTGGTCTTCTATTCTGTTTTCAGAATCCAATGGACACCACAGAAATGGTTATACAACAGTATTAGTATTCAGGTAAATAAAAATTAAAACCTCAGTGCTATACCTTGACCACCTAAAGAATGGCCATAATGAAAATGATTCACAATATTAACATTGAGCACTTGTGTGGATGTGGGGCAATTATAGCTTTCATACACTGACAGCAGAGATCAGAATTGATGCGCAACGTTGGAAAGCTGTGTGGCAGGATCTACTATAACTGGCCTCCAGATTCTATCCCTTCCTCTATATCCAATAGAAATGAGTGACTATGTACATCAGCTTATACAAAAATTATCGTAGTAGCATTATTTGGAAATTGGCAATAGCATAGGGTATTTGTTCATTTGGGATACCTCTCAGCAAAGAGAGTGAAAAAACTATCACCACGTGCAACAGCATAAGGGAATCGTATATATAACAATGAGCGTAAGAATCCAGATATACAAGGTTACAAACCACATAATTTCATCTCCATATACTTTTGAAAAAATACTAAACTATCATATTTTATATCAATTTGTGTTAGGGCTCATAGTCCCTGAAATGCTGTTATGTTCGTGCTTTGGTCTAAGTTATGTGTGCAGAGATGTTTCATTTTTTTCTGAAAAGTCACTAGTTTTTTTAAGTAGTAAATACATTATAACTTCAAAATTAATTTTATTGTTTTGTTTTGTTTTCAAAATTAATTTTAAAAGGAAAGATATTTACTATCAGATTGTAAACAACTACAGAATTTCATATTAATTTTTAAAATCTCTAAGCAGTTTTTTCATGATGTTTTCAAGATACCTATATAAAACTAATAAAGCCTGCAACTTTTCAAAAATATCTCACTAAATAATTATCTTATATGCCACTAAAAATGGATTGTTTGCTTATAGAATAGAGATGTTAGCAACCTACAACTCCTGATTTTCATGCTTCCTGAAACAGGAAGACTTAGTGAACTTGATACCAGTATCACAGATAGAACTTATTCATAAAGGTCATAACTTGGGGCCAGACACTACTATCTGAAGGAACTTTTTTTCGGATTTTTTTTTTTTTTGAGAGAGAGAGAACACACAGTGGGGGGCAGAGGGGCAGAGGGGCAGAGGGGGAAAAAGAGAGAGAATCTTTAGCAGGCTCCACACTCAGCATGGAGCTCTAAGCAGGGCTCAATCTCACAACCCTGAGATCATGACATGAGATCATGACCTGAGCGGAAATCAAAAGTTCAATGCTCAACTGACTGAGCTACCCAGGTGCCCCTGAAGGAAGGAGTTCCTAGGTAGTGTTATATATATTTTATTCATGAGACACACACACAGAGAGAGAGGCAGAGACACAGGCAGAGGGAGAAGCAGGCTCCATGCAGGGAGTCCAACATGGGACTCGATCCTGGGTCCCCAGGATCATGCCCTGGGCCTAAGGCAGCGCTAAACTGCTGAGCCACCCAGGTTGCCCGGTAGTGCTATATTTAGGGGCACCTATGTTACCAAGGGAGTTCTTGAATCGTAGATTTTTTTTTCCTCGCTTGTCTGTTTCTGACATCTTAAATTTAACCTTTAGCCTTGACCCCCCCCCCAACCTTATAATTAAAGAAAGCTACTGTCTATTAAAAAATTCCTTTGGGAATTAATTTAGATTATCCAATTTTGTGCAATGTATTTCCACACCCACTCCAGATCTAATGGGAACTAGGATTAGACTACCTAGTTGAGGGGTGGCTAGGGGACCATATGTAAGTTCAAGTCTGGCTCCCATATGAACAGAGTGTAGCCTGAGGAGATTTGACCGCCCTGCAGGGAAAATGGGTATGGAAAGGAATCAGAGGAAGGTGACTGAAGATGCCTAAAAAGAGATAGAAGCAGTAAGAAAGCACTCAGGTAGCACAAATACATCATTCTCTTGGGTTCATCTGATGGCAAGGTATTGACAATTACTTAGGAGCTTTGGGGGTTGTCTCAACAATATCTCCCAGGGGAGTACATTTGGTATTTTGGTATTGTGATCATCAGGCAAAAACAACAATACATGTAGGAAAATGCATTAACAATTGCCACGAAAATCACTTTTCCAAAAATTAAAAATATATTTATTTCATTGACTTTTGCTTGAAGGATGATCTAGTTTTATAGAAAGTAAGGGGAAATTCTATGACAAAAAAGACAAACAAGTGGGGAAAAAAAGTACAAAACCTATGTTTCTATTTGCTTCAGGTGAGATGTCAGGAGAAACAGGAAAGTACCTGAAACATTGGGATGCAGGACTGGTAGATGCCTGTGCATCCTACTATTTTGCTATTTGTTTTTACAGATTTTGCATTTATACGTTTGTAGCCATTAAATTACCTGCCTCAAAATCTAATGTATGTTATTTTTAAAAAATCTTTGTAATGTTAGTCAAGAGTAGATATTTAAAGAATACATAGCAACCTATGCTTGTAAGTGCATAGCAATGATTCACACACGATTCACCCACATGATATACTATGACTCAGAAAACAGACAATACGGAGATGATTTCTCTAAATTGCCAGGTTGCACAAGTTCAGAGAAATACATTTTCTTTCTTTTCTATTTGATTCTTGGAATTGTGCAATGGAGGTTCTTTTCAAATCACTTTTTCTTCATGCCAACATTAATAATGTGCAAGTACCCAGCTAATATAAATAAATTGTATTACCTCTCATGTGACAACACTTCTGCCCTCCATTATTGTTGGGATGCTACTTTGGTGGAGAAGTGGGACAAGACAGCTTCTCAGTTCTGTCAGGAATCTAAGGATCTTTGGGAAGTCGAATGTCACTTTAACACAAACACACTATCACATTCTATCAGAGGATTTAGAGTGCTGTTTTTTTTAGAACAAAATTTGTGTTACTGAACTATTTTCAAGAATCTCTTGTGAATAATTTCTATAGATTTAATGAAACTTAGTATCAGTGAGACTCTAGAGCTTTACTTATTACCTCTCAGTTTCAATTTCTGTATCATATTATGAAGTGGGAAGAGACAAGTCAGGACATGGGATATATATGAAATATGTCATAATATGTGCTTATAATTAGATAACATGAAATATCTGACTATGGTGAAAGGCCAAAATTGCCTTTATTTAAAGTCAATCTTTGTGCTCTTAAAAGACATTTAAAATTTATTTTTTAAAATATATAGATATGATAAATTATATATATATATAATTTTAGTCACATAAAAGTTTTTGTGATATGTAGAATTGTATATAAATTAAGTGGTCACTTAGCAGAGGATAAATAAAACAAATTAATATACATTAATACAATGGAATGCATGGCTTGTATTAATCATGCTTATTTATATACATAAAGTGTGTTTATCATGATATCACTTATTTAAAAATTAAAAATTCAGTGATTTGGACAACAATATATAGTTATTTATAGGCAATGTGATTTTGGTCAGTTTTTTTCTGTTTCTACAAAAATTTTTACATTGTGATGAATTGTCTTGAATGGGTATGTATTTGTTTTATAAATTATTAAATTATCACAAAAAAAATTTTATAAGAGTGTAGGAATTGGGAAACTAGAAATAAGGAATGCTTGTTGAATGGGGTCATTTTGCTACTGCTGAAATAGGAATAATTTTAGGTGGTAAGGTAGAGAAGGACAACATTTTTTTAATGGTATGTATTTCTTGTTCAAACACCTTACCCCTGTAAGGTGGAATCAGGTCGACCCAAAGCTGGTCATGGAGCAGGCTGACCGGGAAAGCAGCCGAGGGAAGAACACCTTTCTCTACCAGCTCCACAAACTGATTGTTCTCAATACCTAGCTGTGCCGGCAGCTGGTATCCCAGTTCCTCCTGAAGGAACTGAGACCCACCCCAAACACAGCTGGATTAAAGCATCTGCAGATGACTTTCTCTGTAAAAAAAAAAAAAAAAAAAAAAAGGGATCCCTGGGTGGCGCAGCGGTTTGGCGCCTGCCTTTGGCCCAGGGCGCGATCCTGGAGACCCGGGATCGAATCCCACGTCGGACTCCCGGTGCATGGAGCCTGCTTCTCCCTCTGCCTGTGTCTCTGCCTCTCTCTCTCTCTCTCTCTGTGTGACTATCATAAATAAATAAATAAATAATTAATTAAAAAAAAAAACAGAAAACAAACCATCACAGTACCTTGCTTATTCCTGGGAGACCAAGAAACCAGGGACCAGACACAGAAATAATTATGTATAAATCCAGGTCAATCAGGAGACAATGTTGAACCCTTTCGCAGACAGAAATGCATGGAACAAAGAGGTCAGTAATTCTGGGGAAGGTACTAACATTTTTTGTGATTTTTCTGATTTATACTTTAAATTTTAGGGGCTTTTATCCTTTTTTTAACTGAAAACATGATATAAAACCAAAGAAGTGTGTGATATGCTATATAAACTTTTATTTCAATTACTTTTATAAATCTGCTTATTTAAAATAAATATATACATAGAAAGTAGGGAGGAAAAAAAGCAAGTATGGACTGCAGAGATATCACCTATTTTTATTGTTTTTAATCTCTTACTTGTATTTTTATATATTCTTTAAAAAACTTATTCTTAAACCTTTTAAGGAAGCATTTTTTTTAATGTGTCTACAAGGACTGCTATTTAAGTGAGTTTAAGCCAAGGGTTTGGAGACCTGCACATTGATCACTAGATCATCATTCAGGTATTTTTTTTTAATCTCTTCTTCATCTAATTTCATCTCCTAAATTCTGATGAATAGAGGAGGACTTGTATTATATTGCATACAATATAGTTGATTTAAAATAAGACAGTGGGGCAATATAATTTAACTGACCCTCAACCACCATTTTTTTTAAAGCAAGCGGAGGCAGATTTTAGAGATATTTAAAGACAAAGTGGTAAAATAAAACAATAATTAAAAGTCTAGGAAAGGGATGCCTGGGTGGCTCAGTGGTTGAGCATCTGCCTTCCACTCAGGGTGTGATCCTGGAGTCCCAGGATGGAGTCCCACATTGGGCTTCCTTCCAGGAGCCTGCTTCTCCCTCTGCCTACATTTCTGCCTATCTTTCTGTCTCTCATGAATAAATAAATAAAATCTTTTTAAAAAGTCTAGGGAAGTGGGAAAAAGGTACAGGTCAGGCTTTAATCTCTCTGGGGTGTGGGACTGTGGGCATCAGTATTTTTAACATGCCTCTTACAGATATGAACAGTTGGTGAATAGACTATGAGTGTTCTAATGAACTGGGGCAGGGAGACTCAGTACACCACATTCCCTCATTCAACGCTCCATCACCCACTACCAGAATCCCTCCAGAATCCCTATGATTAGAGCCCAAATGTTCTCCATAATCTCCCCTGAGCAACAGCAACTGTCAGAAAGCAACATGATTAGCCTTGACATTTTGTGGTCTCTCATTCTAGAGTATTGAACATGGAGACCTTCCCACCCTGTTCTTCAGCAACCACACCCTCCCTGCTTTAGTGGGTCCTGAATCACAGACTATCTCTAACCCTTGTTTACTGCGTCTGGATAGGACCTGGGGTGAGTGGGGAAGTGGAAGTATATTGCATGAAGGAATTTTTCCTATGGCCCTCTATTTTGGATTTTTTTTGGGGGAAAACAAAGGAATATATTCATTGCTTGTGCCTCTCAGTTATGCTTCTCTATTACAGAATATATCAATATTTCTACTAGGTCTAAAAAGAAAATCTTGTTGAATACATGGTTATCTGGCCAAATAATTGTAAGAACCATCGCTTCAAACTATGAAGACATTAAAGTCTTTATATAAGAAAGAAGTAACAAAATCTATCATACATACAGTGTATGTTGGTATGAAAATAGTATGCTTTAATTTGAACGAAAGTGTGCTATGAATTCTGCACAGTGCTGTTCAAATGTAGGCGATGTTAATATCACTATCATGATACCAATGTATTGATTTGGATATATTTCCAGGACAGTCTGCTTCACCTTAACAGTCTTGACATTGCCTCTTTTCCTAAATACAAAATAAATAAATAAATAAAAAGGACCAGCAGTTTAACTACTAAGATGATGTTAATCCTGGTTCCATTTCCTTCTTTCACAAGCAGGGGTTCCCAGATCTGAGTGATGGCTGTTGAGAACTGCACTGTGATTACTGATTTCATACTCCTAGGACTTTCTGGCAGAAAGGATGTGCAGCAGGGGCTCTTTGTGCTCTTTCTGCTGGTTTACGGCACAACCATGATTGCCAATCTAGGGATGATCCTGCTGATCAAGCTGGACTCCAGGCTCCACACGCCCATGTATTATTTCCTGAGCAATCTGTCTCTCTGTGACGTCTGCTACTCCTCCACTGTCTCTCCCAAGATGCTGGCTGACTTCTTGTCTGAGCAAAAGAGAATTCCATATGATTTATGTGCAATTCAGATGTATTTCTTTGGGGTCTTTGCAGATGTGGAGTGTCTCATGTTGGCTGTCATGGCTTATGACCGGTATGTAGCCATTTGTAATCCACTTCTTTATACAATCGCCATGTCCAGGCAAATCTGCATCCAGCTTGTGTCCCTTGCCTACATCGTCGGTTTTGTGGATTCAGCAATCCACACCTGCTGCACATTTCGATTGTCATTCTGCAATTCCAATATTATCAATCACTTTTTCTGTGACATCCCACCCTTGCTAGCCCTTTCCTCTTCAGATACATCCATCAATGAGATAGTGATGTTCACTTTCATTGGTTGTGTAGTGGGATGCAGCATCATCACTGTTCTCCTCTCCTACAGCTATATCCTAACTACCATCCTTAGAATGAACTCAGCTGAAGGGAGACGCAAAGCCTTCTCTACATGTGCCTCCCACTTGACCGCAGTGGCTATATTTCACGGCACACTTCTGTTCATGTATTTCCGACCGAGTTCCAGTTATTCTATGGACACAGACAAAATGTCTTCTGTCTTCTACACTGTGGTCATCCCTATGTTAAACCCACTCATCTACAGCTTAAGGAATAAGGATGTGAAAGGTTCCCTGAAAAAAGCAATCAGCACTAAATTATGTTCTGGGTGAAGTTGTGTTTTTAACCCAAAAGTGTTTATTTAAAGATTCTGAGAGCTGAAGTATGGTCCTTTGACATCAATTCCTGTAGTCTCATCAACACAAGCTTCTAGATGTTTCCTACTATTTATCATTGTACCTAAACTGAATGTGGGGAGAGTCATTATTGATCTTATTTTTCTGTTTAAACTAAGAAAGAGTAGGACTAGTTTCGGTTGCTGATTTGCAAAAAAAGATCTTTTTATACCTGCCTTCTCTGTTCATAGATATGGCTCAGTGAGATCACATGGGAATAGCAACTACTCTCCTCACATCAGTTAAACTTTTGCACTTAGAGTTATGATATCTTTGAAGCCATGAATTCAATAAACTTGCCCAGCCAGAAGGTAGTATTAATGAGTTAAGCTGAGTTTGTTTGTATCCTTTCTAGGGACTGGTATCACCCTATAAATGCTCCATCATAGCACTTAGATGTATATCAGTAGTAAGTAAATACATAAGAATAAATACAAAATTCGTGCCCTAATTCAAAGTTCCATAAATGCAATGCCCTTTCCAGGATTTTTCACCAATATTTCTACTTTATTACTTACAAAGCTCAGCTCCAGATGTCATTTAAAACATTTATTAAATAAATGCATCTGTGTCCCCTGCAAAACTGATGCAAAGGAGACTTTGCAAATTCACACACACCCACACTCACACACAAACACACCAATACATACTCATACACTCACACAAACACACCCACACACAAACTTGACTTTTATTTATTTATTTATTTATTTATTTTTACCAACTTGACTTTTAAATATTATTCTAGTACGTTTGTCTTAGATTAAATATTCCTGCGCATCTTTTATTTTGGCCTACGCTGAAATAATTATCAGGGACAGATAACACTTGCAGTAAAAATCTTTTTGGACCATGTATTCATTATCATTCTGGCCCAGTAGATATCTGAAGGAACAATTGCTCTTAATTTATGCTGCACCTCATTTGCATATTAGCCTGTGAATTTCCCTTCTTGCTCTCACTCTGGGGAGCAGATATGACGCTGTTGACAACTGTACAGAAACTGTACAAAAGAAAGTTGAGGGTCTTTACCTTGTCCAAAGGCCACTGGAAAGATGACTCAGTCTCCCTTGATGTGTTCACAGCATTATACTAACAAAATAATAAAAAAAACTAAAATTCCTAATTAATACAATTTAAGTGGAAAGGAAAATGTATTAATATTATGTTTAATGAAATAAAGACAAAGTAATATTTACATAGAATTCTATTTGTAATAATTGGATCCCTGTGCATCTATGAAATAAACACAATTTTAATTACTGAGTAGCTGATGTTAAGTAATCTTGTATCATTTCATTAAACGCATATGTTATTTGCACTGTCATCAAATAAGAATTAATTCACTTCTGAAAAACATAACAAGAGGTTCTCAAGAGTATTCATTTTATTTTAGGTCATTGTCAAGAAGGGAATATAGGAGCATTTTTTTTTCTGGTCCCATGAGGAGAAAATAATGGCAGTACAAAGTTTTCCATTTAAATCTTCTTACATATTTTTATATGTTCCTTTAGTGTTTAAAATGGGCTAAGTGTACTTCAAAATGTCATAAGAATTAAATGACACATTTAAGAGTTGCAATTTTCAGCAAGTTACTAGTATTTCATTATCTATTGAGTAATTTAATTTACAATCTTAAATAATTTGTTGTTCATAGAATATATCATATATCAGGACCTCTCCATCACTGTTCAAATCCCTTCCCATCACAATGTATTATATTGAAATTGTATTAAATATATTCCTCTCTGTAAAGATGAAACCTATCCATATTATACAAAATTGGATTCACTGGTCAGCTTTCATATATATATGTAAGAATAAAAGATATTCCCTTTTCTTCTTTATATTTTCTTTTAAAAACCTTAATTATATATATATAATATATATATTATATATATATATATGAGTTTGATTTGCCAACATATAGCATAACACCTAGAGCTCATCCTGTCAAGTGCCCCCCTCAGTGCCCATCACCGAGTCACCCCATCCTCCTGCCCACCTCCCCTTCCACTACCCCTTGTTCGTTTCCCAGAGTTAGGAGTCTCTCATGTTTTGTTACCCTGTCTAATTTTTCACAGTTATTTTCTCTCCTTTCCCCTATAATCCCTTTCACTATTTTTTATATTCCCCATATGAATGAATAGGCTTTATACATGGCCAGGAAACCAGGATTTTTTTTTTGTTTATGTTTTATTTTCATTTTATTTTATTTTTTTAAGATTTTATTTATTTATTCATGAGAGACAGAGACAGAGAGAGAGGCAGAGACATAGGCAGAGGGAGAAGCAGGCTCCATGCAGGAAGCCCAATGTGGAATTCGATCCCAAGATTCCGGGGTCACACCCTGAGCCAAAGGTAAACGCTCAACTGCTGAGCTACCCAGGTATCCCCTTTATTTTCATTTTAAAGAATGGTAAAGATGAGAGAAATTTTAAGATAAGAACTGGAATTCAGAGAGAGACAGACCTGGTTCACATCTATATACTATCATTTACTTGTTAGCTGTGGGACTGTAGATTACTTGTTCTGTGAACACTAAGGGTCCTCATAGACATAGTTATTTTTATAACCAGGTATATATCTATTTATCTGAGGATTATAATGGAGTTTCTAAGATCACTCAGAGCCAACTAAGTCTCTCTCAAGAACTAAACCCTCAGGCTGCAAGAAAACATGGTATAATCCTTGGTGTCCTGTCATGAAATAGTATCTCCAAGATCCATTTTTATCTACTTGAGAGTCTGCTCACCCAGGTATTCAGATTACAGTTGTACATCATGGTGCTCCCTGCCCAGATACTTTGGAACTTGTTTTTCCTGATACTACCTTCATTCCTCATTAGAGCTGAGCAAAGATTTATTCACTACTACCCATGCTGGACATGTCATTCCCATGTCCAGGCTAGATGCCTGCATCTGTACTTCTGATCTAAGTCTCAGACTTATTTGTCTCAGACTTATTGCCAAAAAATGAGTTTAGATAATTAATCCCAGAATACTTATTATGTTATTTGTGCAGCTGTATCCCAAGAGCCACAGCTGAAATAGGATGTTGTTGGAGGGGGTCATGGAGAGGAGGTGATTGCTGGTTGATCTGTTAGCTGGACTCAAGGAATCAAATGATCCTCACCCCTCCTTTGTCCTTGGAATGTACATTCTGCCTACAATTCCCACAGTTTGAATTGTTCCAAGGACATATCCTTGAGAGATCAATGTGTTGTTGACACTACCTGGACACTTTATATGACTAAGCTCAATTAAGGCCTCTGTATAAATTTTTAAGATTCTGGAGGGCAGGAGTGGAGATCTACTCATCTTTTGGCTACCCAAAATAAGCCCTCATACATAAGTTCATTGCACCTGCCACCTACCGATCTGGAGTTGTCTGCTTCTTTCTTCCATCTCTCTCTACTTTCCATAGGGTTAGGAGAGAGAGGAGAGGTTAATGAACCAGCATACACTTAACGACAAAGGAGTCAATATCCATATGTTGTGATGAACTCATACACTGTGGTGAACATTTTCTACTAAGTGTTTAGGATGAAACACTTGCTTTTCATTGGCACTAACTGACATTCCACTCTTCCCTATTGATAGTCCACACTGACCAGAGATTTACCTCACCACTGAGCTATATGAACAAAAACCTACTTTTAAAGCCTGGAGCTGAGAATGGAACTGTGATGTTGGTTTATACCCCAACATGCATTTTCACTGTCATATGACTTTCTTGTCTAATTTACCTTCTCTCCCATTATTCAACCTCTCCTTTGGTTCAGCACTTTCTTTAGGCTTTCAGCTATGATGTCTATTAGTCATGTCCCAACAGCCTACATAATTTTGATCCCACCATTTGTTGGCTTCTGATCCCATATTTGGTTGTCAGAGGATAGCCTCCTTCAGAAAGTTCAGCTGTTTGCTTAACAATCAAGAGATTTCAGACTGAATCTATCCTTGAGGAAATAGTTTGTGAGATAGACTTTAATTTTGTTGATATTTGCAAATTGTTTTTTTTAATAAGTCACTATACTTGACAATATCATGCAATTGTCACATGTGTATACAGTACTCCTCCAGAGAAGGAAACAAACAAACAAACAAAAAAACTGCAAGAGAAATAGTTTCTCTGCCTGTTATAGGTGTATAATCCAAATTAAAAACAACAAATAGCAAATATACTCATATTTATTTCATTAAAACTTACTCAGTAACTGCACTGGAGAAAATGTGATAAAGAGGTAAGGCACCAAATAAGGGACAATAATTAATGATGAGTCTAGTAGAGGGATAAATGCAAACTACAAGATTAGACAGAAAATTCTAAGAGTTTTAAAAGAAGTACCCTTAAGGTTCTAGTGAGGTTTAGGATGTTACTTACCATCTCTAATTGAAAGGGTATTAGAAAAAAATCATATTGGAGTTAAAATTTGAGGAAAAAAATTTTTAGAGAGAGTATAATTAGCTTAGCTGCAATGCACACATATTTACATGGAAATAAAAATTAATTGAAAAAGTCTTAGTTAATTGCATTTATTTTCTTCCGCGAAAAAAAGTTGTGATATTTTAATGGCTTATTCAATACTGAGAATAATTATGATAAAGTTTAGGATGGGAGAGAAAAGAAGTAAGACTATGGACTATAGGACATTATGCAAAAGCTAAATCTACTCTGGAATATATATTAAAAATGTCAGATTTAAAATAATATATATAGAGAGAGACGTAATACAATGATATGATGGGATCTGGCTCTTATGTTAGGCCTGGGCAGTATTCTGTAGTTGAGACCTCATTACCTACAATTTGAGAAACATTCATATTAAACTGACTTTCCCAACAGAGCCAAAGTTCAAAGAACAGACATTATTGAAAAATTGTCAGGCTCAGTTTCATTCTTCCTTAAGAAAGCAATTTTCTGCCTATTACTTTCCTAAAGGCATTTTTGACGTCTTTGTTCCTTAGACTGTAAATTAAGGGGTTCAACATAGGTATGATCAATGTATAGAACACAGAGGTCACTTTGTCAATATCCAGCGAATGACCAGTGCTGGGGCGCAAATAAATAAAAATGAGGGTACCATGGTAGATCGTGACTACGGTCAGATGGGAGGCACAAGTGGAAAACCCTTTCTTTCTTCCTTCAGCAGACCCTGTTTTAAGAATAGCTGATATGATGCAGACATAAGACAGAAGGACTGCTAGAAGACAGATAGCTTCCACCAAACCAGCAAAGACTACCAGAATGATGTCATGCATGTAAGTATCAGTGCAGGACAGAGAGAAGAGTGGGGAGATATCACAGAAGAAATGATTAATTTCTTTGGAGCAGAAAGACAAATGGAAGGTATTAGTAGTGTGAATAATTGAACTCATGGTACCTCCCAAAAATGCTCCAATGGCAAACTGGGAGCAAACCCTCTTGGACATAATAACCGTATAAAGCAGTGGGTTGCAGATTGCTATGTACCGGTCATAAGCCATAGCAGCCAAGAGGAAAGATTCTGTGTCAACCAAAGAGCAGAAAAAATATAACTGTGCAGCACAGCCCTTGTAAGAAATGGTCTTGTCTTTGGAAATCAAGTCCACAAGTAATTTGGGGGCAATAACAGAAGAGTAACATACATCTACAAAGGACAATATACAGAGGAAAGAGTACATCGGGGTGTGCAAATGGGAACTAGTTGTGATTAATAAGATCATCCCAAGGTTCCCCATGAGGGTAACAGAGTAGATAAAAAGAAACATAACAAAAAGCACCCTCCAAAGTTCTGGATGGTCACTAAATCCCAAGAGAAAGAACTCAGACTTCACAGTGTGGTTCTCCAACTCCATTCTCCGCAGTGTCCCTGGACTTCTGAAGTGGTGGCACGGTAGTGATGGCAATATTAACAACAACCTCAGCATTCACTAAAAAATAAGAAATAAAACAGTCAAAATAAATAGGAGGAATTCTAAATAATTTTTTTTAAAATTTTTATTTATTTATGATAGTCACAGAGAGAGAGAGAGGCAGAGACACAGGCAGAGGGAGAAGCAGGCTCCATGCAGGGAGCCCGACGTGGGATTCGATCCCGGGTCTCCAGGATCGCGCCCTGGGCCAAAGGCAGGCGCCAAACCGCTGCGCCACCCAGGGATCCCAATAGGAGGAATTCTAACTCCACTTGGGCATCCTCATAACATCTAGGCACATCTATAGCTCATGTAGTATCATGCATTATAAATTTTCATGACTCAAGCCGATGGCAGATGCTCAACCAACTGAGTCACACAGACCCCCCAGATTTTTGCATTTTTAGTAAATTGAGAATGTATCACTTCTATTACTTAAAGCAATTGTTTTCCAAATTTAGGAGCACCGTCATCAAATCAGTTGTTGAACTCCACTTTCTTCAACTCCCTCATTTTCCACCAATATCAAGGAATTGTGGTTAACCACATGGTTATATAGCAAACTGGAAAAATATACCCTGTCCCCATTTGTGCTGTTTTTGTTTTCACAACAGACAGCATTGCTGTTCCAGGTAAAACCCTGTATAAATAGAGGAGCAGAAATTCTAACCTTACAATGTAGTTTCACCTCTGAGGAACTAAGGAACACCTTAGAGTTATTTGAAATCCACTGATAAAATAGAAAGAAGAAAGGTTATGCATTATTTATAAAAGTCACTGAATCCCAGCTCTTGTCACTCAGAAGTTGTGAGACCTCGGTCAGGTCAATGAACCATCAAATTTCCGTCCATCATCTGAAATATGAGAGTGATAGTACCTTCCCCCTCAAACTGTAAGTGTTAAAGGAATGTCTTTCTGCAGATTCAGTCTCCTCACCATCTTGTTCCTTCATGGTTCTAAAGCTGGCAGCATAGCAATTCTGAGTCAATCCAGGCATCTGTTTTATTTTTTTGGAATTCAAACTATGGAATACAACTAGAGACATCCTCATGCCTACAAACATGTTAAATTCAATCCAGGCAATGTGATAATGCTATCCAGGAATGTTCCCATGCCCTCCACAGTGAAAAATTGTAAAATATATGGAAAAATCCTCATGCACCTACCTCTATACCTTTCTGCCTTTCATTGTCCTTGCTCTGGTTTAGAAATCTATTAGACAACCAACAGCAACACACATGATACTTGTCTACAGACATACACATTTTATTCAGCGTACAATCAGTTGCCCTCCCTCCTGTGTAAAAGGCCAATTTTGTATCTATTTGTATATTTATTTGTGAATTCTTTATCTATAATCCTTTGCATTATCTTTTATACCAGTTGGAACAGTTAAATGAATGAATCAATGAATGAATGAAGTAAAATCATTGACACAGTTCCAATTTATATTTGTATAAAAGTCACAATTCTTAGACATATATATGTGTATAGATGATTGAATAAAATTGTTCTTTACTATTTCATATCTCACACAACCTTTTTCCTCCTTTAATCACTATTGTAAACCTGCATCACTCTCTTTAGGTTTCACTCTATGACCTTCTCACTGTCAGAAAATGATTTCTACCTTGTAGAGAAAAATACCTGATAGCGAAGAAGTATGTGCTCAACTTTCTCATCAAGTCATCATATAAGCTTTTGGGTTCATCAGTGACTTCCTCTGGCCCTTCCTTTCTTTTCTCGAATATCGTGCTCTGCCACTCTGAAGTTAATCCCTTTAACTGTGCATCCAATTCTGACTATCTGCATCAATTAAGATACTTATCTTATTATTACAAATCTTTCCTTTATAAACTTGCAGCATATCACATTGAAGTCAATTTCACCTTTAAATATAATATTCTGTATCTACTTCCATTTATTTTCTTTCCTTTTTTCAATATTTTCTTACAGACATCTACACTGGTTTCCAGTTTCTCACTTCAGCCTACCGATAGGATTGGATTTTTATCCCAACAATTTAAAGTCCTTTTTGTTTCAATCCCAAACTACATCCTAGCTGTCAAATCCAGAGATTTTCAGTAGGTAAGAAACTCTATTTCTCTATTCCATTAATAGCTTTGATCTCTCCTTTCTTCTTAACATCTCCTCATCTTTCAATTTCTAGATTTCTCTCTTGATTTCAGTCTTTCTCAGCCTCCTTCATACATGGTGGCACTTTCCTAGGGCTTCATTCTCAACCTACTTCTCTCCTCACTATTATATACTCTCCCTATATAATTCTGTGCCTTTTATTACAATGCCAAATATATAGTGATAATTTTCATGTACCCATTCCAAAACATGGGTCCAACTCAAAGAGAGCTATCAAGCAGGCACATGTGCATTTCAGCATGCTTAAAACAAAAATGTAATTACCATCACTTCCTACAATTTATGCCTATTCTATCTCTATCTTGGTATATATCTCTCCCACCTCCACAGATAGTCCAAATAAGAAACATTCTCTAACTAAAAACTGAACAAGAACAATTGATTCAATCTGCAAAACATGGCAAATATCCAATGTTTCCTTATCATCACTGACATTCCATTATTTAATGTCATCCCTCGTTTTCCTCAATTGAACCTCTTAATTGTCCCAATTCCCTCTAATTAATTCCCTTCCTACTTCCAAACATGATCCAAAATGTATCCATAAACCACTGGAAGAGCTTTTACCTGTATAAAATAGATTTTGTTTTATTTTGCTGTTCTTAAACCCTTAAATTATTTCCTGTCCCCTACAAGCTTAGCTTTTAAAAATACTTAGTTTTCACATATATTCCCATTTTTATCTCCTATATTCCATCTCACTCCAAACACTTTGCTTTAAAAAAAAGGTGTTAACTGGAGAAAGAAGCATCTTGGAGCTCTTTGGAGTTCTTCTTTCCTGAAATACATATGGCATCCTCCTTAGAAAATATGGACTGTCATTGAGTGACAGCCCATCTGCTCCTATCGACGAATATGAAAGGCAAGATTGTCAGTTGACCTAAAAGTGGAACAATGCCACTATTATGAAAAGAAAAAAAATATAGCCAGTGTCTAGAAAGGCAAGGTGGATGAAAATGCTTCTTTGCCAGGCTATTCACTCTTTTGGGAATCATGAAAAATGACTATTAAAAAGTAGACATGAAAGAAAGGGGCTTACCTTTAGGGACAATGCTTAAATAAGCTTGGGGTCTGAGCCATGGAGAACAGTCACTGCTGAAGCTATTTTTTACCAAATGCCTTATTTCTAACCATAGAAGTAAAGGTACTGAAGAAACCCATTTATATAGAGATTATTTACTTGTAATAATCTTCAAGGATGTTATATGCTTTAAGACTGAAAAAGACTTTCAAAATTTAAAAAGAATGAAATATGAATGTCATTGGGACAATAGTAGGGGAAAGGAATATAAGATAAAAAATTAAGAAGAGTCTGAAGAGGAGCCAAATCTGTTCTATGCACTTGGCAGGTGAGAACAAAAGTGAATTCCAAAAGAGTTCAGCAAAATTACCTCTTCCTGCAGTCAGTTTTTTGTATTGAGCCCTAGACTCTATGCTTGTAAACCATTTTTTTTTTTTGTTTCCTCAAAGCCACTCTCCTAACCCTACCCCAGTCCTATTACCTATGTATTGATACTTGTTTGTATCAACACATTACCACATGATAGAATTAGTAATATGGTATACAAGTTGAGTTAGCCTTAATTTATATCTCAGTCTGCTCAACTTAAAAAAAGAATAGGCAATGAACACTTTGTTTATAGTTAGATTTCTAATTAGATCCAATGATGCTGAAGATTGTCTGAAGAAAACCATCCATTAAATGTACTTTGTTGTTGTTGGTAGTGCTGTTTTTGTTGGAAATCTCTTTAGGATTAAGACCTGTGTTATTCTAGGCATGTGTATTCTCAAAACATAAGTTTCCTGGGTGTAAAACAAATGACTATGAGATGAACTCTTTAAAAACCTGTCCAACTCTGATATCCCAGGATTATGTGAAGAGTACGTACCAGATCTCTCTTTCATGTTCCTGCTTCCTATCCTGTTGTCAGTGTCAGTTCATTTTTCATTGGAAAAATTAGATTTGATGGCTAGAGAGTTAAAAAATTGACCCATTGCAACATTCTCCATAATCCATTTAGGCAGGCCTTTTGTGTTCATAGAAGAAATTTGTGCCTCCTTTAGGAAGGTACTGCTTTCCTAGGCTAACACAAGACATTTTATATTTTGCATCCAGTCTTTTGAGGTTAGCTTTCAGATCTCACTTAGGATCCCAGGAACATACACTCTGATATGCAAATCCCAGTGGGAAAGATATGTGACAAACAGTTCTACTGAGGAATTGGTTAATCAACACAAAATGAAATGATGAAATTTATTTTTCTACATGTTGAGGATGTATCAAAGAAAAATATGTTTTTGGTTTTGAAATGGCAGATTATTATGTATAAAATTAGATTATGTTATTTGCTGTCTAATTTGATTTAACTAGGGATGCCTGGGTGGCTCAGCGATTGAGTGTCTGCCTTTGACTCAGGGCATGATCCCGCAGTTCCAGGATCGAGTCCCCCATCAGGCTCCCTGCATGGAGGCTGCTTCTCCTCCCTCTGCCTATAAATCTGCTTCTCTCTGTTTCTCTCATGAATAAATAAATAAAAATCTTAAAAAAAAAAGAAAAATATTTTGATTTAACCAACTCAGAGAAATTTATCAAACAATTATCAGAGTATTATCCTAGGTGATAGGATAGGAGAATAAATTAGAAAGAAGCAAAAATATATCTATCTGGCTGTTGAAAATAGGAGACCTTGAAATTCAAGTATCAGTGGAAAACCAATTATGGTGAAGTTAATGACTTTGATATGTGTTATTTACTAGTATAATTCTAGCCATCCAAGGTCAGAATAGATCAGAAAATTTTTTTTAATAAATACATCTATTTGGAGCATGTGGCTGGCTCAGTTGATGAGCATGCAACTCTTGATCTCAGGGTCATGAGTTCGATCCACACTGTGGCAGTGGAGATTCCTTAAATAAATAAACTTTAAAAATTACATCTACTCTATGAAAGTATATGCCAGGTAGCAAAACAGAAAAGAGGATAACTTACACTGCACATTTAAGAATTTTGCCAACTACAGACTAGTGAATTAGAGATGGTAAAGAAGCAACATAAGCAATTGCACAAGGATTGGAAAGTGTGTGGCATGATTGTAGACATGAAAATGAGATTTAGAGACAATGTGTTGCCTCATGAAGGGAAATAAGACTAGATGTGCGTTTGTGTTTTTGTGTGGGGAGGGGTTGTATAGATCTATCTATTATCTATCATCTATCTATCTATCTATCTATCTATCTATCTATCTATCATCTATCTATCATCTATTAGTCATCTATCTATCACCTATCTATCTTGGCAAAGAGAATAACAAACAGATTTGAGTTTTTATATGGCCAGGGGATTAATATCAATAAAAAGAAACTTCTTTACCAATAATTCCAGCAGAATCTCACAGTTAAGTCACTAGTTCATTAACTACTCAGAAACCAATCACTGTGTCTCTTGCTGACTGGCTGTGAACACTTTGTCAAATCCCTTTGGTTGCATGCTGGGGAACATCATCAAAAGACATGACTACGGAATGACCCATGAACCTGACTCAGGCATTCAGAGGGTCCTCACTTTCCCCCTTGTCTTTGAAATGTAGGTTCTCCCTGCCTTTGCCCCTCCCAGAGGCTGCTCTAAGAACTTAGGCTTGAGATAGTGATATGGCGTTAAGAATACCTGCATGGATGTCCACAATAGCCAAACTGTGGAAGGAGCCTCGGTGTCTATAGAAAGATGAATGAATAAAGAAGATGCGGTCTGTATAAACAATGGAATATTACTCAGCCATTAGAAACAACAAATACCCACCATTTGCTTCAACGTGGATGGAACTGGAGGGTATTATGCTGAGTGAAATAAGTCAATTGGAGAAGGCCAAACATTATATGGTCTCATTCATTTGGGGAATATAAAAAATAGTGAAAGGGAATAAAGGGGAAAGGAGAAAAAAATGAGTGGAAATATCAGAGAGGGAGACAGAACATGAGAGACTCCTAACTCTGGGAAATGAACAAGGGGTGGTGGAAGGGGAGGTGGGCAGGGGGTGGGGGTGACTGGGTGACAGGCACTGAGTGGGGCACTTGATGGGATGAGCACTGGGTGTTATGCTATATGTTGGCAAATTGAACTCCAATAAAAAACTAAAATTAAAAAAAAAAGAGAGATACCTGCATGGTGTTGACTGAACACAGGGTCTTTTTACAAACTTTTAGGATTTGATGAGTCAGTGTAGGGATCCATTTGTCTTGTTGTTGTCCAAGGCAAGCCTCATATATAAATTCCCTTTGTTTATTAAAACTGGTACCTATCAACCCAGAGTGGCCTGCTTCTTTCTTGCAGTCTCTCCCTGCCCTCCAAATAAAGGGGCCAGGATTTTGATGGAATCTTGTCTCACATTAAGATCTTTCATCCATTTTGAGTTTATCTTTGTGTATGGTGTAAGAGAATGGTCTAGTTTTATTCTTCTGCATGTGGCTGTCCAATTTTCCCAGCACCATTTATTGAAGAGACCGTATTTTTTCCAGTGGATAGTCTTTCCTCCTTTGTCGAATATTAGTTGACCATAAAGTTGAGGGTCTATTTCTGGATTCTCTATTCTTCAAAATCCTAGAGGAGAACACAGGCAACACCCTTTTTGAACTTGGCCACAGTAAATTCTTGCAAGATACATCCATGAAGGCAAGAGAAACAAAAGCAAAAATGAACCATTGGGTCTTCATCAAGATAAGAAGCTTTTGTACAGTAAAAGAAACAGTCAAGGAAACTGAAAGACAACCTACAGAATGGGAAAAGATATTTGCAAATGACGTGTCAGATAAAGGGCTAGTATCCAAGATCTATAAAGAACTTATTAAACTCAACACCCAAGAAACGAACAACCCAATCATGAAATGGGCAAAAGACATGAACAGAAATCTCATTTGCTTCGATGTGGATGGAACTGGAGGGTATTAGGCTAAGTGAAATAAGTCAATCAGAGAAGGACAAACATTATATGGTCTCATTCATTTGGGGAATATAAATGATAGTGAAAGGGAATAGAGGGGAAGGGAGAAGAAATGGATGGGAAATATCAGAAAGGGAGACAGAACATGAGAGACTCCTAACTCTGGGAAACTAACAAGGGGTGGTAGAAAGGGAGGTGGGTGGGGGGGTGACTGGGTGACGGGCATTGAGGGGGGCACTTTATGGGATGAGCACTGGGTGTTATTCTATATGTCGGCAAATTGAGCACTAATAAAAAATACAAAATAATAAAAAAATAAATAAAGGGCCAGTTTTAAATTACACACGAGAAGCTCCCAAAAGGGTTGCAAATCAACAGTGCAAGTAGAGAGAACTACCAAAAATAGGAGAGGCTGAATCCCTACCAGAAAACTTAGAGTCAATTAGTAAGAGAATAAGAATTACATATCAACTCCCATAGTTTACAAGTGAGGGAGTGATCAGATTGTATGAATGAAATAAAACCATTTATAGAAATATAAAATAAATTTTATGTGGTTGCTTTTCATGTATGTTTGTGAAGCACTCAATGTACCTTGATTATCTCCAGATAACTGGGGATGTTACCTATGGAGTCACTTTGGGAGGGAGAAAGAAACTTGATATTTAAAATTTTTTGTGAAGCTGAATGTAAATCAGACTTCCCTTTTGTTAATAAAACAAATCAGTGTTTGGGTATGAAGATTATGTCTGTTTCTTAGGATATGGAGACAAGTAGTTACCCAGGCTCAAGTGAGCTACCCTGTATCCCTGAGGTCTTAAAACCCAAGGTCTCTGAAGGGGATATTGCAGATTCTGAAGAGAGATCAGTTACTAAGTGGCTAAACTGTCAGCTCCTGGATGCTGAAAAGGCTTTTCAAACACTGGGAAACTCAATATTGAGCTTTCCTCTGAGGAGATTAGAATTCTTGTATATGGATGCCTGCTAGTGTCCAATGACTCCAACTCAGGTGATTCTGCTCTCTAAGGGATATTTGGCAATGTTGGGAGACACTCTGCCTATCACAAATGTGGGGATGGGTGGTAAAGGCATCTAATGGGTAGAGGCCAGAGATGCTGCTAGCCATCCCATAATGCACACATAGAACAGGATTATCTAGAGCAAAAGGCCAAGAGTGCCAAGGTGGAGGAACTCTATTCTAGTTGGAAGACCAAAGGTGAAAGATGTTTCTCTCACCTTCATTTAAAATCCAAGGTCTCATGAGTGATGTGGGAGAGGGAAATCTCACTCCATTTACAACATTTGAAAAGCAATACAGAGCCATATTTTCATCATATGCACAACATAAATCCATTCTATTAGTTATTATTTATTAATTTATTAAAAGAAAAAACAAGTAGATGTCTTTGCAGGTATACTGGAATACTTCTAAATAACTAGCCCTCAAAAAAAATTTTTTTTAGGAAATCACTGACCTCTACCTCTGAAGCCAATAATATATTATGCTAATTAATTGAATTTAAATAACAGTTTAAAAAAGAAGCATTAGAAACAGTGCATTTTGTGAGCCAGGTTTTTGCAGTTATTTTCGTCACTACATTTAAGTTCAGAGATAACTCTGAGGCTTGCAGCTTATCATGTTTATATTTGAAAGACTCAAAGTTAAGCAAGTTTAACTATCTTACTCAAATCACTCTTGAGGATCTGAATCTGAACCCATCTGTTTAATCCCAAGTCTAGGGCCCATCTTACTTCACTAAACCAACATATGTTACATATGTTATGTACATATGTTACTTAAAATAAGTGATACCAATAAAAATATAAACAATAATTAATATAGATTGAAATCCTAAGAAAGTGAGAAAACAAATGAAATATTAACATTGCAGGGATGCAGGAATAACAAATCATACTTCAGCCTTTAAAAGGCGGGTATGACAATAGCCAAACTGTGGAAGGAGCCTCAGTGTCCATCGAGAGATGAATGGATAAAGAAGATGTGGTTTATGTATACAATGGAATATTACTCAGCCATTAGAAACGACAAATACCCACCATTTGCTTCGACGTGGATGGAACTGGAGGGTATTATGCTGAGTGCAGTAAGTCAATCGGAGAAGGACAAACAGTGTATGTTCTCATTCATTTGGGGAATATAAATAATAGTGAAAGGGAATATAAAGGAAGGGAGAAGAAACGTGTGGGAAATATCAGGAAGGGAGACAGAACATAAAGACTCCTAACTCTGGGAAACGAACTAGGGGTGGTGGAAGGGGAGGGGGTGGGGGGTGGGGGGGAATGGGTGACAGGCACTGAGGGGGACACTTGACGGGATGAGCACTGGGTGTTATTCTGTATGTTGGTAAATTGAACACCAATAAAAATTAATTTATTAAAAAAAAAAAAGAAAAAAAAAAAAAGATGGCTGGATGGCTCAGCAGTTGAGCATCTGTCTTTGGCCCAGGGCATGATCCCAGGATCCCGGATCAAGTCCCATATTGGACTCTTTCAGGAAGCATGCTTCTCCCTCTGCCTGTGTCTCTGCCTCTCTCTCTGTCTCTCCTGAATAAATAAATAAAATCTTTTAAAAAATAAAGAAAATAAAAGGTGGGTATGTTAAGTTTGAAAATGGACTTTTATATATTTCAAATTCTAATCTCTGGAACCTGTAAATGCCACCTTATTTGGGGGAAGGTTGTTTGCAGATATGATTAGGGAAAGGATCTTAAGATCAGGAGATCTTAAAGATTATCTAGGTGGGGTATAAATGTCTTCACAGGTGACCTTACAAGAAAGAGGGAGACTATTTCACACACACACACACACACACACACACACATGAGAAAATGTAGGAAAGATGGAGAGCAGAGAAGTTTGAGGATGCAAACCTTGAAGACTGAAGTAATACAACTACAAGCCAAAGAATGCCTGTGGCCCCCCAGACACTGGAAGAGCTAAGAAAAGCATTTCCCCAAGAACCTCCTGGAGGAGTATGGCTCAGCTGACACATTGATTTTGGCTCAGTGACAGTGATTTCAAGTTTTTCCCTCAAGAACTGTAAGAGAATAAAAATCTATTGTTTTAAGCCATCAAATTTATAGTAATATTTTTCAGAAGCCATATGAAACTAATGCAATCAAGAGGTTTAAAATGTAATAGACTTGAAAATATAGTAAATGCCTAAAATAATATCAGGCAAAGCAAAAAAATATTAACAAACCCATAAACTTAATAAAGGTAAGGCATCAAATACATGATATACTTATTTGATCAAGATTTAAGATAGAATAAATAACAAAAGGTAAAACTAAAAGTAATAATAGTAATAACAGCAAATACTTTATTAGTCACTTATACCATATATAGTGTTAAGAATTTATGATACATCATTTAATTTTCATGGAAATCTTATGAAAAAATTAGAGAAAGTTTTTTTAACTTATTTTATTAAAGTATAGCTGATATACAATGTTATATTAGTTTCAGGGGTACAACATCATGATTTGACAATCATGTACATTACACAAAACTCCCATGATAAATGTGCTTATCATTCATCAACACACAAGATTATTATAATATTATTGACAGTATTCCCTTTACTGTACTATCCATCCCAGTGAATTATTTATTTTATAACTAGCAGTTTGTGCTTCTTAATCTCCCTAAAAGAAGTTGTAAGAGTTCTAAAGTTCAAATAGAACTCCAATTTAAAAAAATTAAATAAATAAACTCTTTAAATATTTTTAAAAAAGAGTTCTAAAGTTATAATATTGTGTTAGAAAATTAATTAAAAACAAAAATGATAAAAATTAATACACAGAAATTTTACTCTAAATTTTCATTTAAAAACATTAATATCAGGCAGATGTACCCTCATTGCATATTAAAAGAAATTAAGTCAATTTAGTAAAAAAAAAGGCTGAATGCTTTAATGATGATGAAAATACATGTCTATCTATGTGCACTTTGTTAGAAATATATTGAAGTCATCTCAAACCAAGATATTGAGTCTAGCAATACCAACCCAAACCCATTCAAAACAATTAGAGATTGGGGCACCTGGGTGGCTCAGTGGTTGAGTGTCTGCTTTTGGCTCAGGTCCTGATCCCGGGGTCCTGAGATTCAGTCCCAAATCGGGCTCCCAAAAGGGAGCTTGCTTCTCCCTCTGCCTGTATCTCTCTGCCTATCTCTCTCTGTGTGTTTCTCACGAATAAATAAATAAATTTTAAAAAATAATTAAAGATTGGATAAGGGCAACAAAGCCACTAAATGTATATGAATTATTCATAAAAGAGATAATATCTGACTTAATAAGATAATCAAGTGGAAATTCAAAAAGCAGGCATAAGTCCTCCAGCTCATGGAATTATTCCCTACTTTATTTTTCTTTCATATTTTTCCCTTTATTTATTTTTCTTTCATTATTTTATTTTTATTTCACATCCACCCAAAATCAGCCACTCATTAAAAGTTTTTGGTGAAACTCTGAGTTTAGTCAAGAAAATAGTTTTTCAAAGGGTACTCTAGATCGCAATACTTTCTTGAGAGCTTCTTTCACATCCTTGTTCCTCAGACTATAGATGAGAGGGTTCAGCATGGGAATCACTATGGTGTAGAACACCGTGGCCACCTTGTCAGCATCCATACTGTTGCCAGAACTGGGCCGACAATAATTGAAAAGGATTGTTCCATGGAAGACAAGGATGGCTGTGAGGTGGGAGGCACAGGTGGAAAAGGCTTTGCGCCTTCCCTCTGCAGAGTGCATCCTCAGGATGGTGATGAGAATCAGCAAATAGGAAGTGAGGATGATCATGATGGTGATGATCTCGTTGAAGGTGGCCACTATGGACACCATGAGTTCATTAATAGAGACATCAGAGCAAGCAAGAGGTAAGAGAGGGGGTAGATCACAAAAGAAATGGTTAATCACATTTGATCTATAGGATGGGATCTGAAGGGCTAAACACAAGTGGATCAGAGAACAGGCTGCCCCACAGAGGTAGCAGCAGGACACCAGCTCCATACAGAGATTCCGGGACATGGTGACCATGTACAGCAGTGGGTTGCAGATGGCCACGAAGCGGTCATAGGCCATCACAGCCAACAGGAAGACCTCAGTGATTGCATACGTACAAAATAAATAGAACTGCACCATGCAACCGAGGAAGGAGATGGCTTTGTCCCTCTTTAAGATATTGGGCAGCATCTTTGGCACGATGATCGTGGAGTAGCAAAAATCCACAAAGGACAAGTGGCTGAGGAAAAAGTACATGGGAGTGTGAAGCTGAGAGCTGACCTGAATCACTGCGATCATGCCCAGATTTCCCAAAACTGTGACTCCATAGATGAGAAGAAACAGCAGGAAGAGGAAAACTCTCAGCCTTGGGGCATCTGCTAATCCAAGCAGAATGAACTCTGTCACACTGGTGCAGTTCTCCTCACCCATTTCTGCCATATGTCAGCCTTACAGAACTAAATGTTAAGTTTTTTGTGTCTTCTAAAATGGGAGGACAAAAATGGGCTAATATTAACTTCAGAAAAATATAACATTGATATCAAATACTGTATTTATAAGATAGAACAGAAACACAGTATTCAAGTAATTCAAATTATTAAGTGTTTCAGTGGATCCCACAGATCAAAATTGACTTCAGCATCAGCATAAACATTAAAAAACTTAAATGATTCCAGTCTTTATCACAATACATTGAGATGATTAACTATGTTTGATTATTTGGTGGATTTTAAAATGTATTCAATGATACTTTTCAAAGCCACAGAGAAAAGAACCTCTGTTCTCTGAAAAACCTTAAAAGATCATCCAGCACAGTATCACCTACTATGATCCTGTTAAACATATAATTTTTGTTTTTCCACTGAGTCTCTCAGGAACATATATTGAAGCAAAGTTTTCTAATGTTCCATTTTTGGGGAGCGTGACCAAGTTTTTGAGGTCACAAAATTTTGAATTATGAAGCAAGAAATTTAAAATATACCACGAAAATGAAAGTTTTACATACCAAATTAACAAAGTCATGTAATCAATTGTCAATCTTGACAATTGATAATAAATTCTCAATCTTGACAACACTAAAAGCTATATATTTTATGAGAGATTTCATTCTTAATAAGCTATTGTTAGAAATATTTAATTACATCGATAAAATTGTGAAAAAAGTACATTGGAGTACTGTTTATAAGGTTGACAATGGAAAATTTTAATGATCAGATATAGAGCAATCATTCAACTGAGTATTTAGGACAAAATTATCATGCTGGTTGGTGAATTAAAAACAAACAGGATATCAAATAGTCTGTACATATTTCGATGTAAATATAGATGTACATATGGAAATATGCATACATTTGATAGATCTGTCTACCAATAGTTTTTATTTTGCTATAACTGAAATATTAATCCTTTAACCATAAGAGAGGTGCCTGAAAATTCTTGGAAATTCTCTAAGTAGTTGGCTAGGAAAAGTGCTTAATTAATGTACCGAATGCAGTGGGGTCTACCGCTGAAATCTTTCCTTAAAGAAAAGGCAAACAGGCATTGAGGGATTTTATTCTCTGCCCTCCCTTCTAGTCAGCAGGAATATACTCATGACTTCTACACATATGTGTAATGAAAACTGAGGGAAGACGTTGAGGACTAGAAGAATAACTTGGTATTTTCTCCATTTATTAAACTAACTTTAAAGAATTGGAAACATATCACTTTCCTGAAGTCATGTTTTTTTCATCACCCAACCAACTACAGAAACAAAACAAAATAAAATATTTGAGTTATTTGATTGCTTCTCAGTCAACAGGAAAGTCAACGTGGTAAATTTTCTTCCTAAAGTTCTAGGCTGATAATAAGAACCTATTTCATGGCAACCCCAAAACAAATCCAAAAGAAGTCATCTCATTTTCTGAGCAGAGAGAGCTCACAGGTCCTGACTGTCCAAGACCATCTGGCAGGCACATAAATTCAAACCTCCACATTACTATGACAATGAAGGGAGCTCCTCCATCATCATAAATTCTTGATTTCATGACAGAAACTGGTCTGTTAGGAGCAAACAGAAAGAGACAGAGAGAGAGAGACACACAGAGAGAGAGACAGAGAGAGAAGAGGGCTACCGTTTGCTCATTCTGTATTCTTTCATGCACACCCATGTCTGATGTGACAGGGAAAACTGTTCTAAATTCACCATTAACTGTTTCTAAATGTTAAAACACAAAAGCATTTTAAACAGTAACTGCACACAAATAGAAGTCCTGTTAGAACATTCTCTAATTAGAAGAGACATGAGTTCCATACATCCTTAAAATAATTGTTGACAGGGCAATACATTCATTTCTATTTTCAAGTAACCAGAGCCTAGTTCTAGCTAACAGACCTGAGTGACAGACGTTTTCTCCCTGGTGCTGAAGACGTTAAGACGTGTACATCAGACAGAGACTTCTATGTAGGGAATGAGCTCCTTAGGCCCCCAAACAATTACTAATCTCTATGGAATAACAAAATATATAAAAATGAAGCTGAGACTACCTGTGATACAACACAGCTAATAATTACTCTCTATGGCATAGCATCAGGAGATTTATTGTTTAAATTATCCCAACTTGGGAAACAACTGTTCAAAAGCAAACATGCCTCTTTCCAGACAGATTTCATGGTGCCATGTGATTACATCTCAATGTCATATGTGTGTGGGACACAGCTTATAAGGCCATTATGAAAGAATGTGACTATTTCTTGGGAATTCTTTCTTTCTGATAGCTTGATAGAATCCCCTGGATTCCTGTAGGACACAGTGACCAATGCCACATCAGAATTCCTTTAAATACCATAAAAGTAGTGATCTAACTTGTCAGAAAACTATATGATAGTTCACGCTTATTGAGCCCTTGTTTTGTATTGTAACCTAGACTAAATATTATGCAAGTATTAAATCCTTTTAGTTTCCTAGTAACCAGCCAGGAGAGAGTTCTGGGTTTCATGCCAATCTTACATAGGAGATGATGGAGACACAGACAGTTGCCACTTGGATAATTTCAAAATAAATTGTCAATAAAGGAATTGTGGTTTTTCCACTCCTTTGAATGTACAGAAGAATGAACAAAAGCAGGGAGGCTTCTGAGGTTTCAGTTTTCCTAGTGCATGTCCAATGCTAGAAGCCATGGTCAGAAAGTAATGTCAAGTAAATTAATTTGTATACTCTATAATATGTTCCTAAAATTGCTGTGCCAAGGACTGCACCCAAGGCTGAGGAGATATTCCCTTTGGATCTCTATTCCCAAATCACCTTTCACAATTAACAAAAGAGAAGAAAATTTCTCATCAACTACCTTTTTTGAAGTTGCCCAATAAGTGGGAATCTGTAGGCCAAAACAAAGAGATAATGTGAATATTGGTGTTCTTAAGGTCATCATTCAGGACACTGGCAAATCAATCAGGTATCTCTCCCTTTTTTCCATCTTCAATCAGGCATCTCTCCCTTTTTTCCATCTTATACAATTTTTGTTTCAGATTATATCTTCTATAAATGTCAAATCAAATATCTGGCCTTTTAAAAAAATTATTTGCTTTTCTATTCTCTATTTGTAAGTGTTCTTTATGTGTCATGGGCACAAAGCCTTCATCAGATATATAACTTGCACTTTTTGCTCCCAAATTTAAGTCTCGGATCTGTTTTGAGTTGATGTCTGTATATGATGTGAGGTAAGATTGAAATTTATCCATTTACTCATCAGCATTTATTGAAAAGACAGACCCAGGAGACTGCCTGGGCAGACTGTCAGAGTCAATCAACCATAAATATCTGTACTTTTGGACTCTCAACTCTATTATGCAAAAATAATATGCTCACCATATATTAGTACCAATTACAACATTTTCTAATTTTCAGGTTCTCAGTAGGAGTCTTTTGTTATATATTTTTCAGCGTTGCCATCTTTCTGGTGTTTTCAGGAACTTATTTTCTTAGTTTTACTTTGGGATTTTGTTTTGGTACTATGAAAAGATAAGATAATTTTGGCATTGGATGCTGTATTTTTTCATCATGATGAATTCATTTATTCATCCTAATAGTTCTAGTAGGGTGAGCGTATGCATGTGTGTGTGTGTGTGTATGTGTGAATTGCTTAGGATTTTCTTCTTAACGTATCATGGATAATGTGAATAAAATCAGTTTACTTCAAATCTGGATGACTGGTGGACCTATTAATTTATTAACCTATGTATCTATCTTTCTATGTATATTTACCAATCTATTAATCTCCCAATCTGTTTGTGAGCACTTAGAGTAGGCATCTTGCATAAATTAGTGGAATTTCCTCTGTTTCCACCCTTTTACTTTACCCTCCACAAAAACAGCTAATTTTTTCCTTCTATATATAATTTACTGCACTAATTTGGGGTTTATCCATAAACAGAGTACAGAACAAAAGATATATGAGTAATTCAAGCAAAATTAATGATAGAAGAAAGATAAATATAATTGGTAAAATTTTTGAAATGTAAGGACCTGTGTCTACGAGGCCATCTTATAATAAATATTACTAGTACTAGAGAAAAAATAATCCTTCCTAATAGATACAATAATCGAAGTTTGATTACTTATTTGTTTAGATTATAGTTTTAAATGACAGTTAATTTAAAATGACAATTAAGAAAAGCAAATTACTCGAGATTTTTTTTTTTAATTTTTGTTTATTTGAGAGAAAGAGAGATCACCAGCTAGGAGAAGGGCAGAGGGAGAGGTAAAGGCAGATTCACCTGCCCTGAGCAGAGACCTCAATGCAGGGTTCTATCCCAGGGTTGTGAGATCATGACCTGAGCCAGAGGCAGATGCTTAACCCAGTGAGCCACCCCAGCGCCCCTGAATGGCTCTCAGTATTTACAAGAAATATATTCATTTTATGAAGACTGCCTAAGGAGTTCTGATGAAGAGAATTGGACATGAATTCGGTCAATTGGCCCTATAATGTAGTAATATATCTATGCTGATTGATAGGTGATGAAAAGGAAGGATAAAACATAGGACACGAATATATTTTCTTTGCTTTTGTTCTAAATATTCTGAGAATTTCTAAAATTCTTGTAAATATTTGTATCCTGCGCACTTGAATTCCTTCTGAATTAGTAATTTTATTTTGTGGAAACTTCCAATCCTTCAAGCACCTAACATGATATCTTGTGTGCTTATAGCATAAAATAGTAGCTCAAAATTATTGTTGAATCATTGACTTAACTATATATGCTCACCTCTTGAATATTGTTCATGTTCTTTACTTCTGAATAAAATTTGTGTCTTTTTTCTTTTGTTTCTCCTAAAAACTTGCCCACTCTTCAGGATCAAGCAAAAGAGGCATGCAATTATGAGACAATCTCTCTGATATCCACAAATGAGTTTGAGGTGTCTCCTTACCAAACCTATTAAGATATTTACTAACAACACTGGCTTGTGAGTTTCTTGAACCTGAGACTATGTATATCTTTCCTTGGCATCTATTTCATTAAATTTAAAATACAAAAGTGCTTATTTAACACCTACAACCTATCCATTAGCAAGGAAGAAAAGAGAATAGAACTACATTTCTTGCACACATACAATATGCCAGATATGTTGTCTACCTTTATTTTGTTCCACGTACCACTTTATGAACTACATCACATACCACTTTTGTAGATAAAGATGGACTCTGATAAATCAACTGGTCTAGCTTATATGATCAGAGCCAGGTATAATTTCTCTGACCTAAAATTCATATTCTTTCCATTGTAAATGTTTTGTCTTTTTGACTATTTGAAGTGATTTTTATTTTTAAATGAGCTTGGGGTGCCTGGGTGGCTTAGTCAGTTGAGCATCTGACTTTAGCTCAGTTTATGGCTTCAGGGTCATGGGATTGAGCACCTGCTCCTAGCTCAATGGGAATTCTTGTCCCTCTATCCCCCCCTTTCTCATGCTTGTGTGCATGTGTGTGCTCTCTTTCTCTTTCAAATGAATACAAATCTTTAAAAAAATGAGATTGATATGCAGGTCATTCAAAATCACGGAAAGATGTTCTATAATAACAGAAATAAATATTTACCAGTGCATGCATTCAATATGAAAAAAGAAAAGTGTTTATTATTCCCCCCCCCCTTATTTCTTTTTCCTTTTTTTTCCTTTTTCTTTGTTTTTGACTTTCTTATTTATCAGGCTGAGATGAGAAGATTCAACATGAGTGTTACCACTGGGTATAGCAGAAATACCACTTTGTGTGCTTGGAGTTTTGGGAGTTATGGCACATAGTAGGAAAAGAGAATGGTGCTGTGCAAAATGGTGAGGGCAGTCAGGTGTGAAGCAGATAGGTCAGGATGATTCTGTGGCATCTACCTGCTGAATGCATCTGTAGGCTGGCGGCGATGTAAAACACATAAGACAGATTGAAGAGTACTGTTCTCATCTCGTCATAAGTTGTGGCAGTAAAAAGAAGCAACTGGCTCAGAGCAAGAAAAATACATTAGTGAAGAGATCTAACAGAAGAAGTGATTCATTGCGTTGAAACACAAAAAGATCTTTTCAAAGTAGAACATGTGAGGATCAAAAAATTTGCTTGTTACTCCCCATGCACATGATACAACCACTAGCATGGCACAGAGTTTCTGGGACACAGCAACTGGTGTAGTGGAAAGGGTTAGGAATGGCCACGAAGCTGTCAAACACCATCAGAGTAGATAGAACGAATGCAGTAACTACAAAGATGATTGAAAAAGAAGTGCATCATGCACCCTGAAAATAAATTTCTTTAACTCTTTTTTCTTCAAGTTTTTATTTAAATTCCAATTAGTTAACATACGGTGTAATATTAATTTCAAATGTAGAATTTAGTGAGTCATCATGTACATACAACACTCAGTGCTCATCACAACAAGTGCCCTCTTTGATACCCTTTACCCATTTATTTTTTTATTATTTTTTTTAATATTTTATTTATTTATTCATAAGAGACACACACACAGAGAGAGGCAGAGACACAGGTCGAGAGAGAAGCAGGCTCCATGCAGGAAGCCTGATGTGGGACTGGATCACAGGACTCCAGGATCATACCCTGGGCCAAAGGCTGGCGCTTAACAACTGAGCCACCCAGGCGTCTCCCCTTCACACATTTAAAGCATTGCCTGCCCACCTCCCCTCTAGCAAAGCTCAGTTTCTTCTCTGTAGTTAGGAACCTGTTTTCTGGTTTGCCTCTCTTTTCCCCCCATGTTCATCTGCTTTGTTTCTTAAATTATATAAGTGAAATCTTGTGATGATTATCTTTCCCTGACTGACTTATTTCACTTCCCATAGTACACTCTAGCTCCATTCACATCATTGCAAATGGCAAGATTCTATTATTTTTGATGGCTGAGTAATATATATATATATATGAACATATATATATATATATCTCATATCTTTATAATATACATCAGTTGATGGACAACTGAGCTCCTTCCATAACTTAGCTCAAAAATGAAATATTTATGTGTTCTACAAATAGATTAGAATTCCACTTCTAGTGGCAGCATCTTATTCATAATGGAGAATTAGAATGGAGACACAAATTAAAAAAACAAACAAACAAAAAGTGTGATGAGTGACCTAAGTCAGAAATGCAGGTACTGATTAGTACTGATTATTCAGTGATGGCAAGTTTATGTGTGCCTGGAGATTTTATATATATCCACACTCATATATACTGTCCGTCTCATAATTTCACTCTTATGTACGGGTATATATGAGTGTGTGTGAAATTATGAGACAGGCAGTACATATGTATAGAAGTACAATATAAGAGAGAGAGGGGGAAGAGAGGGAGAACTAAATGTGTGCCAGGGATCATTCTAGGCTCTTTGCACATGACATGTACTTTACTTTTCCTAACGTTCATGGGAAGTCATCATTAGTACTATCCCCATATTTTCAAATGAGATTATATCTGAAGTTCCAAAATCACTGGACACTGCAACAACAACAGCAAAAATAATAACAAAAACCAGATATAGGCAATATATCTTAAAAAAAGATACAAGCATAGCATAGACCCATATCCATGTGGAAAACTCATTCTGTATATAAACTGTTGGACAAAGATGTGTACTTCATTGTAAACTAGGAAAAATTCAACTTTGGAAAAGACCAAGGTTCCATAATTGATACTGAAAGAAAGTGATATCTTCAAGTGTTCATTAATTTCATGAACGTTTTAGAGCAAACCAAATGCGTCCGAAGAAGGCATTACTCATATCCAGTTAAGACACTAGATTGAAGGAAAGCAAAGAAGTAGGCTTCAAGTTTGAAATGTGGTCAGTCCTAACCTGGAAGCAAATTGAAGAGGCACAAAGGCAAGTGAATCAAAAAGGATCACTCATAACCACCTACATCCTGGCTCTTCCCTCCACTCCAACATTACAACCCACCCATTCAGGTGTCCACCAGCCTCCACTTTGGGACCCTGAGTCCAGCTAAGAAAAGATTTTCTAGGAAAATATTTTGGAGCTCACCACTTTTCTGAGAGCTTCTTTCACATCCTTATTCCTCAGACTATAGATGAGGGGGTTCAGCATGGGAATCACTATGGTGTAGAACACCGTGGCCACCTTGTCAGCATCCATAGTGTTGCCCGAACTGGGCCGACAATAAATGAAAAGGATCGTTCCATGGAAGACAAGGATGGCTGTGAGGTGAGAGGCACAGGTGGAAAAGGCTTTGCGCCTTCCCTCTGCAGAGTGCATCCTCAGGATGGTGATGAGAATCAGCAAATAGGAGATGAGGATGATCAGGATAGTGGTGAGCTCGTTGAAGGTGGCCACGATGTACAGCAACAGTTCATTCATAGTGACATCAGAGCAAGCAAGAGATAAGAGAGGGGGTAGATCACAAAAGAAGTGGTTAATCACATTTGATCTATAGGATGGGATCTGAAGGGCTAAACACAAGTGGATCAGAGAACAGGCTGCCCCACAGAGGTAGCAGCAGGACACCAGCTCCATACAGAGATTCCGGGACATGGTGACCATGTACAGCAGTGGGTTGCAGATGGCCACGAAGCGGTCATAGGCCATCACAGCCAACAGGAAGACCTCAGTTACCACACATGTACAAAATAAATAGAACTGCACCATGCAACCGAGGAAGGAGATGGCTTTGTCCCTCTTTAAGATATTGGGCAGCATCTTTGGCACGATGATCGTGGAGTAGCAAAAATCCACAAAGGACAAGTGGCTGAGGAAAAAGTACATGGGAGTGTGAAGCTGAGAGCTGACCTGAATCACTGCAATCATGCCCAGATTTCCCAAAACCGTGACTCCATAGATGAGAAGAAACAGCAGGAAGAGGAAAACTCTCAGCCTTGGGGCATCTGCTAATCCAAGCAGAATGAACTCTGTCACACTGGTGCAGTTCTCCTCACCCATGTTTTCACTTTATTGAGGCTGGAGGAAAATATTAATAGTTACTCTCCATTATATGATCCCAAATTCATTTTTTTACTATCTTCTAAATAAAGATGTGACAATAGGTAAGGTATTAATTTTTGTGCGTGTGAAGAAATAGGACATTGCTTTAATGAAGTTTAGGAAATGTGCATGCGTTGTAGCAAAGATGCATAAGGTCACAGTCTGAGAGATCACAGAAAAACATTCATATCCATTGCATCTTATATGATTCCTTAAACGAGTCCTACCCAATTTTGAGCTTGAAATTGAATCATTAGAAAGACATCAAACATTATTGAATTAGCCATATTGTTTCATGAAACTCAAATCCCTCTTTCCAGGCAGAATGTTTAATGAGTACTAAAAATGTTGAGATCGCAGGAAATAAATTTTTGAAATACGCAGTATTCTCTGTTTTCCACTGAAATGATGAAAAGTCTATGGTATTGAATATTATTAATCCATAAGCATTCATTTTTTATCAATATGGTTTAGATGGAGAAGTTGCTGTTATGCTCCATACCTGCATTTTTTCTCTATAAAATTAACATAGTGATTTTGTCAATTATGCTTTTCAATACAGGCCATTACTCAGGGAATTGGTGCTTAGATTCAAAGTTCCTTGGGAGGCCTGGGTGGCTCAGCGATTGAGTGTCTGCCTTCGGCTCAGTTCATGATCCCAGAATCCAGGATCAAGTCCCTCATCAGGCTCCCTGCAAGGAGCCTGTTTTTCCATCTGCCTGCGTCTCTGCCTCTCTCTCTCTCTCTGTGTGTGTCTCTCATGAATAAATAAATAAATCTTAAAAAAAAGTTTCTATAACTATGACTCTGAAGCCTTATAATGACCTATATGACAAATGCATTCACTGCTTTAAATTTACTTGAAGAACCAATCAGAGATGTATATATGAAAGCATTAAATGTTTGCTGCTGCATTGTAGCACTGTTTATGATAGTAAAACTCAGAAATTAAGTGTCAAGTAAAAGGCAAAGGGTCAAAGCTATGACACATATATATTATGGAAAACTATGCAACTATTAAGGTGATATTTTTGAAGAACATTTAATGACCTGACAAGTAACTATGAAAAAATGATAAGTTTAAAAATAGTAAGCCAGATTGCACAGATAGAATATTATATATGTATATATCAGTTTCTTCGCATATTTAATCCTTACAAAATCCATGAAGCATGAATATTTTATTCTAATCATTTAAAAAAATGTAGAAACGTACTTTAATTCATGATGTGGAGATCCATTGATGATTCCCGGAGGAAAGAGAGTCTGCACTAAAATTCAACATGGTCAGATATTTCCTCATTTATAAAAATAATTTCAAAGAAGTAAAGCGTATATATGTGCCTTAGGAAATCCCACGGTGAAAACAAATAATTGTTCTGATAATATGGTTTTCTCTCTTCAACAGCCAGTTAAAAAGGAGTTGTCTTTTTCTGAGCTCAATGTTGTATATGATTTTGAAAACCTTGCCTGTTTACAAGTCCAAAGGTGAAAAAATCAGACTGTTGGTTATTTATAGAGAAGTAGTTCTTAGCCAGGAGGGATTTTGATCCCTCTGGGACAGTTGGCTCTGGCTGAAGACTTTTTTGGGTTGTCACCCTAGGGAAGGATGCTAGTGACATCTAGTGGGTAGAAACCAGGGATACTGTTGACCACTCTTAAGATGCACCTGGCAGCCCCAGCCCTGCCTCCCCCAACCCCACATACCAACAACACACACAAACACACAAATATTATGTGGCCCAAAAGGTCAATGGTACCAAGGTTGAGAAACTTACTATAGGATAATATTTCTAAGTGTGGTGCCCAAAACCAAAATAATTCCTCTCTTTTCTGCTTCACAGGTGGTCCCCATGTCTGTGCCCCTCCACAAACTGGATGGATGGCCCCTTCCTGCTGCCCTCTGCATCAGAGTAACCATGCAGTCTGCCGGGTTCCACCCATTCTCCATTAAGATTGTTTCTCAATGCACAAAGAAAAAATGTTTCCATAAAGAAGTGATCCAAACATGGCATTTCTTAAAACAATTTCTAATTAAAGAAAGAGCCAAACACAGATTTTTAAAATATATATGTTTAGTACTACAGTCTTGTATACATGACTATAATAAATTACTCTTATAAGAAGAAAAAAAAGATAAAAAGCTTCTAACTCCAAGAAAATATTTATCTCCATTTCCAAGGAAAGAGAGTGCAGCCCAGCTGAACTGTGGGTAAAAGTTGCTTCCTCTGTTTCTGAAGATGCTATCATGGAAATGCTTTATGTTTTTGTGTGTATGTGTCTCTGGGACTCATAATATTCCTTAAGCTTCCCAAAACAATGACTGATCTCTGTGGGATATCAATGAGATCTCAAGAAAAACATACCATCCCGAGACTCAAACAACTAATGATTTCTATGAGATATAAACAGGGAGAAAATTTATCCCAGCTTGGTACACATTATTATAACCCAACAAGGTTCCTATCAGAGTTCATGATAAATCGCAGAGCATCGTATGCTGCATCCAAGCACTGCTCTGAGAAGCAGGGATCATACCATCGTTATGAAATAAATGAATAGGTCTTATTGACTCAGCCTGTATTGTACTCAAAAGCTCCTTCCTGAGGGCGTAGGGTCTGAAGTCAAGTCAGAGTTCCATCAAATACCAGAAACAGGTACTTACTGAGAATATTAAAATATTCACATTACTGGCCACTTTCTGTGTCCTAGGTACTATTCTGAATACAACTATTAACACATTTTATCTTTATAAAATTATAAACAGGTCAGTATAGTTACACGCCTTTATGATAAGGTCACTGAGGCACAGACTGTTGTAACTTGCCCAAAGTCACACAGGTAATCTCTGATAAAATGAGACCACGTGCTGCTTTTTGATCCGTGCCACCCATATGACTGAGTGAGGAAGAGCAGAACTGTCGATGGTGCAGGGATGGCATCTCCCTGCTGGACACCAGAGGCCATTAAACAGGGTTGGCTCAAGGATTCTCCTAAGTCTATTCCTTCACTGGCTATATAATGCCTTCTAAACCAAGGGTGTGCAGACTGCTGTCTGTGGTTTGTGCCCTTGCATACAGTCAAGCATTTCAAGAGTTCCATGGATATAATTAGTTAAGATAATCAGTTTTCAATAATGTACATGCATTTTCCTAAGATTGATTGATCTGATAATTCCCTGAGTTTGAAGTATGTTTCTGGATGTCCTTTCCACCTGCCACTTTCATTAATTCTTTTCTTTTCAGAAGAAAAGATCCCTTATTAAAAAAAATAGCAAACTTCCAAAACCTAAAACATAAGAACATTTTGAAATATTGTTTTCCAGGCAGTTCTGAAGTTTGCTTACACTTCAAAACCCATGTTAGGACCTCTTGTTTCTCTCTGGCATATATATATATACCCTTCCAACATCAGATTTAGATGCAGCTTAAAGCACTTAAGATGCTGCTTATGCACTTCCCTGTTTAATATATGCTCCTTTTCATGATAAATAATGGCTTTAGGACATGTATTTTAACCAATATAGAGATGTCATGAAATCAAACATATAGTAGATCAATGACAATATTTGTTTAACACCTATTCGTTTTCTTCTTAGTGCACCCTCCAGCTATTGTCATGAAAATCATCCTCCTGAAGGAGACAGTCTCATGACAGCATCTATAAAGAGTATCTTTGGTAACGATGCTCTACATCATATGGGCAACCCACTCAGAGGAAAGTGGCTTTGTTTATCTATTTATATTAGACTTAAAGACATGACAAGTATTTTTTTAACATAAAAATTCTAGGGGTGCCTGGGTGGCTCAATCGGTTAAGTCCCCAACTCTTGATTTCCGTTCAGGTCAGGATCTCAGGGGTGGTAAGACCAAGCCTTGTGTTGGGCTCTGCTATGGGAGTGGAGCCTGCTGAAGATTTTCTCTCTGTCTTTTTCTCTCTCCCTCTGCCCTTCCCTGCTGCTGGTGAGCTCTCTCTGTCCCTCTCTTTTAAAAACATTATTGAAATTGATTTCTTGGTCACATCCAAAAATTTAATAAAGATGAAGCTTTAAGTTTTGATGAAGTGTGTTTAAAACACATAATACCATTTTAGTAAACTGTATTGGTGAATTTTTTATTTGTTTTTTTTTCTCTTACTTCCCCAACACTCTTTTCTTTCTTTCCTTTTTAAAAAAAAACATTTTTATTTATTTATTCATGAGAGACAGAGAGAGAGAGAGGCAGAGACACGGGCTGAGAGAGAAGGAGGCTCCCTTTGGGGAGCCCTATGTGGGACTCAATCCCAGGACCCTGGGATCACGACCTGAGCCAAAGGCAAACGCTCAACCACTGAGCCACCCAGACTCCCTGTATTGGTGAGTTTTAATGAAATCAAATTTCCCAACTTTTAAATTATATTATTTTACTCAAGGTGCTTCCAAGTGGAAAATGGAAGAATAGCAGACATACTTAACTGTTAGATGAAAAGTCTTGGGAAGGTCTTTGTGGTAACCTTCTCAGAAATTAAGAATGTGAGTGGTTCCATGCATGTATGACAAATCACCCTGAAACATATTAGTTAAAAACAACAACTACTAATTGCATGGGCCAGTACTACCGGAGTCAGTAAGTAAGCTCTGCTGATCTGATCCTGACATGGTTGATCTTGGCTTGGTTGGTTTATGTGTATGATACCAGCCTGGCAGTTTAGGTGATCAAAGAGGGCTGCATGCCCTGGTGTGGTTGTTGGCTGGATGCCAGCTCCCATGCTGAGGTATGGAGATATGTTTCTCATTATCCAATATGCTATTCTGTGCTTGTTCACCAGGCAACTTTATCACAAGAGATTGTGAATCAGCCACAATGCCTCTCAGAGGCACAGTGTCACATCAGCTACCCTCTGTTAACCAAAGCTAGCCATAAAAGCAGACTCCCTTCCAGGAGTGGAGAAATTGATTCCACCAGGTGTTCAGTAGAGCTGTACACGGGCATAGACACCAGGGGACTAGAGGATTTGGACCATGTTTGCAATCTACCAAACTGAGTAACAAATCCTTTTGAAAGATATAATTCCCCCACCTCCCAATTTTTTCCCTTTGACAAAATTGGAGGAACTCAGTCTATGTTTGTTTAATGCATTGTTTTTAAAAATTTCTGATGAAAAAAAATTATTGTGAGAAATTGGAACATAACCTGAATGGAGTTGAAAGACTTGAGTGACGTTACAATGATGGAAGAATTCCTGACAGATTCTAGTCTCACTGATCCCTAACGTAACCAGTCTTGGTATTTTCATCTATTAAAAAGTAGAAGTAGAGGTGATGTTAAACCCTCTTGCTCTCTAGAATTAAGTGATGTCTTTCCAAGGATACATTTAATTAATTGAAATAAAATCCAAACATATAATATTTCTCATAAAAATAAATATTTGCAAATGCATTTTCTTTAATTGATTAATTCTATTTTATCCAAATTTGCAATACAATTATCTTTTTGATTAGTGGCACAAATAATTATTGTCAAATTATTATTGACAAATAATTATTGCCAACATTACAAGGTTAGCTTAATCCAGAAAAAGAAACTTTTGATATTGCCAAGAGCTTTATTATTACGGGAAATAAAATGTATGACTATGATTAATAAAATTATAATATTCATTGGAGGGGAGTAGAATTGAACATGAGTTCAGGAAGATGAAAGACACAAATCTGCCTCAGATGTTCTTATTTATGTTTTTTAAATGAATTATGCTTTGCAATGGAAATCACACTTTTAGCTGCTATTTAAATTTATGATGAAATATTTTACATGCAAATTAAATGTTTTCAAAACTGAGAGGCACATGACCAAAACATGTGAAGACTACTAATATGTCATGTTCTATATAGAAGCAACGGAATCTACCATAAACAGTCGCAAATGTGACAGCTTGAAAATGAAAAAAAATAGAAGGTTGTATACTAGTGATTAGTGGGGAAAAAAATGCTTGTTGCTGTGTCTGGAGTCTTAACTGACTGATTGCTTTAATTCTGTCACCAATTGCTTGTACAACCTTGGCCAGGTCACTTTAGTGTTATGGGCTTTGGTTTCTCCAGAGTAAAATATAAATGGTTGGTGTTACTTTTACCACAAAATTATCATCCTTTGTCCAACCAGGACAGAAGTAAAATAAAATTCTCCCCAATGAGGGATTACCCATTGTTGATTCAATTTAAGATGCATACAAATAATTTCCTGAATTTAAAGTAACATGAAGGGCAGCCCCGGTGGCTCAGTGGTTTAGCGCCGCTTTCAGCCTAGGGCCTGATCCTGGAGACCTGGGATCAAGTCCCACGTCGGGCTCCCTGCATGGAGCCTGCTTATCCCTCTGCGCTCTCTCTCTCTCTCTCTCTCTCTCTGTCTCTAATGAATAAATAAATAAAATCTTATAAAAAATTTTTAAAAAAGTAGCATGAAGAATTGTATAAGTGCAGATGTGTAGTGGAAGATAAATTTGAGGATACTCAGAGAAACAGAAGTCAATAAAAGAGAAAAGCATTCTTTCATCAGACATCTAATATCTAAAACACGGTCTCTTATGTATTTTATCTTTCCATATAAAATGGTTATTTAATTGATTCCTCATTTTAAAAATCATATAAACAGAATTTTTAATAATGATCATAAGTTTAAAACAATATCTACATTTCAAGTAACTTAATTGAGCCCATATAAAACTGTTCCCCAGATTATTTTTCTCCCTTGCCAGAACACCTGGAAAATTATTTTTATTATATTAATGATTTGTTTGGAATTTTAACTAGCCATATTGAATAGAGAGAAAAATAAACATACAAGATATTCAAGTAAAGTGAGTTATGTTACAGAGATCTGATATTTTTAATTTGCCAGATTAAATAGGCCTTTATGCTAATCACTATTGGTTTTTATTGTATTTTTAATAAAGTTATGTAACCAATTGGTTTACAGTACTTTTTTTTTAAGTGGGAGTTCAGTTGAGAAGGATTCAGAGATTATGATCACTTTCAGGAAAAAAATAAAGGATTGATAATATTTTTGATGTCTTCATAGGCAGAACAATAGTATGAAATATGGGCGAGGCAGACACTCATTATGTTTACTTTTTGCATATACAATTTCTGAGATCTGGTCTCACATCTTTAAGCCTTTGGTGGAACCTCTTATAGTTTATCACACTGCCACCCTGGAGCTCCTTTGAACACATATTCAGGATACAGACCATGTTTCTCTCATCAATTTTTCACTCATGCCAAGTAACCTATACATACAACACACATACCACACACGTTACATAGTAGTCACTCAATAAAATATTTGTTGGATTACTGATTCAGTATTACATTTTGACCTCCTTGATTTTGTCATGGTTTGGTCTTCTGAATAAAACTTGTACCTTGTTTGCTCCCAAAGCTTTATTCATCCTGTTATACAAAGCTAAGTTCAAACAGTACCTATTTTTTGAAGGCATTACTCTAAAGTCCCCAAATGGACTTGAACTTTTCCTTCTTTCATACACTGTATGATACCTTTCATTTTCTACCTTCTACAAGGGCCTCTTTCTTCACTGCCTTACTGTCAACACTGGGTTTTGCCTTCCTTAAAGATGAAGATTGTGTCTCATTTTAAATATTTGTAATATTATGAGATAAATTCATGTGATTATTGAGAGCCTAGTCTATTCCAGGTGCTCCATAAGAAAGGGGATGAAATTAATGTTTATTAAGATTTATACAAGGTTTTCCAAATGATATCTATATTACCTTTAGATCTTCACAATCAGATTAGGAGCTAGCTCATGTTACCATGATTATTCTAGATTAAAAACCAAAGATGGGAGATATTATTGATTTTTTTCCCAATAAGCAAGAGATAGAATCAAAAGTAGTCTCTGAATCAAAATCTACATCCTCCCCATTGTACATTAACTCTTCACTAATTTTAAATATCTTTACAATCAACTAACCTTTATGGGCACACTTTATTTACATACCAGGGACAAATGCTCCTAGAATAAAATGCTCAAAAAGAAAATCACTTAGTACCTATTAACTTACTGACTGTACCCTTGACATCCTTATTTCTCAGACTGTAGATCAGGGGATTCAACATGGCGATCACCACTGTATAAAACACAGATGCCACTTTGACTGTGTGCCTTGAGTTTTTGGAGTTGGGCACACAGTAGAGAAAAAGGATGGTCCCATGGAAGATGGTGATGGCAGTCAGATGGGAGGCGCAGGTGGAGAAGGCTTTGCGGCGACCACTGGCTGAATGCATCTTGAGGATTGTGACAATGATAAATACATAAGACAAGAGAATGATGAGCAGTGTGCTGACCTCATTAAAGGTGGCAAAAATGAAAAGCAGCAACTGACTGATGTAAGTATCAGAGCAAGACAGGGAGATCAATGCAGAGAACTCACAGAAGAAATGATTGATGGTGTTGAAACCCTGAAAAGATAATTTGATCACAGAGCATGTGAGTATCAAGGAACATGCTACTCCCCATGCATATGATCCGACCACCAGCATGGCACAGAGCTTCTGGGACATTGTCACTGTGTAGAGCAGAGGATTGCAAATGGCCACAAAGCGGTCATAGGCCATCACAGCTAATAAAAAGGATTCAGCTACCACAAAGGTACAAAAGAAAAAGAACTGTACTACACATCCTGGAAATGAAATGGTTCTGTCTTCTACAACCAGGTTTGCCAGGGCTTTGGGAGCAATGATGGAGGAGTAGCAGAAATCCACCACTGAGAGGTGGCTGAGGAAGAAGTACATGGGGGTGTGCAGCTTGGGGTTAATCTTGATTATAACTATCATCCCAAGATTACCTACAACAGTGACACTATAGATGGCCAGAAAAATCAAGAAGAGAGGGATTTGCAGTTCTGGGTAATCTGAGAAGCCCAAGAGAGTGAATGTAGCCCCACTTTTATTTCTCTCTGACAGTAACATGATGGTTTCTGCTTGTCAGAATCTGGGTCTGTCCTGAAAATAGAAATATTAAAGAGAGTCAGGATGTAAGAATCTTGCTTTACCCTTTACCAAGACTGGAAGAGGAAGCAAAATATCTTTTCATAATTTCTCTATGTGTTTATTATGCAAGATAATGCTAAACGTCTAATATTCTAAAAGATGAAAATCATTTTAAAATGTTAAGTAAAAAAGCAATATAATTATTGACTTTTGAGTCAATTTTTATTTTATTTTATTTTTAAAGTCAATTTTTAAAGTTCTCAACTGTTATGTTTAATATTTACAAATTAGAATATGAGATAAAAGGTTTTATGGTTATTTTAAATGAAATCTTCCTATAACAGTCTCAGCTCTCCTTGAACATTATAAGTTGATAAAAGAAATGGCTAGTAAAGTATGACTGATGATATCAGCCTTATAATCAGTACAGACATGAAGAATTTCCAAACAAATTAATTTTTATACCATAGGTTCACATTGTGAATAAGAATAAACACCCCTAACACTTTATAGTTGTGCCTTCATTATTAATTTCATATAACATTTTTTCTGACTCAGCAAATCTGATATAAAAAGCCCTGCATGGAGCCTGCTTCTCCCTCTGCCTGTGTCTCTGCCTCTCTCTCTCTCTCTCTCTCTGTCTCTCATGAATAAATAAATTAAAAATCTTTAAAAAATAATAAATCTTAATTAGTTTTTTCAGAGCTTTCTTCTCAAGTTCCCAATTGTCAATTGTCAATCCTACCTCATTGCTTGATGAATAACAAAATTAGAATAGATGATAGAGATAACCACGTCTATTCCCTTATTCTGGAGGTGACAAGACAGAAACTGGGCAAACCTTGACTTTCCCAATGACATGCAAATAAGGAACAATCTACACATGTGACTGGAGCCCTGATTGGAATCCCGGCCACGTGCCCATTCCTCCACATCAGACTCTGATCCATGTTCTAGGAATAGATACTGATATGCTTCCTTTATTAATGATCATACTTGCAATTTATGACAAGCCAGGGTCTCTGGACTTATGGGAAAGGCTTGTTTGACAGTGTACAGACCACAGAGCCACCTTAGAAAGCAGCACCAGGATGAAATAAAAATAAAATTTAGGGATGTGTGCTCTCCCAGAAATAACTAAGTGTAGTAAGACTGATTCTGAAACTTTCAAAGTCAGTCTGGGACGCCTGGGTGGCTCAGTGGCTGAGTGTCTCCCTTTGTCTCAGGTGGTGATCCCAAGGTCCTGGGATTGAGTCCTGCATTGGGCTCTCTGCAGGAGGAGGGAGGGCTTCCTGCTTCATCCTCTGTCTATGCTTCTGCCTCTCTGTGTCTCATGAATAAATAAATAAGATCTTAAAAAAAAAAAAAGAAGGAACTTTCCTTGCCTAGGACTCTGTCTCTCTCTGTCTTCCTCTCTTTCCCTCTCTCTCCCCTCATCTCTCCTCTCTCTTCAAGATATGGAGAATATTCATCCTGTCCCAATATTATCTTGAAGGAGAAAATATTCAAAACTTGAGGTAGTAATGCACAATGAAGACATTTTAGGAGAAAATAGTAATACAAAAGAATCGTTATATCTCTTCAGTTGGTACCCAACACCTCTGAGATCCTACCATACAAAGAAACTCTTCTTTTTTTTCTAAGATTTTATTTATTTATTTGAGAGGGAAAGAGAGGGGAGGAGCAGAGGGAGAGGAACAAACAGACTCTGCACTGAGCATGAGCTTGATCCCACGACCCTAAGATCATAACCTGATCCGAAATCAAGAGTCAGATGCTCAACTGACTGAACCACCCAGGTGCTTCCATACCAGGAAACTTGTAATCATCTCTCAAACCTGTAAGATTATCTCTGATCTCACAACCCAAGAAATAGTTTTAGATGGCCCATCAATAAAGATGTCAGATCATATATGATACTGAGACCTCAGTGGCCCTCTCTGTCCCTATACTCCTACATCTGAGTATTAAAGACAACCTCAAAAGATAATCCATTAGGAAGCCAGACATTCTGATTATTATGTTTTTGGCTTAATACAATATTTAACTTATCTAAAGCATTTAAGAATTTACTTTAAACTAATGTTACATTTAACGTGAGGTTCTTGCATCCCAAATATTGTCGTCAAATTATTAATAAAAATCTTCTATATCATTGAATCCAAGAAATATAACAGCTAGAATCTTCATACCTATGTTTTCCTGCTTAAGAATCTTAATTATGATCCCTGGGTGGCCCAGCGGTTTGGCGCCTGCTTTTGGCCCAGGGCGCGATCTTGGAGACCCGAGATCGACTCCCACGTCAGGCTCCCGGTGTATGGAGCCTGCTTCTCCCTCTGCCTCCCTCCCTCTCTCTCTCTCTCTCTCTCTCTCTCTCTCTGTGTGACTATCATAAATAAATAAAAATTTAAAAAAATGTTAGAATCTTAATTAAAGCTGGTCCCTTTTAAATTTTTTCACAAGAGAGTCTGTTTAATCTCAGCTAGTTTCATTTTATTTGAATATCTTTCCTACCTTGCCTATTTCTTCACTAATTTATGGAAACAAGACAAGGCACATCCCCAAAGTTCTCAGACCTCTTCTATTTTCATACCCTAAGTACCTCTTGTTCATCTGAGCCAAGTCCTCTCATACAGATATGTGTGAATAAATGCAGTTTCTCTTCCTTGCATGTTCAGATATGTTACTTTGCAGTGACTAAATCTTTCTCAAGAACCGTCTAGATCTAAATGGTAAGTTCCCCCTCCCATATTAACATTGAAGTTAATGTCAGTCTGTCTCTAGAATCTTAAAACAAACCTGCTGATGGCAAAGGTAGGGCGGCTCCTGGTTGGGACTGGTGGGTATGTTCTTATATGTATAGTACAACCTTTGGGACATGAACTCTAGGGATTATGTCTTGCCCCATTCTCTTGAGGTCATGAAATAAATAATTAAAATTAATCATCTTTTTCTGATGTAATTCTTGAAAACCTGGAGCAGTGTTAGGAGCATTTTAAATGTACATTTAAAATGTATATTTTAAAATCACTTTTCCAATCCGTGATTACTCCCATACCTTCTTACAATTATCAATATTATGGAATTAGTAAAAAATCATCCTTATCAAATATTGAGTGACTACCAAATGTCAGGCATAATCCCCTTCCTTCCTACCTCCACTTTGACCATTGCAGAAGTGTAGGAACTCATCTTTTAGATCATTATGACTCATTGAGAGTTAAAGTAGAAATATTTATAAGGTTAAATAGCAAGTTGGGAAAATGATCTAGTCCCTTTGAAATCTTGTCTTATTCTATTACTCTTTCTGCCTCTACCTCTTCCAGCTGGTCTGACCTCTTTGCTTTTGTCCCTTGCTTTTTGTTTTTCAAAAATATTCCCCACTCTTTCTTTAGGGTCTTTCCTACTCATATTTCCTGCATGCTGAAAATGCTTTTCCTTAAGTTTTTGTTCAAAGGCACCTTTTCAGGGAAACCTTCCACGAACATTCTATTTTGCTGCAAGAGCTACTCTACTACCCAATTTAGTGTTTAAAGTACTTCACATGGTTCAGATATATTTTTAATCCTTATCTATTTCTTTTGTTGTATATTGCTTTTCTCCAGCTAGATAAAATTTCCAGGAAAAGGGAGACCATTCACTGTTTTGTTTGCTAATAAATTCCAAGCTCCTAGGTGAAAGATGAGCACGGTCAGTGTACCATGAGTCTTTATTGAGTAATAAATATGACTCATGTTGCAAAAAATTGCAAAGCACATGTTAACTGATTGTCTGGGAATAGAGCGAAACTATCAGAACAATGAGGAATTTCAGTGCAGAGAGGAGATATTTCACTAAGCATGCTTTAGAAATAATATTGAAGCTGTGCAATCAAAATAAAACAAAACATAAACAAACCAAAACAAATGCCCACTCCACTGAACTACCTATCTCTAGTCAAATTTATTATATCAGAAACCTTGAAAATTTCAAGATTATGTACAGCACGGTAAAGTTACTGACTAATGGAAAATATCTCAAGCATTCTCCTTTAGAAAATTTTCAGATAGTTTTGCCAAAGTTTTATCACATCCATCCATTCGGCATTTTTTGCATATACATGAGATGCAAGGTTGCACTATTGATATAAGAATAATATAGAAATTGGTCACATTAAAGCATTTCTTTCAAAAGATATATAATCTCTCTATAATTAATAAGTAATACCATTGAACAAAAACTGAAGAGTGTATATTCGCGGCTCAGAATTAAAGCAGTGACTGTTTCATGAATTTAGCTTTTTGCTACATGAACCAGGGAAAAGTGGTTGGGTACCTGATGAGGAGAGGTAATTACTCATTTATTACAAGCTTATGATGGGCTAGATATTGGGGAAAAAGAGAAAGGATATTCCTTTGTCAACAAATTTCTATTAATGGGGCATACAAATAAATAAATATGTGATCATTTTTTCAGTAATTATAAATGTTTAAAAGTATATAATTTTAAGTATCATCTTAAATAGAGAGGTCAGACAATGTGGTGAGGTGCTATTTAAACATGAACCCTTATGAAGTAAGAGAGTAAGTCATACAAAGATTGGCAAAAAGTATGAGGTTTGGGGCAAAGGAAACAGCAAGTACACCTTATTTTCAAATACACACTCAGCAAATGGCAAGATTTCATTCTTCTTTAATTGCCAAGTAAGATTCATATATATATATATCATATATATTCACATATATGAATATCATAAGTATCATATATATGAATATATATTATATATTTTTCATATATACATCACATTTTCTTTCTTTTATCCCCAAATTTTCATTTAATTTCTAGTTAATTAATATATAGTGTAATATTCATTTCAGGAGTAGAATTTAGTGATTCATCACTTCCATATAACACCCAGTGCTCATCATAACAAGTGCCCTTCTTAATCCCCATTGCCATCTAGCTCATCCCTCACCTCCTCCCTCCATTAATCCTTACTTTGTTCTCTATCATTAAAAGTATCTCATGGTTTGCTTCCCTCTTTTTTCCTCCTTCCCATATGTTCTTCTGTTTTATTTTTTAAATTCCACATATTAGTGAAATCATTTGATATATGTCTTTCTCTGAATGACTTATTTTACTTAGCATGATATATTCCAACTCCATCATGTCAATGCAAATGACAAGGTTTCTTTTTTTTTTTTTGATGGCTTAGTAGTTGCCACTATACACACACTCACACACACACGCACACACACACACATATGCCACAACTTCTTTATTGTTACATCAAGAAATCTTATTAGTTCTGGGTCACTCTTTTAGCTTCTTTTAGGCAAGAATTCTTCACACATGGTTCTGGTGACTCATGTTGCAAAAAATTGCAAAGCACATGTTAACTGATTGTCTGACTTCTCGTGATCCTCAAGCTGATCTGTGAATTCAGGTAGCATCAGCTAGATTATTTCATTTTAGCATTTCCCACCAACATTTTGCTTAATGATTTTAATACTTATTGAAGTCATTGCCTTGATCTTTTTTTTAAATTAGAATATCAGAAATAGTGATTTTCTAATTCCATCCTATTTTCTGCTTTTATTCTTTCTGAATTTTCCTTCATAAGCTGTTAGGTAACCCTGAAATGCAATTCATAAATGAAAAGCTGAATAAATATTTATCTCTTTTATTTACCAATTTTCAGAGTAGTGCCTTGGTATGCCCAGCAACCTTTAACAGTAACCAATAACTTTTTTTTAAAATCATCTAGATTTAAATTTTTAGACTTAAATATATTTGATGCTTTTAAAATAATCATACTCAATGTTTATTTCTATGTTAACTATAAACTAGTTGGATCCATTTCAAATTGCCTCCTTATGTCTTTTTGAAATGACGCAACTAGCTGTTAATAGTGTTCTTGCTTTCTGGAAAATCAAGTTGCCCAAGGTTCATTAACTCTCTACCTCAGACTTCAGATCAGCTTTTGTCAAAAAACTCCAGTTCTATTTAGAAAGCAAATATTTCCTTTCAGAGAAAATTTGGGTATTCATTGCTACTGGGTTGTCATTATTAGTGATATGATTTACAAGAGCGAAAAAAATAGTTTCAAACTAGATTTCTAATTCAAATTAAGATGAAAAAGTTTTTTATTTACCTTTTCTTTAGAGCTATAACTTTTATGCTGACAACTTTAGTTTCAATGGCATTTTAATATTTACTTATACTAAAATAAACATTGCATAATGAGAAGGTATACTCTAAGTGGTGCCCTTTAGAAAAGAATGTTTTACACCGTGTGATCATGTTTCCAACATTATAAACAGATTCATTATTATCTATTTTCAAGTTTTAAATAAATTTAAAAACTAATTTTACTTTTTGACCTAAATGTATGTCTTTTAAAATATGTCCAGTGTCATATTTCCCCTAAATCAAAGCTCTATTATAAGGTACATTCCGAAGAGTTTTCTTTCATCTCTTCCTATCTTTATCAACTTTTGTTTTATCCTTCCCTCTCTTTCACACAAGTTATCATATCAGAAAAAACTTTTCTACATCTTGTCTTTATTCACTTAAGAAAATATACTGAGAATATGGAAAAAGTCCTCTATGGCAATAAATAAAAACCTTCCTCTTCCCATTTTCACAACCAGATACTTTTTTACCGTGATCCATAGGATATTTAATCACCATTATGTTGGATTGCATCCAGTCTATTGTTATTATGAATAATGCTAGTATGTTACTTTTAGCTTTTCTGCTACTCTATTTTGTGGGATGATTCCTAGGACCATGAATGTTTGAAAGAGGATGAATGTGTATAGAAGTTGGAGCATCTATCATATAGAACATGTGATCTTCCTGACCCCAATGCATTAAATGTCTATTTTCCTGTGCATTCACTTATAGGAAAGGTCATTAAATTTTTGTATTTCTTTCATTCTGATAGGTGAGAAGTGATAGCTCAGGGCAGATTTCATCTGTATTTCTATTATTTTGAGTCAGCTTGAAAAACTCTTCAAATGTTTAAAGGCTATTTTTATTCCTTTTATATAGACTACTTAATTATATTTTATGTTTATTTTCCTGTAAGATTGTCATTTTTTTCTCTACTATATGTGACGTAAGTAGTGATTTTTCTTAGCTTTTCATTTGTCATTTTAATCTCTTTTTTGTTGTTTTGTCAAGAAGTTGTGTATATTCAAGTAATCCGAGTTTTAAACTTGCTTTTAAAACTCTCCTTTTGGTGTGTGAAATAAGGAAAAAGATCTAGTTTTATCTTTTTTCCTCATATGGCTCTCTATCCTAATACGACACTGTTTTTAATAAAAATAAATTTAAATTTAAAATAAGGTTATCCTTCTTATTATAATTTTTAAGAGATTTTATTTATTTATTCCTGAGAGATGCAGAGAGAGAAAAAAAGAGAGAGAGAGAGAGAGAGAGAGAGAGAGGCAGAGACACAGGCAGAGGGAGAAGCAGGTTCCATGCAGGGAGCCTGATGTGGGACTCGATCCCGAGACTTCAGGATCAGGCCTTGGGCTGAAGGTGGCGCTAAACAGCTGAACCACTCGGGCTGCCCCCTATTATAATTTAATTTAATTTTTAAAGTGTTTGTTACCAGGTATTTGTGCTTGTTTAGCCACTCATATAAATACTAGAACAGAAACTTTGAAATGATTCCTCAATATTCCCAGGTAGAACATATATTGCTTTCATCCCAGGCCTAATACATATGAACTAGACTAGATTATGCTTGTAGAGATTTCCAGACCTGATAATACTGGGAACCCAGCCTTCTGAGTAATCCTATCCAAGCATAATGTAGGAATATTGAAATGACTCCAGAGATTATCCCAGATAATCTAGGACAACACAGACTTCTGTGACCTCTCAGACTAATAACCTTAGTCTATTATCATGAAAGCTTACTATCATGAAAGGACATGAAAGTCTATCATGGCTGTAGATTTACAGTCAACAGAGTTGGGATGCTTTGATCATAGATCGATCATTCAGTCATTTCTAGACTAGTTTCTTGAAACTGTGTCATTATCTGCATAATAGGTATAATTGTCTTTGCTCTGTAGGCTTCTCAACACAAGCTGTTTGAAGTATAAGACCATCCATTCATAGAATACACGGAGACCAGGGAATGAAGGTGTCAAAAAAGAATCAGCATGTCCATCTGCATCTCCCAGCAAAGACAATGCTTCAGTGACTACCAAACACATGATTTTAAAGGCAAGGAACTCATTCATATGCAGTAACAAATCAGCAAGACCTTCCTATGATGAGTTAATATGATCCTTCAATAACTTTATTCTCCCACATTGAGCCATCTTTTGGGCTTTGTAATATTTTACCTGTTTCTTTTTAGGCAATTTGAAGAAATAGAGGCTTTATGGATCAAAAGGATTAACTTTTTGAAGAATCCCCTTTTTCAAGGGATTTAAGCTTACCAAGTCACAATGTATTAACCTCAAAGTCATATATAAAAACCTTATGCAAATATATGCTAAGGGTTTTACAGAGCTCTGTCCGCATTGTTCATTGGGATTAAAAACATCTTTTGAGATTCATTCAGTGGAATGGGACTTTTGTGTCTATTAATTTCCGGAGGGCATCTTTCACATCTTTATTCCTCAGGCTGTAGATCAGAGGGTTCAGCATAGGGTTGACCACTGTGTAAAATACAGAGGCCACTTTGACCTTTTGCCTGGAGTTTTTGAAGTAGGGCACACAGTAGAGGGAAAGGATGGTCCCGTGGAAGATGGTGATGGCAGTCAGGTGGGAGGCACAGGTGGAGAAGGCTTTGCGACACCCACTGGCAGAATGGATATTTAGTACAGTCACGAATATAAAACTGTATGAAGTGAGGATGATCAGCAGTGTACTCACCTCATTGAAAGTGGCAAAGCCAAAAAGTAGCAGGTGGGGAATGAGTATGTCTGAGCTGGAGAGAGCAATGAGAGCTGTGTATTCACAGAAAAAATGGTTGATTGTGTTATGTCCAGAAAAGTTTAGCTGGAGAGCATAGCAGAGGAGTACCAAGGGACCAAACATACCCCAGAGATATGACCCAGACACCAGCAGGGCACAGAGCCTCTGCGACATGACCACTGAATAAAGCAGAGGGTTGCAAATGGCCACAAATCAGTCATAGGCCATCACTGCCAGCAGGAAGGATTCCATCACCACAGCAGTGCAGGACAAGAAGTACTGCAACATGCAGCTAAAGTAGAAGATGTTTTTATCCTCCATGACCAGGTTCTCAAGCAGCTTGGGAGTAATGATGGAAGAGTAACAAAAATCAACAAACGAAAGGTGGCTAAGGAAAAAGTACATAGGAGTGTGAATTTGGGGTTAATCTTGATGATTACTATCATCCCAAGATTTCCTACCATGGTGATAATGTACATGATCAGAAACAAGAGGAAGAGAGGAATCTGAAGCTCTGGGTAATCTGTGAAACCCAAAAGGGCAAAGGTCATCTCCACACTCAGATTTCTTACAGCCATCACCACAGTGCCCTTGAAAGGAGGTTGGGGGTCGGGGAGGGGGGTGTTGGGGAAGAGGTTGTTTCTGTCAAAGAGAAGTTTTGTGGAGTTAGTGACAAAAATGCATGACATTTTTTGTAGACATAAAAAGAGAAGCAAGAGTTATCCTTTCCATACAGAACATGCCTCATGCAGATCACTGCTAGGGGTATAAGCAGTTTCTGAGCTGAGACTCTGAAATGTCTCTGCATTTCCATTGCACTTTGTGTTTCCGTAAGAAAGAAATACCATATTGCAGTGTGTACATTCACACATTTTCTAGTAGCATAATGTACATAATTGATAGTAAAAGTTTGTGCGTAAATGCATAAACTAGTGAAGAAGTCTGAAAAAAATGTGAACTCTTTGCCCTTGAACATATATTGCTATTATACTGTGCCTATACACACAAATCAGTTAAAATCTTTAAGAGGGTATGTTTCTTTTCTAAGGTCACAGCAAAACAAAACAAAACAAAATCGAAGGTCAAAGCAAAATGTTAGAGAAATCTAGGAAATAGCATAGCAATCCCATCTTAATATCTTTTGTTTAGTAAAGGCTGCTTCTCTCATCAAGTAGGTGAGTTCCTGAGGATTCAGAAGGACAATGCATCCTTTTGACTTGTGAGGGGAACGTACACTTTATTAAGATTTAGACCCAAAATGTTAGCTTCTCTTATAGGTCAGGCATTGTATAGATAAGTCTTATGGGACCCAAGATTCACCAGATAGGAGTCCTCTCAGAATTAACACATTCTCATTTTTGCAAGAACGTTTATATGCCAACCTCAGGTGTATTTAAAGAAGATATGAATAAATACCTATTTCCAGCTGGTAAGTTTATTCTATTTTTTTTTGTAAAATGATTGGAAATTGACTTAAAGCCAAATGTTTCCATGAGTGTTAACTTTCCATGAATGTTAATTTCATTAATAAACATTAATATTGTTGGCTTCACAATCCGATAGCATTTATAGTGACTTAATATGAAAAATAAAATAAAAGAAGGTCCTAGTTACCATATCAGGAAAATAATATCCCCACCGTTTTGTAGAAAACCTAAAAAAACCTACCTGCTACAGAGAAACAGACCACTACCCCCTGTTTCTCTGTAAGCTGAGTATGACTGGGGCACCAAGGCTGTTGTATCTAACCCTGTAGCCCTGGGGACTCAAACTCTAGAGAATCACTAGCAACTTATTCCTCACAAGCATCAAAACAGGTAATTAAGCCAAAAGCCAGGTGATGTGTAGAATTTTTAATGACTAAAATTTCCTTGAAATTACATGGAAAAATTGCAGCTTGAAATTGATTACCAGGCTTTGTTGGCACATAATTAAAATGCCGTCTGGATGAATAAAAAACTAAGGTGAGATAGTATTTCCCTAACCCTGCTTCATCTACCCCAAATTTCAGTGGGCTCCTTGATTTTGCAAAGGCCATTATACCAATTTTAGGCGTTACTCCTACCCATTTACAAAGTTACCCCAAAACCTGTCTTTTTGAGTAGGTCCTGAAACAAGAGAAAACTCTAACAAGTCTAGTCTGTGATGCCAGCTGCTGTGCTATTTTCACCACATGACCCAACCTACGTAATTACCATTGAGCTGTATTTGCAAACAACGAGTTACTCAGAATTTTGGATAAGCCTCGATAGTGAATTAGAAATCATGTCTTTAAGGGATGCCTCGTGGCTCAGTGGTTGAGCATCTGTCTTTGGCTCAGGGTGTGATCCCGGGGTCTTGGGATCGAGTCCTCACTGGGCTCCTCGCAGGGAGGCTGCTTCTCCCTCTGCCTGTGTCTCTGCCTCTCTCTCTCCATGTTTCTCATGAATAAATAAATAAATAAATAAATACTTAAAAAAAGAGAAATCACACCTTTAGAATTTTAAAGAAAAGCATTAACCTCCTTTGCAGATAGCTATTCACCTTTTGAGAAACAGCTTCTGATTTTTTCATGGAGCCTAATAGAGACTGAAGGACGTGACAGGAGGCTACCAAGTTACTCTGCAATGTACACTCCCCATCATGAACTGGATGTTGTCTATCTCACTAATCCGTAACATTAGGCATGCGCAGCAGTTAGCAACACTCCTGTTCCTGAAGACAGAAGTAGATTGCCTGAGCAAGTGATCCAGATACCCACGGTCCATACTCTTGTTGTATTGCTTTCTCCTTCAAAGCCTGAACTTGTAGTCTCATGAGTCATTCCCTATGATGACAACCCAAATATGGAAGAAAATACCTGGGCTTTATTTTCCGATGTTTCTGCATAATATGATACTCTGGCACCACATGGGAAAACAAACCATTGTAGGGCTCCAATCCTGCCCTGTAGTGTTCCAGAAAAACAGCAAAGAAGGAAAATTCATCTAATATTCAGAAATTCAAGAAGGATGCTTGTGATGTTGGAGTAGTTTGTTGTTGTTGCTGTTGTTGCTGTTTTTACACTTGGTTATAAATGGACAAGCTGTGTTATCAATACTTTAGAAGGATGTAATAACCACCTCCAGAATGTGTTATGTACTCTAAGTCTGAAACCAGGATACATGGCTATTTCTCCAATAATTTGTGGGAACCAGAATTTATGGGTCTCAGGGTAGAAATGGAAGCGGCTTTTATACCTACTATCCTTAATGATCCACCTGCTAAATATATGCTCCAGGTAAGTACCCATGAACTGCAGAAGAAGAAGAATGTTTCCACTAGGAAACACAGTCATGGATCCACAAAGCTGGAATTGTGACTCATTTCACAAAAAAAAAAAAAAAAAAAAAAGCACCAGGAGTGATGCTACATAGATTCTGAAGTAGAGGCACAAAGATGCCTTACAACTTCCACCTCCAGGCGCTACACACTGTACTGAGATCACCACATAAGGAAGCTAGTATAACCTACAAGCAGATAAGAGCCTCTGTGGGAGAAACTGGGGTGCTGCAGCCAGTCTGCACTAAGTCACCTAATGGAGGAGTGACGTCATTTAAAGTTTTAAGCCCTAGGGGAGCTCCCGAATGATTGCAGCCACATGATGAGCCCAAGTGAGACTGACAGAAGAATCCTGCAGTCAGGAGCTCCTTGATTTCTGCTCAGGTCATGATCTCAGGGTCATGTGATCAAGACTGCATTGGGCTCCACACTGGGGATGGAGCCTGCTTGAGATTCTGTCTCTCCATCTCCCTCCACTCATACTCTCTCTATCTCTCAAAAAAAAAAAAAAAAAAGAAAGAAAGAAAAGAAAAAGAAAAAGAAAAGAAAAGAAAAAAGAAATTCCTGTTTGCCCACAAAATGGTGAGAAAGAAGCATGTGTTCATGCTTGTAGCCACTAAATTCTGTGTTTTTCCCTCAGCAAATGATATATGCTCCATGTTATACTTTCAACTTTAAAGCCCTAAGTGGCTGATGAAAAAAGTATATATTTGCTTTTCTTTCTTTTTTTTTTTTTTTGGAACATTACATTACAGCTTGGATTAAAGACCGTTTCATAACTTTCTGCTCTCTCAGCCCCTTCTCTCCCCTGGTTGAAAAACTTCATCTTTAACTGGATGATTTTCATTCCCACATAATTCATTTTGTACCTATGTGAATACTCATGATGAATACATAGTATTTGTTGTACTTTCAAAGTATATAAATGATATGGAGCAATATTTCTGAGGTTGAAAACAAACTGGTACATTTTTTCTACTACAATCATTTTAACTTGTAAAGAGTTCAATCATATGATTATAACCATTCTTTTTAAAAAAGATTTTATTTATTTATTTAAGAGAAAGAGAGCTAGCAAGAGAGAGACGGAGAGAAAAAGCAGGGATGGGGGGAGAAGTGAGAATTAGGCTCTTCATTGAGCAGGGAACCGGTTGTGGGGATGGATCCTAGGACCCTGGGATCAGTTTTGTACAGTTTAGTACAGGATCATGACCTGAGCCAAAGGCAGACGCTTAACTGACTGAGCCACCCAGGTGCCCCTATAACCATTCCTTTTATTTCTAATTAGGTTATTTTCAATTTTGTCATTATATGCCACATGCAACTGAACACTTCTGTACATCTCCTTTTGTGCATATGTGCCTGAGTTTCTCCAGAACAAAATACATCTGCAAAATTGGAAAATGCTCACCTTGATAAGCACAGTTATCATTGTGAGCATTTCACAATGTATATAATTGTTGCATCACTATGCTGTACACCTGAAACTAATATAACATTATATGTTAACAATATCAATCAAAAAATAAAATATAGGGGCACCTGGGTAGCTCAATCAGTTAAACTCCCAACTCTTGATTTCAACTCAGGTCATGATCTCAGGGTTGTGAGATCGAGCCCTATGTGGGGCTGCATACTGGGGCATGGAGCCTGCTTAAGATTCTTTCTCTCCCTCTGCTCCTCCCACACTCCCTCCTCTTGTACTCTCTCTCTCTTTCTCTCTAAAATAAATAAATACATCTTTAATATTTAAAAAATTAAAATTTAAATATAATATATAGAAAGAATATATATATGCAGAGAGAAAGAATTGCATGCAGTTTAGAAGGCAAGAGAGAACACCAAAATCCATTATCTTTTGTGCACTATATGCACTTCTAAATACTTTCTACCCTTTCTACCCTTTCTCTCATCTCACAGCTTGTTCTGAACATCAGCCAAGGTTTTTCTTTTAAAATTTTAATTAGACCAAATCAGTCTTATAAACCCCTGCAGTGATTCCCTATTTAATTCGAAGTAAAAGCCAAATTTCTTAAAATGTACTAAAAAGCCCTGCTTGATCATGTTTCCTGCCTTTCTGACTCCCTGTCCTACTTTTCCTCACCTGGCTCACTCTTGCAGAAACTTTATCTGCAAAGACTTAAGTGATTCAAAGGTATTTTAAAAGGCTAGTATATTAGCACCACAAGATGACAAAACTTTTATTTCTCTATTTAAATGTTTCATATATTTACAAAACTGTGCTCGTTACAAAGTTTGTGCAATTATTAAGGTTTCATAATTAAAATCACTTTTATTTTAAACATAATTAAAATCATTTTTATGATTATTCAAATCGTTGCCAATGCAAGAAAGGAGAACCAGGAGTTCATTTTATAGGCTCTCTATGGGCTCCATACACGGTTAGATATGAGTCTACACCAGCAGAACTTGTTTAAAATAAAATCTGTTGGGCTAAAGTCTTGCTACACAGACTGTGGTCTAATGGCTGTTATCACCAGCATCGCTTGGACATTTATTAGAAATGCAGAATTTTGGGCCCCTAACATGCCCACTGCACCAAAATCTGCATTTTATAGCCCCCCCCCAGATGATTTGTATGAATAAAGTGCAAAAATCACTAGTTTTGATACCTTTGGCTTAATAGAAGTTCTGGTGATTTGGCAAGATATATGACTAAACTAAAAATAAATAAATGAACATATGTATTTTTTTCTGCCTTTCTCTTCATGGTTGCTGATCTCCTCCTTTCCTCTTTTATTCACAAACAACCTAAGTACAAAGAGAATTCATCCTTTCTTCATTGGTAAGCCAATGTACCACAAAGTATATAATAAATCAATTAATTCTGTAGGGTAATGACTGATAATGCTTACTTTGTCATAAAGGTTGGAAGAGGAGTGTATTTATTTTGTATCCTTTAAAAACACAACACTGCACACACATGGAGAAAGAGAATCATACAGTCCTCCCTGGTGCATTAAAACAGAAAGTTGTTTCATTTCCCAGAGAAAAACAAACCTTGAGTTGCATAATCTGGAATTTGTGCCGTACAGTATATTAGCAATTAGAATAATATGGTAAAGTTATGTGGAATCTCTAATTTGTAAGTGAGGAAAATTAAAAGTAGGGTACCTACTTATTTTATGTTTCATAATTATTTGTTTTCATATGTAAAACCAAGGTTCTTGTCATGTTTGCAGTATAAAATGAAATTAAAAAGTCATATTTAAGATAAGTACACTTGCTTTTGGAGATGCAATTATTATTATCTCTAAGGTGATATAGAGCAACAATATTGCATATCTGCAGTGTATACCCTGGGAACCTTGTGTGGTACAAACCATGATTAGCAAGAAAGAAACAAACATAGCATTTTTATTTTATTTATTTTTCCCAAGTCAGTCACTGGGTTAAAACCAACAAAGGAAAAAAAAAAAAAAAAAGAAAAAGAAAAAAAAATTAAAAAACAAAAAAACAACAACAAAAAAAACCAACAAAGGAATAATTGATTATTTTAAGATTTTATTTATTTATTTATTTATTTATTTATTTATTTGAGAAAGTGAGGAGGCAAGAGAGAGCATGAGGCAGGAAGGAGGAGAGGGAGAGGGAGAACCGGACTCATTACTAAGCAGGGAGCCCCAACGGGGAACTCAGTCCCAGGAATCCCAGATCACTGAGCTGAAGACAGACACTTGCTTGACCAACTGAGCCACCCAGGTGCCCCTGAATAATCAATTTTAGAGTCCATTTCAATCAAAACACTTGCAACCATGCCATTTTGTCTGGCAGATGATGCTATGCCAGCAAGCAAAATGTGCAATTAACTAAAGATTAACCTTTAAAAGCAAAACAGGAACCATACAAACTATGCTTGAAATGTAGTACAACATTCACTATGTTAGTAAACAGCATCTACGAAATCAGGTTTGACACATCAGATTGTGAGACCTGTGAGATAACTGATCTGATTTTTTTTGTTTTTGTTTTTAGTCCCTTTGGTAGTCCTTTAATAAATTCATGTAAAATAACTTTTACTTGATATTTAAAGTTATCAGTTTCACATCACTTCCTATACTATAATAAAAGTAGAAGAGGCCCTTGGAAGAAGGAACAAAGAAGTCGGCCAGGTCTTAGAAAGAGCACCTCCAGGCTCATTAACTAATTCTTCCATATTTACATTCCTACTTGGCTACCAATTTTCAGAAATCCTCCATAACCTTAATATTCTCAATTGCTTATATAGTACTGAAGAAGAGTTCAAAAGTGATTTACCATGCCAATAGGCAATTCAAGAGATTTGGATTTTATGGTCTGATATTTACCTTTGAATAAGTTTCTTAGAATTGCTGCACTAAATTACCATAAATGTTGTGGCTTAAACCAGGGGAAATGCATTGCCTCATAGTTCTTGAAACTAGAAGCCTGAAATCAAGGTGCAAGTAGGGTCATGCTCCCCCTGAAGATGCTAGGGGAGAGTCCTTCCTTGCATCCTCCTAGGGCGCCCTGATTGGTAGCAACAAAATCCCAATCTTCACAAAGCCTTCTCTATGTCTCGTTTTTTCCATTTCTTATAAGGACATCCTCACTGGATTTAGGGCCTGCCCTAATCCAGTGTGATCTCACCTCAATCATTATCTTAATTACATCTACAAAGATCCTATTTTTCAAATGAGGTTACGTTCTTTTTTTTTTTTTTTTTTAAAGATTTTATTTATTTATTCAGGAGAGAAACAAAGAGAGAGGCAGAGACATAGGCAGAGGAAGAAGCAGGCTCCATGCAGGAAGCCTGACATGGGACTCGATTCCGGGTCTCCAGGAACACGCCCTGGGCTGAAGGCGGTGCTATAGCACTGAGCCACCTGGGCTGCCCTCAAATGAGGTTACATTCTGAGCTTCTGGATGTTCATGGATATTTTAAGGGATGCTTTTCAACTCACAACACTATGTTACTTCACATATGATTCATGGCTCTTTTACTAAACATTTAAGTGAACAGAAATAAAATGACCAAATAAGTGGCTTATTACAACAATAGATTTTAAAATCCAGTGAATTGACTAAACAATTTAAATAATCATCTCTACAAGAAGCATCAAACAATTCTCAATACAATAAATCAAACCTCTGATGGAAATACAAATCTTCAACAAAATTGTATTGAGTGATTTATTAACTTCCTGACACTCTCCTTCACGTCTTTATTTCGGAGGCTATAGATCAGAGGGTTCAGCATAGGAATCACCACTGTATAAAATAAAGAACCTATTTTGACTATGAGCCATGAGTTTTGGGAGTTGGGCACACAATAAAGGAACAAGATAGTCCCATGGAAGATGGTGATGGCAGTCAGGTGGGAGGCACAAGTGGAGAAGGCTTTTTGGCGCCCACCAGCAGAAGACATTTTTATGACCGTGACAAAAATGAAAATATAAGTAGTGAAAATGATGACCAGGCTGCTCACTTCGTTGAATATGGCAATGACAAAACAAAGCATTTGGCTGATGTAGGGGTCAGAGCAGGAGACAGAGACAATGACAGAGTGCTCACAGACAAAATTATTTATGACATTAGACCCACAGAAGGATAATGTCAGGAGAAAACAGGTGAGTGTCAGGGAAGAGGCTATACCCCATATGTAGGGCCCCGCCACTAACAACGCACACAGCTTCTGGGACATGACAACCGTGTAGAGTAGAGGGTTACAAACAGCCACAAATCGGTCATAGGCCATCACTGCCAACATGAATGTTTCTGCCACTGCACATACACAAGCCAGGAAGAACTGCATGATGCAGCCTACGAAGGAGATGGTTCTGTCTTCCACAACCAAATTCTCCAACAGTTTGGGTGTAACTGTGGTGGAATAACAGAAATCGACAAAGGACAAGTGGCTGAGGAAAAAGTACATGGGGGTGTGGAGTCGGGGACTGACCCTGATGATCATGATCATGCCCAGGTTCCCTACCACAGTGACTATGTAGATGGTCAAGAACACCGATAGCAAGGGAACCTGGAAGTCTGGATATTCCGAGAAGCCCAAGAGGGTGAATGTGGCTCCAACACTCTGATTGCCTTCTGCTAACAACATGATGGGTGTCGGAGAAAGACCTGAAATAAAATAAAATAGTAGCAATGATAACAACAATCACACATTTCTATGACATTTGCCATGTGGCAGATATTGTGCTAAAATATTAAAATATATTGATTCAGATCTTCCAATAACACTGTGAATTGTAAAACAAGTAGTCTCATATTTTACTTAAGGACAGGAACTTACTAAAGTTAAGGAACTTATCTGAGGTTACACGGTTTATGAGCAGGGGTTATGAAACTGATCCTGAGTAACAGAACACGAATTAATTTAGGGACAGAGAGAAAACTACTGTACATTGTTGTAGAAAATATGTATCTTTCACAGTTCCGTCATTCTGAGGATGTGTGCTTTTTCAGTTCACTAACATAACAATGCAAATAAGCTTAGCACTCAAAATTTTAAAAGAAGGATCAGAAGTAAAACGTTAGAGGCAATAATACCTCTACAGTCAGGACGTTCAAATGGAAGCTCATAGGGAAGGCAGCCCTTAGAAGCCACCACAAGAATTTTCAAGTTTTCAAAAAATACGGGGATATAGACAGAACATAGTCCTGCCTCCTTATGCTCAAGCTTTCCACTGATTCTATCCAAATGTTACAATAATCTCCTCAGTGTTCCAAAAACAATGTAGTAAACTGGTAAAATAAATAAAGTTGCATTTGTGTCATGAAGTCCCCTCACTCCTGCGTTTTATTTCCTACTTAACTGTATTCTCACGTCACCGATGCTTTCAACACACTCATCTAGATTCCATAATTCTACCTTGTAACTATTAGTATTTAATCTGAAAATGTTATTATTCATAATAATATTAAATACTTGTAGAATATCTGAATTGGAGAACAACTTAAAATGTGTTTTGCTCAAGCCTCTCCAGCTAGAGAATAAGGTAGTAAACACCTATGGTTACATAATCACCGGAAAATTTCTAGTGGGGACATTGGTTTTGATTAAAGCCACATATATGATTACCTTGTTGTGAGTCATACAGTCTTTGTTTATTTGTACCTGTTATTTTGAGAAAGCAAAGCACCTTGTGTTCACAAGCAGTTTATAACCACATAAGTATCTTTAATCATTTAACAGTAATTAAGAAAATAAATTAACCAGTAACAGGCACTTGTTTGAAATGTTTAGATTAAAAAAGTCTGTATTAGCATGATTTTCATAAATAAAAACACTATTTTAGTTTTTAAAAACTATTACCTCCTTCATCACTAAATGCTATTTGTTGATACTTAAGAAAATGTATTTTCTGTGTGCAGAAAAGGAATGGGTTGGAGAGTGACAAAGAGCTAATGAAAGAAGCATGTGCTTGGAACCTAGATCTAAATTCAATTTCAGGGTTTGTCATTTACTATGTAATCTTTGGTGAATTACTCAAATTCTCTGAGCCTCAATTTTGTCAGTAATAATGAAGTGATGATACATATTGTACTAGTGTCTAAGTATTAAATTAGGAAATGATGTTCATGTACTTACCACAGAGTCTGAAAATTATGGAATCCGGGCGATGTGGGTTTATGCACTCTCCCTCTTTTAAAAAAATTCTTAGTGCTATGACTAATTAATATTATTTTTAAGCTGTTACGCTATTAAAAATAATCTAAGAAACAGATCAAGGGCCAAAGTGGGCAGCAGCAATAGACACGTGGGTATAATTTGAGACTCCACAGGGAAGCCCAGGTTTCCTTCCTGAGTCTCCTCTTCACCCTGTTTCTCTTATTTTTGCCAATTACCGTCCTTCAGTAAGTTCTATTTCCCCCTTTGCTTTCTCATTATTGTCTGACACTTTCTTATCCTCCCTTCCTATTCTCAGGTTGGCACCTATGGGAATTTAGCAAACTGTCATCATTGCTCAGGTGGATTATAGCCGCCGAGGCACAGCCAGCCTTCCCGTAGTGCTGCTAGCTTGTGTGGCGAGAACATCAAATTCCTCTTCCCTTGATTACTGTAGCTGTTAGGACCCTCTTTAGCTCTGAAAACTTGGATTTCTTTCCATTAGCTAATTCATCAAATCTAAATGTCTCTGTTCAGTTTTGCCTAAAACCTGACCCTAACCATTCCCTAGCACCCAACCTTGTTTCATGCCAATATCCTCAGCTGATAACACATGGCCATTTATCTGGCTTACTTGATTTTTTCTTTGACCTTACAATAACCTCTTTTCTCTGGTGTACTGATGCCCCGCTTGCAACAAATGCAGCGTTAAGTGAAAACTACTATCACAAAGAAACCTTTCCTTTTCACACCAGCAATAGTTTCCACCTTCTTGGCATACCTACAGACATTACAGAAATCAAAATTTCATGACCTATTGTGTTACTCTTATGTTATACATATGATTCTTATCTCTTTCTATGAAATCTTGAGATGTTGAGGACAATCTCAGATTTATAATATTTTTTTTAAGTTCTCGGTGTGACTATGCTATGCTAGGCATATGGTGGATATCCTCAAGGTGAAAATGTGGGTGATACTCTAGAGAAGAGGGAAGAAATCAAAGCTCAACAATATGAGCTTTCAGAAAGATGAACTCTAGAGATATCATAACATTTAGACTAACGAGGAGTGTTCCCTGTCTCAAAGGTTGTAGGACTTCAATGTCCTCCATATAAATAAAAGACTACACAAAATAGATCAGCCTACCTGAGATCAACTCACCTGAAGATCCTGTCCCTGTTATTAAGAGTATCCAAGAAAGTTTCCACTCAGAATTCAAACATTATTAAAAATATTGAGAAGTTGGTAAATATTGCAGGAGTAGACAATAATGTTTAATTAATGTGACAGGAATTTTTTTTTTAGTATCCAGAAAAACTCAGAGACAGGTAAGAGGGATGGAGGAAAGGAGAGAGAGAGAGAGAGAGAGAGAGAGAATCTGACTCATAGGAACAAAATGTAGGGTTTATGTATGCCTACATGACCTCAGGGATTCAGACCCTAGAGGATTTCTACTGAACTATTTCTTTTTCACATCAAGAAACTCAGAAATTGGATTGAATGCTAGATTGTGTGACATTTTACAAGAATGCAATTTCTTCTAAATCACAGGAGACAATGTTTCATCAAGCCTACCTCATGAATTTCCTCTATAAGCATAATTATAGAAAATATACAAATTGACTTAGAAAATATGGTGACTACAGTAAACACAAGAAGGATAAACCATCCAATATGCAACCATTCAGCGATAACTACTGTTAACATTTGCTATGTGATTTTTCTCTTTTTCTCTGCATAATGTGTTTGTCTTGAGATGTATAAACAACATAATTTGGATTATAGCATTTTCATTTGACATAAAATAATCATTTTTGTCCATGGAAATTCTTATTTACTCCATTGAAACTAAATTTTAAAATATGGAAAATCTATTCTTCCAAGGTTATATTAATACAATTTTTTGTGTCTATATACTCTTAAAAGTCACAAATGTATTTTGAAAGTTTGTTTCTTTCTAAAACCAGTGGGTGTCAACCAATCCATTAGTTCTACTTTACCCAGATGTTACCCTATTAGATCCATTTAACACTTTCCCTGGGCCCCTGACAACCTGACCAACTCTTGGGCCGACTCTACCGGAACCCCAACATAACAGAGGCTATTAATCACAAGGAGTAGAATTATTTACTGTAGATGACATGGCCTTGCTCCAGAATCCCTGGGGTCTTCATTGTTATTCTCCCACTGAGATTGGCATCACTCCTACACTGCCTCTGCTTCCCACCACTGACACCTCTCTGCCCTGGGAATGTGAATTTTTTCTGATTTCCCTTTAAAATTAGAAAGGGGGAGGCACCTGAGTGGCTTAGTCAGTTAAGCATCTGATTCTTGATTTCGGCTCAGGACATGAAATAGAACCTCACATCCTCAATCAATGGGGAGTCTGCTTGGGAGTTCCTCTGCCCCTCCTCTGCTCACACACATCTCGTTCTCTCTCTTTCTAATGAATAAATAAATAAATCGTAAAGAATAAAAAATAAATAAAAATATTAAGGAAAATAATACATTTGGCAAATCAATGATTACACACAAAGTGTCTTAAGCCATATTTGTCTGCACAGAGGCTACTATTTGATTGTTTTCCATGGTCTGTGGTTATTTTCCAAGATGCATCTGGCTTTGCTCTACTTGAAGAAGTCTTCTTATGACTTTTTTTCCTGACAGTCACCAGCTTTTTCCTTCACATTCAGATTTCTGCTCGTTCTGGGAACAGGCTGAGCCGGTTTGGCCCTTGCAGAGGGACAATACTGAGAAAATAATCTAGCTGTGCTGTGTAGACACAAGAGAAATTTATCTAATAAATTTATCTAAGAATTTATGATACATTAAAAACTAAAGAAACCCTAAACTCATGACCGATTTTCCCTACAGGGCATTTATTGTGTTCTAGGATTCTGTGGAAGGCTGGGTATCTGAACCAGAAAGGTACACTGAAACACCCTACAGAAATTTCATGGTGCTTAAGGAAAAAAATAAATAAATAAAATCTCACTAGAGAATTGAGACCTTCCACAAGGGCTTGACCATCTCACATCTCTCCCTTCATAATGTTTGTCGGGCTATTAAGCTGCATGGGGCAGCAGAAGGAAGAACTACACTCCAATACCAGAAAGATGGAGCACAACTATTGCCCACTTTCAGATGTGAGAGAACTACATACTTCTTAGTTCTCAATCAAAAGCCAACTACACTTGAGGAACAGGGGTGAGTCACAGGATGGCTGGTTTTGCATGTCATCCTTGCACAGGGGCCATGCTAATCCTCTCTGTATCATTCCAATTTTAGTATATGTGCTGCCGAAGCGAGCACAGGATGGCTGATTTTGATGGTTTCTTTGCTAATCACCAGAAGGCTTCTTTTCCCTTTTATATCAGCAGACCTTCTAGGACTTTTATGACAAATCATTCTTCTAATTTTCCTCTGTTTAAAGCCAAACATACCTGTTTTCTCTCAATGACCACTTTACTCTGCCTCTCTCTCTCTGTCTTTCATGAATAAATACTGTCTTTTTTTTAAAAAAAAAATCTGTTATAAAGTTTCTTAGTGGTAAAAGATACTGCTAAGAAAATAAAAATGTAAGCCACAGGCTGGGATTAAATATTTGCCATATATATGTGTGTGCCACATGTACATATATGTATGTGTATATATACATGTTTGCAAAGGATTTGTTTGTAGAACATATAAAAAACTCTTTATACTCAAAATAATGGACAATTTAGTTAAAAATGAAATATTTAAGCTGACATGTGACAAAACCAGACATACTAATCATCTATAGATGCATGAAAAGATAATAAACATCATTAATCATCAGTGAAATTCTTATTAAAAACACAGTGAGGTACCACTGCTCATCAGTATGAATGCCCAATATAAAGAAGCCTGAAATGTTATATATTGGTGAAAATGTGGAGCAAGTAGTGTGCTCACCCATTTCAGATGGGGGTAAAAGATAGAATGACTTTAAAACAGTGTAGCTGGGATCCCTGGGTGGCGCAGCGGTTTGGTGCCTGCCTTTGGCCCAGGGCGCAATCCTGGAGACCAGGGATCGAATCCCACGTTGGGCTCCTGGTGCATGGAGCCTGCTTCTCCCTCTGCCTATGTCTCTGCTTCTCTCTCTCTCTCAGTGTGTGACTATCATAAATAAATAAATTAATTAATTAAAAAAACAATGTAGCGGTCTCTTCTGAATTTATATGAACACTTCCCACACACTTTAACAATTCACTTTCTATCCATTCTTCCATGAGAAATTAAATCCACTGTATTTAACTGAAGAGAAAATTGTTCTGTCTGGTGTATGCATTAATATATGGAATAGAAGAGTAAGTAAAGCAACGTATAACAGATACTTTTGCCCTTTTATAAACTTTTTATTAAAGATTTTATTTATTTATTCATGAGAGACACATATAGGCAGAGGGAGAAGTCTCCCTGTGGGGAACCTGATGAGGGACTCAATCCCAAGACCCCGGGGTCATGACCTGAGCCAAAGGCAGATGCTCAACCGCTGAGCCACCCAAGTGTCCCCACGCTTTCATTAATTTTTTTGACTTTGTTCCTTTCAAAAGTGATTTTTATAGAAGGACTAGCTTTTCTTTCATGAAGAGCTATCTCTATAGACCTCTCAGAGGTAGACAGGAGATGGCAAGAAAGATATGGAATATTTTTGTCACATTAACAGGGAGAAATTTATATTGATTTATGTAAAGAAAATATGGTACTATATAGATACAAGTGCTGAAGTATGTAAATCTCCTGCATTTTACCTTTGATGACCTTCTTATACCAAGATTTTGATAACTGTACTGATGAGGCATAAAAGTATCCATGTAATTGTCCTTTTGAGATTCAAAGTAAGGATGCGGTTTGTTTATAAAAGAGTGATTTTCAAATTGTTATTAATTCTGAAAAAAAAAAGCAGACACTGCACAGACCCAGGTGCCCCTTTACAACAGATTTTTAGGTTGATGAAGTTTTTTTTATCAGTTTTTTGAAGATCCATCAGTTTTGTATTTTATCTAAAAAAATTAGCACCGCTAATTTCAAACAATATTTTCTTTGTTTTACTCTAAAATTTTCTAGTTTTAATTTTATGTTCAGAACTTTGATCCATTTCACTGAATTCAAGTTAATCTCTGTGTGTGGTATGAGGTAACAGTTAAGTCTCCTTGAGACGTCTGGGTGGCTCAGTGGTTGAGCGTCTGTCTTACGCTCAGGGTGTGATCCCGAGGTCCTGGGATGTAGTCCCGCATCAGGCTCCCTGTGGGGAACCTGCCTCTCTCTCTGCCTATGTCTCTGGCTCTTTGTGTCCCTCACAAATTAAAAAAAAAAGAGTTAAGCCTCCTTTATCCTTATGGATATCTAGTCTCTCCACACTGCATGTTGAAAATCATCATTTTTCCCACTGAATTATAATGACCTATCCAAAGAAATTTGAAGCACCAGATATGCTTGGATCCATTTAAATTTTCTCAAATAAAAGTCAGCTTCTACAATTCAATACCACAAATAGCAAAAGTTTGGCTGACATATGAGGTGCAGTGAGCTGAAACACTGCTAAGGCCATCTCTAGAATAGGAGCAGCCTGATTGCAATTCTAGGGGAACCATTCTAGATCTGTATATATTTGATGAACTGGCAATTAGTTTTATTTTGGAAACATACATATAAAATTATACAATCTGTTAAAATGTTTTTAAAAATTACAAATATTACATAATACGATCAAATAATTTTATTTTTTAATGTTGGTTTACATGTCTGGAGATATTTCACTAAAATTAATATACACAAAAATCAATATTTGTAAAATGTACAACCATAGACATATTAACTCATAGCCTTAAAAAGTTATTTTAATCATCAACTACACTATAAGAGCTGGACAATCTCTAGCATTGTAAATCAGGTTTGTTTCAGAAATAAAGTAACGAATCTAAGAATATTATATTGAGTGACAAAGCAATTTTGCGACCACTAGTCTTCTGAATGTGTCTTTCACAGCTTTGTTCCTAAGGCTTCAGATCAAGGCATTCAGCATGGGAATCACCACTGTGTAAAACACAGATGCCACTTTAACTGTGAGCCAAGAAGTTTTAGGATTAGGGATACAGTAAAGGAAAAGGATGGTCCCATGGAATATGGTGATGGCTGTCAGGTGAGAGGCACGGGTGGAAAAGGTTTCCCGGCGCCCACTTGCAGAAGGCATCCTCATAACAGTGATAAAAATGAGTATATGAGACATCAGAATAATCATCAGGCTGCTCACCACATTGAACACGGCAATAATAAAACACAGCATCTGGCTGATATAAGGGTCTGAACAGGAGACAGAAACAATTACAGAATGGTCACAGATGAAATTATTTATGATGCTAGACTCACAATAGGATAATGCAAGAAGAAAATATGTGAGTGTCATGGAACAGACTATACCCCATGAGTAAGACCCAGCTACCAGCAGAGTGCAAAGCTTCTGAGACATAGTAGTGGTATATAGCAAGGGGTTACAAACTGCTACAAAACGGTCATAGGCCATCGCTGCCAACATAAAAGTTTCTGTGACTCCAAATAGGCAAGCAAAGCAAAATTGCATAATACAACCAGAAAAGGAGATGGTTCTATCTTCCACAATCAAGTTCTCCAACAATTTAGGTGTAACTACAGTGGAATAACAGAAATCTACAAAGGACAAGTGGCTGAGGAAAAAGTACATCACCGTGTGGAATTTAGGATTGATCTTGATAATTATTATCATGCCCAAATTTCCCACAGTAGTGACCATATAGATAGACAAGAAAACTAGGAAGAGAGGAACCCGGCGTGTTGGGTTTCTGAAAAACCCAAGAGAATAAATGTGGGTATGATACTTTGATTTCCTTCAGGTAACATCATGATTCCTGTTGAATAAAGAACCAAAAGTTATTTCTGAAAAGTAGAACTGAATGGGAAGGTGAACCAGAGAACTAAGAGGTTTCATATGCCTCTGTGAAGTTGATATAGGATGGTGGCTTTCAAAGTATGGTCAGTCCCCCAAATCAACAGAAGCATGAGCACCTGACAAGTTGTTAGGGCTGCAAATTCTCTAACCCTATCACCAGCACTCTGAATCAGACACTCTAGGATGGGGCTCGCTATTCTTGATTTAACCAGTTCTCCAGGTGATTTTGATGCCTGCTAAATTATGGGGATCACTGGTATATGAAATATATATATATATATATATGTATATATATATACATATATATATATATATAAATCATTCTATTATTTAAAATTCAGCCCTTGTTAGTATCATTACTGCTGAACTGAAATATAAATTTAGATCATGAAAGGAATTGTACAAAATGGGAGGGAGAGAGGCAGAAAAGTAGCACAGAATACTTTGTTATGGTTCTAAGAACTATACCAAGGGTCAAGATCACTTGGCATTGCAAATAGTGCCACATAAACCTCAGTATTAATGGTTTTTTATCTATTCAATGTTTTCTAGGCATTATACAGGATTAAATACTCCTGGAATTTAGGAGTTGGAATAAACCTTAAAATGTATCTAGTCTGTACCATCCACCTAATGCTTGACAATCCATTACAGACCTATTCATGAATGAGCATCTGGTTTCCATCAAAACTTCCACTATGGGTGTCCTGCCTCCAGAAGCAGTTTTGTAGGTCTCCTATTAACATTTTGGTCAGCATATATTCGTTTATTAATTAAATTTAATTCATATTTCATTAACTATTAATGTGCCTTAGGTCATCCATTCTGTTATATATTTTAAAATCATAAATACATAATTAAATTATATATACATACTTTTTTGAGAAACAGAAGTATCTTATATTCAGTAACAATAGCTCCATATAAAATATGTTCTATGACACAATGAAAATTACACATGTTTTTGACCAATAGAAGTAAGCCCTCTCTTATAATGAGGCAAACTTGGGAAAAATTAGGAAGTAAGAGAAGTAGGCACACAAAGTGAAAGGTCCCACGTCTATGTCTTGACAACAGAATTAGGTGAGTTATCTGTGTCATCTTAGTTTGCCTGGAAGAATCAGGTTCCAGACTCAGCAACATGAGTGCCTACTTTTGGACGTACCGCAAGAAACCTTACACATGGAGTATCCATCATCAGCATATTCTTTCCAGCAGTAGGTGGGACCGAGCAGATATAGTCTAAACATCCATTATATTTAGACTATTTTAATAAATGTGTTCCCTTCAACATGTGACCATATTAGCAAAACCCTGGTTTATTAGGGAGATTGCTACTACCGTTTTGGCTTATTGGCAGATTATTAGGTCAATAACAAAAATGTGTTCAAGAAAAAGACTTGGTATCCCAACCCTAGCAGTTTCAAATGATTTTGGTGAAAATCAATGCGTTAATATCAGGTTTATCTTCAAACTGAGACTAGGCCTGCAGGATTACAAAATCAACAAATACTCCATAATTTTCTGTAACTTCACCATTGCTCACTGCTGCCAGTTTCTGTAATACAGGATTTATTCATCAGGAACACTTTATGGCTTGTAAGTGAACATTAAAATGTCCCTGACCACAAAAAGGGACCCTGTATAATTCTTGGAATAATCTATATGAGCTGGAGCTCCATGTTTTCCACATAAACTGAAAGTTACCAAAAAAAGAAATGAACTGACCTGAAACCAGCAGTGCTTATTTAACTTATGGGGAATTTCTTCTTATGATTAATGAATCTCAGGCATTTTTCTTCTTAGTAATAAAACATTCTTTAAAATAGCAACAGGCTTGAGGTTTGAAATAAAATAGCAGTATATTTTAATAGGTATGCCAGTAAAATGACATTTTATTTCCAGGACATAAGAAATCTTAGGAAATATAAAGAAAAAAACTGAAAGCTAAATCCACAATCTAAACTCTTGCCAAACTCTGGTTCTTATATCTGCCTCCATGTCTGTGAAGATAGAGACCAGAGAATTATAATTGGAGTGTTCCTCAGTGTACTACAAAACATACAATCAGTTAAAACTCTGTCTCTTGTGTCATTGTTGTATATGCATTTTCTTGTAAAGCATAAAGCATTAGGGATGATTACATGACCACATCTATTCCACTAATTGGCTTTAGATATCAAATTATTAAAATAATATGTATTAACTGAAGAACACATGGGCTATAGAGCTTGAAATAAGAAAAGAGAAGGACAATCCAGAAATAGCTGTTATTAGCTCAACTGCATTTCAAATTCCACATTAGTGTGGAATATTTGGCCAACACTACCTTAAGAAAAAGGATGAAGGTGACCATCATCAGTGATGTATTGAGGATATCATTTACCCCCTGAAGCCTTGTGATTACAAAAGCTTCCCTTTTTTTAAAATTTTTTTTAATTTTTTTAAATTTTTTTTTGTTTTTTTTTTAAGCTTCACTTTTTCTCACCTTTTTTTCCCCCAAACTCATCATCCCAGCTTAAAGTGAAAAATTCATGATACAAACTCATATTTGGAAGCATTCTACAGGATATCTAACCAGTATTCATTAGAGTTGTCAGAGTCAAGAAACAGAAGAAAAGAGTGAAAACCTATCACAGACCAGAGTAGGCTGGGAACACACAAAAACTGCATGCAATGTGGTAAACTTGGGTTGGATCTGACATGAAAGGGACCATTGATGAGGTAAAAAAATAATCTATATAAAGTTTAGATTTTAGTGACCATAATATACTAGTGCTTTAAAAAAAAGAGGGAAGGTTTTAATTAATTAATTCATTCATTCATTCATTCATTCATTTATAGTGTGTACCAGCAGGGGGAGGGGCAGGATGAGAGGTAGAGAATCTCAAGCAGACTCTGTGCCGAGTGTGGAGCCTGGCATGCAGCTCAATCTCAGTACATTGAGACGAGGACCTGGGCCAAAATCAAGAGTCAGTTGTTCAACTGACTGAGCTACCCATTTCCCCCAGTGAGGTACAATTCTTCTTTTCAAAATTTTCATTTTATTGTAGTAAGAACACTTAATGTGAGATCTATCTACCTTAAGAGATTTTTAAGAGTACAATACAATATTGTTGACTAAAAATACAATTTTGTAAAGCAGATCTCTAGAACTTGCTCATCGTTTTTAACTGAAAAATATACCCACTGGTTTGTAACTCCCCTTTCTCACTTCCCCTAGTCCCTAGCAACTATCATTCCACTCTTTGATTCTACAAATTTGATTATTTTAGATACTTCATATAAGTCAAATTTATTTTCTGTGACTAGCTTATTTCACTTACTTAATGTTCTCAGAGTTCATCCCTGTGGTCACATATTGTGGAATATTCTTTCTTTTTAAGGCATAATTGTATCCCATTGCATATCTACCACATTCTCTTTATCCACTTATCTGTCCATGGATATTTAGGCTGTTTCTGCATCTTAACTATTGTGAATAGTTCTGCAATGAACATAGGAATGCTAAAATATTTTTGAAATCTTGAGTTCAATTCTTTCAATAAAAATCCAGAAGTAGCATTACTGAATCACATATTAGGTAAATTTTTAGTTTTGTGTAGAATTTCCATACTGTTTTCTATAGCAACTGCACCATTTTGCATTACTGTCAATAATGAATAAGGGTTCCAACTTCTTCACATCCTAACCAACACTTTTACATATACATATGAGAATCTTATTGTTTTGATTATTTCTATTTGCATTTCCCTGATGATTAAGTGACATGGAACATTTTTTTAACATATCTATTGGCTATTTGTATATCTTAGAAGACATGTATCAAGTTCTTAGTCAACTTTCAGGTTTGGTTCTTAGCTTTTTGTTTTGTTTTTGTTTTGTTTTGTTTTTGCTATTGAATTTGTGAATTCCTTATTCATAAGAAATATAGATTAATCTTTTATAAAATATATGGCTTCTAAATATTTTCTCCCATTCTTTAGGTTCCCTTTTTATGATTTATTGTTCCCTTTGTTGTGCAGAAGCATTTGAAAATGCATTATGGTAATTGCATAAGATGTTAGCAATGTGGATAATGAATAAGATGTGTATGGAAACTCTGAAGTATCTTTGCAATTTATTTTATAAATTGGAAATTATTAAAAATTTTAAAACTTATTTTTAAAATGTCAACATTCATATTAAATAGGCCCATTTCATTGACTCTCCATCATCACAGCCATTTCTGCTTTATGCCAAGACACTATCACCTTAGACCTTAAATAGTATAAATGTAACAAGTAGCCTCTCAATATCCACATTTGCCTCCACTTTGAATTATTTTGTTATACCATTTCCCACTTCGTTTTTAGTGTCTATGGCCATGGAAATGGGGGTTGGGGGTCAGAGATGTAAGGGGTAGTAAATAACATTTTCAAATTCTTAATTACTAACAAAATATAGTGAATTCAAATTTACATGCAATTTTCTAAAATACACATGTATCACAAAAAGGTAAACTAAACATAAAAACGTATAATTTTCCAAGTCACAAAATTGGTATGTAGAAGAGTCAGGATTCAAATCCCAGTCCTTCATGTAAAAAGATCCCACAAAATTACAGCTAACTAAGGACACATTTCATTATAGCAATTATCTTAAGGTTGTGTTTTGATTGCTTTTCTTGTATATCTCCTTATTGACACTTTCAACTCCCAGTGCATTTTATTTAGTGTATAGCTCAGTTATATATTCAATATTTGTGAAATGAAAAGAAAATTAATATCTCATAGTGTTGTTTTAGCCATAAACTTGCAAACCAAATTTACAACTTATAAAGCAATTCTATACATATCATCTCAGTTGTTTCTTAAAATTAAAAAAATGGAATTATCATGAGATTCTAATGTCTACCTGGTCATAAAGTGTGATTTTCATATAGATAATTGGATTCTGGATATTATCAATCTGGTAATTATTGTAAGTACTCCAAGCCTGTGTTGCTAATTAGAAGTAGGAATTGGACTGTTCCCCAGACCATTAACTCTCTATAGTATTTGAAACCCCCTATAACTCTTCACACAATAGAGCACAATGGAAAATTTCTGGAAATATAAGCTAATTATAAGTAGTAAAATAACCAAAATCTGAAAACAGATTGAAAGTTCATAATTTCATGAAATAAGCTAAGATTGATATAAAATATCAATATTGCCAGAAATTGTTAAAATAAGTCTTGACTCAAAAGTGATGCATCATAATACAGTTCGAGGAAGACAATAGCAATTCTTCTAAACTTATGGAATAAAAGAGTGATGATAAATCTTAATGAAATTTTAGTTCAATATTTACAGGTTCAATATAATCTGGCTCTCAAAGTAATATATGGGTATTTGTAACATAATATATTTACAATCTGAAATGCATAGATCAATTATGTAAATATTGAAATACACAAAATACAAATATATTAACGTATATTTATATCTATTACTTGTTTAATGTGTGTTTTTATCTGTGAATATAGGCATTTACCATCAATCTACATAAAGAAAAAACTAGAAGCAGTACCTTGGTGATTGCAAAATTGAGAGACCATGACAACATTTTTAAACATCAATTTCTTTTTTTTTAAGATTTTATTTTATTTTTTTAATAATAAATTTATTTTTATTGGTGTTCAATTTACCAACATACAGAATAACACCTAGTGCTCATCCCGTCAAGTGCCCCCCTCAGTGCCCGTCACCCATTCACCCCCACCTCCCGCCCTCCTCCCCTTCCACCACCTCTAGTTCGTTTCCCAGAGTTAGGAGTCTTTATGTTCTGTCTCCCTTTCTGATATTTCCCACACACTTCTTCTCCCTTCCCTTATATTCCCTTTCACTATTATTTATATTCCCCAAATGAATGAGAACATATAATGTTTGTCCTTCTCCGATTGACTTACTTCACTCAACAATTTCTATATTAAAACCATTTGTGATAAATTAAATGTAATGGTCTTTCATTAGATAATATTTACCTAAGGTGATTTCAAAGATAGGATAAAAGAAATCTCCCTCATGCTTCTGCCTGTCAACCCAGCAGGTTTTCCACATGCTACCTATTTTTGTTTATTTGTTTTGAATCATCAAGAAACAGTGCATTTATATATTCATATATACAGAGATATGCAGATGAACTCCTTACATAAATGAAGTTAAATTAGGACTACTGTGTGGTTCTTGCTCAATTTTTCTGGAACAGTTTATTTTGTCAATATGAGTATATATAAAAATGACAACACTTTTGGGGCACCTGGGTAGCTCAGTCATTGAGCATCTGCCTTTGGCTCAAGTGAAAATCCTAGAGTCCTGGGACTGAGTCCCCCTGTGGGGAGCCTGCTTCTCCCTCTGCCTGTGTCTCTGCCTCTGTGTGTGTGTGTCATGAATAAATACATAAAATCTTTTAAAAAAGGACAGGATTTTTAATGGTTACACAGTATATTCTTTTTTAAAAAATACTATAATTTATAAGCCAAACACATATCAATGAGTATTTCAGATTCTTTAGTCTTTTGCTATTATAAATAATGCTTCAAAAGTATCTACATGTATATCTCTCTACTTTCTTTTTCAAAGTATCTCTAGGATAAATTCTCAGAAGTAGTATTGCTATGTATATTTTCTTAGAATAACTATTACCAAACTACTCTTTAAAGTAATTCTGCTAATTTCTACTCTCACCAGCAATGTTAAAATGCTTGATCCACCACCCCTCCCCTCTTGTTGTGGTGGGCACAGAAATGCACCATACAAATCCCTCTTCAAGGAGGGACTTATTCTCCCAGCAGTGAACTCCATCAGGACTGACCTCAGCTATACAGAGCCAACGTGCCCACATGTTAGTTAAGGCATGGGTATAGGATCTGGCCCAAGGGATAAACTCTGGTAAGTGATATATTTGCTAATATTTATTGGAGTTTTTGTACTTCACTGTAAGTAGGAGCTCTTTCATAATAGTTATTACATGTATCTCTCGTAGATGTTCCAACAATGTTTTCCATTCTATATGAGGTTGATTTTCCACGGTAGCAGACCTTAAAACAAGGATTTGGATGCTAGTAGTTTATTTGGAAAATGATATTAGGCAACACCTGAAACTAAGTAGGGAAAAGAGAGACAACATTACATGAACAGGTTATTTGCGTGAACAACTGGGTCAGTCCCAATGAGGACTCCTGGAAGAACATGTAGAACCTAATTTATATTTGCCACCCTGCAAAAGAATGAAGAAATTGTGGTATTTATGGACCTACTGCCATTTACTACCATTAGTTGAGAACTATTCTTGGAGATGTTAACTGCTTGGCACTTTCAACCTGGCCTATGTGTGGACTGAAGATACTCCCACAAATAGTAAAAAAAAAAAAAAAAAAAAAAAAAAAAAGAGCCTTCAGATAGAGTCACAAGTATTTTCAGTAAGAAAGCATCTGAAGAAAGAAAAAAAAATTAAAAAGCAAAAACAGAAGAACTTAATAAATAGCATATATAAAATATAAGGGATAAACAAATCTAAAACTGGTTGTTTAAGAAAACCAATAAAATTAAAGTCTCATATATCTAAACAAGTGAGAGAGAGAGAAGGCATAGATAGCTTTAACTAGTATCAGCAATGAAAACTGATCACAACTATAGCTCCTTCCAACTTTAGAAACTATTATGAAAAAAGTCGTGCTGCTGACTTTGAAAACAGCAAAAATGAATGAATGAACTCCAAAAAGTGAAAACAAAACAATGAAACTGACTCAAGAAGAAATTGGGATTAGATTTTCTTACCACTATTTTTAGAAGGGCATTCATAATTGAAAACTTTCCTATGTGATCAAAAATCCTCTTATGTTTCAGTGAATTCTATTATGCAATATTTTTCATTGAGTTGAATAAGAAGACATTCTTATCAGTTCATCTGAAGAGGCTAATATGATTTTGATGCCGAAAACTAACAAGGATGGTACAATAAAAGAAAATTACAAAACTATTATACTCATGGACATAGAATTTTTAATTATAAATAAAATATGGACACAAACTAATCAACTAACAGAATATTCTATTATATAACATTTAAATTCATGCTCTTAGTACAAAAACCACTTGATTTAATAGTAGAAAATTCAAAAAAATATAAGTTTCCACATGAAAATATTAAAGGAACTCAGATGAAGAAAAAGCAAATTAATGAAATTCCACATCTATTCATCAAAAACCAAAATATTGCAAAAACACAGCGAAAGCAGATAACTTTGTTAATCTGGAAGGAGGAATGTACAAAAATCTATAGGAAACACCATTTTATTTATTTTTTTAAAGATTTTATTTGTTTATTTAGTACAGAGAGAGAAAGAGAGAGCATGAGTGGAGAGGTGGGGCAGAAAGAAAGGGAGAAGCAGACTCCCCACTGAGCAGGGAGCCAGAGCAGGGTTCCATCCTAGGACCCTGAGATCATGATCTGAGACATGACCTGAGCCAAAGGTAGACACTTAACTGACTGAGCCACTCGAGCACACCTAGAAAACATCATTTTAAATATGAAATATTCAATGCCTTCTTTGTGAGGTGAGGAAATTAAGGATGCCCACTTTTACTATATTTATTCAAAATTATGCTCATATTCTTAGACAATTAGCCAAAACAAAATAAAACAAAAAAGCAATTAAAAGGAATAATATTGGAAACAACAACATCAGAATATGTTTAATTGGAGATTATATGATATGCATATTGAAAATCCAAACTAATCTACAAAAAATTATAAAATTATTATGAGATTTTGGTAGAGTGGCCCAAAGTAAAATCATATAACAGTAAATTAGATTCTGATCTAAAAATAACATGTCTTACAAATGAAACTTAAAATAGTATGATAAAGATCACATACTCAGGGATTACTTTCACAAAATATATGCAAGAACTTTACAGAAAAACAATGTGGTAAAATGTTTATTGCAAAAATTGAAGTAAATCTAAACAAACAGAAAGATATAGCATGCTCATGATTTGGAAAACTTACAGATGCAAATGTGCTATTTCTTTCCAAATGGATCTATACTTCTACTGTAATTCTATCTAAAATCCAAATAGGAACGACTAAAATGTGTTTGGAAAGGTGAGGTTCAAAAGATATCTCAATTAACCTGAAAGAAAAAAAGTAACTTTTCAGGAGTGGCTTTACTGGATACCATACATTGTTAGTTATGGATAGGTATGGCTATAAAACAGAGAGAAGCATATAGAAAGCTTGTATGCTAAACATATAGGGACATTTACTTTATGAAATCCTGGCACTATGGGCTAGTGCTAATGGAGTGACTTTGTAATAAAGATTGCTGGGAAAATATACATCCATAGGTTAAAAAATAAAATCAGCTGATTTTCATATGACACCAAAATTTAATTCCAATTTGATCTTGGAAATAAATTTTAAAAATCAGTGTAAAAAGGGAAAAAATAAAATCTAGGATCCAAGAGGAGTTAGAATATAATAGAAAAGACATAATAAGGTATGAAATTTTTGGGACAACTTAGCACATAAAATATGGGAATACCTTCATTCATTTAGAGGAAATAAATATATTATATGTTGGCAAATCGAACTTCAATTAAAAAAATGTTGGCAAGAATGGGCAATAATTAGAAATCACACACTATATAGGGGGGATTTATATTAATACAACTTTGGGAAATCATTTGATGCAATATTACTCAGCCATTAGAAATGACAAAAACCCACCATTTGCTTCGACATGGATGGAACTGGAGGGTATTATGCCAAGTGAAATAAGTCAATCGGAGAAGAACAAACATTATATGGTCTCATTCATTTGGGGAATATAAAAAATAGTGAAAGAGAATAAAGGGGAAAGGAGAAAAAAGGGGTGGGATATATCAGAAATGGAGACAGAAATTGAGAGACTCCTAACTCTGGGAAATGAACAAGGGGTGGTAGAAAAGGTGGTGGGCGGGGGGTAGGGGTGACTGGGTGACGGGCACTGAGGGGCACTTGATGGGATGAGCACTGGATGTTATGCTATATGTTGGCAAATTGAACACCAATAAAAAATTAAAAATTAAAAAAAAGCATCTAGTAAAAGAGAATAATCCAGCTCCCTGCATCCAGAAGTTTCAGTCATAGGACACATCCCACAGAATGAATGCTTGCTCATGTGAGGGCAGCAGATGTCTGTGCAAGGATGTTCATAGCATTTTCATAAAACCCAAGAAGAGGAAATAACTAAAACTCTATTAACAGTATAAATAAACCAATCATGGCATATTTATTTTATGGAACATTCTTCACCAATAGAAATGAACTACTATTACAGCTAATAACTTCAACATCCATTTAAAACAAATGTTGAGATAAAGAAGATGTGGTTTATGTATACAATGGAATATTACTCAGCAATTAGAAACGACAAATACCCACCATTTGCTTCAACGTGGATGGAACTGGAGGGTATTATGCTGAGTGAAATAAGTCAGTCGGAGAAGGACAAACAGTGTATGTTCTCATTCATTTGGGGAATATGAATAATAGTGAAAGGGAATATAAAGGAAGGGAGAAGAAATGTTGGGAAATATCAGGAAGGGAGACAGAACATAAAGACTCCTAACTCCGGGAAACGAACTAGGGGTGGTGGAGGGGGAGGAGGGCGGGTGTTGGAGGGGAATGGGTGACGGGCACTGAGGTGGACACTTGACGGGATGAGCACTGGGTGTTTTTCTGTATGTTGGTAAATTGAACACCAATAAAAATTAATTAAAAAAAAAAATAAAAAATAAAACAAATGTTGAGCCAAAGAAGCCAGACATAATGGAATATATACTCTAAGATTTCACTTATATGAATTTCAAAAGGAGGCAAGGTTAACATTTATACTCTAATAACCAATTCATAGGGCTTGTAGCTAAACAGAAAGAGTTCTGTCACAAACTCCACAGTGGAGTTTGCCCCTAGGGATGCTAAGAAGCAATGATTAGAAAATGCTTATCAGTATTTTGAAAGTTGCGGATAATGTTTTGTCTTTACTTTCTTGGAGAAGGTAATGCACAGAAAATTTATTCAAAATTGCTTCTCTATGTGTTGTTTGTCATAGTTCATGATTTGAGAGAGGAAGAGAAGGGAAGAATAAGGAGTGAGGGGAGAAAGGGAACATGGAAGGTAACATATTCACTGGTTCTGGGAGGTAGGACAAGGACTTCTTTAGAGCCCCCTGATTTTGTATACTATGCTTTGGGAGTGGAACTTGAGCAGAATTTTCTTTCTTTCTTTTCTTTTCACCTGCGAGTGATTTTTTTTTTAAAGTGCAGTGAGACTTAATAATCACAGATGTATATAAACTAACTAATTTCCTGAATAAATTTTCTCCAATTATTTGAAGAAAAAATTAATAACCATCAATGCAATGTATAAAAATATTTAAAGTGTGTGTGTGTGTGTATAAAAATCAAAATCACATTGAGTGAGAAAGCAGTTTGGTATGGATTAACTTCCTGGCTGTGTCTTTCACGTCTTTGTTCCTCAGGCTGTAAATAAGGGGGTTCAACATGGGGATCATGACAGTAAAAAACACCGTGGCCACTTTGACCAGGAGCCACGAGCTTTTGGAGTTGGGCACACAGTAGAGAAGAAGGATTATCCCATGGAAGATGGTGATGGCGGTCAAGTGGGAGGCACAGGTGGAGAAGGCCTTCTGGAGTCCACCAGCAGAAGGCATCTTGATGATGGTGGCAACTATGAATATATAGGAGGCCAGGATAATCAGGAGGCTGCAAGCCTCGTTGAATGTAGAAATGACCAAACATGTCATCTGACTGAAGTAGGGGTCAGAACAGGATAAAGAGAGGATGGCAGAATACTCACAGCCAAAGTGATTTATGATGTTGGAACCACAGTAGGATAGTTCCAAAAGAGAGTATGTGAGTGTCAAGGAACATATGCCACCCCACGTGTAGGTTCCAGCTACCAAGAGGGCACAGAGTTTCTGAGACATAGCAACTGTGTAGAGCAGAGGGTTACAGACAGCCACAAATCGGTCATAGGCCATTACTGCCAACATGAACATTTCCGTAATTACAAATGCACAAATGAAGAAAAATTGCACCATGCATCCTTTGAAGGAGATACTTCTGTCTTCTGTGACCAAGATTTCTAATAGTTTCGGTGTAAAGACACTGGAATAACAAATATCCAAAAAGGATAGGTGACTGAGGAAAAAGTACATGGGGGTGTGGAGTTTGGGGTTGATCCTTACGACCACGATTATGCCCAGGTTCCCCACCAGAGTGACCGTGTAGACGGTCAAGAACACCAGGAAGAGGGGCATCTGGACGTGAGGGTATTCTGAGAAACCCAGGAGAATGAATGTGGTCACAGAGCTCTGATTTCCTTCATCTAGTTCCATGGCTCTTGATTTTAAAAGATGAATAAAGGAGAAGAAAAGAGAACTGAGCAGCAGAACTTGATAAGGAAGAGTAGAAATAAATTGGGGCAGGTCTGTGTAAGGCAGGGAAGGCAATATGGCCAGCAGGTTCTCATGGGTGCTCTGCTTCACTTTAGAATCTTACTTAACAACTTACTGACTTTTTGCAGAATTAGCTGTATCATTCAGGACTTTAGTTTCTTCATCTAGAAAATAAGGAATAAGAATAGGACTTATCAGTAGTATGTGACATAAATGATCTGTAAATATATATGATCCTGAGCCCCTTGAATGGCCCCATGATAAAATAGAAGTATATGAGTACAAAGGAAACAGAGCAAAATCAGGAAACAATTGAGCATATCATAGTAGTCATGTGACCGCAGCAGAAGTGGCTTTGGGAAGATTAAACATTTCTAATACATAAAGAAAAATAGAATAGTAAATTTGTTTGGGGGGAATACATCATCGGATATTCACAAATATTTATTGATATATTGAATGTTTATCTATTCTTGGTATATCCTATTATCAGGAACTCACAAAACATCTACTTAAGAGGCTCTATACGTGGTCTGGTAAAAATTTCACTAATAACTATGTTTTGTCAATTACATCCCCATCAAATGGTTATTTTTAAGGCTCAACATGCTTAATCATTAAAAGTGTTTTTAGAAGCTGTGTCTTAGAAATAAGTCTTGAAAGCTTTACATAACTATCTTCTGTTGGTTATGCTGTCAGTAGTACAAACTGTATCAAAGTGGAAAAAAGTCTGCTTATTTACCAGTGATTATAATGTATAACATGCACACACACAAACACAAACACACTGTATATATATATATATAGTACTGAAAAAGAAATATCTCTTACAACAACAACGAAAAGCCTTTTTCTGATGTGACAAGCCTAAATGGTGAAGAGTGGGGAAAAAAATGTGTTAGATTAAAAAATATAAGTATTTTGTTTCCATAAACCAACAGAAGTTTAAACATTACACATTTCACATGATTAAATTTTTTTAAACTTCACATGATTAAATCTAGAAGTGAACGTGGAGACACAGTGAATATGTTGCTGTCATCTTGAACACATCTGTGAACTTTCACAAAGTTTAGCTTTGTCTGTAACAAGCAACAGCTTATCGTTAACTCTACCACTAATCAGGAGCAAAGCATCAGGTATGTGATCACATTTTCCGTTACATAGAAGATTGGGTTGACCTGTAGTGAACTTCATGCATTTAGTTTTCAGGTATCTACTTAAAAAAAAAATGGCTCTCTAAATTCAGGAACTTTGATGGCTTTATCAGGTCACATTCATGCAGGTTAAAAATTCTGAGATAGAATCTGCTATAACTGCCAAACGCTAGAGGGAACCATTACCATCATCTTTGGCAAAGACTCCAAATTAAATTAAGACAAGACCTGATACAGTTGAAAAGTGGAGAATTCCTGAATATTTTCACATGTCTAGTTTAGTCTTCTTTAGTAATACTTCCACTGCCCCCTCCTTATATTAAAGCTTCTGTCCTCACATCTAATGATCTCTTTTCAGCATCAGTCAATGGAAATTACCAAAGCAGTAACCACCATCGTCAATCCTCTCTTTGAAAATTTATCCTGAGCAGTATAAATCCTAGTGTATTTTTCTGGTGCTTTCCAGATCCAAATGTATCTCTTTCTCTCTTTTTCTCTGGAATTCTCAGAAATTAAAGCTAACCCTCTCTATCAAGAGACTTTTCAAATATTTGAGGACATTGAAAGAGATCTCTTGTCCTCTTACCCTCTGGATAAGCATTTTTAAAGTTTTTGTTTTGTTGTGCTTTGTTTTTCCATTTTCTTCCTCATACTGATTTCTAAATACTCCTGAGGACCTACTCAATATTCTGGGTATCGATAGCATAGACTCTCTGAGCTGATATTGAAACTAAGACTAATCTTTTCAAGGTTACCTTGCCAAGCCAAAGGCAATGAACTCTGCAATCTGCTTCCATATGTTATATATCTAATAATAATGCCTGAGTACTTGTAGTCAAATATTTGAACTGTGTTAGGTCAATTTACTGCCATGTCAAACTGTGTCCAGGATTTACCAGAAAGCAACAAATCTCACATTTGTGTGCTTGGAATGTTCAAAGCTGAGGATTGTGCATTTGTTATTCAATTTCATGCACTGTCGACTCCTTTTTCTCTCTGCTGCTTGCATGGCCTTTCAGCCTAACTGAATTGCTGAAGACCAGTGAACATGCTGTATTCAACATGTGCCCCACGTAAACTTTAAATAAAAGAATCACAGGATGTCTTCAGGACTAGAAGAGCTCAAGGCCACTTACAATGAATGTGAGACTTCTTCACCCATTCCAAAATCCTTTTGAGGACCAGGGTTACATTATATATTTGCTAGTTTACAAAGTATGCAGGTACAAAAATGCACAAAGAAGATAATAATTGTTAATATTATCTAAACAATAATGTTATGGTGATGATTTTATCAAAGCAATTTGAGTATTTTTAACTAACTTAGCCTGGTATCTGGAAATATGATTGGGGTTGAATAAAGAAATTATATCCATTACACCACAGAAAAAGGAAAATAAATTATCCTACTTACCTATTTTTTAAAAGGCTTTATTTATTTATTTGCCATAGAGAGTACAAATGGAGAGAAGCATACTACCTTGTTGAGCAAGGACGTCAACACGGGACTCCATCACAGAACTCTGGATAATGACCAGAGCAGAAGGCAGTCACCCAACCTACTGAGCCACCCAGGCAGCTCCCACTTACCTTTTCTTATCAGAAACTTTTCTTATAAAACTGTACTATCAACCTTTTCTGTTCTCTACATTCAGAAAAGGCTAATTTGAATGAGTGGAGAAAAGGCAGTCTCACATCCTGCTATTTTATAGAGCACTTGGGGTTAGGAAACAGATTCCATTAGTTCATATTCAGCCTATGTCACATTTCACATAAGCTTCTTTAGCAAATTGTTTAATTTTATGAGCCTCAATTCTGTCATCTATAAAACGTGGGTAATAACACTATGCTAGCTCACTTACTGTTTAGCGTGAACATCTTAACTGAGAACTAACTTTAGAATATCTGGGAACAAATCCTGCACTTGGTTAAGGCCTCCACAAAACCAGTTTCCTTCCATCTGAATTGTCTAATGTTAGAATTAATCTCCACGAAATTAGTATGAATTCTGAGTTTTGAAATGTCTTTGCACTGCATATTTGGAAAGTTATTTTTAAAAGGATTATATGGGGGAACCTGGGTGATGCAGTCCATTAAGCATCTGCCTTGGGCTCAGGTCATGATCCCAGGGTCCTGGGAGTAAGCCCCATGTGAGGCTCCCTGCTCAGCGGGGAGTCTGCTTATTCCTCTCCCTCTGTCTATCCCTCTGCTCGTGCTCTTTCTCTCACTCACTCTCTCTCAAATAAATAAATAAAACATTAAAAAAATTTTTTTTTAAGTTTCATGTCCTGGACTCATTTTAATTTTAGATTTTTCACTGAGTGTGGGATTCCCAATGATGTATGTTTCTAATCCAGCAACATATAATCTCAATTTTCTTTTGCTTTCCTAAACCTTTCTGTTCTTTCTGACTCTTCTGCTATCTTGTATCTGTGACTGTGGGAAAGGCAATCAGGAAAGAAGGAAAGAGAGAACGGTCAAAGTCACCTTCTTCATTTTTACTATATCTACTATCCACTCATCTGGATATAATATTTCCAACTGTCAAACTATAGTCCAATCTGTAAGATTAACTTTTGTTGACTCTCACTTAGCCTGGAACGCACCAGTATAAATATTTTTGAGGGCATTTTATACTAAATGAATCACATTGAAACTCTTCTGCCTAGATGTCTTTAATATCTCCTGGCATCCTGCAGCCACTACAATACTTTTACATTCATAGTAGGTATTTTTTTTTAAAGATTTTACTCATTTATTCATGAGACACACACACAGAGAGAGAGGCAGAGACATAGGCAGAGGGAGAAGCAGGCTCCTTGCAGGGAGCCTGATGTGGGACTTGATCCCAGGACTCCACAATCACACCCTGAGCCAAAGGCAGACACTCAACTGCTGAGCCACCGGGCATCCCCTTAGTAGGATTAAATATTTATTATACAAAAACAAGCATTTGTAGTTTCTGATCCACTATTCATCCCTCTGAAACGCCATCTGTACCCTTGTTTTATATCCTGTCACCATTTCATAGGTACCACAGAGCTTCCAAGAAAACTGCTGGTTAATCTAAATGTCTTTTCTCTTATTCTATGTTCTTTCCACTCACATTACCACAAAGCTTGTGCAATGCCTGGCACATTTGCTACATATGTGTGCATGAGTGCATGTATGTGTGCATCAGCTTTTTCCCTGAAGAATATCACTTCTTAAGAATAAGACTCACATTTAACATTTTCTCTATGAACCCCTAATGTGATTAGCTTAACCAGTGGAGACATATTTTCAAGTTCAGGATAATGGTCCTGGGGATAATGCAAGCAGAATGCAGCCGGTTGCGTATAAACATAAACCAAGTAGAGATGGCAGTTACTACTCAGTTCAGGTAGGTTGTTCCTCCGGCAATGTGCTGGATTCCAGTGTCTTTCACAGGAAATGAAAAGGTAATCAGGAGTGCCTGGGTGGCTCAGTGGTTGAGCGTCTACCTCTGGTTCAGGTCATTATCCAGGGTCCTGGGATTGAGCTCTGAATCAGGCTCCCTGCAGGGAGCCTATGTCTCCCTCTGCCTATGTCTCTGCCTCACTCTCTATGTCTCTCATGAATAAATAAGTAAAATCTTTAAAAAAGAAAATATAATCAATCCTAGGTTGTTGAATCAACTCACCAAAAGCCAGATTTTCCTGATGCATTTTAATTGAAGGCTTCCTTGCCAGTATGAATAAACTGCATATGCTTTCTGTCTCAAAATTGAAATTTTTGTTCAATAGTTTCAGTTCTTTGGTCAGAAGGTTGATAATTTTGGCAAAATATCATTGAACAAAGATATCAAGAAATGTCATTTTTGTGAAGGTCAAGAAATTTTGGAGGGAGTACAGAGATATACTTCAGGAGTAGACAGACCTGAAAACTATATTCCATGATGGTGTTTGTTTTATTCTAAGTATATAACCTTGGGGACACAGACTCCAGAGAATCCTGACAGCATGTGCTGCCATTAGCTACAAACAAAATAATTAGAGAGAATTGCTCTTCTTCAACTTGGACTATAATTTCTTCCAAATAATTGACAGGTTGATCTTTACATCTTAAAAAATAATTTGCCCCTGGACCTCCTGGGTGGTTCAGTCAGTTAAACATCCAACTCTTGATTTTAGCTCAGGTCATGATCTCAGGGTTTGGAGATGAACCCCACATGGGGCTCTGTTCTGGGCGTGGAGCCTGCTTAAGATTCTCTCTCTCTCCCTCTCCCTCTGCCCCTCCTGCTTGCACTCTCAAAAATAAAATAAAAAAGATTAAAATAAAATAAAATAAAATAAAATAAAATAAAATAATAATTTTCTCCCTATCAATGTTATACTTGTTAAAATTATGAAAAAAAATTAGAGTCATATCTATCCCAATGACCCCAGCATAATTATGGTTGTTAGGATAACACTACATGTGTTAACACTTGCTAAGTCTCTTAATTTTGCTTATGTGATCCCATTTGGATTTATATAGAAGCACACTTAACATTATACTATAGATATTTTTATGTTCAACCATTAAGGCTTATTTTGCTGATATGTTTGCCCTCGGGCGGTTGGGAGAGTGGAGACACGTTAGTTATCCTGATCTTGGCTATAGATCCAGCTGCAGTCTTCAGTTCAGTCACAGAGGTCATAGTGTTGATATTTTAAGTCCATTTGTACCTGTTTTGTGACAGGTCTTGGAGAAGAAAAAGTCACACTTATGCCTACTACATTCAAAATTTTAAAGGAAGAGTAATATATAAATCCATTGGTAGAAAAAAAATAGCCCATAACTATCACTGAACACCATCATTAGTGAACTAGCATATTACCTAACATCCATTTAGCTTCATGATTAGAATGTCAACTTTCAGGTTGAAAGTAAAACCTGAGGCTTTTTGAAAAGAATTTTGCATTATATTTGTGTCAATAAAGCTGCATATGCAAAAGCACTTACCAAATTAAAGGAACATCATGTTTTAAAGGATTCTGCAAACCCCTTACTTTTTCTTTTTTTATTTTCCACTGAAAGACAGAAAACTAAAGTATCAAACTCCAAGTTACATAACTTCAAAATCAGTATTTAAAAATAATATATTCAGAGGATCCTTGAGTGGCTTAGTGGGTTTAGCATCTGCCTTCCGCCCAGGGCATGATCCTGGAGTCCTGGGATCGAGTCCCACGTCAGGCTCCCTGCATGGAGCCTGCTTCTCCCTCTGCCTGTGTCTCTGCCTCTCTTACTCTCTCTCTGTGTCTCTCGTGAATAAATAAATAAAATCTTTTAAAAAAATCTTTAGAAATAATATATTCTATTTTTTTAAAGATTTTATTTATTTACTCATGAGAGACACAGAAAGAGAGATGCAGAGACATAGGCAGAGGGAGAAGCAGGCTCTATGCAGGGAGCCTGATGTGGGACTCAATTCCAGACCCTAGGATCACACCCTAAGGCCAAGGCAGGCACTCAACCACTAAGCCACCCAGGCGTCCCAATATATTCTAATTCTTAATCTTAGAAAACATACTGAATATACCAAATATTCAATAATATATGCTCAAGCTTCCTAACTTATTTTTGTGTTTCAGAAAGATCCTTCTTAAGCTACATACACACATACACACACACACACACACACACACACACACAGGCATACACACTTTAAAGGTATCTGAAAGGATCATTTACTTATGATCACTGGTTGACAATTAAAAATTAAACTAAATCCTTTGTTACTGTTGCAATATACCATGAGTATTGATAATTTTTATATATTCTTTTTTTTTTTAAAGAGCACTGCTTTATTTATTTATTTATGATAGTCACAGAGAGAGAGAGAGAGAGGGGCAGAGACCCAGGCAGAGGGAGAAGCATGCTCCATGCATCGGGAGCCTGATGTGGGATTCGATCCTGGGTCTCCAGGATAGTGCCCTGGGCCAAAGGCAGGCGCCAAACCACTGCGCCACCCAGGGATCCCCATTTTTATATATTTTTAATTACATAAGATATTTGATTCAGCATAAAGCATTATGGGAAAGAGCATAATTTTCAAATGAAAATAAAACTCCAAATTATGGAAGGAAATAAGTAATGTTTAAATGGTTGAATTAGACCAACCACACAAGAACATCTCCCTACTCTTTGCTTGTAAACCTTAATCATGATTAGTTAGACACAAAAGAAAAGGTGAGTTCTTATATTTAATCTCAACCAGTCATTTCCTTAAAGCAATCCAATGACCTGTCAACTGTTAGAAAACCTCGGTGAAACTTACCCTAGTCATGGGTTATCTGTTATTGGCCATAAAATTACCTGTCATTATCAAGGAGGAATGTGTTCAATGAGGTAAATGCTTTCATCCATCTTTGGTAGATTTTGAACCAGATTCTTCACATCTCCCTATACCCTGACTGTTGACTTCTAACTTAACAGTTTCACAAGAGGCAGATACATTTCTCACACCTTGACTTTGGGCTTAGCCATATGATTTACTTTAACTCATAAAATGTTAACAGGTAAGACACAAACAGGTGCTTAAAATATGCTTATCTTTTTGCCTACTTTATTGTGACTCTACTTACAACAGAGATTATTAGCTGAATAGTCCAATAAAGATGACCTACAAACAGGCCAAAGGCTGAAGGTTAGCTGATATGGTCAGCTCAGTATTGACACCCAAGTGACCCAGGTGGTATCAGCAGAGCTACTTTAGTCAAGTCACTAGTTCTAGAGGATTGCTTTTGTTATGACCCTCTGGAATTTGAGATTTTTTTGTTAATAAAATATTGATGCACAAGTAAGATCTGTACATTGTATCATTATTAATATCCTGGTTGTTGTATTATATGATCAGAGGGGAAACTGGGTAAAAAATAATTGGAATCTCTTTATATCACTTCTTATATTTTCAAATCTAAAATTATTCCAATAAAATTTTGAATAAATGAGTAAAGGACAACCACATTGACATAAATAGAAAAACTAGAGTAATGGATATATACTTTCAAAATGTATATTATTTTCTTGTGCTAGTACATAGAAAATATTTTATATTTGGTTATATTACCAATTATAATTTAAATTGTATTATGGACTTTTTAAGGGAGACATATTCCTTATTTATTTTTGTTTTCCTGGGAGTCTTCTAATACCAAAATGGTTCTTGTGGAATTAAATATATATATTTAATTATGTAATATATATAACATATATATATTAGAAATTTAGGAATTATATATATGTATATTAGAAATTTAGAATTTTGTGTTTTTGTGTTAAACAGCTTTTTATGTTCTACTTTTATAAACGCTAACTCCCTTATAAGCCATAACTCTTCAGATCATCTCAAAAATATCACACTTCACATGACATGAACTAAACTGAAATTTGGCCTAGGCAATTAAAAAGTCATGTACACTGACATAGAAACTTTTGTATTCCAATTTATGAATCAAAAACTTTGAGTTTAAGTAGCTTAGTCTTTTATCCCTAATATCATATGTAGTATTAAAGTTACTTTAGTAAATATTAGAGTGAACAGATAATGGACTCTCAATGGCAAGATTATCATACACTTATGTACTGATAGAGCATTGAACAACTCTTACCAATACTCTCCAAAAGAACTATTTAATATTTCTGGCTTTATATTTTATCACAGAACAATTTAATATTAATTAACTTCTTGACTGTCTCCTTCACATCTTTGTTCCTGAGGCTGTAGATCAGTGGGTTCAGCATGGGGATGACCACAGTATAAAACACAGAAGCCACCTTGACCATGAGCCATGAACTTCTGGAGTCAGGTACACAGTAGAGGAATAGGATGGTCCCATGGAAGATTGTAATAGCAGTCAGATGAGAGGCACATGTTGAGAAGACTTTGTGGCGACCCCCAGTTGAAGGCATCTTCATGACAGTGATAAAGATGAAAACATAGGAGGTAAGAATGATCATCAAGCTGCTTATTTCATTGAACGTGGCAGAGACTAAAATGATCTTCTGGCTAATGTAGGGGTCAGAGCAGGATGCAGAGACAATGGCAGCATGCTCACAGACAAAGTTATTTATGAAGTTAATCCCACAAAAGGATAAGGTCAACAAAAAGTATGTGTATGTTAAGGAGCAGGCTATACCCCAGGAGTATGATGCACTCACCAATAAGGAGCAAAGCTTCTGAGACATGACAACTGTGTAGAGAAGTGGGTTACAAACTGCCACAAATCGATCATAGGCCATCACTGCCAACATGAATGTTTCCGTCACCACAAATATGCATGCAAAGAAGAATTGCATAATGCATCCTATAAAGGAGATGGTTCTGTCTTCCACAACCAAGTTTTCTAATAGTTTGGGTGTAACTACTGTAGAGTAACAAAAATCAACAAAAGAAAGATGGCTAAGGAAGAAGTACATGGGGGTATGGAGTTTGGGATTGATCTGGATAATCATGACCATGCCCAGATTTCCCAAAACAGTAACTGTGTAGATAGTAAAGAATAAAAGGAACAGGGGCATCTGGAGTTCTGGATATTCTGAAAAGCCCAATAGAATGAAAGTGGCTTCAGCACTCTGGTTTTCTTGATTCCTGTGGACAATACAAGAAACCTGATTTAAAGAAGTGAGACGCAAAATCTGGATAAAACCAGTTAAAATGAGGAAATGATAAGAAACTTAGTGATTATCCAGAAATACTATCATAGAAAATATTTGATTTTGACCTCTATTTTTAAAGGTGGAAATGACATATCTGCTAAAGGTTAGTATCCAAAATATATAAAGAACTTACAAAACTCACTACCCAAAAAACAAACAATCCATTTAAAGAAAATGGGCAGAAGACATGGACATTTCTCCAAAGAAGAAATAAAGATGGCCAATAGACACATGAAAAGATCCTCAACATCATTGATCATCAGAGAAATGTAAATCAAAACTACAATGATATATCACCTCACATCAGTCAGAATGGCTAAAATTAGCAACACAGGAAACAATAGGTATTGGCAAGGATGCAGAAATAAAGGGGAACCCTTTTACACCTTCCACTATTGGTGGAAATGCAACCTGGTGCAACCACTATCGAAAACAATATGGAAGTTCCAAAAAAATTAAAAATAGGACCACCCTCCAATTCAGCAATTGTGATTGGGAACAAAGGGCTAGCTGAGGACAAAACGCATCGACAAGTCCTTGAAACAGGCAGAGGGACATTCCTCTATGAACTCAGCTGGCTTGATGTTAATACTCTGCTAAGGGCAAAGGCAATCTTAGCTTGACCCCCAGGATCCTGTAAGTCTACTTTAACATACAAAAATTCCTTTAGAAATTTCCTTTATCTCTAAACCCCTTCAAGATACGTGTTGGCAATCATCCCCCAAGCACATGGCCCACTGATATATATCTGAAGATCTTATGATTAAGATTTTATTAGACTATAATAAGTGAACTTTTCCAAACAATAGCTAGCCCTTCAACGTCATGGAAACCTTGCTTCCAAAATTCCTTAGAAAGTATGCTATTCTCAAACCCTTTCCAACTCCTAAGTGTATAATCATCCACTCCTCAAAGCCTAGGCAGTAACTCTTCTTGCCCATGGGTTCTGTCCCCATGCTTTAATAAAACCATGATTTTGCACTGAATTCTTTCTGGGTTGTCAGCTCCAGACCTCACCCCACCAAACTTCACCTATATTCCAAAACTTCATCAACATCACTATTAGATATTTACCCAAAGGATAAAAATACTAACTCAAAGGGATACACTTACCCTCATGTTTATAGCAGCATTATAACAATAGCCAAATTATGGAAAGAACTCAAATATCCATTGAGTGATGAATGAATAAAAAAAAAGTGATCTATATACAATGAAATATTACTCAGCCATAAAAGAGAATGAAATTTTGTCATTTACAACATCATGGATGAAGGCAGAGGGTATTATGCTACATCAAATAAGTCAGAGAAAGACAAATGATTTCACTTATATGTGGGATTTAGGAAACAGAACATATGCTCACGGGGATTAAAAAACAGAGAAACAAACCAAGAAAACAGACTCTTAACGACAGACAACAAACGTGATTACAAGAGGGAAGGTGGGTTGGAGGATGAGTTAAATAAAACAGACTCTTAATGACAGACTGCAAACTGGTGATTACCAGAGGGGAGGTAGGTGGGAGGATGGGTTAAATAGGTGATGGGGATTAAGGAGGGCATTTGTTGTGATGAGTACAGAGTGTGGTATGTAAGTGTTGAATCACTAAATAATAAACCTCAAACTAACATTACACTGTTTGTTAACTAACTGGAATTTAAATAAAAACTTAAAAAGCTAGAATTTTCTAATATCTAACATTGCCATTACAAGGAGAATATGAAATTTGTGCAAATAAAATAATAAAAGAAGGCAGTCAAGAGAGGAAGAACAAAAATAGAATTGTTGTTGACATATCTAAAATGATCACACTCCATATCCTCACAGTAAGCTGAATTTGAATAAGGGACAGGCAGGCCTAGGTAGGGAGAGATAGATAGGGGCCATGGAATCAGGCTCACAAAAAAATCCCAAAATGTGAAGATGAAGGAAAACCAGAGATAAACCAGACTATCCTGTCCCAGGTGCCAGAAGTGGGGTCTTATTATAATAGCTACTTGTGACCAATGAAGAATTATTTGACCCTAATAAAAGAAGTAAGCCATTAAAGATGTCCTCACAAGTCTTTACTCAATGATAATATCAATAGAGATGTTAAAAGGATTTACGTTCCCAGGTTAGCTTTTTTTCTTAAAATAAATTAATTTTTTATTGGTGTTCAATTTACCAACGTACAGAATAACACCCAGTGCTCATCCCGTCAAGTGTCCCCCTCGGTGCCCATCACCCATTCACCCCCACCCCTCGCCCTCCTCCCCTTCCACCACCCCTAGTTCGTTTCCCAGAGTTAGGAGCCTTTATGTTCTGTCTCCCTTTCTGATATTTCCCACACATTTCTTCTCTCTTCCCTTATATTCCCTTTCACTATTATTTATATTCCCCAAATGAATGAGAACATACACTGTTTGTCCTTCTCCGATTGACTTATTTCACTCAGCATAATACCCTCCAGTTCCATCCACGTTGAAGCAAATGGTGGGTATTTGTCGTTTCTAATGGCTGAGGAATATTCCATTGTATACATAAACCACATCTTCTTTATCCATTCATCTCTCGATGGACACCGAGGCTCCTTCCACAGTTTGGCTATTGTGGACATTGCTGCTAGAAAAATCGGGGTGCAGATGTCCCAGCGTTTCATTGCATCTGAATCTTTGGGGTAAATCCCTAACAGTGCAATTGCTGGGTCGTAGGGCAGGTCTATTTTTAACTCTTTGAGGAACCTCCACACAATTTTCCAGAGTGGCTGCACCAGTTCACATTCCCACCAACAGAGTAAGAGGGTTCCCTTTTCTCCACATCCTCTCCAACATTTGTTGTTTCCTGCCTTGTTAATTTTCCCCATTCTCACTGGTGTGAGGTGGTATCTCATTGTGGTTTTGATTTGTATTTCGCTGATGGCAAGTGATGCAGAGCATTTTCTCATGTGCATGTTGGCCATGTCTATGTCTTCCTCTGTGAGATTTCTCTTCATGTCTTTTGCCCATTTCATGATTGGATTGTTTGTTTCTTTGGTGTTGAGTTTAATAAGTTCTTTATAGATTTTGGAAACTAGCCCTTTATCTGATAGATCATTTGCAAATATCTTCTCCCATTCTGTAGGTTGTCTTTTAGTTTTGTTGACTGTATCCTTTGCTGTGCAAAAGCTTCTCATCTTGATGAAGTCCCAATAGTTCGTTTTTTCTTTTGTTTCTTTTGCCTTCGTGGATGTATCTTGCAAGAAGTTAGTGTGGCCAAGTCCAAAAAGGGTGCTGCCTGTGTTCTCCTCTAGGATTTTGATGGAATCTTGTCTCACATTTAGATCTTTCATCCATTTTGAGTTTATCTTTGTGTATGGTGAAAGAGAGTGGTCTAGTTTCATTCTTCTGCATGTGGATGTCCAATTTTCCCAGCACCATTTATTGAAGAGACTGTCTTTCTTCCAATGGATAGTCTTTCCTCCATTATCGAATATTAGTTGACCATAGAGTTCAGGGTCCACTTTTGGGTTCTCTATTCGGTTCCATTGATCTATGTGTCTGTTTTTGTGCCAGTACCACACTGTCTTGATGACCACAGCTTTGTAGTACAACCTGAAATCTGGCATTGTGATACCCCCAGCTATGGTTTTCTGTTTTAAAATTCCCTTGGCTATTCGGGGTCTTTTCTGATTCCACACAAATCTTAAAATAATTTGTTCTAACTCTCTGAAGAAAGTCCATGGTATTTTGATAGGGATTGCATTAAACGTGTAAATTGCCCTGGGTAACATTGACATTTTCACAATATTAATTCTGCCAATCCATGAGCATGGAATATTTTTCCATCTCTTTGTGTCTTCCTGAATTTCTTTCAGAAGTGTTCTATAGTTTTTAGGGTATAGATCCTTTACCTCTTTGGTTAGGTTTATTCCTAGGTATCTTAAAGGCATTCAAATTGGCAAAGAAGAAGTCAAACTCTCCCTCTTCGCTGATGACATGATACTCTACATAGAAAACCCAAAAGCCTCCACCCCAAGATTGCTAGAACTCATACAGCAATTTGGTAGCATGGCAGGATACAAAATCAATGCCCAGAAATCAATGGCATTTCTATCCACTAACAATGAGACTGAAGAAAGAGAAATTAAGGAGTCAATCCCATTTACAATTGCACCCAAAAGCATAAGATACCTAGGAATAAACCTAACCAGGTTAGCTTTCAATAAAAGACCAACCCTCAGTGGCAACCCTGTCAGGACGCCTCTCACTTCTGAGAGCTTCCTCTGTATCTTCATTTAAAAAACTTCTATCACTTTACTCACTCTCCTTTGTCCACAAGATTCATCCTTTGACTTTGTGAGACAAGAACCTACCCTTCTTCTGCTTCCACTTCATGAGAAAGATAAGTGTAGCTTTTCTCATGAAGCAAAGTGTAGTTAAAATGCTTGTCTTGGAGAAAACACATATCATAAATTTCCATAATCTCTTCCCTGCCTAACCTGGTTAAGCATGAGAACTTAGAACTTGAAAAAAAAAAATTAACGACCCAGAGAAATGACCAAGTTACTTCTTCTTCTTCTTCTTTTTTTTTTTTAACTATTATTGCTTAATTATTTTTGAATATTTTTCCAGTGGACTTATACTCAGTCACATATTTCTCTCCCCATATTTTAGCTATGTCCTGCAGATGAATAATGCACTTATTAGCCATACTTACCTAATTATGAAATATTGTAAAACTCTACTGTCCTTTCTTGGTATATTGCAGTATTAAGTATATAGCAAGATGTGCGGTAGAAACATACTTAATTATGATATGTACAGACTATTTTTATTGTGTTGGAGATCCTTCTGTTACATTATCATCAAAATCTCTGAATAAGGGCCACTGCTTCCTAAAGTATACAGCGTATTTGTTATTTGACTAGGGAATTTTATTTTATTTTTTTGGCATTGAGCTGGTTTCATAAACATAAAGTTAATCCTTCCAATACTTTATTTTCTCAACTTCTTGATGTCTTACAATAACTTTGCCTCCACTTGATCCTTTACTCATGGCCACAGTCATACTCTTCCTGCTATTATCAAAGTGTAAGCCCTCAAAAATACAGATTTCACCCACATCTGTAACATACTCATATTTTACTTATTTTTAAATCAATTGCCATTTTATCATTGCCTGTTCCACAGCAAAATAAAATTCATGAAAGTAAATTTGGGATATTAAAACAAGAGTGAGTACTCAATAATATTTACTGAATGAATAAAATATGAGCATGTGAATGAGTAAACTCTAGGCATATAATATACACATATTGGGGCAAAAGCTTATAATAATGCTAAAGTTAGGCTTGCCTATTAAATCAGCCCCACACATAATGCACTGAGACACAGCTTGAGTCCTACAAAACAAGTAGAAATAATGAAAAGCCAAGGCACTTAAACTTCCTGAATTTGCATGAAATGAAGACATTTGAAGGAATAAAGGAAGCATTGAATTCTTTTCTTAAATTGTCCCATATGCCTTCAAAATGCCTGAACTACGTTCTTCTACCAATGTAATTCGTTATTCTAAAAGCCACTTCCTGATCTCTTATTGAAATCTAATGTAGTACAGGAGGGGGACCTGGGTAGCTCAGTAGTTGAGTGTCTCCAATTGCTCTTAAGAGTCCTTAGGGGTGATGGAAGGGGAGGAGGGCGGGAGGTGGGGGTGAATGGGTGACGGGCACTGAGGGGGGCGCTTGATGGGATGAGCACTGGGTGTTATTCTCTATGTTGGTAAATTGAACACCAATAAAAATAAATTTATTATTTAAAAAAAAAGAGTCCTTTGATACATGTGACTTAATCTCCCACCACATTTATCATAATTTCCTGAAAATAGTTTTCAATTTAATAGAAAGTGCAAATTCCATAACTGAACACGCTTTTTCCAAAATCTGTATTAGTTCTATATGGCTATGGTAAGAAAATCTGAGCAACTCAGAATTGAGGGAGAAACCATCATCATGAAGAGAACTATAACTGGACGTCTGTATCTCCCATTCCCATCATCCATTTTGTCCATACCTTTCCCTCTGGCAACCATCACTTTGTTCTCTTCATTTATGGGTCTGATTCTGCTTTTTGTTTGTTTACTCATTTTTGGTTTTTGGATTCCACATATCAATGACATCATATGTTATTTGTTATTTGTCTTTCTCAGTTTGACTTATTTTACTTAGAATAATACCTTCTAGGTGCATCCATGTATAATACTGTGATAGCATTATATGGTGACAGATAGTAGCTACACTGTGGTGAGTGCAGCATAACATATAGAGATGTAGACTCTGTTGTACAAGTGAAGCTATGCCAATGGAACATTGTGTGTCAATTAGACTCAAATAAAAATATTAAATAGACAAATCTAATGTCTGATGTATATTTAGCTCATTCTTACCCACCTATCTTTTCCACACAGGTAGCTTTCCACTCCACCTCCCACACTCTGTATTTATACCAACAGACTTGGAGTCAAAGTTCACAGCCCCCTATTCAGCTAGCTGACAGTACAACATGCTGTGTGCAATCTCTCCCTCCTTTCCAATGACATGTCATGCTTTCTCGTTGCATCACCACTACATACTTAGCACTGTAAGGGACAATTTAGAAACTATAAAAATATAAAATATGGGCCTCATCCTCATAATTGTTTTCCTTCTGAGAATCATTCTGAGAAATGATACATATTACAAATGATATATTACAACATATAATTCTTATTGGTATTAAAATTTAATTTGTGTTTATCAAGATAGAAAATACTGTGGTCCACAAAACTGAAAATACTTCCTAATGATAAAGTTTAGTGAATAATAATAAATGTGGTTAAAAATAAAGAACTGAGTATTTCTAGTTAGCTGAACTGAGTCTCAGGACTGTTCGATTTACACATATGTTTGTATCCTGTAAAGAATATGGGGACACATTATTTTCTTGCTAATATAAAATAAGGATGGAATCAACTCACCTGAGCATAGAATAACTTGGCCTATTCATTTACTGAAGCTTCTCTGTTCTAATTAAGGAACTCTAGGAAACTTTCTGCTGAGAATTCAACTTAAAAAAAAAATAGTAACAAACTTGAGAAAAATAGTTAAAGAAGTCTACAGTATATTGCAATGAATATTTCAGGGAAATGATTTTTTTCATCTAATCTATTAAATATAAACTCAGAGATGACAGAAAGACAGGGAGAGCAAAAAGCTGAATCCTAACACCAAACTTACCCTACATATATACCACCAAGACCTTAGGGATGTCAACCCTTGAGAATATCATTGAAGTATTTATTGCCTTCGAGGACATAAACATAGCAATTAGATGAAGTAATGTCCCATGTGCTATTTTGGTTGTATATGATTTCTTCTGAAGACTGGGGAGCTATTTCACCATGAACCTTAATCCATTGTTTGTTTGTTTGTTTTTAAAATAGTTTCCATGCCCAGCATGGAGCCCAATGTGGGACTTGAACTCATGACTTTGAGATCAAAACACTTAACAGGCTAAGCCACCCCAGTGCTCCTCCATTGATCTTTTTAAAATGTTGAGCCAGACAATATATTTTGTCCTTAAATATTTATAAAATACAGAAATGTACAAAAGTAAAATCAGCTGCTGTGCAACAATCCAGAGATAACTACTCTTAATCTTTGTTGTATTTGTGGATTTCCCTCTCTATAATGTTATCTATTTATCAGTGTGTGTCTGGATATAAAATTTATGCAATCAGTATCATATTATATGGTTATTCATTATCCTTTTAAAAATGTAACAATATATCGTGATCTCATTTTCTATGAAAACCATTGATTTTCTTAGGCTAATACAGTTTGCATCACTCTTCCAAATCTGAGCACAGTACTTTTCAATGTTTACATTTATTATTAAAATTGAAAAGAAAAAGCTATTACTCTATTTTTCATTTTGTAATCTTGGGTTTATGGAAAGAGTAATATATCTATTATTTAAGAAGCTGACATATCTTAGCATATAAACCTCTTAATCTCAGTGACTTGATATAACAGAACAAGTGTCAGCAAATTTTTTCTGTAAAGAGCTAAACAGTTAATAATTTAGGCTTCATGGGCCATATAGTCTCAAGCCCCACTAATCAGTGTTGCAGCATGGATGCAACCATTAAAATACATAAATTAAATAGGTCTGACTCTGTTTCAATAAAATTTTATACATTTATTTATTTTAGATTTTATTTTTAGGTAATCTCTATACCCAGTGTGGGGCTCCAACACACAACCCAAGACCAAGAGTCATACACTCCACTGACTGAGCCAGTCTGGCACCCCGAAAATTTTATTTATAAATAAAACCAGTAAATCAGATTTGATTTGTGGGACATAGTTTACAAAACCATGCAACAGAAATTTATTTCTAGCTTATGTAAGTTCCAAAATTATTTACAGATCAGTAAGCAAATTTCCTCTCCATAGTGATAGACCTAAGTGAAGAAACCCCACACCCCCGCCCCCGTGAGTGGGACCAGGCCTAACCCTGAGGCAGCCCATCCAGGCACCTCCCATGAATTCAAGCAACAAAAACATTCTGTTTTTCCGAGATAAGAAAACTATCCCCCCCCCCCCCCCCCCCCGCCCTGACTGGAAAAGTCCCTGAACATGGTCGTGTTGACCTTCAAAGAAATCAATCATGTCATAACCCTAATGCTATGCTACTCCCGCGGTTTTTTGCCTTTAAAAAATGCCTGTAATTGCTAATCCGGGGGCTCTGCCACCTCTGAGGCGGAGAGCCTGTTTGCGCAAACGTCCAATAAACCCTGTTGCTTGTTGCATCCGCCTGTCTGGGGTCTGAGTCTCTGGGGCGTCCACCGGGACACGTTGGCACCCGTGAGCCAGGGTCCAACACTAGGCTGCTTCTAGATTGTGGCTTATAATATTGTAATTATAATATAATGAAAGAAACAGTAATTTACTTGAAAAGATACTGCACTTTTCTACATTGTTACTATGCATAAGGTTTTTATGTTTTGTTTTGGTTTGCTTTGGTTTTTATTTTAAGCTTTTGTTGAGCACATTAGAGGTATTCTTCAGAAGCTGAGATAACTGAATAATTCCAAGATTTTTCTGATTGGCAAAATCATAATAGGACTTTGAACTTCAGTCTAAACTATAATGTTAGGATGAGATTACAGAGACAAGAGAAAAACAAAAAACTTTTTAAGCAGAAGAGATAGTCTAAACCAAGGTAGGAATTTGGATGTTCGTGTTTCCATCATTTAGAAATAGAATTTATTCAAGTAGCAGTACAAGATAAGATTGGAACATCAGAGGAGCCAGATTGTGTTAAGAATGCAATTGGGATTAGTGTGAGTTGTTGAACCTTGCAATAGGGTTCCATGCCAATAGGACAAGAATGGAATAATGAAGAGCTTGGCATTGAAAGTAGAGACATTGTGAATGAAACTGATTCCATTCTAACATTATAATCACAGCAATTTGGCTGCATTGATAGATTATGTAGACAGATAGAGGTAACTCCTGTTTTCATCTTAGTTTGAAAGGAAAATTTATGTTCTTGGCAACATCTCATTGAGGAAAAGCCAACATTTCCAATAATTTTTGGTGTAGGTCCCTTACAATGTCAAGTAATTTACAATATATATAATAAATATACATATATATTATATATAATAAATATACATATATATTATATATATAACAAATATGCATATATATATATTATATATATATATAATGTATAATAGGAACTTTAGCATCTCATAAACCAGTCAAGGGCCTAAAGATGTCTAGAATACAGAAGAAAACAAAATGGGACTCTGACCAATGATCTTTAAGTATATCAAGGCAAAAATGTAATTTTTAAAAGTTGGCTTTGTTTTCTGTGTCTTCAAGAGAGAAAACTAATTCCATTAATTTGAAGAACACAGAAAAAACAATTTTGGAACCAAAAAAAGAACTTTATCTCCATACTGTCCAAAAACAGAATAGTACAAATGACTCTTAGGTCCCTAGGTTGCTAAATTCACTAATAGGGTATTGGTAGGGGCTATAAAGATAAAAATTTTGATGTAAAGAGAAGGAAAGGAGTGTTTCTTGAGAAAGAATGCTGATAAAACTCCACAATGTCTTTCTGTATTTTCCTTATCTGTGACTTATCCTCATATTGGTGTAGAGATCTCTCTCACTAAGGCCACTTCATTTTTGCTGCTCAATAGAATAGAAAATATTCTATTGTTTTTAAATTACCATTATGCTTCTCAAAACCCAGAACTTATATAAATTTAACAGGTTGGTTTAACTGCCCATCCAATAAAAGTAACTATTACAGTAACTACATAGGCATCCTCTGATCTTGCTAACATAAGGATGTGGTTCAATTCAAGCTTTATTAATTGTTGTCTGTAAATGAGAAGACCATTCATACAAATGCAAATAAGTATATAAATATAGCATATTATAAGAAGTAAGAAATTCAATTCAAAATATCCTCCTGAATTCATCTATGATATATAGATATATAGATGATATAGATATATAGATGCAGACATAAATAGATAACTCTTAATTAATTTAATTATAGGCAATTTCTTCATCTTTCCGTGATCTAAGCTGGATCTCCAGCATGGCATATATTTCAGAAAAGATTAAAGAGTTAAGGCAACCTTGAAAATGAATCCTTTAAATTCCAATCCAGTATTATTTCTTACTACAAGGGAGGCATTTTTTTTTAAAAGTTTATCCTAGTTTGACATAATGAGAAGGAAGAAAAAGAAAGATTTCAATTTCCTCCAACATCTCAGATTGGATTTGTGATCTAATTTACAGTCAAATTGCATTGTAATTGGTATTTATATATATATAAATATATTTATATATATAACATATATTTATAAATAAATATATGTTATATATATATATAAATAAATTGGTGTGTATATATATATATATGTGGTCAAAATAACGGAGTTTCTTTTCCTTACAAGTGAAACAAATGAAATATCCACTAGATGGCAGGGTGATACCATAATTTAAATCGAGACACTAGCATCTTTGTGTATTTATTGCTTTAAAGAGACTAAGAGAAACAAATAGAAAGTATGTTCATAGCTTGAATATTAAAGATTGTTCAATCCACATACCTTACTTTCAGAAATAAGGGAACAAATGATCAAAGATGGTAAATCGCTTGACCCCATTCAAGCATTAATTCATTCATCTTTGTTTTCAAAACAGTCATTAATTTTGAGCTAGAAGAAATGTGTGTTGACTTTTGGTCACTTACACAATCACAGAGTTTGGGGAATAAAGAACATTAACAGTTTAATACAATTTAATTGTACTGAGTAAATACAAAAGGCATAAGGGGGTTAGTAATATATAAGAATTTTAGTGTAAAGATAAAAATCCTTATAAAAAAATAAACTTCCTAAAGGGAGAAAGATAACAAAACAAATTAAGGGTGAAAAAACATTTATCTATTTCTATATATACATGTGTGTTATATCTACATACATATATATGCATGTAAAATATCATGTCTGACATAAAATATTACAGAATGAAAATAGAACATATTGCTTATATTAATAGATTTCATGACAAAGTTAAATCCGACACTGGGCTACATACATGAGAAACTCATAAGCAAAGAGATTCAGTAAAGTTAAAATTAAGGATTAAATTAGTGATTTCTAAATTAGTTTCATTGTTCTCACAGAAAATCTTCTGATTTATTTGAGCCCTTTGAAATTTGTTGTGGTTTATTATAGAAATCAACAAATGCTCAATTGTGATAAATTTTCCATGTGCACTGAGAAACATGTGTGTTCTCTTTGTTGGGAGTCACAGTCTATAAAAGTTAACTAGGACAAATATGCAAATCATGCCATTAATAGACGTATATATTTTTAGACATCATATTGCTTATTTATTCATCAATTGAAAAAATATGTTAAAATTCCACACAATGATGAAGGACTTGTCTACTTCTTCTTATAGCCCTGGATTTTTTTTTTCTTTACTTATTTTGAAGACCTATTGCTGACTGCATGGACACTCAATTGTTACCTCTTCCTATTAGGTCAATCCCTGTATCACTGTGAAATAATCCTTTATCTTTAGTAGTTTTATTTTACTGAAAACCTATAATATCTTACATTATTATAACTTCATGACCTTTCTTTAGACAGTTTGCTTGGTATGTATTTTTATAATATCTAAGATGAACACATGCAAAATTTACCCAAAAATTTACCCAGGTATATAACTCACAGAAATATTTATTTATTTTCACCAAACAATATGGCAAGATTCTTCATAATATCATTGTTTATAATATCTTAAAAGTAAAAAAATAGAACAAAACAAAACTTAGAAAGACACCAACATTTTTATGTATAAAATTTGGGGACTATTTATTCAGTGATAAAGCAAAGAGAATACAGGAATTTGCAAACAAGATGAATAAATGTTATAAACAATGCTGATCAAAAGAAGCCAGGTATAAAAAATGAAATTTGAATTAAACTAAATTAGAAAGACATGTTCTATATAGTTTGATTTATATACAGTTAAAAACAGGTAAAATATTGGTATTACAAATTTGAATTTTATTTTAATGAAAGGAAGGCTAATGAGTGAAAAAAGATAGTTTTTTTTTTCTGAGTTTTGTTAACATCCTACTTTTTTATCTCTGTTGGTTACAAATGTGTGCTCAGTTTGTTAAAATTCTTGGTGCTATTTGTGGCCTTTTCTATGTATTTGCTAAAATAAGAAAATATTAAAAACTGAATAATAGGTATTGGACAAAGAAAAGGAAAAAGAAAAAAGGTGCCAAAGTGATGATCTCTGAAAAAGGAGAATGCAGACCATAAAGTTTTAACTGTATTGAAAGAAACACTATGTTACAAAAGCTAGAATTCACAATGTAGTTATAGTACTTATTAATATGTTTACATGTAATGACCAAAGCAATAATTTCAATAAAGCAGAAACTAAAAGAGTTGAGAGGAGAAATAAACAAAGGTTCTCAATTCAAGATAAAAGAAAAACAACAATGACTAACCAATCCTACAGTCCCCAAAAATACAATCTCATATATCTTACGGAATTCCAGCAGGAGAGAATACAATTCTTTTCAATTGCCCATGGGCAGTTAAAAAAATTGATTATATTTTAACCTATGAGTAGAACACAATAAATTCAACAAAACAATAAAAATCTAAGTAGCATTCCTTGAACACTAGCAAAGTATAAATTAATAAAAATGCTTATCAAAAAATAAGGCATTCCATTAAAAAATGTAAAAGCATGTCATTAAAAATTAACAAGGGAAAAATCTAGGCCATAACTGCAAAACTACCATAGGGGATATATGCAAAGCAGTTAGTTATAAGAAAAAATTACATGGCATTGCATGTCATATCAATAAAATGAAAACAAGTAAAATATTCCACTCAACAGGCCTTAAAAGGCATTTAAGATAATGACAAATTTAATCTTTCCACTCATTGTCCCAAAAACCATTCAGTCCAGGAAAATAACCCTCACTTTGGAGGAAGAAAATCTTATGAAATGGAAGTTGCCCGGAAGTAGAACAATGTCAAAAGTTAAGAACTATCTCTGGACCTCACATTACCATAATTCCACGTGTGTACAGTGGAGAGTCTGAAACATCTGATTAGAAACAAGAAAAGGAAGTGGAGGTTCTACTAGTAGGATAATCCAAATAAAATCAATAATAAACTCCTGCTCACATAACAAAAATTTGCAAACAATTCCAAAGCCTGATAAGAAATAGCACTGGCTATAGGAGAAAGACTAACAATTACATGGGAGTTGAGGTGAACAATATGGGGGGAAGCCTTCATAAGGGAAAAGAGGGAAGGAAAAAGAGGACAGTATCCTTTTTTTTTCTTTTTTTTTTTTTTAAGAGGACAGTATCCTTATAGTTGTGATGGTTAAGAGAAAGAGGGGGAATAATAAGTAAATTAAACTAAGAATCCCCTAAAAACAAGATAGAAGAAATGTATACACACACACACACACACACACACACAAATCAATAAAACATTAGGTAAACTGACAAAGAAAAGTATACACAAAACAACTAAAATCAGAGATGAAAGAAGGAACCGAGTGCCTGGTTGGCTCAGTGGGTTGCTGAGTGGCTCAGCCTCCTGATTTCAGCTCTGGTCATGACATCAGGGTGGTAATATCAAGCCCCATGTTTGGCTCTGCACTGAGCATGGAGCCTGCTTAAGATTCTCTCTCTCCTTCTCCCTCTGCCCATCCTCCTCTCTCACTTACACATTTTCTCTCTCATTAAAGAAAAAGAAAAGAAAAGAAAGAAAGAAAGAAAGAAAGAAAGAAAGAAAGAAAGAAAGAAAAGAAAGAGAGAAAGTAGGGAAGTTGGACCAAAACACAAAAATCAGTTGTGTTTCCCTACACCAGCAGAGAATAATTGAAAAAAAAAAAAAAGATAAGAGTATTTACATTTACAATAGCATCAAAAAAAAAGTATAGGGATAAATTTAAACAGCAAGTTGAGGGCAGCCACGGTGGCTCAGCGGTTTAGCACCACCTTCGGCCCAGGCACTGATCCTGGAGACCCTGGATGGATTCCAACATCGGGGTCCCTGCATGGAGCTTGCTTCTCCCTCTGCCCGTGTCTCTTCCTCTCTCTCTCTCTCTCTCTCTGTCTCTAATAAATAAATAAAATCTTAAAAAAAAAGAAGGTGACTTATATGTTGAAAACTGTAAAACATTGCTAGAAGAAATTAAGGAATATTTAAATAAATGAAAAATATAGCCACTTTTGAAGAACTGGAAGATTTGATACTGCTAAGTGGCAAAACTATCCAAGATGATCTACAGACATAGTGCAATCGCTATCAAAAATCCAATAGTTTCTTTTTTAAACAGAAATTGACAACCTGATTCTTAATTACATGTAAAATTGCAAGGAGCCTCAAGTAACTAAAGTGATCTTGAAAGAGAAACAAAGTTGATGACTCACACTCCTCAAATTCAAAACACACTACAAAGCTATAATAATCAAAACTATATGATATGGCATCATGTTAGACATATGGACCAACGGAGTAGAAATTTGAGACCAGAAATAATGCCATAAATCTATGACCTATTAATTTTTAACAAGGATAGCATTTCTATTCAATGAGAAAAGACTTATCCCTTCAACAATAGACGATGTTGGGAAAATTGCATTTCCATTAGGTAAAAGAATGACTTTGGATCCTTGCATCACACCATATACAGTAATGAACACAAAATGAATGACCCAAATACAAATTCTAAAACTGAAAATCTTAAAGGAAAACATGAGGAGGGTAAATTTTCATGATCTTGGATTTGACAATGGATTTTAGAAAAAAAAAAAGGCACAGCAGCAGAAAAGAAAAAAATAGATAAATTGGGCTCCATCAAAATTAAAAACTGTTGTGTGTTAAAAGATAGTGTCAAGAAAATAAAAAGACAGTCTAAAAAATTGGTGAAAACATTTATGAATTATTTATGATAGATGATCAATATTCGGAAGATATAAAGAACTCCTATAACTCAACAACAAAAGACAAACAATCCAATTAAAAAAATAGGTAAAGGTCTTGAATAGACATTTCTCCAGAGAAGATCTGTAAATGGAAAATAAGTACATGAAATGGTGTTCATCATCATTATTCACTAGAGGGATACAGATTAAAACAACAATAATAAACCATTTCATACTCACTAAAAAGGCAAGAGAAAACAGAAAGAGGAGGAGCAAGAAAAAGAACAGGTGTGGTCCAAGATGTCTAGAATTTGGCTGGAACCCTTGTACAGTGCTGGTGGGAATGTAACTGGTGCAGCCACCATAATAGGGTTGGTGGTTTTTCAAAATGCTGTAAGTGAAATTACCATATAGCACTAATAGTTACATACCTAAAATGATTAAAATTAGGGGCTCAGAGAGATGTTTGTATATCAATGTTCATGGTAGCATTATTCACAATAGCCAAAAGGTGACGACAATCCAAGTGTCCATCCACGGACAATGGATAATGAAATGTGCTATATGCATACAATCATACAATGGACTACTATTCTTCCATTAAAAGGCATGAAGTTCTGACACATGCTGCAACATGGATAAACGTTGAAACTATGCTAAGTGAAATAAGCCATTTGCAAGAATATAAATAGTTACATGAAATACCTAGATGAGGCAACTTCATTGAGACAAATAGATCAGAGGATACTAGGGGCAGAAGGAAGGGTGATGAGCACATAGTTTCTGTTTGAGATGATGAAAAAGTTTTGCAAATAACCTGCAGGGATCATTGCACAACACTGTAAATGAAATTAATGCCATTGAATTACGCACTGAAATGTGTTGAGCTGCCAAATTTCATATGCAAATAAATTTGAGGAATATGGCCCATGGCTCCTGAGGAAAATTACATCAGAGAAGATACAGTTACTGAGAAATCAGTTATAAGACAAAATAAATCACAAAGGGGCACCAGGTCACTCAGTATGTTAAGTGCCTGTCTTCAGCTCAGGTAATGATCTCAGGGTCCTGGGGTTGAGCCCTGAGTGAGGCTCCCTGCTCAGGGAGGAGTTTGCTTCTCCCTCTGCCTGCCGATCCCCCTGCTTGTGTTCTCTCTCTCTCTCAAATAAATAAATAAATAAATACATAAATAAATAAAAACATACAATCTTAAAAAAATAAACCACAAAAAAGACTTGAAATACCTTCCATTCTGGGGATGAGGTGTATAAAGGAATTGCTTGGATGAATTTTTGACAGAAAAATCAACAGCCAAGGACCTTGAGAAGGAAAGGACAACAGATTGTGGTAGTTTATTAAAAACTTTTTATTAGAGGTGCCTGGGTGGCTTAGTGGGTTGTGTCTGACTTCAGCTCAGGCTACAATCTTGAGGTCCTAGGATCAAGTCCTGAATTGGGCTTCCTACTCAGCAGGGTCTCTGCTTCTCCCTCTCCATTTGCCTATCACACCACTTGTCCTTGCTTGCTCTCTCTCTCTCTCTCTCAAGTGAATAAATAAAATCTTTAAAAAATAATAAAAATAAATGGAAGTCTTAAATTAATTTTCAATTAGCCAAGATATAGTACATCATTAGTGTGAGATATAGAGTTCAGTAATTCATCAATTGCATACAACATCCAGTGCTCATCACATCGCATGACCTCCTGAATGCCCATCACCATTACCCCATTCCCTGCCCACCTCCCCTCCAGCAACACTCAGTTTGTTCCCTAGAGTTGAGTCTCATGATTTGTCTCTCTCTGTCTGATTTCTTCTCATTCAGTTTTCCCTTCCTTCCCTATAATCCATTGCACTGAATTGTCTTTCTCTGATTGACTTATTTCACTCAGCTTACTACTCTCCAACCATGGTTCCTCCAACCATGTTGATGTTAAATGGTAAGTGTTCATCCTTTCTCATGGCTGAGTAATATTCCATTGTGTATATATAACATATCTTCTTTATCCATTCATCTGTTGATGGGCATCTGGGCTTTTTCCACAGTTTGGCTATTGTGGACATTGCTGCTATAAACATTGGGGTACAAGTGCCCCTTTGGATCACTACAATTGTATCTTTGGTAAATAACTAGTAAAAAGTTTTTACTAGACAATAGGGGATGTCTGTTGGAATATTCAGCATCACCACAAACTGCAAATTGAGGCAACATTAATGCTTTATTTTTATCTATAACTAAGTTTTCTCCTCTTTCTAATTTTTTTCTGAAGTGCCCGTTATATGACCTTTCTTTGAGATCATCACAGTTCCCCTATAACTATTCCCATATTAAATGGAATCTGATCCGATCTTAGTTTCCATATATGTATAGGAAAAATCTGACTTGATAGAATTACTTTTAGGACTTGGGATAAAGTTAAAAATTTTTTTTGAAATTAAAAAATATTTCAGCATAACAAAGGTCAAATTATCCTAATGGGAATTTCTAAACTCACAGATATTCTGCAATAAATTTCTGCAAGTTAAATATCTCCCAGGTAAAGTTGTTTGGGAATCGGAAAAGAACCATGGATTGTCTTTGTTTTCATTTCCCCTAGAGAATGTCATAAATGTGCTATTTGGGGAGCAATAAGAAATAGCTGCCAACATAAATGCTGAAGATATCAGCTTATTCCTCTATTGAATATTAAAACACAACTGGGAAGACTCTTGAATTTGCTTTAGCAGAAAACTGGACACCTTACCTCAGAGAACAGATAAATTCTAGCTTTAGAGTCTTCCCAACCATCTGCAAAGTGAAATTTATTAAGACATATTCACTGACTTTATTCCTTAATTCTAAGTGTGGTAGTTTTGAATAATGGCATGTACCCTACTTATAAGACAAATATTTGGTGACTTGGACACACATTAAGTTTTATTTAACCAACTCACAATTAGTCACTGTCCTTAGATCAATAAGAAATATTATTTTATAATTTATTGTTAAAATATTAATTTAATGATTATTTATGCCTTGGCTGATGTTTATTGGAAAACTTCAGCCATAATTTACATACAAGAGTCTTTTGAAACTATTGCTTCATCTATTTGGTAATACAGAACATCTCTTGTGTTTACATATTTTTATACAACCATATATGATAATTTATCCTTTCTGTGTCAATTGCATAAAAGAATTCAAAACATGATAGTGTTCAATTTTTTTTTAATGACAAGTTCAGGGGAAATAAATAAAACAGAAAGTTAATGATTTGTATTTTGTTGAATGATACAGAGAAAATCTGAAAAGGAAAATTCAAGAAATACAGAGTGTATCAAGTGACTATTCCTATTTGTTAGTCATCTGACTATGTCATATTCATAGTTTGCATCTAAACACCACGTATTCTGATTCTGCTAAATCCGGGCTATCTCTTAAAATAGGAAATGAATAAAGTTGATCTTAATATGCCTCCAGTGTGGGTGAAAGAGGGAAAAATAAAGCAAGGCTGGGTTTATAACTGGTTTGGGGGACGATTAGTGCAGGGGACCACGGGTTTGGGGGAAAGTGCCATGAATGTTAACCTGTAAGACTACACTCGAGAGTGTCATCTCCACAGTAAGCCAATGGACTGAGTAAGGAATGAGAGAATGTTACAGGGATGAGATTTATGTGACTACCAAATAATTCTTACTAACATGATACTGGTAGAAATCAAAAAGACCTTTCTAAATGGCTACTTCTGTATCTCTTATCATATAGAAGTAAATTTGATTATTAACATTCGGTATTGTGTATCTCTCCAATATAAGACAAAACATGATAATGATAATTGATACATAATTAAAATGAACTTCCATTCCATTTTTTAAACATTGAAAATAAACTTTTTCATTAATTGGTAAATACATACTAATTACTTAAAATGATCAAAATATAATGTATGGCTATAAAAAGGAAAGAAATGGAATTAAAAAATTTTTAAAGATTTTATTTACTTATTCATGAGAGACACACAGAGAGAGAGGCAGAGACACAGGCAGAGGGAGAAGCAGGCTCCATGCAGGGAGTCCGAAGCAGAACTTGATCCCGGGTCCCCAGGATCACTCCCTGGGCCGAAGGCAGGTGCTAAACCGCTGAGCCACCCAGGGATCCCCAGGAATTAGTATTTTAATACATGCTGGGACCAGCTGTCATCTAGTTGATTAAATTATGAATGTATTGTCATTTTCATCAAATCCTTCACAATTCATGATTTAATTATCAAATCACAGTCTTACTATGGAAGAACCAGATAGTTATCTTACTATATAAGAACTTCAAAGAAGCAGAGGTGACTTTAGGTTTTTGCCCATAAAGCACAATGCCTAGCACATAGTAAGCATGATTCATTCACTCATGTGGCTTTTTCCAAGTTGACAGGAGATGAAATTTATTTTCCTTACCTGATAGATCAAAAAATAGGGTTCAGAGAGTTCACATAATTTGTCCAGAAAGGCATAATTTTTTTTTCTTTGTGTTGTTTTTACACCGGGTCCATTTATGTACCGGTACTAACGCCTACCAAGATTCCTTTAGAGAGAAAAGCCAAAGCATTTAACAGTCAGACAAAAAAATACAATATGAAACAATGTAGTTCTAAGTAGGAAGGATTTAAAATATTGGAATGTGCATTGCATTGCATTACCAGCTACAGGAGTCTGTGAAATCTCTGTGGAAATAAGAGGAGCTGAACTGACCCTGACAGGATTGAACAGCCTGATTGGGAATTGTAAAGGTCCCATCCTGGTGCTGCAGAGAGCCCTCAGGAGTTCTAGGGAAGGATACTTAAGTTTGAGCCTATAGGCATTGCTAAAGATTTCTGCCTACCCAGTACATAAAGGCAAAAGTGTTTAGGGAGTGTAAAGTAGCAGGCTATGAAGGATCCATGGAAAGGGATCCTGCTTTTGTTGGGAGAAAGACCATCTTTTTGAGATTGTGCAATTAACTCAGGTGAACTTAAAAGAGATAAGAGAAATAATTACCTTGAAGCTGTAGTTGTGAAATTAATCTGGTGTGTTTGGAAGAAAGACAACTAGCCATCAACAGCCAGAGACTGACTCAAATTTAGGTCAGAATCCCAGATAAGACAACCCCAGAAGTTTCCTTAGAGATCTAGTTTAACACCCACAGTCCAGGGGCACTTTGGCATAAAGGATAGCAAAATATCAATTCATGTCATTTGATGTTAACTCTCATACCCTGGATAGATTTATATGATTTTCTTTTCAAAGAAAATCTCTTTAAAAGAGTTATGTACATAAATATGAATGGTAGCTCCAGTGAAAGGCAAAAGGGGAAGGAAAGTGTTATAGTTTTGAAAATCCATTGTAAATATATTGGATTATGAATAGTTAACATAAGATATTTTAAATACTAAGGCTCAGTGTTCTATGGAGCTGAAGCAGGGAATTGGCAGTATAATAGAGTGGAAAGTTGAAAGCTTCTTTGTCAAAAATTCTTCCCTAGTCTATCGATGACACTTGAAAGTCTACCAGCACAAAGATATTTCTCTGTGCTGACGTTTAACAGTTATTACTAAAGACATATTAATAGAGCTGGTTGTACATTATTATAGTGACAGGAGTTAAATTCAATGGGAATGAAGGAGAAAAGAAGGAAAGAGATGTTAAGATAGGCAATGTGCTAAGTGAAGGGAGCACACACTTCCAGGATATAGTTAGGAAAAGGTGAACAATTCTTGTACATCAATGAAAAAGAAGCCAATTTATGTGAGTTAGTAAGACATTATGGGAGACTCTAAAATCCAAGCTATACTTACCACCATTATCCTCAATGCCTTGATGAGTGTCAAAGACATTTGAGATCATAATGTTGTGAAAAATAGATATAATTGTACTTCTCTTGCTATCCATTTTTTGACTATGAAATATAATCAATTCTTCATTTGTAAATTAAGCATATTTACAAATTAAGCATAAGACAAATATAACTGATTACACTTACTTAAAAATATTTCATGGTTCGGAGGCAGCACAGGTGGCTCAGCGGTTTAGCACCACCTTCAGCCCAGGTTGTGATCCAGGAGAACCGGGATGGAGTCCCATGTCAGGCTCCCTACATGAGGCCTGCTTCTCCCTCTGCCTGTGTCTCTACCTCTCTCTCTCTCTCTCTGTCTCTCGAGAATAAATAAATAAAATCTTTAAAAATAAATAAATAAATAAACACTAAATAAATAAATAAATAAATAAATAAATAAATAAATAAATAAAATTTCATGGTTCTAAATACATTGGTTGACTTGTATATTTGTTTCCTTTCCACATGGGACTTATGGCAGGAAATTTCTCACATATAACTTTATCCACTTATTGTACTACATAAATTTTCAGTTTTTTCTGTTTTCTCTCAATGTATTTTCTCAATACTAAAGAATAAGAACAGCAAAGACACATTTTTCCTTGTCTAAAAACACTATTTTTGTAATGCTTTTGGGGCATAATATTCAGTCATGCTTTATAGTATATGTTAATAGAATGATTACATAAATATACTGTATTTTACAGTGTTAGTCTTCATTTCAGGCACCCAAGATGTTTATCACTAATTAATATTTTCAGGAAAGGAATAAAAAGATCTGCAGAAAAGTCTTCATCAATTAAATACAAATTTCTGTTTTATTCGACCTTTGGACACTTGTCATTATAATCGGCCCCTATCGAATATTAGTTGACCATAAAGTTCGGGGTCCACTTCTGGGTTCTCTATTCTGTTCCATTGATCTATGTGTCTGTTTTTGTGCCAGTACCACACTGTCTTGATGACCACAGCTTTGTAGTACAACCTGAAATCTGGCAGTGTGATGCCCCCAGCTATGGTTTTCATTTTTAAAATTCCCCTGGCTATTCGGGGTCTTTTCTGATTCCACACAAATCTTAAAATAATTTGTTCTAACTCTCTGAAGAAAGTCCATGGTATTTTGATAGGGATTGCATTAAACGTGTAAATTGTCCTGAGCAACATTGACATTTTCACAATATTAATTCGGCCAATCCATGAGCATGGGATATTTTTCCATCTCTTTGTGTCTTCCTCAATTTCTTTCAGAAGTGTTCTATAGTTTTTAGGGTATAGATCCTTTACCTCTTTGGTTAGGTTTATTCCTAGGTATCTTATGCTTTTGGGTGCAATTGTAAACGGGATGGACTCCTTAATTTCTCTTTCTTCAGTCTCATTGTTAGTGTATAGAAATGGCACTGACGTCTGGGCATTGATTTTGTATCCTGCCACACTGCCAAATTGCTGTATGAGTTCTAGCAATCTTGGGGTGGAGGCTTTTGGGTTTTCTATGTAGAGTATCATGTCATTGGCAAAGAGGGAGAGTTTGACTTTTTCTTTGCCAATTCGAATGCCTTTAATGTCTTTTTGTTGTCTGATTGCTGAGGCGAGGACTTCCAATACTATGTTGAATAGCAGTGGTGAGAGTGGACATCCCTGTCTTGTGCCTGATCTTAGGGGAAAAGCTCCCAGTGCTTCTCCATTGAGAATGATATTTACTGTGGTTTTTCGTAGATGGCTTTTAAGATGTTGAGGAATGTTCCCTCTATCCCTACACTCTGAAGAGTTTTGATCAGGAATGGATGCTGTATTTTGTCAAATGCTTTCTCTGCATCTAATGAGAGGATCATATGTTTCTTGGTTTTTCTACTGCTGATATGATGAATCACACTGATTGTTTTACAAGTGTTGAACCAGCCTTGTGTCCCGGGGATAAATCCTAGTTGGTCATGGTGAATAATTTTCTTAATGTACTGTTGGATCCTATTGGCTAGTATCTTGTTGAGAATTTTTGCATCCATGTTCATCAGGGATATTGGCCTTTAATTCGCCTTTTTGGTGGGGTCTTTGTGTGGTTTTGGAATTAAGGTGATACAATCCACTGGAAGAAAGACAGTTTCTTCAATAAATGGTGCTGGGAAAATTGGACATCCACATGCAGAAGAATGAAACTAGACCACTCTCTTTCACCATACACAAAGATAAACTCAAAATAGATGAAAGATCTAAATGTGAGACAAGAGTCCATCAAAATCCTAGAGAACACAAGCAACACCCTTTTTGAACTCAGCCACAGTAACTTCTTGCAAGATACATCCACGAAGGCAAAAGAAACAAAAGAAAAAATGAACTATTGGGACTTCATCAAGTTAAGATTTGCACAGCAAAGGATACAGTCAACAAAACTAAAAGACAACCTACAGAATGGGAGAAGATATTTGCAAATGATGTATCAGATAAAGGGCTAGTTTCCAAGATCTATAAAGAACTTATTAAACTGAACACCAAAGAAACAAACAATCCAATCATGAAATGGGCAAAAGACATGAAGAGAAATCTCACAGAGGAAGACATGGACATGGCCAACATGCACATGAGAAAATGCTCTGCATCACTTGCCATCAGAGAAATACAAATCAAAACCACAATGAGATACCACCTCACACCAGTGAGAATGGGGAAAATTAACAAGACAGGAAACAACAAATGTTGGAGAGGATGTGGAGAAAGGGGAACCCTCTTGCCCTGTTGGTGGGAATGCAAACAGGTACAGCCACTCTGGAAAATTGTGTGGAGGTTCCTCAAAGAGTTAAAAATAGACCTGCCCTACGACCCAGCAATTGCACTGTTAGGGATTTACCCCAAAGATTCAGATGCAATGAAACGCCGGGACACCTGCACCCCAATGTTTATAGCAGCAATGTCCACAATAGCCAAATTGTGGAAGGAGCCTCAGTGTCCATCGAAAGATGAATGGATAAAGAAGATGTGGTTTATGTATACAATGGAATATTACTCAGCCATTAGAAACGACAAATACCCACCATTTGCTTCAATGTGGATGGAACTGGAGGGTATTATGCTGAGTGAAGTAAGTCAATTGGAGAAGGACAAACAGTGTATGTTCTCATTCATTTGGAGAAGATATATAATGGTGAAAGGGAATATAAGGGAAGGGAGAAGAAATGTGTGGGAAATATCAGAAAGGGAGACAGAACATAAAGACTCCTAACTCTGGGAAATGAACTAGGGGTGGTGGAAGGGGAGGAGGGTGGGGGGTGGGGGTGAATGGGTGACGGGCACTGAGGGGGGCACTTGACGGGATGAGCACTGGGTGTTATTCTGTATGTTGGTAAATTGAACACCAATAAAAAATAAATTTATTATATAAAAAAAATAATCTGCCCCTTACCAACAAAAGGTATATGTATCTCCATATTTAAATATATATCATAAGAATTCATAATTTATCTAATTTCAGGTAGCCACAAACTGCTCTGGATCATGGAAAATAGAAATAACATCACAGAATTTATTCTTTTAGGACTTTCTCAGAAAAAGGAAATAGAAGTCCTCTGCTTTTTACTGTTCTTTCTCTGTTACATTGCAATTTTGATTGGAAACCTGCTTGTCATGATTTCTATCATCTGCAGTCAACTTATTAACCACCCAATGTATTTCTTCTTGAGTTTCCTATCCCTGGCAGACCTTTGTTACACCTCCACTGTGACCCCCAAGTTAATCATTGACTTGCTGTCTGAAAAGAAGGTCATTTCCTACAATGGCTGCATGACACAGCTCTTTACCATGCACTTCTTTGGAGGAATTGAGGTGTTCATCCTCACCGGGATGGCCTATGACCGTTATGTGGCCATCTGCAAACCCCTGCACTACACCCTCATCATGAGCCGGTGGAAATGTGATGCCATTCTTGCAGCTTCCTGTATTGGTGGATTCCTACATTCCTTCGGTCAGTTTCTCCTTGCCATCGTTTTACCCTACTGTGGCCCCAATGAAATAGATCACTTCTTCTGCGATGTGTACCCTTTGCTGAAGCTGGCCTGCAAGGATACAAGCAGAATCGGTCTTCTGGTCGTTGCCAATTCAGGACTAATGGGTCTGGTGACTTTTGTTGTCTTGCTGGTATCATATGCTGTGATCCTATATACTATCAGGTCCTACTCTGCAGAGAATCGTCACAAAGCTCTTTCCACATGCAGTTCCCACATCACTGTGGTGGTTCTCTTTTTTGCTCCTTTACTCTTTATTTATATTCGACCAGCAACTACATTACCAGAAGACAAAGTGTTTGCTCTTTTTTATACTGTCTTTGCCCCTATGCTCAACCCTCTCATATACACACTAAGAAACATGGAGATGAAGAATGCTATAAGGAAATTTTGGTGCCACGTCATGGGAAGTAAGGACATAAACTGAAAGGCATCCCTCTTTTCCCCACAGAGCTTGTTGAATATATGACTTCTCTACTCTGAAACCTTTAAGATGCATAATGCTTGCCTCTGTGTCTTGTATGTAACATGGGTAGCCCTAAAAATGAGCAAAAGATTAAGATTCCCCATATTTACCCTGACTCCTCTCTGCTATACTTTTTCTAGTTTTCTTATTTATATCTCTTTTACCCCATCGATCCCTTGTCTGTGCAACTAACTTAGAATATTTATCAGCAGACAACCCAAGGCTTCGTGCCACACAGATTAACAATGCAAGCCCATGTAGCTCATTTTGGGGTATTGGCTACATTCAATGAAGCCAATTCTAGCCACCAAACAATGCTAAAAAAATTCTAAACTTTTACCTGCATCTATTAAAGAATATCCTAACAGTTCTAATTTATATGCCATGATATTTCTCAACAAATTCAGCTTCTACTCTGGTCATTTTTATAGCCAGTGGCATTCTGGAGCATCTCACATGCCCAACACTAGCATATCATCCCAAGCCCCACAACAAAACCTTTACTTTTGCTCCACGGCACTTATTCTTCCAACTCTGTTCATATATAAACAAATTGTACCTCTTCAGCTAATTCTAGCACCTTTCCCTGGAAAAGTGAGATATAAGGATATAAGTGAGATATAAGGAAATTAAGGGACACTCACAGTAATGTCACATTCCTGTTATTGGTGAGCTTACATTTTTCTGAGAAAGAGCAAGTGGAAAACATCACTTAAACTCAATGGTGCACTTTTTAGCACTGTAGGATTGAAAGGAAGGTTTTGTTTTGTTCAGGGTTTGTTTTGTTTTGTTTTTATTTTTATTTTTTAATAAAGATTTTTATTTATTTATTTAATTATTCATGAGAGACACACACAAAGTGAGAGAGAGAGAGAGAGAGAGAGAGAGAGGCAGAGATATAGGCAGAGGGAGAAGCAGGCTCCTGGAGAGGAGCCTGATGTGGAACTCGATCCCAGGGCCTGGGATCATGCCCTGAGCCAAAGGCTGATGCTCAACCACTGAGCCATGCAGGCGTCCCTTGTTTTTGTTTTTAGTGGTAATTTAAAGTCACCTTGGAGAAATTTAAAATTTGCCCCAAATCAAAAACATCTAGGATTAAAATCAGGCCATTGAATAATTGATTAGAACAGAATAGAAACTTGAAAATTCTTTGTAAACTCTTGGAACATGAAATGCTTGCAGAAGAATTTGTTTCAAATTGATACAGGAGACATACTAAATAAAGATGGGTTACTGTTGCTGAGGCTTTCCTAAAATGGGTGGAGAGCGTGAAGAGAAAAATAGCAGTGTTGTGACTCAGTTTTTTGTTTTGTTTTGTTTTGTTTTGTTTTGTTTTGTTTTGTTTTTGTGACTCAGTTTAAAATAGCCAACAAGTGGAAGTGAAAATATCAACTGCAAAAATTCTTGAAAAATACACTGATATACTTTAAATTGTTCTTGGTCTTTCAACAGCTATATCAGAGGCCTCAAGAAAGGCTTTAACATGTACATGTCAGAGAACAGCCGCAGAGCAGAAATGTGAAAGATCACTTTCTGCTGTACAATGAGCAGAGGCTCTGGGAAAGACCAGCAAAACTGTGAACTTTGACACTGCTTCAGAAGCTTTGTCCTCCAGTCCAGTCAGATTTGTATTATTGAAAACTAAAACTTCTCACTTTCTCAAGAACATCTTTGTCATCACTTTATTGATTCTCCTTTCTTTCTCGGCAAGAGCAATTATCCTCTCTCCAACGGAATCATTGATATCTACATAAAACTGTAGGGAAAAATGATGAGATTCTTTGCAATTTAGTGAATGTCCTTACTTCCATTCAGATTATTCTTCTTTCATTGTCTTTGATTAGGATATTTTACAATCTACAATGTAGATATTTTACAATTGTCTTTGATTAGGATATTTTACAAAGAGATAAAGAAGTTAACTCATAAAAAATAATAGCAATGCCAAGAATGCCTGTCCATAGAAATGCAAAACAGGTCCAATGAAATGCAATTGATTGGCACCTTGTGGATATTTTGCTAGTTTTGCATCTACTTACAAGTTCATTTCAGCATTCCTTACCAGACTATAAATGTGTGGAACATATTGTGGTGGTCTGAACCAATGGTAACATCTTATTGGTTTCTGCATTCAAACTGAGTTAAATAAAACCTTTGATGTGTTGGTTCATTATTTACATAAAAATCATGATTATATCCTCTTTTAAAATTTATCCTTTAACAAAATAAACTTTCTTTCATCCAAAATAAAACAAACAGGGGCACCTGGCTAGCTGAGTGGGTAAAATCTCAGAGTCCTGAGTTCAAGCTCCATGCTGGGCATGGAGCCTATTAGAATAAAAATAAAAATAAATAAATTAAACCAAAAAATTCCCGTTTGTTCCTTGTTTTCCAATCCAATTCCCCCGTTCTGATTTTTTTCATCTTACACCGTATGTAATTTTCCTTCTCCAGATTTACTCAATTTCTCAAATCAGATTATCTCCTCTCCCACTTCACTGAAGCTGCTCTTTTCAGGATTGTCAATGGTTTCTGCATTGATGTATCCGGAATTTCACAGAGTTGAACCCTCTTTTTACCTTGAAACATTTTGATTTGGCTTTGGGGTCACCATACTCTGCTGGTTTTCCTCTTACCAAAAATCTTTTCATTACACTTGGTTGTCTCACTAAACTCTATGTTAGACTGTCACAGGGCTTGGGGCTTAAAACTCTTTTTCTATTTTCATCATTTCACACAATCTAGTGGTTTTAAATAGTCTTTATGTGTGGATGATCCCAAAATTTTAATCTTGCAACACTGACCTCTCCCTTGAACCCCTCCTTCTCTCCATGTACCCATCCATGCTCATTGAATTATTGTAATAAACCCCGATCTGGTCTGCTTTCTTCTGTACTTGCTCTCACTTTTTATTGTCAACTGGGCAACATTATTCAAAGTCAAAAAGCTAAGTTCTAGGCACTCCACATAATTTGGACCCCTTACTTCTCTAATGACATCTCCTGCTTGTTCTATCCACCTTCATTGGCCTATTATCTTGAACTTCCTCCACATGGCTGGTCCCGGGAAGTATCCCTATTCAGGTATTTGTACAGCTAGTCAACTTATTTTCCTGACTCATTATTCAGAAGTCAACTTCTCTGTGAATTCTTTCCTGGCCAACCTCTTTTTTAAAGTTTTTATTTAAATTCCAGTTAGTTAATATAGAGTGTAGTATTAGCTTCAGGTGTGCAACATAGTGATTTAACACTTCCATATAATACCCAGTACTCATCACAACAAGCGCACTACTTAATCCCCATCACCTATTTCATCCCTCCCCCCACCTGCCTCTTCCCCTCTGGTAATCATCAGTTTGTTCTTTACAGTTAAGAGTCTATTTCTTGGTTTGCCTCCTTCTCTCTCCTTTTCCCTTTGCTTGTTTGTTTTGTTACTTAAACTCTACATACGAGTAAAATCACATGGTATTTGTCTTTCTCTGACTAATTTTACTTAGTATTATACTCTCTAGCTCTATCCATGTCATTGCAATGGCAAGATTTCATTCTTTTTTATGGCTTAGTAATATTCCATTATAGATATATACCACATCTTCTTTATCCATTCATCAGTCGATAGACTGCTCAATCTCTTTAGAATGTCCATACACATTCACATCCATACCTGGATTCTTTTGATCTCTCTTCATTGTTTTATTTTATCCTTATACTTAAAAGTATTTAACCTGTTATATTTTTTATGTATTTACCTTATTCAGTGACTGTATCAATTAAATGCAAGCTCAAGGAAGGCATGGTATCTGGGTTTTTTCACTATGTTCCTGGAATAATAGCTAGTGTATAATAACTAATAAATATGTGTGGAATGAATAAATACTAAATACATATATTGAGAAAAATTGCTAATGACAGAGAATACCTAAAAAAGGGAGTATATTAACAAAACTATATATTTATCACTAATACATTCTTTGGATATATTCAGAAATATCTCTGGGTTCCAAATTCTCTCCCCCCAAAATTATTTGTCCTTTCCAAAACGAATTCCTTATTGAATTAATGCCTAAGAAAGGAAATGTACTTTCATGGTTCTTATTTTGCATATATTTCAGATGTTGCCTACCTAAATTTCTTATTTACTGTCCTGACAGGCCACTGTACCCTGCTGGAAAAAGTGTAAACATTGCTTTTAAAGAGGCCATAGTTTGCCAAGATCATTGCTCTAAAGAAGATAACTTTAAGGGACTATTAAGTGGGAGAAAGCCTACAACACTTTTGGAGCATTATGAGTATCTTCATGTCTCACATTCAGATGTTATGTGATATGAAACACATTAACTACTCTTCCCTAGATGCATTATATATTTGTTCATTGGTAAGTCTGTACAATGTATATACTTCATTTGGTTTTGCTCTTTATAAATGTTTTATTTTAGCTATTGTTCATTTATGGGTTATTTTGGGTGGTTTTAATATGTATATCACCATGTTAATTTGTAGTGGAAATGTACTTCTGTAGTGTATGTTGTTACTGATATTAAAATACTTTGTAGCATAATGTTATCCCCAAGCAAAAGCTAGTGTTTAACTGTACAACTGAATAAGCAAGCTGCATGTTATTGGTTGCTTCTGACAGGCTAAGCCTCTTAAAAGAAAAATGTTTTTCCCCTATGCATTCCACCTGCACCAAATACATATCCCAGACATGACATGATATCTGCAAGTTGAATTTTATTTTATTTATTTTTAAATATTTTATTTATTTATTCATGAGAGACACGGAGAGAGAGGTAGAAACACAGGCAGAGGGAGAAGCATGCCCTATGCAGGGAACCCGATGTGGGACTCGATCCTGGGTCTCCAGGATCACGCCCTGGGTCGAAGGCAGGTGCTAAACCGCTGAACCACCCAGGGATCCCCTGCAAGCTAAATTTTAGCCACTGTATTCATTTAGCAAAAATAATTCCATCGTAGCGTATCTGAAAGTGTTGTTGTTTTTTTCTGTGACTTAACACCATGTTATTCTTATTTTTTTTTAGATTTTATTTATTTATTTATTTTATTACTTTTTATTTATTTGTTCTCATGAGAGACAGAGAGAGGAGAGAAAGAGACACACACACAGGCAGAGGGAGAAGCAGGCTCCATGCAGGGAGCCCAACATGGGACTCGATCTCGGGTCTCCAAGATCAGGCCCTGGGTTGAAGGTGGTGCTAAACTGCTGAGTTACCCGGCTGCCTCTTATTTTTTTAAAAAAACACAGCCAGCAGATGGGATGACCATGGCATTTTTTTCAGAGAATATCCTTTACTAGACAAAAACCTTTGGAAATAATTGCTAAAACCTTTTGATTTTCAAGAACAATCTAATAAATCCACAAAAAGTCTTTGAACAGCCTTGAATTGGCATTTCTATGAAGATGCTGTGTAATATGGATTGTATGAGGTGGTTATGATGTTAGCAGCTTTCAATGACTGAAAAGCAGAAGGAAAAATTTTCTGGGTAGTTTAAAATTGTACAAATCACTTTGCTCCTCATACCTGTTTAACCTTGGTCTGCAAAGTCTACATAAGAGCACTCTTGCTCAGATGCTACTGTGAGCTTCCTGGCAGGTGTTTAGAAGTACACAACAGATGAATGGAAAAGATGTGGTCTATATGTACGATGGAATATTAGCCATCAGAAAGGATGAATACTTCGCAGAAACTGGAAATATTATGCTGGGTGAAATAAGTCAGAGAAAGACAATTTTCATGGTTTCACTCAAGTGGAATATAAGAAACACTGCAAAAGATCATAGAGGAAGGGAGGGAAAATTGAATGGGAAGGAATCAGAGAGAGAGACAAACCATGAGAGTCTCTTAACTCTGGGAAACAAACTGACTGTTACTGCAGGGGTGGTGGGTAGAGGGGTGGGGTAACTGGGAAATGGACATTAAGGAGGGTATGTGATGTGATGAGCAGAGAGTGTTCATACCATTTGGTTATGAGGCTGGTAAAACAAGTTTAAGAGAGATGAAAATGTTGTGAGTCTTGGTAATTATAACTGAACGGTTGTCAAAAGTTAACACAGCTTGTCCTTGGTCCTGGTTTTATTCCCTACACAGTGCCTTATTTTGTTTTCATGTTCAGAAACAAAATATAGAGATTCATGTAGAAGTTGCATGTTATTTGACATCTTTATTATGTAACCCACTCTTCACTTATTCAGTCTTCCATGTAGGGCTGGCCTCACAACTATAGGATTTATGACAAATGTAATATATCTAGTTGAATTTCATATTTTTTATTTGTAAATAAAGATGGGATCATCTACATTAAAAAAAAAAAAAAACGACTGTGGCACCTGGGTGGTTCGGTTGGTTACGTGTCTGACTTTTGATCTCAGCTCAAGTCTTGATCTCAAGCACCTAAGTTCAAACCCCACCTTGGGCTCCACAGTGTGTTTGGAGCCTACTTAAAAAGAAAATGAAAAAGGCTAGAGGTAGAGCAGCCACTTTGCAATAATAATGGCAAGTGTTTGTGAAAAACATGGTAGAGCAAAAACCTGGAAAGACTGAGTCCCAGCTATATCAGCAACTACATCATTCAATCAACTGTATCATGGTTTTAAATACTATCATTGTATACATAACTCTATTTTTATGGACTTATTGTTACATCAGAATAGATGTGCTTAAGTTCCTAAACTGTTTCTCATTAAATATGATTGAAGACAATCTCAATTAATATAGATTTGGGTTTTGTTTTTGTTTTTGTTTTACCTCTTCTTGAGCACCGATTCTTTATAAACCTTAGGATTATCTTATTAAAAAGGAAAACAAAAATGTCTTTGGATCTCAATTGAAAATAATATTACAATTGTATATTAATTCAGGAAATTACTGTTTTTATGACACTATTTCTGATCTAAATCTTTGAGATATGATTCTGTCAGTGTTTATTTTATTGTTTTAATTAAGGTCATACAATTTCCTATTGATCTAGAGTTTCTCTTAGTAAAATATATTTGTAAATAACTTATTGTTTTCTTATTATTATAAATTGAACCTCATATTGCCTATTCTTCTTTTTATTCCTAGGTTAAATAGAGTCTATTTATTTGGCATATATATATATATATATATATATATATATATATATATATTAGATCCAGCTCCCTTAGCAATTTTCTTAATAATTTTAGATAGTTTACCACTTTTTCCACTTTATGGAATTACAATATACCCTCTATACCCTATTTTATAAAAGAATAAAGCTGTTTCACAGAATTTTAGTGTCTTTCTGACTAAATGAATATCCAAAAATTTATCTCTAATTCCCAGGTCAGGGCATGCTTCACCAAATCATTGCAGCCATTGGCTGATTTAAATAAAGTTAATATGAAGCAAACTGTTTATAGGCTAAAAGTATAATATTGTAACTTTATGCATTATTTATTTAAGGAGCATATAAACACTAAAAATCTCACCAGGAAAATTTTAGCTTGAAAGGAAGAGACCGCATGCTAAATGGGAAACAAGGAAGGAGTTTTAACAATGCAACACCTGGTAAAGTTAGAGCATTGAGATAAACTTAAGGAAACATAGATTTTAATGCTTTCACCAAGTAACTGAGGAAATGGGGTCTGGAATAATATAAATGTAGTCTGTGTTTACCATCCTTTTTATCAGGTCTCTTGAACACGATTTCAAAAAAAAATATGAAAACCAAAAACAAATGTTAGTTTAAAAATGAACAAATCATACTCATTTCTCTCTTCCAAAAAGGACAGGAGATTGAGATTCAAAGCTTTCTGAATTGCTTTGTATTCAGAATACAGATGGCTTGAATTGATGAAACTTAATTTAGTGAGCAAAAGTAGGCACAGAAGAGAGTAGAGGGTAGTACATTGAAGGAAGTATATTGAAGAAAACAGAACAAAATGGTAAAGGTAAGATACTTGCAGGAAACACCTCAATACTGAAGAGTTTTAAAATATTTTACTATGATGTAAAATCCCTTTATTACATTAAGACTAGAGTAAAGTCTATTGGAACAGTAGTACAGTTGTTGTTTGAAACCAGAGAGTCTGGATTTAGAGCTTGCTCCCCATCGGCCTCCACACAACTGTTGCCTACATAGATTATAATTAATATTTCTATCAAAGAAGTTGAGATATACTATAAGAATTCTAAGTCTTCCTGTTATTACATTCAGAAAACAAATAGATTAAAGGAAATTCCCTTTATAAGTTCTCTATATAATAAAGGAAATTAAAGATAACTTTCTGAAATGAGGAATAAAACACAAAAATTAAAAATCTAAGCATGCAGATGTCTTAAAATATTGTGGAAATTTACCAAGAAACTATTAAAATAGATGCATTCATAGACATCTGCTGTTTAAGACAATTTCAATAATAAATGAAAAGGTTTAACAAGTTTTCAGGTACACAATAAGGAAAAAGTAAATTTTTTTTAAAGTTAAATCATATAGTGGCAGTTTTAGATTAAATACGAAGACAAGACTTTTTAGGTATAAAAAAGACAAAATACTAATTCAAGAGACTGTCAAGTAGCAATACCTGTACAACATAAAAAAATCAAAGGCTTACTATTTAATAAAGTTTCCATAAATTAAAAGAAAAAAAGGACTAACAGTACCCCTGTTCTTTGCTTTTGAATATGCTGCTTGTAATATATTTGTTTGTTTTGTTTATTATCTTTCTCCTCCTTCAGTCTCCAGCCTCATTGAAGCAGAGACTGTTTTGTCTACCTAATGCATTCTCTACACTGTATTTTATCCAACTAACTCTTTTAATTTTGATTTTTTTAAAGTTTTTCTTATTTATTTTGGGAGTTGGGAAGGAAGAGGAAGAGAGAGTCCCAAGCAGACTCTACACTGATCAGGGAACTCTACACGGGGCTCCATCTCACAACCCTTAAACCACAACCCGAGCAGAAACTGAGAGCACGAGGCTCAATTGATTCCAACACCCAGGTGCCCCAACTGACACTTCTTAGAGGTAGGTAGGTGAAAGTAAATATTTTTTAAATGAAAGAATTGATACCATTTTATTTATTGTAATATTTTTCTGTTTGAACATTATGGACAATGTTTCCTTATAGTCCTGTGTCCTACATCTAGTTATCTCAGTGCTTTGGATACTGATGCATTAGGGAAATATAATTATTGACTTTGGCATAACTGTTAGGGAGAAAATTAAGCAATGGTTCATATCTTTGGCAAAGTATACTGATGGGAAATTTTTAAACCCTCAGAGATGTTAGCTATTCTATAAATATATTTTCTCAGAATTTGCTTTAAATACCAATTTGATATCAAAAAGCATATATATATAATATATATCAAAATACATAAAATATAGAAATATAAATATCTAAAAGTGTGTGTATTTCTATATATATATATAGAGAGAGAGAGGGAGAGAGAGAGGCAAAGGTGAATATCAGAGAGACACATTTCTTTTTTAGAAATGGAAAAATAATATGCTAAAAATCTCAAATTTGGCTCAGTTTGCCAAATGTATCTCTATTAATGATATATTACAAGAGTTATTTCATAAGACTTTATGCAATTTGAGACATTATTGCAGAAGAATCTTAATTTTTTTTTTTTTATTCTGACTTTATCTTAGATGTGAAGCCTCAGCTTTACAACACATCTTTCTGCTGAGTTAAGTAGCTGGTAAGTTAAGTCTAGTTCACAAATAGATTAGTCATTTTACTTTAAAAGAGTACTTGAGTCATTCTGATTATAATTTATATCTAATGTTTCTAATAAACTGTTAGATGGGAAAAAATCCATAATCATTAAAATATGACTTTTAAAATTTGGGGAAAGCTTCTGTCTGTCTTGTCTTCTGTCTCTAGCAAACCATGGTTGTAGTGGGCTTGAGATTTGTGTGTAGATGTTATCAGGGTCATTTTCTCAAGAGCTATCAAAGTATTAGTAGATTTATTTGTTTTGTCTTGTTTAGAAATTCATAAATGTAATCATATCATGAGCCTTTGATATTCTGTGGTCAAGAACAGTTGAATATGAAGAAGGATCTACTGGCTAAGCAGGTCACTGGACTGTGTTTCCGTGAGGAGGTCTGAATATAAAACAATTAAGCAGTAAAATACGGATATGATTCTAAGACTGTGAAGAAGCAAATTGTATGGCAAAATTTTTGATCAACCTATTAAAAATTTTAATATCTGTGTGATATGTTTATTTTTTCTAGGTTTAATATAGATAATTTTTTTCTAGGTGAGAGGGGGATGTGAACATTCTAGTAATGTAGAGAGAGTGAATGAATTCAAAGGAAAGAAAACAAAAGCATTAAAGGACTGTCCTAAGCAAGATATTGATCTTCAGGTCTGTGGGCTGAAGATCAGCTGACAAGGAGGGAAATATTTTGTTTAAATGAGAGAATGTGATCCCCCATGTGAGAGACCCAGCCCTCAGGTAAGAAAGAACAGATTGTTCATGGTAGGGAATCTATGCTATGTCTTATCTACCTACCTTCATTTACCCTTGTTGAAATATGTGTTTTTAATAAGCTATTCAAAATTTGTAATAAAAATAATATGACATCCTTAATTTATATTTATGTCCACTGGTATGGCAAAAATGTATAATATTAATGCTAAAAATATTTGAGCATCTAATTTTTATATACTATGTTCTGTACTAAGCTTTTACATAAATGAGCTCATTGAATCCTTATTTTTTTTCATTGAATCCTTATAATAGACCTCAGAGTTATAGTATTATTCATTTTATAAATGAAGAAAATGTGGTTACATATATTTTCCCAAGATTTTTCCATGAATTTTGGAGCCAAGATCCTATATAATTTTATGTAGCTCTGGAACTTAACTTCTTAATTTCTAAGTCTCCTACCATTTTTCTATCTTGAGTACCTCCTGCATTTATAACATTATAAGAAGTTCCAATGAGGAAACAAGAGCAAGTAGTAGATTTTTGAACATTGAGCTTCATATGCATTATTTTATTTGAGTTTCACAATAATTCCGTAAGTTAGGCACTGTGATGCTCATTTTATGAAAACCAAGAAAAAATTTAAGGAAGTGGAGAATCTTGCATTTATATCAGAGGTATGTTCAGAACTAGGATCGAACTCCAAAGTTTCTGTTATTTTCAATATTGTGAAGAGAGGGATAGTACCAGGTACAATTTCTCATCTGATCTACTTACAATTTCTCTAGGTCTTTGATCTTACATCTAGTAATTGTAGAAAGTGGCTAACATTTATTGAATATATAATACTTTTCAGGCACTTTTATAAGAAATTTCTCGTTTATGAACTTTATTATTTCAAACACCACCCGACATAGAGGTATTATTGCTACTTCAATTTAACAGAGAAGGAAACTGAAGCACAGACATGGTAATAAGCTTGTCAATACTATATTTTCTACACTTTTAATTTAACCAACGGAGCATGGAAGACATAACGGAGGCAGGCAGGTGTTTTCCCCAAACTAATGGGGAATCAAGAGTCACATAGTCAAAATCTGGGGAGAGATCTTTCCAATTCCTTTATTGTATGGATGGGAGCCCCATATCCTAGGGAATCAGCAATTAAGATCTACTGCTATAATGCATTTACCAATTACCTGGAATGTAGTATAACTGCTTCTGTTTGACAGAACACAAAGAAATTAAATTATTTTCTAGGATCATATCATTTGTGCGGGCAGATTCTCTAAGAAGGTATGGGAGAAAATGATGGAGCAAAGCAAGCTCCATTATTATATTGTATTGTGTTTGGGGGCTCTGTTTTGAAATTAAAGGAGTCCACTTTTTTGTATGTCCCCAACCTAGGCAACCATAATTGATCACTTGATAAAATGTCTTTCAAATAACTTTTTGGAAAAATTACTATTTTGAAAGAGTAGGTAATTAGAAAAAATAGGGAATTATTAAAAAGAAATGTATGTTGATCTTCAAATCATTTCTTCATTCCATGCTGAGTCACAGTCTTCTGATAACAAAATTCAAAGTCCTGTAATGCTTTGGGCTCTGAGTCTTTTTTTTTTTTTTTTTTTTTTTAATTCTCTGAGTCCTTATTTGTTTTGTCTGACAATGCAAGATCTTTGGTATTATTGACACAGAGAATTGAAATATTCCTTTTAATTTAGCAAACTTGAACAGAATTTGCAGGTTTATCAACCATTCAACTAAAAGAAACCTGTTGAAAATCAATGTACTTTTGTTTCTCAATAAATTCTCGCTAAGACTAAATAATTTTCAGTGTGACCTCCTGGTCTTAGTTTCCTATAAAAATTTAAGTGGGTTTCCAGACTCTAGTGGGCATAATTCTTCAATATTTTAATCTATGAAAACCAAGAAAATAAGGAAGTGGAGAATCTTGCATTTAAGTATCAGAGCTATGTTCAGAACTAGGGTTGATCTAAAGGATAAATGAATAGTTATATTTACAAAGATACCTTCAAATTAATTTTAATCATAAGCATTACTAATGTAAAATATACTTTTATTTACAAAATATACCTTTTTCTAAAAATAAATAGTTCATGGTAAAAGTTTTGGACAAAAAAAGTATAAATTGGAAAATTTAAATCTTCATAGTGTAATTATCATGACATAGCCATTGTTAATTTACTTAAATATTTAATTAATTTCTCTTGGATATAGCATAACTAAATATAAATTGAAGAACTTTTGCACTTTGGATATATATGTCTTATAAAGAAGCAGTCCTGCACTCCTAACTAATAATTCTAAAGTTAAGAAAAGTAAAATATGTATATATATTTTTTCAACTACATGCTTCTTAATTAACATAAGTTTAATTTTACTTGTAGTAGAATAAATCCAATTCTATATAAAAGCAGAAGACATCAATGATGTATACACGTTTTAATTCATTTAAAAATTACTGAACCAAGAATAAAATTTTATTTTAGTTATTTTTTAAAAATATTTTATTTATTTATTCATGAGAGACCCAGAGATAGAGAGAGAGAGAGAGAGAGGCAGAGACACAGGCAGAGGGAGAAGCGGGCTCCATGCAGGGAGCTCGATGTGGGACTCGATTCCAGGTCCCCAGGATCACACCCTGGCTGAATGCGGCGCTAAACCGCTGAGCCCCCTGGACTGCCCAAGAATAAAATTTTAAAACTAAGGTTGGTTTTCCTATAATCCCTCAATGGACAGAAATAGGAAAAGCAGAACTATAGATACATTAAGCTAGAAATAACTCTTAAGTAATATAAAAGTTTCATGGAGTAATTTCTGTAGTTATTTCTTCTTTTATTTCTTAAAGATTTTACCTATTGATTCATGAGAGACACAGAAAGAGAGAGGCAGAGACATAGGCAAAGGGAGAAGCAGGCTTCCCTCAAAGAGCCCAATGTAGGACTTGATCCCAGGATCCTGGGATCACCACCTGAGCTGAAGGCAGATGCTCAACCACTGAGCCACCCAAGCATCCCAGTTATTTTCTTTTTTAAATCTAAAAATATTACAAGTCCACTTAGAAATACAATTTCCTCTTTAGTTCTATCATGAATTACCTGATTAATGGTCAAATGGTTATTTCTAATATTGTATTATTCCCTCAAGCCTATAGCACACTGTTTGCTCTCAAGCTTTTTCTTTAGTTAATCCTTATTTAACATTGACTATATGCCAAGCACTCACATGCCCCTCCACCATTTTTGTGGTCTCATTAGAAACCATCTGTTCAGGTAAGTTCTATGGTTACCTCCAGTTTACATTCTAAGATGCTACATTATGTTTCCTTAATATTAATTGAATTAATACTTAACACTATTTGCATTAATAAGCATACTTTGAACTTAGTATTTGAACAAATACTTAACAAAATTTGATAGCTCTCTTTTTTTACTTTTTATGAGTAGAATTTACTGCTTCCTCCCAAAAGAATTTAAATTTCACAAAAGCTAGGACTTTGTTTAATTCATCACTATATCCAAAGTTCCTGGAAGAATATTGGCACTAGATATTTGAAAGGATTTTATTAAATGAATGATTTCAATGGATTAAAACGGCTAATGTCTTAAAACATGCATTAGGTCATTTTAATTGAATAGTAGATTTCCTTTTTCTCATCAATGATTTGCTTCATTGCTTTTGTCATTTCAGATACCTTTCTGGAGCATCAGATCATGGAAAATAGGAACAATGTTACTGAATTTATTCTCTTGGGATTTTCTAAGAATAAGAAAGTCCAAATCCTCTGCTTTTTATTTTTCTTACTCTGTTATCTAGCTATCTGGTTGGGGAATTTGATTATTATGGCTTCTATCACATGCAGTCAGCTAATTAATCAGCCCATGTATTTCTTCCTTAATTACCTTGCCCTCTCAGACCTCCTCTATACCTCCACTGTGACACCCAAACTAATGACAGACTTACTGACAGAGAATAAGGTCATTTCCTATAAAAACTGCATGACACAGCTATTTACTACACATTTCTTTGGAGGGGTTGAGGTCTTCATCATCACAGGAATGGCCTATGATCGCTATGTGGCCATCTGCAAACCACTCCACTATGCCATCCTCATGAATAGGCAAAGATGTAACTCAATTCTCAGAGCATCATGTGCAGGGGGGTTTCTGCATTCCCTTGGCCTGTTTCTTCTTACAATTTTTTTACCATTTTGTGGACCCAATGAAATAGATCACTATTTCTGTGATGTATATCCTTTGTTGAAACTGGCATGCATTGATACACACAAAATTGGTTTCTTAGTCATTGCCAATTCCGGCCTGATGGGACTGGTGATCTTTGTGGTTTTGATGGCCTCCTACTTTATGATATTATATAATGTGAGAGCATATTCTGCAGAGAACCGCCACAAGGCACTTTCCACTTGCAGCTCCCACATCACAGTTGTGATCCTGTTTTTCGCACCTGTCATCTTTGTTTACATTAGGCCTGCCACAACTTTACCAGAGGATAAAGTATTTACACTCTTCTACACAATTATTGTCCCCATGCTCAATCCTCTTATCTATACACTTAGAAACACAGAGATGAAAAATGCCATAAGGAAAGTTTGGTGCACTGAATGGTTTTGGAAAGGGAAACCAATGATTTGAAGGCTATTCATCTTTGGATGTGAATGGATATCTTCTCATCACACATCCCCTTTCTTTGATTCCTTACCGATGGAAAAACCAGTCAGAATATGTAAGGGCTAAACCTTAAACATCAGCTTGCCATTGGTGGGTTTCTCTTTCATATTCCTTTGCTGAATATGCTTCACTTTTTTTATCCTTCACTAAGTTTTAAGGTCCATGAAAGTAGTTGATCATGCTGTAGGTTTTTCACTACTAATTTCCCAGCAGCCATCAAAGGGTATAATGCATATTAGGTGCTCAATAAATATTTATTAAATGAATATATAAACATCTTGTCACATAGTTCTGTTTTTCATCCCTCTTAGGAATCACCTTCATGGTTTAATGACCCACTTGGACATTAGACACCACCATTATGCTGATAGGTATCCTTCTTCACATACTTCTCCACTTCCATATACTTTGGATTCATACAGCCAAGAAGAAATTCCACCCTGGGTTCAATCAAACAAGACTCCAAAAAGTGTATGGGTAGCAGAGATTAGTACGGCTGAACTCATGCTATTTTAACTAGTTTGAAATTCAATATATATGATCAAGGAGTAAACCATTAAACCATAACTAGCAGTCCTGTGGAAAGGAAGAAAATATAAATCCTTCAAAATTAAGGATTTTTTCAAAGTAAAAAAATTTCATTTACTATCTAAATTCATAGTTTTTTTAAAAGATTTTATTTATTTATTCATGAGACACACACACACACACACAGAGAGAGAGAGAGAGAGATTGAGAGAGAGAGAGAGAGAGACACAGGCAGAGGGAGAAGCAGGCTCCATGCAGGGAGCCCGATGTAGCACTCGATACTGGGTCTCCAGGATCACGCCCTGGGCCAAAGCCATGCGCTAAACCACTGAACAACCCAGGGTTCCCCTAAATTCAAATTTAAGATAACCTGAAAATGCTATGTGACATTAACTATAGAGTAGATTTAGTGATGGAGTAGATAGATGATGATGATAATGATGATGATGATGATGATAGATAGATAGATAGATGATAGATAGATAGATAGATAGATAGATAGATAGATAGATGATAGATAGATAGATGATAGATAGATGATAGATAGATAAGAGAGTGAGAGGAGGGGGGATTGAATGGCACATTTAAGTCATTGTTTAATGGAATTTAATGGAAAGAAGTGCATCTTTGAGAAGTTGGATTCACTCATCCAACTATGTGGATTCAGAGTTTTTTTGTTTTGTTTTGTTTTGTTTTTAAAGAAGACATTTTCTGTTGTATCTAGTTTGAAAATCTCACCTGACTCCATCTTCTACTCTTTTATACATGTTACTATCAAGAGTGAAATATGTGATCTGTATTTTATGAAGCTTTCTTTCTTGCTGACAAGCTTAAAATAAAACTTTGACACTTGCCATCAGTTTATATAAAAATTATTTTTCTTTACCAAACTACTTGTTTGATGCTTAGAAAAATGCTAAACCTCTGAATGTCAGTTTAGTCATCTATAAAATAAATCAGATAATTAGATCATTAATTCAAAATTAGAGTTTTAGGGCTTTTAAAGAAAAAATACAATTATCTTGCATCGATTGAAATCTTGTTTATTATAATATTATTTTAACATATACAGTCATAAGCTACAAGAATCTTATGTATATCTTTATAAAATAAAAATTTCAAAGTATAAAATAAAATATGTTGAGAATTTTAATTTGAATGTTTCACAGAAATTAATGTACAGATATGAGGGATAATAGAAACAATAAAAAATTATGGTAAGCAGTTTCCATTCTTAGAACAAATACTCATTTCCTTTCAGTTTTACAATTACCTTTTGAGATAGTTAATATTTCTTCCATTTTACAGAGGAAGAAAAAGAGGAGGAAAGCATAGTTGCCTTTCCAGGATCTCTCAAGTAGAAAGATTTTTTTCATCTCCATGCTTAATTATCAGCTGTTACCAACTTCAAATTTTTTATTTTGAGCATTAGGAGAAATCATTTGAATCCTAATTGTCATCTCTGTTATTAGTTTACTTTGCAATATCAGTTATATAAAATAAAAAATCATTTTATTAGGCAATAAACTTAAGAGTTTAACCCAAAATCAAGTGTGAAAAATAAACATTGGTTCATAATTTTCTCACTGTTTCAATAGTTACCTTTAATGAACCAGTACAAACTGACATGTATCATGATGTAGGCTACACACTAATTTTGCTAAATATTCAATAAGGTTATCAACTGATCTAGTAATAGTTTTTGAAATTTTAATACCTTTACAAACATACCCCTTATAATGATAATTATCCAATCATATTTTTCTATTTGAACTTCTCTAAAATTTTTCATTGCACACTGTGGTATGAACTTTTATTTGTAGCTTCACTTATATATTCAGTTACATATTCGGTTTATGTTCACTTCTACCCCTAATTGTGCAATATAATTCCGCTCTCCATTCCATCATTTTAGTTTCATGATGTCCAGTGAGTTCAATTTTACTAAATAATTAAGACAAAACTGTTATTTACGTCAATTATTTGAAAAGCTTTTCCAGTTATACAGACATCTATAGATATCCAGATGTATAGAAGTTTCATAGAAATTGGAAATTAATAGTTTTCATTTTGATGGCAAAGGAAAAAATAAATTTAAGCATATTCTAGACCAAGTGGTTTCAAGACTGGCATCTATATTTGTTTTTACAATCACATTGGTTCCCAGTAATAGTTAGTGGAGATCCTACAGTCTGCCACTAATCTTGCTACTGGGGCATCCACACTTCTCAGACATTTAAAAGTAGTCAAACATCCTACTCTCCTGACACAATCTAATTTTACGTCTGTTATGTCAGCACAATTATCTGTAGACCCTCTTTTTACACTCAAGGCTCAGTTTGGAGAATGAATTATATGGCTACACTATTTATCATCAATACGACTTTTTCATTACTATTTTACAGCAAATATTTCTATACTAAAATGCTGTGATTTTGAAATGATCTAAGTAAGTCATTTTAGAAAAACTTTTCCAATTTTTATAGAACCATTATTTCATACATAGTATTTTTATTGCTTAGACCCTATTTAAATAATTTTTGCTTTTTAAATTGTTGCAGTGAATATGGAAACTCATGAGCTGAGTGAAAAACATGATTCTAAGTTTCTGATGTTCCTTTTTTATGAGAACGCAGAGATGACCCTTTATGTCTGGGATGATTAATGTGAATGCAGCTTATGTACTTAAAGATTCATTCATGAATCCAAAATAAAAGGAGATTAGAAAGGACACCTCCAGTTAGCAACTTGTGGATAAAGTTCAAAGGAAAAATATTTCAAAGAAGAGTGTAATAGAACTTCAACAAGAAAATGATGGCTCAGATTACTAGGGGAAATTTTAAATAAGAAACCAATAAAGAAAGAAGAAAGTACTTCAAGATAAATTATCCTATTAATGCCGTGACACCAATGTCTATGCTTATTTTTCTTACAAAAAAGTTCATGGTTTTTCAAGTACAGTAACTATCACGTAAGTAGGTTATATAATGATTTGCCTCCCAATCAAACATGGTTTCTGGCACCACACTTTCCTCAAGGTATTTTTCATCTCCATGTTTCTTAATGTGTAAATCAGAGGGTTGAACATAGGAGCAATGATGGTGTAGAAAAGAGCAAACACTTTGTCTTCTGGAAAAGTTGTGGCTGGGCGAATGTAAATGAAGAGAACAGGCACAAAGAACAGAACCACAACTGTGATATGGGAGCTGCAGGTGGAAAGAGCTTTGGTGCGGCTCTCTGCAGGGTAAGACTTGATGGTGTATAATATCAATAGGTAAGATAGAACCAAGACCACAAAGGTCACCAAGCCCATCATGCCAGAATTGGCAACCACTAGTATCCCAACTCTGTAGGTATCTGTGCAGGCCAGTTTCAGCAAAGGATACACATCACAAAAGTAGTGATCTATCTCATTGGGGCCACAGAAAGGTAAAGTGATGGTAAGGAGACATTGGACAAAAGAATGCAGAAATGCCCCAGTACAGCTAGCAATGACTATGGCATAACATCTCTTTCTGTTCATGATGACGGTGTAGTGCAAGGGCTTGCAGATGGCCACGTAGCGGTCATAGGCCATCCCCGTGAGGATAAAGACTTCAATCCCCCCAAAGAAATGCATGACAAAAAGCTGTGCCATACAGTTAGTATAAGAAATCATGTTACTTTCTACCAGCAAGTCAGTGACTAGCTTGGGTGTCACTGTTGAAGTATAACACAGATCTGAGAGGGCAAGATTATTAAGGAAGAAATACATGGGTTGGTCAATTAGCTGACTGCATGTGATAGAAATCATTATGAGCAAGTTTCCCATCCAAATAGCTATGTAACAAAATAAGAATAAGAGAAAGCATAAGTTTTTAACTTTCTTATTCTGGGAAAGTCCCAACAGAACAAATTCAGTGACATTATTAATATTTTCCATGGCTTAATGCAGTTAAGTCTCAAAGGTTTGCCTGAAGAAAAAAAAAAAAAGATAAGTCAGCATAAGAAATACTGAACTAAACATGGTATGAATTAGAGGAAGTGTTGTAAAAATAAATTTATTTGTTTAATCAGTTTCCTACAGCACATTTTCAAATAATTATAAGCTTTGTATAAATAGGCTTACCATATAATATAATAGATTAGGTTTTTTTTTTTGTAGAGTGAAAAGAAATATTACTAATAGTCACACTTGTTCAAGTCATAAACAAAGATGTGCAGTCATCTTATGTAGGGGTTGCAGAAGTAGGCTTAGGGAGGGAGCATTTATTTTCCTGGACTAGCTCACCTGCTTGATAGGTTGAAATAGCCAGACTTAAATCCAAGTAAATGAGATGAATTGTGCAATTACAAAGTACAATCCTGTCTTTGTTTAAAATTCCATTTTTCTGTTGAATCACTAAATTCTCCACCTAAAACTAATAATACACTGTATATTAACTAACTGGTATTAAAAAAACTTAGAAAAATAAATAAAATTCCATTATTATGATGGAATTTGCAATTTAAATTTTAAATTTTAAATATTGCATAAAAATCTTATTATTTTGATTATTGCGTTGTTTGCACATGAGGTGAGTAACTCACTTGCCTCACCCTAGTCCTGACCTAGTTGAAATCTCTTAATATTAACCAACATTATAGAAAGCAATAATGAAAATATAATACCAGCTGAAGTCTAAGAGGCTGTGATATTTCTTTTGACCTAAAATAGATGTATGAAACAATAATAATAATTAGATACTTAATATTGAGAGAGAAAGATTTTCTACAAGACTAAACTAGAACAATGCATAGACATGAGTGCCACTCACCTGACATACATTGGACTTCAATCATTGTTTTTTCTAATAAAGGATTGCATTAAGAAATTATAATTTCACCATTTTCTCTTTTTTTAAAAGATTTTATTTATTAATGGTAGAGAGAGAGAGAGAGGCAGAGACATAGGCAGAGGGGGAAGCAGGCTCCCCAAAAGGAGCCCAATGTGGGACTCGATCTCTGACCCTGGGATTACGCCCTGAGCAGAAAGCAGACGCTCACCTGCTGAGCCACCCAGGCATCCCTCCCTTGTTATTTTTTAAAGGTGACTGAATTATTTCCTGTAGAAATAATGACAATTTCAAAAAAATCCCAAGGACTATTTTTCAAGCTATCACAAAATTCTCAGTATTTCTATAATCAGAAAAAATATATAGTTCTTTTTCAAAAAGAGCTTTACTTTAAACTGTATGTTCATTTTCAATTAATGTGCCAATTGTTTCTATAGGAATAGCATATCTTTAATCTTTTCCAAGAACCTAAGCTAATTTGTAATACTTTTTTCATATAGCTCTTAAAGAAAAACATGATTCTCACAGGAAAAAAAATACAAGTAGAAACATTTCATTAATTAATGAACAGGATAGCTTGATACTCCTTGTGTCTCTGTTGCTCCTTCTGTCTTAACTAGATCTCACACTGGAAAGATGGGCAAATAATCTGGTGACTTCCCAGTTCCCTTGTTTCCCTCAGTTGAATGTTTCTTCTTGACAATTCTCCAAAGTGTCATCAGATACCCAAAGAATTCACAATCATGCTATTTATTAGAACTTACATTTCTAACATCTTCATACTATTTACAATGTTCTTTGTTAATATTAAAGTCACTGAATTTTATTTCATTTTATTTTTTTTTAAGATTTTATTTATTCATTCATGAGAGAGAGAGAGAGACAGAGACACAGGCAGAGGGAGAAGCAGGTTTCTTCCAGGACTCCATCCCCAGACTCGGGATCATACCCTGATCCAAAGGCAGACAGAGGCTCAACCACTGAGCCACCCAGGCATCCCAAAGTCCCTGAATTTTAGATTTACAAGATCCTATTTCATGTTTATGCGATTTAAAGAGACAGCTTGGTATCAAAAGCTACAAGGACTAATTCTGGTGCAAAGGCAAATTCATGAGCTATATAACTATAGTCAGTTTTCTTCACTTTCTCTCGGGCCTTCCTTTCTCTAATCTGTGAACTAAAATAGTGCTTTCCTTCTCTACACCTCGTGGAGCTTTTCAAAATTTCAAATCAATTGCATGAAATAAGGCTTTAAAGATTTTGAGGGCAGAAAGAGAAATGAATAATTTATTTCTTTATTTAACAAACATTTTTTGAGTTCCTACCATGTAACATGCACCATTCCAGGTAGTGTAATGGACTCTCTAAAACTAGATACGGGGATGCCTGGGTGGCTCAGCGGTTGAGCATCTGCCTATGGCTCAGGGATTGATCCTGGAGTTCCAGGATCAAGTCCCACATAAGGCTCCCTGTATGGAGCCTGCTTCTCCCTCTGACTATGTCTCTGCCTCTCTGTGTGTCTCTCATGAATGAATAAATAAAATCTTAAGAAAAAATTTAAAAATAAATAAAACTAAATATGGAAGGCACTAACCCCCTTGGTGATGACATGAGAAAAGCAAAATAAACTTCAGAAACAAAATGGAATCCTGTTACCTAAATATAGTTTTAAAAATGGAAGTATTCTATAAATGCTCTCTATTTTTACAAATACCCACACAATAAATATATGAAATACAAATAGAAAAATCAAAACTGGCACTTCCTAATTTATTCAGTTAATTTTTGCAACAAAGTCTATCAAAATTCTGGCAAGTACAGCCCATATGCTTTTGTAGGAAGCATTAACTATAATAGGCTTTCTTAAATAGGAGCAATGATAATGTTTTAAAGATTTATTTATTTATTTATTTATTTATTTATTTATTTATTTATTTGAAAGACAGAGAGAGGAAACAAGAGCAAGCATGGGGGAAGCACAATGGGAGAGGGATAATCTCTAGCAGACTCACCAGTGAGCAAGGAGCCCAATGCGGAGCTCAAGCCCACAATCCTGAGATCATGACGTGAGTGAAACCAAGGGTTGGACACTTAACCAATTGAGCCACCCAGGTACCCCTGAAGCAGTGATATTTCAATCGCAATTTTATATATAGTCAAAGAGCTAGTTTAGGGGCTAAGCTTTTTTATTATTATCATTATTTTTAATTTGAATTTACTTTACTATCTTAATTCATATGCCATGGGATCCAGCCCTTGCCTGGACTCTTTACCTTTCTTTTTCCTTAGAATGTGAGAACTTAACCATTTTTTTAAAGAGCTTGAAGTTCTTATCCTAATTGATTCTTTCATTTTGAAAAAAAAAAAATGTATCAGGCAGCCCAGGTGGCTCAGCAGTTTAGCACCACCTTCAGCCCAGGACATGATCCTGGAGACCCGGGATTGAGTCCCATGTCAGGCTCCCTGCATGGAGCTTGCTTCTCCCTCTCCCTGTGTCTCTGCCTCTCTCTCTCTCTCTCTCTCTCTCTCTCTCTCTCTCCATCTCTCATAAATAAATAAAAAATCTTAAAAAAAATCCCAAAAATAATGTATCCCTTTTTTGAAGGATAAAAGGATAATAGACTCTTTTCCCCATCCTTATTTGCAACTAATAGATACTTCAAGGCACTGTTGGAGTTAAATTTCAGACTCCTTCCTGCTCTGAGTCCTCTCTACTTTCCATTTGAAAAGGGGCGCACAACAGTACCCAGGCTTCCCTTGTGTTGGACAGAGATATTCCACCTCTGTTTTAGTAACTCTTGTATTTTTGTAGTTCATTCAATATACTATGCTAAATTAACCTCTAAAATTTTGGTTTCCTATGTCACTCCATGCTTAAAAGTTACTCTTTTGCAAATATCTGCACCCCTATGTTTATTGACCCATTATTCTCAAAAGCCAAGATACATAAGAGACTCAATCAATAGATGAATGGATAAAGAAGATGTGTATATATACATACAAACATACATACATGTATACACAATGGAATAGTCTTAGACATAAAAGAGAATAATCTTGCTATTTACAACACCATGGAAGGACCTAGAGGGTACAATGTTAAGTGAAATAAGTCACTTAGAGAAAGGCAAATACTATATGATATTACTCATATATGGAATTTAAGAAACCATACAAACAAAGGAAAAAGAACTAACAAACAAAAGCAGACTTGAATACAGTGAATAAAGGAGTATTGCCAGAGGGGTAGTGAGTTGGGGGATGAGTGATATAGGGGAAGGGGATTAGAGCATACACTTATCTTGATGAGCACTGAAAAATGTATACCATTATTGTATCATTATATTGTACACCAGAAACTAATAAAACATTGTAGATTAACTGTACTTGAATAAAAAATTTAAAAAGCTACTCCTTCTTGTCTACCTTTTAGCTCTTTCAATCTATGGAAATCTTTATCTCATTAACCCTCCCTGAAATATTCTATGTATCTCATTACTAACAATTAAATTTGAACATCCGGGTAATTAATTTTCATTTAATTGGTTCAAGGTAGCTCATCAGGCAGTGGCTGTGCCTTGTATTCTGCATGTTGTTGATACTTTGATATTATGGTCAGTGGATTAACTTTGGATTCATACAAAAGACCAGGATAATGATCTGGCCATATGGTCCGGAGTAAGGTAATTAACTTGTCTGATAATTTTTCTCCCTTTTCAACATGGGGGGTTCTAATATATATATTCCATAGTTGTGCAGTTTGAATAATCAGATACAAAGTATGCAATAGGCACTAATTATTTTCTCTTTCACATTGCTTTTCCTCATATCATTATGTATAAATTAGCTACCCCATATAGAAATAATAGCACTGAAATGTTAATGAATAAAAATTCAAGCTATTACAATTTATATCAAATAGATTGCTAGTATCAGCAGTCTTGCACAGACACAAGAGAAATAATGATAATATCTAATATTATTTAGTGCTTACCATACTCTACAGGTGGTTCTAAACCTTCTACATGTATTCAGCTGTGAATCCTAAAGGTCCTAATGATTCTTCTATTATTGCTATTTTGCAAAAAAGAAACCATGTCTCTTTACAATTTGGAAAAAATACTGATAGGTTCTAAAGACTAATTTTAGGCATATTTTAATTCTTTTTTATTATCTGCCTACTGAAAAATTTGGTTGTCAGGTTCAAATTATTCTTAGAATTATTCCAGGGGCATATTACCATTTTTGTTATTTCTTTCTGTACCCAAGTTGTCTCACCCAAAATAGTCAAGGTTGAGCTACATTTCTGCCAACAGCTTCAAAGTTTTCTCCTAGTGCCTAGTACCCCCAGTCTTGACTGAACTAATTCTATTTCCTTTCTTTCTTATTGTTTACTCTTTTCCAATTCCTTCTCATTAGATTTGTTCCACATTGATGTGTAGGATCCTCTGGTATTTAGGTTTTCCAAATCACAACAAATCATACTTTTAATCACTCACTGTACATACAGAGTAGCAAAGGGCATGGAATAGTAACATATTTCCACTCTAGTGTATTCCTTTTGTTATATTTAAGTTGTACCTCTTTTCTCTTTACTTTTCTTTCTTCTGCTTAAAATTCAAGTTGCTCTATTGATTTATCTACCAATTCTTTTTCAGATATATCCTACAGACAACATGAATGCTATTATTATTTCCTTCATGAATTTCCCAAAATCATTCCAAAAAAAAAAAAAAAAAAAGGTTTGTTTCTGGGATCCCTGGGTGGCTCAGTGGTTTGGCGCCTGCCTTTGGCCCAGAGCAGGATCCTGGAGACCGGGGATCGAGTCCAGCGTCAGGCTCCAGGCATGGAGCCTGCTTCTCCCTCCTCCTGTGTCTCTGCCTCTCTCTCTCTATGTCTATCACAAATAAATAAATAAATAAATGAATCTTTAAAAAAAACAAAAACAAAAAAAGTCTGCTTTATTTTGACATCTGCTGAGGGACATAAGATCAATCATTGAATTGTACTAATGAAATGTAAAGTTATGTTATAAAATATTTGCAAAACTTGAAGAGGGAAAGCACCTATAAAATAAGTATATTTATAGATAAAAACTAAATTTATTATATATATATGCTTTTAAAAATTTGAAAGTCATGTTTATTTACTATAGTTTGGTTGGATGTTTACTTACCAGGTGATTATCTCATTAGATAAACTTCATTATCTCTGAGTAAAAGGTGGTGTTTGGTGTTTTCAATACAGTCAAAATAAATGCTTAATTTTGCTGTGGAAGATAATGAATTTCACCACACCAAGCAGCCCATGTGAGTGAGTCTTGATTCTAAGACTTTCCTATTTCCCTCATAAGCAAAGCATTCTCTCCTGATCTTTGAAACTAAAAGGAAATAAAATCATCATTGGCATTTATGTTGAAAAATGCTTTTGTTTCTTTTCTACCCAAAGTTGTAAATTCATTGGTTTCAGCATTGGAAATGTGTGTGTGTGTATATATATATATATATATATTTTTTTTCTGTTTAATTTCCAAGTGTCATTTAAAGTAGATTACCTGGGAGATTATAACCCCAAACCCTCCCTCACTTTGTCTATGGGATGAGATATTTCCCAGAAGAAAAGTTGGCCAATATCAGCTGAAAATGGCTTAGTTCCTTTCTAATCCTTAAAAATAAAGTTATGCCATGGTTCATAACTTTTTATACTCTGAGGAGTTTGAGCACAAACCAAGAGTTCACTTCTATTCAGTATTGAGAGGCCATAAATCATGTGCTTTTAATTTTGAAACAAATTCTAAGGAACAGCAGGAAATAATGTCTCAACAGAGCTTAAACTAGAAAATTTCATTGAAGCCTACCGTCAGGTTTAAAGTCTGCTTTAGTGCAGAATAAATTAATTGAACAGTGGGTGGCAAACTTCTTCTGTGCCACTTTACATCCAATGGCCCTACTTCCTCCTCTGGCCCCCGCTTGGCAAACAGTTTCCATAGACTTAACTCTGGGAGTAGGTGTAAGTTTATAACACTTCCTCCCACAAATACTGCAATGAGATTTGGGTTAAATAAAACTTTGAAAATAAGAAATAAAGTTATTTCTTACTTTTTATTATTTTAAGAAATAATTTTCTTATTTTCATATATAATCTAAATATCTAAAATAAATAATATGTTTTTGCAACCCACACAATCAAGTACAAAGAGATATACAAAGGAAAACATGGTTAAAATAGATACAAAGGGATGTATAATGAGTGAAGCTTGAGTTGCACATAATAGCACCATTGACCCTAGAAGAACATGAGCTTGAACCATGTGAGTTGATTTATATGTAGAGTTTTTTCAATAAATATAGTACAGTATTATAAAGGTATTTTCTCTTCCTTATGACTTTCCAAACAACTAGTATATTTTATTGTAAGAATACAGCATATGATACATAAAACATGTATAACATGCAAAATATGTGTTAATCGACTATTAAATGTTATTGGTAAGGCTTTTGGTCAATAGTAGGCTATTAATAGTTAAGTTTGGACAGGGAGGTGGAAGTCAAAAGCTATATGTGCCTCTGATCCCCACATTGTTCAAGGATGAACTGTAGATTATGAAAGGTATAACTGAAAGACTTCCTGGTCTGGATGAATTATTTGAGCAAAGACTTGAGGCAAACTGAGCATGTCTGAAAATGATGCATAGGTTTTGATGAGGATGCTGACCCACTTAGGAGAGAAGTGAGGAATTTGGTTGTATCAGGGCAATCGTAGTCTAAATAACATTGAAAACCATAGAACTGGTTATTCTTTCCCGTAGAAAAAAATATTATTTGTAAGTGGAAGAATATATGTTAGTAATTTGAGAGAAAACTCTTACAGTGCTTCTATGATGGCAAATTTGACCTTTTGTTGGAAAGAAATTTTTCTTATTTTCTACACAAAAAAAAGGTACTGATTTTCCACAAACAACATTGATGTGTTGGGATTTACAATGATTGTGGAGCTTGAATGGTGTGCGGGCAATACAAAATTACAAGGATTATGAAGTGGTCTGCCTTCTGTTGGTGGCATCAGAAGCCTAATATAAACTATAGGGTAGTTATTACTTGATCTACACAATTTAAGGTACACCATCAGGATGAGAGGTCTTCTCTTGCAGCTCATTCTCCAGAAGCCAAAACACAGACTCTGATGAAACTGAAGCCATGGGATTGAACATAGGTATGGCAAGGCTATAAAGGTAACAGAAAGCACAGCCCCTGTGGTCTTTTATGTCAAACAACAGAAACCTAAAAAGAAAAACGAAACTGAAATCTAAGATAGTGGTGTTTGGGGTTGAATCAGAATTTTGAGCACCCAAATGCCCTGAAACCTCTGCACAAACAGAATTAACTTCCTTCACCTTTCTAGAAAGGAACAGATTCTCATAGCCTGGAGATGAATTAATAACTTCACCTGAGTTGTTTCCTTGCAAAATGATGCTTATTTTCTTAAGGTCTGATAGGCTCGAGAAATTTTGATAAAATTTAATCTCCTTTCTCTCAGTCAATACCCAGAGCTTTATGGGGAGTTGGCCAAAGCAGAAATACATGATTGTATCTGTTTATATTTAGTTCCTTTTGACACTAACTGAAATGGAATGTTGTGGCATTAAAGCCCCAAATACAAAAGTCTCAAAAAAAGATAGGGGTTAAGGAAAATCTTCTCAGCAAATCTTCAACCAATGGATTTAGCTGTCTACTTTGTACACACCAAGAGATAACTAGAGGCATAGATCTATTCCAATTCATGGCAGTTGCTAATGGTTTCACTTGTTTTTAGGGATTTCGAATGTATGGGTACTAGGTGTGAATATATGAACAGACCACATGGACAAAATATATGGATAGACCTCATGGAGTTATACAAATGCTCACTACATGGTATATACTGCAGAGGAAATTCTCAATGGTGGTAGACAAGATTATATGTTTCATGGATCTCAGCCATCCTCCTTTCTCAGCTACCCAAGTTCTAACACATTGGTCAAGGCCTAAAGCAGCCATAGTGTGGGGCACCCGGGTGGCTCAGTCAGTTAAGCATCTAACTCTTGGTTTTAGCTCAGGTTGTATGATCTCAGAGTCATGAGATCAACCCTAACATGGGGCTCCACTCTCAGCATGGAGTCTGAAACTCTCTCTCTGTCTCTCTCTGCCCCTCCCCCACTCTCTCTTTCTAAAATAAATAAATAAATAAATAAATAAATAAATAAATAAATAATCTTTTAAAAATCTTAAAAATCAAGTAGTCAAGATGGCTTAGGAAGCACCCTATGAAGGCTGTTGTTAGGGGTGAAAAATGTGAAATTTACCTCATGAAGTTTCATTTGGCTTCTGTTAACACTGAGTACCAAATGTTTGTAGTTATTATGACCAAATTTAGTGTGTAAAACAACTAATTTATCATGTCCTTGGGTTCTATGGATCAGAAATTTATACATAGCATGGCTGGTCTATGTTCCATGATGTCTGGGGTCTCCTAGAAAATTCAAAGGCTGGGAGTGTTCACTAGCTAGCAGCTGAAATTATCTGGGACTATTTTGACTTATAACTCTGGCAGTTGATATTGGCTGTGGACCCAGACATCAGATGAGCTGTTGGCCATAAATTCTACATCTAGTCTCTACATATGGTCTCTCCATATGGACTACTTAGGAAATATTGCTATGACCATCTTTGGAGGCTACTGTCTGTCACACCAACATTGAGTGCCCAACATGTACACTCTTCAGGGAGATACAGTACTCAGTCCTGTGGTGGCAAGTTGATTATAGTTAAAACCTTCCATCATGGAGAAAACAGAATTTTTCTTCACAGAAATAGACATTTATTCCAGATATGGATTTGTCTTTCCTGCTTATAATATTTGTATGAGCAGCACAATGCATAGACTTATGGAACATCTTATTAACTATCATGACATTTCACTTAGGACTGATTCTGATCAAGTAATCAGAGTAAAAGAACCATGGTAGTGGACATACACACAGGAATTCATTGATCCTACCATATACTCTGTTATAGACTAAATGGAGTTCCTGAAAATTCATGTATTGAATACATAAATCCAAGAAAGTCAGCACATGAATATTTAGAGATAGGGCCTTTAAAGAGGCAATTAAGTTAAAATGAGGCCTTTAGGGTGGGCCCTAATCCAGTGTGACAGGTATCTTCAAAAGAAAAAATCTGGACATACAGAGTAAGTACCAAGAATGTGTGTGTACAGAAAGAAGGCCATGTGAGGACACATGGACAAGGCAGCCATCTATTAAGCCAAGGAGACAGATCTTTGGGGAAACCAAACCCGCCAGTACTTTGACCTTGGACTTCTAGACTCCAGAACTGACAGAAAATATATTTCTGTTGTTTAAGTCACCCTGTCTGTGATATTTTGTCATGGTAGCCCTAGCAAACTCATCCATACACCATTTCTCTACAGTAACTGATTAGATACAACGAAGAAAGGCTTACTGAAGAGAGTTGCCAACTGAGAAATAGCACCTTGAAAAACTGGAGTTTTAACTTCGAAGATGGTTGACCAAGATTTTATTCCTCCCATAGCCATGATAAACAGTTATAGAATCCTATGGAATAGAAAGATGTATATGCAAATACCTCTTTTATTATTATACTAAAGTCCTTTATAGAATTTTTGCTTCCTGTGCCAGCATTTTTCAGCTCAGCTGGCATCTAGGTTTCAGTTATAGAGGTTCTGCTTTCATTAAGGGGCACAAAAATTGTTTTATTGAACTGGAAATTGAAGTTATCACCTGAATACAGAGGGCTCGTCATGCCTCTACTAAACCAAAAGACAAAAGGGGGCTAGATCAATTGGTATTGATAATATCAGATCTATTTGTCTGACACAGTAGAGCATGAATGATCAATATCTGGAATGCAGAACATCTCTTAAAATTTCCATAACATAGCAAAAGTTAATTTAAAAAAAATGGCAGGACCATTAAAGATTCAGAATTTCAGGAATGAAGATTTGGTTCACATGAGTAGATAGTGAACTCCAATAATAAAAGTTAGCCCGAAATGAAAGGCAAGAATGATGAGGCAGTGGAAGAAATAAAGGTATAAATATTAACTAATTCTCAATATCAATTACAGAAAAAAAGACACTTGTAGCAATATATTGAGTAATTTTACACTCTGTTCTTAGGGTTACAGATTTTTGGGGAAGGATTATACCTGAACTAGAAGAGAAACTAACATTGAAATTAACTTTGTCTAGAATGTTGAGGATGATACTTTTCCTTCTGGAAGGAAGAGAATGAGACTACGTTAGTAGAAGCCATCTTGTTCAGTGAAAGGATGAAGATAATCTTCTTTCTTAATCAGGTTCAAATATCATACAGAAGAGTGTTTATGAATGCCAAATACTCGTGTAACTGGTACCCTCAGCTCAAAAACCTACCTTCATATGCTCTGCCTTGAGATGTTGGGAGTAAAATCTACCCATATTTCTTATCTACTAATTGGTTTCCTATTAGTTTCTGTCAATAGGAGCATACTCTTGTGATAGTGGAAGTCAAGAGGAGGTGGGAAAAGACTTCATTACATGTTCAAAATAAATTATCAATTTAAGGAGGACTTGGGACAGGTATGTGAGGAGAATAGAGTAACAATGACATGAAAAAAAATAAAAATTGTCCAATTATCAATAATATTGTAACAACTATGTATAGTAGCAGATGATAATTAGACTTATTGCAGCTGAAATTATCTGGGACTATTTTGACTTATAACTCTGGCAGTTGATATTGGCTGTGGACCCAGACATCAGATGAGCTGTTGGCCATAAATTCTACATCTAGTCTCTACATATGGTCTCTCCATATGGACTACTTAGGAAATATTGCTATGACCATCTTTGGAGGCTACTGTCTGTCACACCAACATTGAGTGCCCAACATGTATACTCTTCAGGGAGATACAGTACTGTGGGGATCATTTCAAAATGTATAAAAATATTGAATTGGGATGCCTGGATTGCTCAGCGGTTGAGTGTCTGCCTTCAGGGCATGATCCCAGATTGCCTGGATTGAGTCCCACATCGGGCTTCTTGCATGGAGCCTGCCTTTCCCTCTGCCTCTTTCTCTGCCTCTCTCTCTGTGTCTCTAATGGATAAATAAATAAAATCTTTAAAAAAATAAATAGGAAAAAATAAAAATAAAAATATTGAATCACTGTATGTACACCTGAAATGAATAGGATATTGTATGTCAATAATATTTCAATTAAAAATGAAATAAAAACATTTTTTAAAAATAATACAATTGTCCAATCAGAAGGGAGTCTAAGAAAATGCTAAAGATTCTGAGCTCCAATCTGGGGCTAGCTAGCTTTTTGCAATCACTGTACATTCCTTGTATATATCATTTCTTATTAACTTAGGGCTCAGGGTGGAATCCTAAAGTGAAATTCTGGAATGCTTTTAATATGAGTTCCCTCCCTTCCAAAAATAAATGATGACACCACACTTTCCTCAAGGCATTCTTCATCTCCATGTTTCTCAGTGTGTAGATCAGAGGATTGAACATAGGAGCAATGATGGTGTAGAAAAGAGCAAACACTTTGTCTTCTGGAAAAGTTGTGGCTGGGCGAATGTAAATGAAGAGAACCGGCACAAAGAACAGAACCACAACTGTGATATGGGAACTGCAAGTGGAAAGAGCTTTGGTGCGGCTCTCTGCAGGGTAGGCCATGATGGTGTATAATATCAGAAAATAGGACACCATCAAAATCACAAAAGTCAGCAGAGCGATCAGACCTGAATTAACAATTACCAAGAGACCAATTTTACGTGTGTCAGTGCAGGCCAGCTTCAGTAAAGGATACACATCACAGAAGTAGTGATCTAGCTCATTGGGGCCACAGAACGGGAGGAAGATGGTGAGAAGGAACTGACTGGCGGAGTGTATAAATGCCCCCGTACAGCAGGCTGTGATAATTGCATTACATCTTTGTCTGCTCATGATGATGGTATAGTGCAAGGGCTTGCAGATGGCCACGTAGCGGTCATAGGCCATCCCTGTGAGGATAAAGATCTCAACACCTCCAAGAAAGTGCAGGATAAAAAGCTGTGTCATGCAGTGACTGTAGGAAATGGTCTTCCTTTCTGTCAGTAAATCAGTCATTAGTTTAGGTGTCACTGTTGACGTGTAGCAAAGGTCAGAGAGTGAGAGGTAATTAAGGAAGAAATACATGGGTTGCTCAATTAGCTGACTGCACATGATAGAAATCATTATGAGCAAATTTCCTACCCAAATAGCAAGGTAGCAAAATAAAACTAATACAAAGCAGAGGATTTCAATGTTCTTGTTTTGAGACAGTCCCAAGAGAATAAACACAGTGATGTTGTTCCTATTTTCCATGATCCACTGCAATAAAAATGTGTAACAGTCCCCTGAAAAGACATAATGTACAAGTCAATGTCAGACATGCACATGGAGAATATGGATGATGAAACTGGTATCCTGAAGCCATATTTAATGGATATGATCACAGAACTTTAGAAAATAAAATCTGATATTTAATGTTTTTTTTTTTTTTTCTGATTAGTCTCATGAAATTTCTATAAGTCAGTCTTTCAGGACATTTTGTTTGATCTTAACATTAATAAAAATGAGTGAATTCAATCAGTAAATTTTTTAAAAGTCTAAAAATTACTATTCACTGCCAAACATTTTCCAATTCTAAAGGAATATACAACAAAGTCCTTGAAAGAGATATTTCTCTGGGTTCTTACAAACTCAAATTTGTTAAAGATGCAAGTATAAGTCATTAAAGTTGTTAAATGATATAGAAGCAAATGGAAAGCTTGACAGTGCTCACTAGTGGAATCTATTCTTCAAAATAGTTACATACTGAGATAGAAAATAAAACTAAAGATTTATATAAAACATATATATTTACAAAGTAGAAGATAAAAAAAATCTCTATAGGAGACCCCAGAGTTGGTTTGAATAATTTTTCAATTGCTTGTTTATCTTTTTCTTAGTGATTTGTGACAGTAAAATGATGATGTTTTATATGGAAAGTTTATTTTTATAGGCACATCAATACAAATCATATATTTAAACAAACCACAGAATAAAGCAATAGTTAAATCCAAAAGGAAGAAGAGCAGAAGGCAATTTTACCTTTGTGGTTTTGTTCCTAACTCAGTGTATCATAATTTGCAAGTCAATTTCTTCACAGTGCTTTGAATAATAGTATGACTTTCTTTTCAATATTTGTTCAATGCATGCCTTTTGCCAAACCCTTAAAGACTCTTGATGCTGCATAATTCAAAGAAAAAACACATGGGAAAAGGTTTATATGAAGACAAACAGTTGGGACCCAGGTTCCAATACTAATAATACCAGTGTGTGAATTTGGATACAAATCAATTTTTTTTTAATTTAAATTATCTCATTTGTAAAATAAGAAAATCTGATAGAACTTTGCCACAGAGTGGTTGAGAAACAAACAAATCAAGAAATGACCTTTGCTTTATTAACATTGGAGTATTAATTGCTGATTTTTAATCTTAGTGCTAGTGTTACCAAATTAGTAAAGTTGCCAATATTGATGCCCAGTAACTATGACTCCCATGTAGAAAATGAAATTTTAATATCATAAAATTATTTTGAGCAGGAAGGTAACTTTGAGATCTGCACTAACCAAATATCCTAGTTCCAAATAGAAGGGATTTTAATTAAATGTATACAGATAATACAGGGCACACTTGGCTGCCTTACTCACTGCATGTAAATCTTGGTTTGGGGCTTGTGAATTTGAGCCTCACGCTGGGCATACAGATTACTGAAAAAATATAAAATTGTTTAAAAAGCTAAAAAAAGTATATAGAAAATAGAATGAATAAGGATAGCTTCAATCTCTTCATCATTTAGCAATTATATTAAACCTACAGGATTTGATATGTGAAAAGAGTAGTTTAGTTGTGGTTGACCTATAGCTTCTGCTAACTTAGTTTAAGCCTCAGGGTAATAAAAATATAATAGAACTGATAACCACATGACTGAATTATTTTTTCTATAAATTTTGACCTCAAAATGCATCACCAATACTTACCATCTTTCTTTAAAATTTGTGATATGTCTTCTGACTGAATCTTATAGTTATAATTTCTCATCAATTAATTATTAAATCCTCCCCTCATTACTCTCTTTTAGAGATTAAGAACCCACCAAATATAAAATTCCTTTGCAATGGGGCCTTAAAACAAGTGAATGTATTTCTTCGGTACAATTTTAAGATTTAGAATTAACTTAGAAAGAATGATTAAAAAGTTAGGTTTCATGCTTCCAATGACACTATGTAAATTTCTTCTTACCTATAAGTAAATACACAGTCTTTTAGAAATAATACTTAAAATACTGGTTTGGTAAATTCTTATTTTATTTTATTTATTTATTTTTTCATTTATTTGTGATAGTCACAGAGAGAGAGAGAGAGAGAGAGGCAGAGACACAGGCAGAGGGAGAAGCAGGCTCCATGCACCGGGAGCCCGATGTGGGACTCCATCCTGGGTCTCCAGGATCGCGCCCTGGGCCAAAGGCAGGCGCCAAACCGCTGCGCCACCCAGGGATCCCCTGGTTTGGTAAATTGTTAAAGTAATTGCTTGTTCATTTGGATGGACATAAATGAAACCATTTCTAATCATATGCGGTGAAATAAACAACCACCTGAATTGTTTTTCTTCTTTCTCTCTCCCAAAATTAAACAAGAAAATTTTGCTTCATACATGAAATTAATCCTCAGTAGAAACTAGTTGTTAGAGTATGCAGGTAGAGCCAGTCATTCTGTCTTCATTTGATACCAAATTATTTTTCCAACTAAATAAATGTGTGGTCTAACCTCCTAACAAAACAATACTGCTAAATATGGGGCTTAATTTCCAATTTTCTCCATTCTCAAGTCCACAAATATGTTTAATTTCCCTATTTTTTTCATTTCAGTGTCTCCAAACTTGTGTGGTTCACCAAGTGTAGACTACTGTCTATATTTCTAGCCTTTAAACTTTATCCTACTTAATTTTTTAAAGATTTGTTTACTTATTTTAGAGAGAGAGAGAGAGAGAGAGCACAGTAAGGTGGAGGGACAAAGAAAGAAGGACAGAATCCTCAAGCAGGCTCCTGGGGCTCAATCTCAGGACCCTGAGATCATGATCTGAGTCAAAATCAAGAGTTGGATGCTTTACCTACCAAGCCACTCAGGCACTCCTCTAGCTTCTCAATTTCAGAGTGCAAGAGGATTTCTAATTTTTACCTTTGACTCAGTCATCAATTTTAAGTGTGAACTCTGAACTTCATTTCCCTCAACACTTTTGTCTAAAATATAGACAAGTTATTTGTTGCCTAAATAAATCAGAGTTATGAGTTTCAAATTTAAAAATAGTTGTGAGTACTTCTGAAAAAATATTATCTAAATGAATATGGTATTAAGCCCAGTTTGATGCACATGCAAGGGTAATAATACCTTACAGAAATGAAAATTAGTTGAAGCTTTCCTGATAAAATATACATAGAACACTTAACTAGTATTTAGCAAAATAGAATTTGAAACCAGAGTTTTCTGAATCTAGAGCCTGAGTTCATACATAAAAGACATGGTATCAAAGTGACAAAATAAATTTAATGTTAAAAACTCCTTTTCTCTCATTACCTAATTATTTCATGCAAAACTAGATAACCTCCAAAATTATGGTCCTTAAACCATTTCAGCCATTCTAATTTTGATATGCAGATGACAGAATGAGATAACGAATTAAGCCAAACTCTCTTAGTCTATAAAATACAAAAATACTCAAACAAAACCACAAACTCAATCGACTCCTCTATCCTGCATATGTAGCACACTTATAAAGAGTGAGAAAGTTATGCTCACATAAATGAATAAAAAGCACTGAAGCTTGTCATGTTCTCAGACATGAACAGTGCTATTACAGCCACAAATTGTCCCTTTGTAAGAAGAGTGGTTAGACAAAAGAGATTATAATTTCTTCTCTGCTATAGCTCTTCATTCAGCTTAGGAACTTGCATTCACTTGTTCTAGGGTCCCTATCTTAAAAAAGGATAAATCTAGTCTTGATAATTTATATGTTTCAGTTAAGATCTTGCACAGCCTTTGGGCTCTCTGCTATTGTTAAAGTTCTGAAAAACCTTGAACATAATGGGGTGAACCAGGTTGGGTTTATATTATGGCTTTGCTGTAAATGAATATATGGCCTCATTCCATTACTTTACTACACTATTAGTAGGTCTAATAATTTTTATGTTAGCTTACAATTTGAATGTTCCCACGTGCCTAGCAAAAACTTTTAAATCTTCACAATAATTCTAAGAAGTAAATATTACTAATAAGCTCATTTTATAAAAAAGGAAACCAAGCCATGGAGAAATTAAGTAATTAGTTCAAGACCATTGACCTAATTAGTAGAGTCAAGATCTGAAACAACATGTCTCACTTAGCAAAATGTTATGTACTTACCATAGTTACTGACACTTAGTGAGTACTCAACAGATATTTGATACTCTCAGTACTTAAGAGTGCCCAACTGACCATTTTTAATCTATGCCAAAATAAACCCTATACATTCTTAATTTTTGTGATCCTAAATTCCTGAAGGACAGAGAGACTGTCTTACGTTCTGCCTTGAAATATTAAGAAATGGTTGCACAAATTTAAATTCTAGCCATGTCTCTCTGATCTGTATGATCTTTGGCATGTACTGTTTTTTTTCTCAGATCACTATATTGGCAGTGGATAAATATATGGCTGGCGAGTACATCTACCTGCTGACAATGCTGTGAGAATTAATTGGATAAAATGTGTAAGTCACCCAGTACATGGTAGGGACTTGATAACTATTTCTAATTACTTTATCTTTGTTCTACCTCTTGTTAAATATAGGCCACCATTTATTTAACTAATAGTAAATGTTTGTAAATGATTTTAAAAAAACTTCAATGATTTCAAATGGTCTATAAATAATATACTCCATAATGGAAATTTTTGTCTTGAAATTGATTCCCAGAAACCAGGGAAGGCAACAAAATAAACAGAGATAAGGTAAACAGAGAGTCAAGTTTTGAGATACTTTCATCTGAATTTTTTGGTAATGTGAGTAGGGTCTTCAGTTAAATTAATTCTTGGGGCACTTTTTTCTTTTTTTCTGAAGGAGGAGGGAGGGATCAGTAATCATGATAGTGGTTACTGCAGGGAGTTTATTTGTCCTTTGAATTTTGGCTTTATCACTTTCTTGGTAACCTGAATCACTTTTTGCTTAATCAATACTTTGTTAACTTTACCCCAAAAGTCCTAAAAGTGTTTTTTTGTTTTTTTGTTTGTTTGTTTGTTTGTTTGAGATTTGCTATCCACCTAAGCATCATTTCCTGTTGACTGTGTGCCTATCTCTTTAGAATGTCATATGACACTCTCAATGGGCATCTGTTTTGTTTTGTTTTTAAGATTTATTAATTTATTTGATAGAGTACACAAGCAAGGAGAGTGGCAGGCAGAGGGAGAGGGAGAAGCTGAGCAGGGAGCCAGGCATAGGATTCAATCCCCGGACCCTGGGATCATGACCCAAGTCAAAGGGAGATGCTTAACCAACTGAGCCACCAGGCAAACGGTCAGCTCTCTGAATTTATCACTGCCCCGACCTCAAAACAAACTAATCTATAAAAATCAGAGAAGATGCCTGTATGTAACTTGAACTGGGATTCAGTCTGTTAGCTATACAATGGAGGCAAAAAATACATTTAGTGGATATCACAGAGTCACGCAGGATAATGGGAAGGGAGGAGAAATAATTTACCATACATTGTTCTTCTACTTTGTTGTGGCTTCATTCCTACTTCTTCCTTCCAGTGTCCTCTCTCTCTTCACTGAAATTCTGGTCACTCACCTACTGTTCAGAGCATTTCATTTCAGCTTCTTGAATTCACATTTCACTGAGCATAACTCATTAGCCAATCACAGAAAGAAAGCTTGTATTATTTTAGAGACAACTGACACCACTTAACCAATGTTCGCACAAAGGTATGAGAAGCCATACCTTTAGGGTGACAGCTTGAAGTGAAGTGGAATAATTTTATATCCAAAGAGATCAAATCACAATCTGTATTTTCATCATTAAAATTATTTCTAGAGATGTCCAAGCTCATGGGGTTAATTAATACTTAATAGAGAATACATTCTAAAATGACATTTCTTTTATTCTACAGCATGGACTGTTCTTTCCAAGTAGTTTGGATTTACCTTTCCAAATATGAGTTCACCAGGCAGATTTCCTTTAGATCTAAGTTATCAGACCAAGTGCCCCTAAAATAGGATCTGGATTATAAACAGTGTGCAAGCCACAATTAATATTGCATGTGATTTAGGAATTTGTCATTAGAAATTCCTCCTGGGCCCTAATGACTGAATTCCCCTGCACTTAAGGAATCTTGCAGTGAAAACAAATTTGGGGAACTTTTTTCTTTAAGGGCCTTATCCCTTCTGTAATCTCTATAAACTGACAGGAGTGTAGGACAACCCTGGCCCTCTTGGTGGCCAAAGGTCTTCATCTCTCCTCAAAAAGTGTCTTTATTGTATTTTCTAAGAAAATTGTTTTATCTTTTTTTAATTTTCCAGTTATAATTTCTAGAAAAATTATAAATGAATAAAGCTTAGTATTATTTCATATTACTTTTAGTTTAGAAAAAAATAATTTATTTTTAGAGAGAGAAGAGAGAGCATGAGCAGGAGGAAGAGCAGAGGGAGAAGGAGAGAATCCTCAAGCAGACTCCCCACTGAGTGTAGAGCCTGACGAAGGGTTCCATCCCATGAACCTGAGATCAGGAGCTGAGTTGAAATCTAGAGTTGGATGGTTAGCTGGCTAGACCACCCAAGCATCCCTGGTTTAGAAGATTTTTAAAAAGTAATTTGAAAAAGAAAACTTGTGTTTGAACAAAATTTGCATTTGAAAAATTTTATTTTTTCCCAAAATTTTTATACCTGCATGTAAAGTTTGAGCTGATTTCCAATGTGCTTGTTGTGTGAGCAGAATAAATCATGCAAATGCATACTGAGAGTTTGTTGTGTGTCATACACTAAGTACTCCTGCTTAATCTCTACAAGAACTCATTGTGTTCTTATTTTACTCAGGAGAAAACTCTGTAATAGCTAAGATAAATGCTTGGCCTAACTAAGATCACTAGGCAAGGAGGAGATTGCAGATAAATATTAAAAGAATAGCTAGTTCTGGGGAAGGGGAGGAGTGAGGACAGGGTGATTGACTCTAGAGATGATAGCGGTATTCTAATTTTTTATTCATATGGAGATTACAGTGATATTTCCTTCTCAGTTCACTCCCCCACCCTGGCCCCCATCTCTCTCTCTCTCTCTCTCTCACATACAAACACAGACACACAAGTTTCTTTGTGTGTTCTTTTTTTTTTTTTAGATTTTATTTATTTATTCATAGAGACAAGAGAGAGAGAGAGAGAGAGAGAGAGAGAGAGAAGCAGAGACACAGAGGGAGAAGCAGGCTCCACACAGGGAGCCTGACGTGGGACTCGATCCCGGGTCTCCAGCATCTTGCCCTGAACTGAAAGTGATGCTAAACAGCTGAGCCACCCAGACTGCCCTTCTTTGTGTGTTCTATTTCATTAATTAAATATGGGGAAAATACATGGCAAGACATATCTAAGGCACTGTAGTTGCCCAGGGTAGAATGTGATATTCGATTTGCCTTCAAAGAATTAACTTGAAAGCAAGTCTAGGTATTTCATTTGGTTTGGTCTTTTCCCCACCCTCCTAAGGAAATCTGTTTTTTTTTTTTTTAACTTTATTGAGGAATCATTCACAAATATATCATATATATTTAAAGTGTAAAATGTGATGATTTTATGTACATATACATTGTGGAATTATTAATAATGCATTATTACCATCACTTCACATAATTAACCACTATTTGTGTGTGGGGTGAGAAGGCTTATGATCTACCCTCAGCAGCTTTGAAGGATACAAAATCGTATTATTAGCTGTAGTCTCCATATTGTGGTGGCATCCTCAGAACAGGATTCTTTTCATATCTGAAAGTTTCTACCCTTTGACCTAGGTTACCCCACTAAAACCTTATTCAAGACATTCTGACATTTTGCTTAAAGATGCCTTCTCTAGTCTAGGTCCTGTTTTCACAGTTATTCCTATTTTCAGCTCAGGACGTCCATGGGATCCCCTCTGAGCTTCTGATTTCCCAAACATGTGGTCATCTCCAGGCTCTGCTCTACAGCCCCTACCTTTGAATCTTTCTAGTAAAGTTCCTCACCACTGAAGATCATTTGCTCCTAAGAACTCATCATCCTCCAAAGTGCAAACATCCAAATGCATCTTCCTTTACTGGCTTTTTAGAAAATGTCAATTTTATTTATTTTTTTATTTATTTATGATAGTCACACAGAGAGAGAGAGAGAGAGAGAGGCAGAGACACAGGCAGAGGGAGAAGCAGGCTCCATGCACCGGGAGCCCGACGTGGGATTCGATCCAGGGTCTCCCGGATCGCGCCCTGGGCCAAAGGCAGGCGCCAAACCGCTGCGCCACCCAGGGATCCCGAAAATGTCAATTTTAAAAAGTTTATCAAACATAGTATCCCTGTAGCTAGATAGTATATATATTAGTATATATCATGTATATATACATATGCATTTTTTCAAACCACTTTTTCAGTCATCATAGTATCACTAACTGTTGAAATAGGCATAAAGACAAGATAAAACCAATTTCTCTCCTTCTGCTTCCAGCAATATTTACATTCAATGTAGATGGAGTATTTTAATATGATTTTTGGTCTTTGCTTTTTTTTTTTTTTACATTTTTGGACATCATATGTGTTTTATGACTTCTTATCAGGAATTTCTTATTCCTTAATTTTATAATTATAGTATTTTTTGTGTGTGCATTAAATTCTTAATGGAAAATACCTTAGTGGAAAATTTCAGGGTCTTCGGTGATACAATACAAACATTTCATAAAAATTCTGCATATTGACATTGATGAGAAATACAATTAATCAATAACATCTTTTTTCTTGCTCATATTATTGATCAAAATGGGAATTAAAGGCATCTTTGGAATTGATTTCAATACAAAGGTCTTAATAGAGTAGCATTTGAGAGGTCAATGTAACATAAATAGGTTATGACTTAAAAATGAATATTAACTCATAAAGCACAGCAGGAGGAAAGTTGTTGAAAGAAGACTATGCTCCTCATAAATACTGCTGTGATATATTAGAAAAAAGTCTAGCTGGTTTTATTCACAAAATATATTTTGTATAGGTTAAGTTTGGATAGAATCTGGGCAACTCCAAAGGTTAATTAAATATGTATTTGCTAATTCCTATCTTGTATAGTTAAGCATCAATTTTAATATTTTGGGAGAATTTATTAAAAATTGTGTTTCTCGGGACGCCTGGGTGGCTCAGCAGTTAGACGGCTGCTTTCTGCTCAGGTCATGATCCCAGGATTCGGGATTGACTCCCTCATTGGGCCCTCTGTGGGGAGCCTGCTTCTCCCTCTGCCTATGTCTCTGCCTCTCACTCCGTGTCTCTCTCATGAATAAATAAATAAATAAATCTTTTAAAAAATTATGTTTCTCAAAAAACATGCTATCTTCTCTGTGGGTTCCTTTCTTCAAGAAGATGGTCAGGAAAAAAAACATCATGAATACAGAGGCATTTAGAAAAAAATATGGAAATAGTTATATGACTTCTGTTATAGATGACTGATATCTTAAGCAATAACTACTCCATGTATCTTAGCCATAATCAATATCTCAAATGCATTTCAATTTATCATTTTATAATTGACATTAATAACTTTAATTATCAGTTTTATATTGTAAATGAAGAGTATACGATGCATAGATGTTTGTTGATTTGACCAGACTCATGTCATTAAAAAATGGTAGACTGCCATGCAAATAAAAGTGTAAGGACTCCTGATTTGATGCTCATTCTTTTCCTTAAGTGATACTAAAGGTGGCTCTTGAGGATGAAGACAAAATATACCAATTATCTGTATTCTGACTTTCCCTTAAGTTTTTTATACCAATTCATCACTTATGGTGGTATGAAATTTTTCAGTAAAGTAAAATATTTGAGCACATGTGGGTAGTAAATATTAGGCTGATATGAAGGTGTCTTTTTATTTTTTGCATAAATTAAAGACAATAAGACTAAGAGTAAAACTTATCATTCTTATTCTTTTTCTCTCAAAACCTTAGACATTGCTACACTCTCTTGCTACTTGATATTAGTGATGTGGTGTAAGCCAGCACAACATTATTTTTTATTAATAATTTGCCTAAATTGTAATTTATATAATTCTTCTTCACATAAACTTGCTATGATTTTCATTTCTTATATTTTCTCTCCCTTTCCTTCCCCCTCATTGTTTTTTAAAATTTTATTTATTTTAGGGGGAAAGAGAGCACAAGTGGGAGAGGCAGAGGGAGAGGGAAAGAGAGTCCTCAAGCAGACTATACCTTGCCTTAAGAGGAAAAAAATGAATACAAGAATTATGCTAAAGGAAAATTTATTTTTTAAGAGTTCAATCGGCCTTATTCCTTGTCTATTAGGATGGAAATGGAATTCATTTATCATGTCTACATATCAAGGCAAGTTGATATGTGCAGTTTCTCCCAAATGTAGTCTTGAGTTCCCTCAACTAAGTGAGCTGTACTGGAAAGGGATATGATCTATTAATTTTCTCATCTTTTCTTTTCACATTCTGAATATCTGTGATGTAATAAACACTATAACAGAAATGTAAATAGCCGCTTGTTCCATTGTCCCTGCCTATGATAATTCAAGGGAGATGGGGTAGGAGTGGGTGCTGCAGTCCCAGAGGACAAGTATAACCTTCCCTTTTTCTTTGGTTTAGAACTAAATTATCTGTGTGGATTTTTTTTTCATCACATAATTTATTTCACATAAGATTTAGATAAACATTCTGTAGGAAATAAACTTCAATAACAAAAAAAAATATTTTTTAACTTCTGAAAACCATTTTAATCTTCTTCATTTCTACAGAATGCCAAAATGTTGTCAAATCTTTATGTTTAAATTTCACATGCAAATGAATGTTAAAATTCACAATCAGCTTCACAACTTCAAAACTGCCTACTGTATATGACATAACCACCATTCCTTTAGCCATATGTTAAATATACATATGCCCTTACCCAATCTCAGTTCCACTAGTAAAATAGTCACTTTACTCATAATTCCTCAGTTCATCATCTCTGACATTCATAAAGTGATTTGATTTCAATGATCTGAAAGCTAATAGAGACCTCTCTGATTCCAAGTCCAATTTTGCTCTTGCATAAAGTTTTTATTTAGCATATTGAGTAGGACAAATCAATTGTGTTTATCTTCTGAAAATATCCTTTGACACCAAACCCTTCTCATGGCTTTTTTCATCTCTGTATTTCTCAGAGTATAGATTAAGGGGTTGAACATAGGAGCAATGATGGTATAAAATAGTGCAAATATTTTGTCCTCGGGGAAAGTGGTAGGAGGTCTGAGGTAGGCAAAGATTGAAGGCCCAAAAAATAAGATGACCACCGTGATATGAGACCCACAGGTAGAGAGAGCTTTGCGTCTTCCCTCAGCTGAGTAATTTCTTAAAGTGAATAGTATAACAACATAAGACCCAAACAAGAGAACAAAAGTTACTAAAGCAACCATTCCTGAATTGGCAACCACAAGGACACCAGTGACATAGGTATCAGTACAGGCAACTTTCAGCAAAGGGAAGATATCACAATAGTAGTGATTGATTTCATTGGGGCCACAGAAGGGCAAACAGATTATCATAGAAAACTGAGATAAAGAATGGACAGCCCCACCAACCCAAGCAGCCAAGACTAGGAGATTGCATCTTGTCCTGTTCATAATAATCATGTAGTGGAGAGGTTTGCAGATGGCAGCATAGCGATCAAAGGCCATGACTGTAAGGATGAAGATTTCAATCATTCCCAAGAAGTGCAAGGAAAAGACCTGTAACATACAGTTAATCATAAGAGATGGTTTTTCTAACCAGTAGTAGGTCACCAATCAGTTTGGGTGTCACACAGGAGGTGTAGCAAATGTCCATAAAGGATAAGTGGTTGAGAAAATAGTACATTGGTTGGTAAAAAAGGCCACTGCATAGAATGGAGACAAGAATTAGAAGATTTCCCACCAAGATGGAAACATAACAAAATAAGAAGAAAATGAAACAAAATATTTGTATGTTCTGGTTATAGGAAAGGCCCAAAAGAATGAATTCTGAGATGTTCCTCTGACTCTCCATAAGTTGTGTGCTATGCACAAATAATTGAGTATCTGAAAAGAAAACAATTTGGATGAAAACACTGACAATATTACAATCATATAAAAATTACTAACAAAGCATAAAGTTGGTTCAACAATCACAGAAGCTAAGTCATAAATCAATATTATTATATTTCCCCCCTGAGAATCATAACTGATTTTGCTATGATTGTTTTTCTAAAGATTTTATTTATTTATTTATTTATTTTGAAAGTGAGAGCAAGAGAGAGCACAAATGGTGAGGAGAGGCAGAGTGGGAGGGAAATGCAGACTCCTCAGCAGAGCAGGGAGCCTGAAGTGGGGCTTCATCCCAGGATCCTGAGATCAACACCTGAATTGAAAGCAGAAGCTTAGCAATTGAGCCACTGAGGCACCCCTGATTTTACTATGATTTTATTTTTTTTTCAAATATTCTGTTATATTGGTAATACTAAAAATGCACTGATTAAATTTTGAAAGTATAATTATTTAAAATTACATTTTCTAAAAAGAAGGTCTTCTACTGTTATTTATAACATTTAGATGTTAGTGGAATTAATTTAATGCAGGAAATTTATTTTACTCATAATTTCCATTGTGTTCTTTATTCATAATAAGTTTTTCATTCTAGGTAATGCTCCATTTCCCCAGTATGATATAGAACATCTGCATAAGTTGACTGTAGATATAAGTCAAGGAATGTAGTTGCATTAAAAAAAAAAAAAAGCAAAGACACATTCGCCTACACTGTGAGTTGGGTGATCAGGATTGCAAGTAATATTCTTTGAAATACAAAGGTAGGTGTGACATGGGTGCTATATATTAAGATTGAAAAGCCAATCTTGCTGTAAGACAAAAAGAGCTGAAATTACAGCAAAATGTAGATATTTTGTCAGTAAAATTTTGAAAAATAATTTGAAAAGATGTTTATCTTTTATTTAAGTTTTAGTGTAAAAGAATGTTTTAAGATAAACTCCATAACCATTAAACAATAATGTAAATTTAAAAAGAAAAAACACTAATAGAAATGGAAGACATTCTAGTCTCCTTTTTTACCATGAAGATATCAGGTCTTACCCTCAAAATTGTGTACAAATTATAACTCCTTCAAAAAGTTTAATGTGTTTTTTTTTTTAAGATTTTATTTATTTATTCATGAGAGACACAGAAAGAGAGAGAGAAAGAGAGACAGAGACACAGGTAGAGGGAGAAGCAGCCTCCATGCAGAGAGCCTGACATGGGACTAGATCCTGAGTCTCCAGGATCACGCCCTGGGCTGAAGGTGGCGCTAAACCGCTGAGCTACCCAGGCTGCCCAAATTTAATGTTTTTCTTCTAGTTATATATATATATATATATATATATATATATATATATATATATATATATATCTCACATATATCTACAATTGTAGCTGCAAAAAATAGCTAATTTATGAAAATGTATTACATTCCTTAAAGCCTAAAGGCTTTCAGTATTCAGATGTTATTATCAAGTGAAATAATCTGAACTAAAATGTGGCTACTTTTTGGTTTCAATCTTGATATTTATGGTTAATTTAGAAGCTGACATCCAAATCTAAGCAGATCAGAGGAGCTCATCATCAAGCGTGAAGTTAAATAACTGCCACACCTTATTTTTTTTTAATTGCCACACCTTAATCCTAAAGATTTATATATTTTACATTGTGTTACCATTTATAATGAAATTTTAACAAAAATAAACAAGACTATTTTGGATTTCTCCATTCATACAAGTAGTTCTTACTGGTACAAGACATTGAACCTTCCTAATCTTGAGCTTCAACCTCTATAACTGTGATCTAGAAACATCACCTAAGGATGAGTTTATGAAACAAACTTGCCAGGGAAAATTTAGTATATGTAACAATCATATATATTTTCCTTATGTTCATCTGTCTTTGAATGAAAGGATTTGAAAGTAAATTGTCCTCCAGAGATATACCTTCTGAATCAAATTTCTTGAAATAAAAGCAAAACTGCAGCTGAGATCTTAGGAGGACAAGTGGAACAAACTTCAACAGATAAGGTTTTGGTGGCAAAATAAAATTGATCTGGTGAAATCATTGGTTACCTGGAGGAGTTTCTAAACACTTAATTTTAAATAAGTAATCTTTTTTCATGTTACCAAAATTAAATAAAAAGTCAATTTTTAAATTACTTTATGTCAATCACCATATTAAGTATTTCAAGTGAAAAAAAAAAGTATTGCTTAACAGTCATGGTCCCCCCTAATGAGTTACCACCAGCTATGCAAAACTGCATTCTCCCATAGGTCAACTAGGGTCTGTAAACACTAAATATATACATTTCAATTGATATAATCAGCATCTGCCTTACTACAAACTTACTTTACCTGATTCTGATGAATCTAGAAAAGATGATTTGAAAGATGAGAATTTGTTCAAAGAATGGAGGCTGGAAGGTCACTGGCAACCTAAAAATTTTATGATTTTATGTGTGTTTTTCAGAAACAAAAATTCTCTTTGTAATACACAACAAAACTAAGTATTGCACATTTTTTGCTCTTACTAAATTTTGATATACCACATCAGAATGTATAACCCTTAAAATAATGGAATGTCAAATAGATCTAGTGAGCCTAAAACAAGGATTATAAGGACAATTACCTGAACATCAAGTGTGGATGGTCTTCAAGTTAGTTTTCAGGTACCCAGGAAAATGTTTTGGTCATACATATGCCCCCTTTACTTATGCAGCTAGCTAACCTTTTACTGGTATTTACATCTGAAAATGTGAGCCCAGAAAGCAGTGATTCAAACAAATCTCAGTAAATTCTTTAAAAATATCTTATTAGTATTCCTTGAGTTTCCAGGAATGGAAGTCCTACTGTTTCCCAAAGTTGGTGAAGATATAAATACCACCACAAACTATTCTGATTCACAGAGAAATATGTGATCACCTCACAAGAAAGTGATCTAGGATTTTAAATGCCGATATAATTTCCTGACACCTCCTCATATTCAGAAGTAAACAAGAGCATTTTGAATTATCTGCTAAAGTATCCTGCATGTCTATGCCCTAGAAGTCAGGTCTTTCAGGTCTATGCCTGCAGGAAACTCTCTCTCCACAAACCAAACATAAAGTGAGAGGAGATCGTAAGAATTTTTTAATTCAAAAGTTAAATAGTTTTTCCCAGAAGTATTTCTCAAAATATCCTCAGCAAGTAACACTAATCAGTTGTCCAAGTTTATATTCCCTAGCCTCCTAGGAATTAACAGGCTTTAAATTTATTTTCCACTTTTGCATTAGCCAAGCTCTGGGCACTCTGCCTCTAGAGGCCACTATTGTTATTCAGATCCAGAGTAGCTAAAGAAATTTTGCCAGAGAATTTCTTCCTCTGAAAAGCAGGAGGGAAACTTGGTAACCCTTAAGGGAACAATGGTTTGTTTGGAAGGAAATCTCTATCTCTAGAGAGGATAAGGTGCAAGGAAATCAGAGAGAGGGATATTCAGAGTCCCAACAAAAATCATTAACCAAAGAAATGTAAGATGCATAACAGCTAGTTAACAAGTCATTGACCTGTCACCCCACTATTCTCCTGTACCAGAAGCCACACCCAATAATAATTAACTGTCCTTGATGCAATGAAGGGTTAGTTTGTGAAAAAGAAAAAAAAAATTAGCAAAATAAATTAAAAATTAAAACAAATTTCCCACTCCTACTGGTAGGTTGGAAAAGGACTCAGATTTGTTGAAAAATATTGGAGCAGATAATGAAGTTAGGAAACAACAAAATATATACAGCTCTATTCTAATTACTACCAGACACTTAACCTTTGTGTGGTTGCAGTGCTGCAAGGTATATAGACTCAGAATCATGTGCACTGAAATTCAGGTGTTCAGGAGATGCTCTTGAACAGAAAATCTATATACATACATATTCATGTGACTTCAGAAAAGTCAATGTTTTTTAGCATCCCATCTAGATCAGAGCAATTCACTTAGTAGACTAATCAAAATATTTATACGAATTTTTAAATTATCGTATGTCAGTCACTGTATTAAGTATTTCAAGTGAAAAAAACAGTATTTCAAGTGCATTACCTGATTTAATTCTTTAAAAACATCATTTTTGTGCCAATTATTGTCCCTATTTCCTAAAGCAAAAAAAGAAAGAAAGAAAAAGGAATCTTTCAGAGATTAAATAGCTTGCTCAAGATAACAGTGCTGATTTCCAAAATAATAACAACAGTTATTGTTATTATTAACAAAATAATAATAATAGCAACAATAATTTTGTTGTAATAACAAGTTTTCAAGACTTTTGTAGAAGTGAAATGTAAAACAACATTCTATAAAGATTAGAAGGAGATAAATGGAAGGATATTATTGTAAAGCTATTATACTATACATAAAGTGGTATCATAAGAATGCTCATTTGAGGGGCACCTGGGTGGCTCAGACAGTTAAGCATCTGCCTTTATCTTGGGTTATTACCCTGGAGTCCTGGGATTGAGCCTCACATCATATCAGTCTCCCTGCTCAGTGGAGAGCCTGCTTCCTCCTCTCCCTCTGCTGCTCTCTTGCTCTCTCTCTCTCTCAAATAAATAAAATATTTTTTTAAAAAAAGAATGCTCAATTGATTCACAGGAAGACAAAAAGATTACAAATAGAACTAATAGGTGGTATTACAAGATGATAGACTTACACTAAACCTTATCAATAATCACATTACATGGAAATGATCCAAGCAATAAAATTAAAAGGCCAAACAAAACAAAGCAAAACAAAAACAAAAACAAACAAATAAACAAGTCTCACAAACTATACTCTAGAAACAGAAAATGATATATTTTACATATGAAGATACAAATAATAGATTAGAGGTAAAAGGATGGAAAAAATAAATAACGCTAACACCAATGAAAGATGGAAAGGCTTTTCAATTATCAAAGACAATTTAAGAGTAAAAAATATCACCATAGGTAAAAAAAAATCATGTCATATGATAAAGGGGTCAACTAATCAAGAAGACATAACTCCCTAAATGTTTATGACCCTAGTAACAGGGCTCTAAAATTCATAAAACAGAATTTACAGAATCTTAAGGAAAAGTAGGCAAATGCACAATATAGTTGAATATTTCAGAACGCATTTGTCAATAATTAATGGAACAAGTAGACAAAAAAATCAACAAAGATATAGTAAACTTGAGTAAAACTATTGACTGGCTTGATGTCATTATCTCTGAAATACTTCATCTGATTCTAACAGGATACATATTCTTGTCAGGTATGCTCAGAATATTTATAATGAAACATAATTTTCTGCGCCATCAAGTAAGTCTCAATAAAAGCCCTCTAGTCTTTCAAAGTATATTCTTTGTAGAAGAGTCAAATTAGAAATATTAGAAAGAAATCTAGGAAATCTCCAGATATCTGAAAATTATATAATGTACTTCTAAGTAACCTCATGGGTCAAGAAGAAATAAAAAGGGAAATTAAAATAGCTTTATTTAGTGAAAACGGAAACAAAACATATCAGAGTTTATGGGATCCTGCTAAATGCAGGACTTGGAGGGAAATTAATTGCACTAAACATCTATACTGGAAAAGAAGAAAGGTTTCAACTTAAAGTCCTTGGTGTCCAGCTTAAAATTAGAAAAAGAAGAGCAAGTTAAGCCAGAGTCAGAAGAAGGAAATAATAAAAATCAAAGTTAAAATCCATGAAAAACAAAACAGAAAAGCAATAGGGAAAGTTGAAAGCAAAAAATCTATTTGAGAAATTCAATAAAGTTGATAAACCTCTGGCCAGATTGATCAAGAGCTAAGGAAAGAAGACACAAATTATCAGTTTCAAGAATGAGAGGATTGACATCACTACAAATTTTGCAAATATTGAAAAGGCTAATCAGAGAATAGTATAAACAAATCTATGTCTAAAAATCAACAACTTAGATGAAAATCTTTAAGATGGGCAAAAGACTTTAAAAAGACATTTCACCAAAAGACTTCACACCATTGTCACCATGTCAATAAGTACATGAAAATCTGCTCGATGTCCTTAGTTATTTATGAAATGCAAATTAAAGCTTCAGTGAAACACCAGTTCACATCTTGTAGAATGGCTGAAATTAAGAAAAATGGTATGTAAAGAGTGGAAGAAAAATTGGAAAACTCATAAACTTCCCATGGGTATGTAACTTTGAAAAGATGGTTTGGTGGTTTCTTAAAATGTGAAACTTACATCTAGATATGACTAACCATTCCACACCTAAGGATTTACCTAACAGAACTGAAAGCATATGGTTCACACATAAACTTGTGCATGAATGCCTACAACAGCGCTATTTGTAATAGCCAAAAAGTGGAAATAACCTAAATGCTGAAGAACAGAAGTGTAAAATTTAAAGAGTGGAATACCACTTGACAATAAAAAGGGAATGCACAGGACACCTCGGTGCCTCAGCGGTTGAGTGTCAGCCTTCAGCTCAAGGCGTGATCCCAGAATCCAGGATCAAGAGGGCTCCCTGGGAGGAGCCTGCTTCTCCCTCTGCCTGTGTCTCTGCCTCTCTCTCTCTGTGTCTCTCATGAATAAATAAATAAATATTAAAAATAAATAAAAAATAAATAAAATCTTTTAAAAAAGAGAATGTACAGTTGATGTTTGCAACAATATGGATTAGTCTCAAAATAATTAGAACATACAATATATAATGTGTGATTTTACTGTATATAAAATCTGGAGACTACAAACTAATCTAATCTATAAAGACACAAAGCAAATCACTATTTTCCAGGGAAAACTTTTCAGAGAGATGAATACTCTCATTATCTTGATTGTGGTGATGGATTCACTGTCAAAACTTAATCAGATTGTACATTTTAAATATGTGCAGTTTATTGTATGTCAATTATACTTCAATAAGGGATTAAAAGTAAACTAGGACTGAGGAAGAATACCCAAAGAATGAACTTGGAAGAAGAGAGCCCTCCTCAAAGTTGGGATTCAGATGTCAGTGGAAAAGGTGAGGTTATAGGCATGGTAAAGAATGGCCATAGTGAGAAGTACCCAATACCACCCAGCAGGTGGGAAGTACCCCGGAATGCAGGGCAGCGCAGGCTGGCGGGAGGCTATACATAGGTTGAGGGCAAAGAATCAGCTAAATGCTGGACTGCGCGAAGCTTGGGGTGTGTGTTAGCTTCTTACAGAAGAGTCTAGCAAACATACTTTCTTGGATGTAGCCTGGCAGATGCTAAGTGAGGAGTGCTCAGATACAGTTGGGCCTTGTGAACTGGGAGGTTCAAGGCCCAGGGTGCACGTGTCTGCCTCTGGAGGGTCAGGAGGGTCAAGTACTAAGCATTTGCCTGCTGTATCCTTTTCATCTTTTCAGTTTAGTTTCAATATTCATGCCCAATAATCTCTTGTAAATCACCTTACTATATTTAAATTCATTATGATAATCTTTGTTTTCCTACTGGAGAGTTTAGTTCATTGCATTGATTTTGAACTTTTTTCAAAAACTTTGAACTAAAATTTTTGAACTTCTATGACTTTCCATTTTCTTCTTTTTTTTTCCTTCTTTTTTTCTACTTTTCCCAATTTTTCTATTTTCTCCCTCTTTTCTTGCTTTTTAATTGGATTGGGCTCCTTTTCTTCCCTCTCTGCATTTTTGCTATCTGGGTGTTTATGAAGCTCCCTACCCACCTTTTTACCTGTTTATCCCTTTCCTATTACTTTAGCCATAAGATATCATTGTCTGTACATTGATGTTCACAAGTGTCTGAATCTGACAGCATTTACCCTCTTGCAGAACCATACATGGTACTTACAACCCTTTCTTTCTGATATTTTTCTCCCAACTCACATGATTTTGGGGCAGGATCTTTGATCTCTTCTATGCTTTCTTACATATTAGACAAGATTGCCATTTTTAATACAATTTCTAGTTTTCCAAATAAGTCTATAACTTCCCTCATTTTCCATTCCTCTTCGAATCTATCTTCCTTCTCAGACTTCCTCCCTTTTTAATGAAAAAATTCTTCACAACTTCTTTTAGTAAGCCTAGGTTTGTAGTCAACTCTTGATTATTTTTCACTGTTGTTTTACGGTACTGAAAAATCTTCATTTTACTTTTCTTGAAAAAAATGCATAAGTCAAGGGTAACATTTTTCTTTTAGTGCTTTCATTATGCAATTCCATTTTTTTCTGTTTTCTACTCTTACTATGATTTAAATTATTATTGACTGGGAATAGTGTTTTTTATGATTCTTCTTAAGAGTGAGTGTTTTTCTTTCCTGTGAATATTTTGTAAAGATTATTTACATTGTTCTTAAAAATTACCAATAATTATGTTTTTAATTGTTTTTTTCCCCTATTATCCAAACCCTGGAGTCTGATAGATACATGTTGCTTTCTCTTATTTCACTCATAATGTCTCTTAATATATCTATTTTTCCTATCACCTCTTCTCTCTAATTCTGTGTTCTGGTACGTTGTTAATATCTAAAATTCCATTCACTGAGTCTTTCTTAAGACATAGCTACTCTGTTTTATCCATCAAGTTTCTAATTAAAATATTCTTTTTTTATTTCTTATAACACCCTGGACAGTTTTGAGATTCCTGTTCCTATATCATGCTTTTATTCATTCGTTTAAAGATTTTATTTATATGTTTTAGAGAGAGAGATAGTGAGAGAAAGTACAAGACAGGCAGGGGATGTGGGGGGAATGATATGGGCCTTGATCCCAGGACTCCAGGATCATGACTTGAGCTGAAGACAGATACGTAACTGACTGAGCCACCTAGACACCCCTATATCATGATTTTAATATTATTTTTTATTTTTATGTAATAACATATTATATTTGTATCTGAGAACTGCAATAAAAGCTATCATTGTATGACATGTTCTGCTACAGCTATTTTCAACATAACTTCCTCCTTTATCAATAATTTTTTGCTTTGTGATCTTATGCTTTGCACAAAAAATAAATATTTTCTGTCTCATATTTTGTTTTCTTCTCAAGCCTGTTTATTCCAATTATGACAGAGATAGAAGCCCCTGGAAGATGTATTTTCTATCCTATGTATTTCTGCACATGTATGTAGATGTATGACAATCCAATGTTAACATGTATGTAGAGCATACCTTCTTCACCTAGAACCACTGCCTTATTGAAACCTATCAAAATATATTTATACAAATAATTTTCCTAGTTTTGCTTATGACATTATGACAATTTCATATACTTCATATGCTCTAGTAAATATCCTACGTATTACAATTTCTCAATTGTGATCACTTGTGCTAATCATACAAACATAACTTAATGCTCTATTCTCAGAATTTTTTCTGAGTTCTGTTGTATGGACTATCTTTCCAAGAGCTCTCTTCTTTCTAAGAACTGTATATCTATAACAGACAGGTTTATTTGTATTAATTAACATATTAAATACCACATTGCATGGATGCTAGATGTGCTAGAAGTTTCACATTTCTAAACCATTTATTGCACTCACCCTAGTGTTTTTCTATTGATAATAATTTTTATTTAATATAATTTTTTATTTTATGTCAGTAATGGATTAGGAAAGAATATTAACAAGCATACAACCACTATCTTAAAATTTATCTTAATTACAATATAAAGTATGTTAAAGAAACAATAGAAGATTTAAATTCAAGAATGTCGAAAGCAGTGCTACTCATAATGGCCTAAATGGGAAACTACTCAAATGTCTAGCAACAGGAGAAGAGATAAATCAGTTGTTACATACTCGTACAACAAACAAAATACTATAGATCAATGAAAATACTCAGAAAATTCACAACACATGAATGAATCTCACAAGCATAATGGGCAGACACTAAGAGTATGATCTGTATCATACAAACCACAAACTATATTGCAATCACCTTTAGAAGGTTAGGATTAAAGAAAAATGGGGAGGAGTTAGGTGCACTGATAATCTCTAACTCTTAATCTGGTTGCTAATTACAGGATATTGCTCCATGTGTGGTAATGAATGAACTGTACATAAACAATATGTGCGATTTTCTGTATTTATAGGTGAGTATCAAGTTGAAAATTAAAGGAATTATTTTATTCACTCTTTTTGCATTTTAAGGTCTGAAAAAAATGCCCGGCCTGTTTTAACTTTTTTTTTTCAACACAAGAGCCAATAGGTAATATAATCTTTTATTTTTAAGATATCATCTGGTTATCTCATAGCATGCAAGCACAATTCTTAATGGCTACATCCTGAGGAGGAGCATGTGAATAAGAATTATACTCAATTTATTAATGAGGTGTAAGGTTGAAGCCTAAAACAGAGGGGATGTGCTTTCTGCTTGCCCACTTATCTCTTCCAGCAGTGAGGTCAGATGATAAGAGCGGATCTTATTCACAGTCGTGGGCTTCAGAACCACAGCATGAGAATCAGAAAAGCTTCTGCAAAATTACTTTCCTTCTAGGAGTGCATGATGACACCACACTTTCCTCAAGGCATTCTTCATCTCCGTGTTTCTCAGCGTGTAGATCAGAGGATTGAACATGGGGGCAATGATGGTGTAGAAAAGAGCCAACACTTTGTCTTCCGGAAAAGTTGTGGCTGGGCGAAGGTAAATGAATAGTGCCGGTGCAAAAAATAGAACCACGACTGTGAGGTGAGACGTGCAGGTGGCAAGAGCTTTGCTGCGACTCTGTGCAGAATATGCCCTGATGCTGCACAGTATAAAACAATAAGACAGCGTCAGCACAGCAAAGGTCACCAAAGCAATTAGGCCTGAATTAGCAATGACTAAGAGACCTATGGCGTGTGTATTACAACAGGCCAGCTTCAGTAAAGGATACACATCACAGAAGTAGTGATCTATCTCATTGGGGCCACAGAACGGCAGGAAGATGGTGAGAAGGAACTGACTGGTGGAATGTATAAACGCCCCCGTACAGCAGGCTGCGATGATTGCATTACATCTCTGTCTGTTCATGATGATGGTGTAGTGCAGGGGTTTGCAGATGGCCACATAGCGGTCATAGGCCATCCCTGTGAGAATGAAGATCTCGATGCCTCCAAATAAATGTGTGGTAAAGAGTTGTGTCATGCAGTTACTGTAGGAAATGGTCTTCCTTTCTGCCAATAAGTCAGTCATTAGCTTGGGTGTCACAGTGGATGTGTAACAAAGGTCGGAGACGGAGAGGTAATTAAGGAAGAAATACATGGGTTGCTCAATTAGCTGACTGCACATGATAGAAATCATTATAAGCAAGTTTCCTATCCAAATAGCAAGGTAGCAGAATAAAAATAATACAAAACAAAGGATTTCAATGTTCTTGTTTTTGGAAAGTCCCAAGAGAATAAATACAGTGACGTTATTGCTTTGATCCATGGTCCAGCATAGATAGAATACATGAATCACCTGAAATACAGAATCCATGAGGTCTATTTAAAAGTTTCTGGAATAGAGTGATGATCAGATCCTATTCGATGAATTTACTGGGTTGAATATGCTTCATTCAAATGTCTCAGAGGATAAAAATCAAATATTCAGTTAAAGTGACCCTCAAAAAGACTCTGGGGGGCCATAAGCTAGTAGATTTTCATTAAATCTGCCAGCAAATTGTGATCAATGTCTGCTTTAGTCAACCTAAAGGCCTTTGATCATCCACAAATGAGTCTTGGATGCTGCTGAAAACAGGGCACTGATTGCATAATAATATATTTAATCCAATAGTTTTATAATTTTAGGCTCAACCCTGTCTTGTATTTTCATGATGTTTGCACTTCCATATTTTTTTCAGCACTAACCTTATGCATGACTTCTCAATTTCTATTTAAATTTCCTCTTCAGCTCTCTCTATTATTAAGTTAACATGGTCACCCATACAATGAATAATCCCACTGTAATAGAAATGGAATTTTAAAGCAAAAATACTCATTTCCACAGTGGAGTTTTAAGAACTTGAATTAGTTTAAGGACAAGTTATTGAAAAATAACTTTTGATGATTCCCCAAATTAGATTATACTGATATTAGCCAAGAAGTTAAAGAGGCTATTTTAATTTGAATAAAATTATAAAAGTGGATATACTACTGGCTTGAATTATTGATTAAACATACCTGAAATATGTTCCTTATCCCTGCACAAGTATAAAGGCTTTCTGTATAATTTTAAGTCTCTAAGTAAAGTAAGTCTTGGAATGTTCCCAGTCAAAACCATTTCATCAATCTGTCTGCACTTATTAGCAGTATGCTAAAAATATTACTTGAATTTCTATTTATCTTGGCTTAGAAGGCTCCAGGTATATTTAATGTCCTGTCTGGCAGTCCTGAGTTCAAATCCTTGCAGACATAGGGCTACTATGATTAATTGCCACATATTTTAATGTCTTTAAAAAAATCATGTGTATAATCTGATCATTCATTATAATTTGGGGGGAATCCCTGGTTACATGTCTTAAGTCAGCTGCTAACTTCATATATAACTTTTTGCATGTCAGTTAATTTCTTTAAGTTTTTTCTTCATTTGAAACCTAGAAAAATATATCCTGTTCTATATAATTCAGACTATCTGAGACTCAACCTTGATCATAGATCAACTTTGATCATGATTATAGATCATAGATCTCTATACACCCTCTAAAAAGGGAAATATTGAAGCAAAAATATAAATTTAACATAAACCCTGGCTGTCCGAAATCTGAAATTTATATACCTTTCTGAATCTTCCAGACAAAACCAGGATCCTCCCTGAATGGATCATTGTCCCATGTTAGCTTCTTAAATTGAAATGGAAAATGTGTAAAAGGAAACACAGGACTATAAGACAGACTCAAGTCTCCATGAAAAACTACAAATCAAATCAGTTCAGGATTTTGGAATAAGCAAGCCAGTTCTAGAAAGAAACAAACGTGCAGCTCATGTGCTTCTAGGAAGCAATATATTTCTCACTTCTCAAGTATGAGTAGTGATATTACAACCTCAGCTATTGGCCAAGTGAAAAAAATGGGTAGGAGAAGACAATTTGGGTGCAAGCCCTAATACTGCCACACCTTACATTAGGAACCTGGTATACTCTTGGCATATAAATTTCCTATCTGTAGAATAAAGGCACTAGCTTCAACTATCCGGATAACATCATGATGTCTTTCACATAATTAAAATTACTTTATTCTTGGTCAATGTTTTGCTGACCATCTCTCTAAAGTTGTAATTATTGATCCTTTTTTATGTACAGACATCTAATAAAGTAGGTAGAATTAATACACAACCTTGATCTTATTTTTCTACAATATGTCATCCTACCCTCAGTAGATAACTAACACATATTTGAATTTAGTCTGCTCTTAAACCAAAAAGTCTTAGACTGCAGAATTCACAGTAAAATCTACTTTAAAATTAGCTGCTGATTAATATATTTTCCTAACATAGCAGTTATTATTTTTTTCAAAAGGTATTATTAGAGATTTATGCAAAATAATGGTAAAAATTACTCACATATTTTCCTTTGCGCTTATTTTGAATGATTTCTTCTTTTATAATCTTTTATCCCTTTCTTCATTGAAATCACAGACATTCTTTAACTATTTGAATGATTTTCTTTAACTTTCTGACTTGAAAATTGTTCTCAGCTCAGCGAATGCTACTGATGAGTTTCACTTTCTAACTTCCCCCAAGGTATACTTTAAAAATTACAAAATTCATACATTTTTTGTAACTACTGTCACTTGTCACACTTTCAGTTCAAATAAACGATAGGAGGTTACCCCATAGCGGAAAAAAAAAAGTCTTAAGGCAAGAAGAGGACTTTGTTTTCCAAAATTAATCAAATCATTATTTTATACTCTATTTGTGCCACCACATTATTCCTGAGGTTTTCAAAGCTCAAATGCTAAGTAAAATTTTAGGTAAAGTTTATATCCTAAAAGTATATTTGTTTTCTCCCAAGGTGTTGCTTATTTAGTTCGAGTTAATTATTTTCTGTTCCCAAATAATCAATTGACCAGTTAGTATCCTCTCAGATCCAAATACCCACAACAGTTCTACAGCTGGATTTCAAATGCCCTACACAAAAGGTAATTCTTCAGTGTGTTGTTAGAATCTCACTCATTAAAAAGTCCTTGGTGACTGAGATCTCTGTTTATGCAATTTGAGTTTCTTTTTCCCTTTGCTATAATCTGCGGATCAAACTATAGTCCTGGTCTTTATGTTAAGAAATGATATCCCAGGGCACCTGGGTGTCTCAGCAGTTGACCTTCTGCCTTAGGCTCAGGGCTTGATCCTGGGGTCTTGGGATCAAGTCCCACATCAGGCACCTTGCAGGGAGCCTGCTTCTCCCTCTATGTCTCTGCTTCTCTCTCTGTGTCTCTCGTGAATAAATAAATAAAATCTTAAAAAAAAAGAAACAATATCTATCCATTCCCACATAGTGTTTTTATCATTCTCTGGGGGAAAAGATGTACATGTTCTTTAATGTATTTCACTTAAGGTAAATCTTCTAATTTCCATTTACAATAAAATTTTAATGGTGTATCTCCATTAAGGTAAATCTCCACTTGAGGTAAATTAATTGTTATTAAGGTAAATTTTATTTATTTTTTTAATTAATTTTTATTGGTGTTCAATTTACCAACATACAGAATAACACCCAGTGCTCATCCCGTCAAGTGTCCACCTCAGTGCCCGTCACCCATTCCCCTCCAACACCCGCCCTCCTCCCCTTCCACCACCCCTAGTTCCTTTCCCCGAGTTAGGAGTCTTTATGTTCTGTCTCCCTTCCTGATATTTCCCAACATTTCTTTTCCCTTCCTTTATATTCCCTTTCACTATTATTTATATTCCCCAAATGAATGAGAACATACACTGTTTGTTTAAGGTAAATTTTAAGGAAAATTACAGACATATAGAACTTTCTTTTGTATATTTTTAGGTTTACAAAGTGCTCATTAAAATACTTTGTCAAGAGGAGATTTGAAGGTTTTGTAATTTTGCTCTAGTCTTAGGTCATTTTCAATAACTTTTCCTCTTTTTACATTTACTAATACCTGATTCTGCTTTGCCCTCTGAGTTCCACTAATCGCAAATATTTAGTAAACTGTGTTCTATGTCAGACCTGAACCACTGATGGAGTTTAGCTCATTTCTCTTTACAACAACTCTATCCAATAGATAATATCACAAATCTTATTTCACAAGTGAAAGAACTGTGGCATTGTAAAGTGACAGTGATTCTTATGAAATGGAGGTGACACTTCTGGAGCGAAAGAGCATGAGTCTGTGGAAGGATAGAGATGCGATTTTTTTTTTGTCCTGAGTGAGAGTTAATGGGTTTATAATCATTCATTATTCTGTATATTAACGGTTATTTGGGTGTCTTATTTAATGGTTAAAAATTATAAAAATAGCCAAGCATCATAGCCTTTGAAAATGTGCACAACTTGTTAGTTTGCTTTGCTTCAAAATGAATCATAGATATAAAAGTATTTAAAGAACCTCAGAAGATACGCTTCAATACTTTTACTAAGGAGGAGGAGAATCCATTGAGTAGATGAGCTTTTTGGATAAACAAGTATAGCTAGAAGAAATGGGACAGTAAAGAAAAAGAGAAGAGAAGAGGAACATAGGGGATCCCATGGAGAAAAGTCTGAGATCTGAAGGAGATGCGAAAACACCTACTAAATCAAGATTGAGGGACACATGTAACAGCAAGAGAAAAAAATTGGGGGGAAAAAGTTTATTTGGATTGTAGGGAATAGACTGATCATAAGATCTCCCAGAATCCCTGGGTAATTTGTATTTTAGAAGCAACATTTTAAGCTATTTTGTGTAAACTGTGTCATAGTCTAAGTTCATTTTCTGTATATGGACATCCAGTTGCTCTAGCACTGTTTGTTAAAAACACCATCTTTTCTCCATCAAATTACCTTTTTCTTTTTGTTCCATTGATCTTTATGTGTATGCTTTTTACCAATACCACACTGACCAGCATGGCACAGTGAAAAGAGCAGAGATGAACCAGATAGGCAAATACGTCTGGGTTCACACTTGATCTTAGCCAAAAGGACGAGAATTTAAGACATTAGGTAGGTCTGGATTCAATAGCACACAATCTTGATTACTCTACAGTAAGTCTAATTTTATAATATGAGTCCTACAACATTGTAGCATTTTTTAAAAATTATTTTGGTTATTCTAGTTGCTTTGCCTATTCAAATGAGTTTGAGAATTATCTTGCTGATATCTAAAAAAACAAAAAACAAAAAACAAAAAAAATTTGCTGAATTGGAGAAATTGACACCTTAACATCATTGAGTCTTTTAATTAATAGTGTAAACTATTTGCTTAGTCTTTGATTTATTTCATTGTTGTTTTGTAATTTTCTGCATATAGCTCTTGCTTATACTTCACTAAATTTATATACAAATAGATTTTATTATGATTTTTTAAAATTTTAGATTTCAGTTTTTGATTGCTGGCTCTATTATACATGTGGACAGTGTATCCTATGAACTTGCTAAACTCACTTATTAGTTTCAAGAGGTATTTGTAGATTATTTGGGATTTTAACATAGGTAGTTGTGTTGCATAGAAATAAGGGCAGTTTCACTTGTTATTCTACTTTCTATGACTTTTTTGGGAGTCTATTACATTAGCTAGGGCTTTCAAAACAATTTTGGATAATTAGTAGTAGAAAAAGACATCTTTGCCTTGTTCTAGATTATACAGGAAAATAAGTTAGTCTCCTACCACTAAGTTTCATATTAGCTATTGGTTATTCATAGATATTTTTATTAGGCTAATGAAGTTCATAGGTTGCTGAAGTTTTTGATCATAAAAAGATGTTGAATTCTGTTGAAAACTTTTTCTGCATCTATTGATATGATCTTATGGTTCTCTTTCTTCAGTCTATTAATATAGTGAATTATGTTAATTGTTTTTCCATTGTTGAACAAGACTTACGTGGTTTGGATGAACTCCACTTGGTTGTGATTTATTGCTGTAATTGATCTAATAATGTTTTGTTAAAAATTGTTATGTCTGTGTTCATGAGAAATAATGGTTTTTCATTTTCACTTCTTATGGTATTTTTTTTATAAATAGAGCTCTATTATTATCAAAAATATTATTTATATTTGTATTTAATGTCTATGTAATGTAATGTAAATGTATATAAATACATTTATATTTCTTAATGAAAAAATTTAATACCAAGTGCTGCTTTCATATTAATCTACTACCTCATGGCAGCATGGCACAGTGAAAAGAGCAGAGATGAGCCAGATGGGCAAATACGTCTGGGTTCACACTTGATCTTAGCCAAAAGGACGAGAATTTAAGACATTAGGTAGGTCTGGATTCAAAGCCCTGCTCTGCAGCAAACTGTAAGTGATATTGAGGAAGTCACTTCTTCAGACCTCAGCTTTCAACTCTGTAAAATGGAGATTACATCTACTTTTAAAGTTACCATTAGGATGCAAAAGGAAATAAGAATCTCATGCATTACACAGCATATACCACTAGAGCAAGCTTCCAACCACTATTAAGCTATCTATAGTAAACACTAACCAATATTATTGTCTTTATTTACAAAAGAAATGACACTTCACTAAGCATTCTATTACAGCAAACTTAATTATCTCTTTTATTATTCAACAGTTAGAGGTAGTATAGCATCACACACAAGAGTTCTGGCAAATCGGGATGTCTGGGTGGCTCAGTGGTTGAGCATCTGCCTTCAGTCAGGGAGTGATCCTAGAGTCCTGGGATCAAGTCCTGCACTGGACTCCCTGCGAGGAGCCTGATTCTCCCTTTGTCTATGTCTCTGCCTTTCTGTGTCTCTTGTGAATAAATAACTAAAATATTAAAAAAAGAGAGAGAGAGAGAGAGAGTTCTGGCAAACCAGTGATGAGACTTGAGTTTGAATCTTAGCTCTACTGCATGCAGGTGAGTAGATCTGTACTGAATTTCCAACCTCCCAAATTCAGTCTCCTACCTTTAGAGATAAGAAATTCATGTATATTCCTTAACAAGGTATTTCAAATATATAAGCAATTATTGTTGTCACTTGTCTTTTTTTTATTGAATTCTTTTAGGTATAAATCTGCTGAATCTCCATCAGGTAATACAAAAGCAACAATTATGATAGAAACACCTGCAGACACTTGCTTTCTGCCTCTTGCCCCTAAACTTTCCAGCCAAGCGAATGAGGCCTGCCTGTGATTTGGATTATAATTATAACTGTGGCAAGAATAAGCATTCATTTAGGTTATATGTGCTCTCTAAGTCATGCTGAGAATCTAAAGACATCAAGCTTCAACACAGTGCACAGCCATGTCTGAGCAAGTGGTTTTCCATACTGGGTAGGTCTGCAGTTTGCCCTGTAAGTGAAGCTGGAAGAACCTGGTCCTTCCCCACTGAGAATCCCAATGTAACAGAAATGCTGAAATAAGAACAATTTAGAAACATCTCTTTGCATTAAATCAGCATTTGGCCTGGATTAGCATCCAACTCAAACACATTTTGATAAGTGATATAAATTAATTCACATGAAAGCTGGGCCAGATGGAAAGAATATGGAGGAATTAATATTCTTGCAAGGAAGGGGCCCTACTTTGTTACTTTGTTACTCCTCTTTAAAGAGTACCTTGAGGGTGACTCAATATCATCCACACTTTCAGGCATGAAAATGGGAACAAGAATGATGGGGACATAGAAAAGTCACAATCAGTTTGCACAAACAGGAAGCCACAATGTGGAGGCAGCTATTTCTGGAGAGAAAAGTTGGCATCAGGAACCTGCAGTTCTCCTCATGACTTCACTAGATAAATAAGATGCAAATTTAATTCCATTAGCCCTGAGACATCCCCCCTACCCTGACACTGTGCAGGATATTTCCAGATTCTGAAATGAAATGTGCAAACGTGGATGGAGAGTTAATAAAAAAAATTAGAATGAGTTTCTCGTCAAAAGTCAAGAAGGGTAAGGTCTGAGACAGAGATCTCTCCTCTGTCTTTGGCCAGTTTTACTTCCTCTTCTTTCTCACCAACTTTCTCATTATCATCTGTACCTGAGTTCCAACTCTAGAGAGAGGCCAAGTCCAGAAATGGGTTCTAGAAGTCAGACACAGAGCACACCTGTTACCTACTCATCTCCCAGCTGCTTCATTCTCTTCCAAACCCATACCATTGGGCACATGCTTTTTCTCCAACATTGTTCCTTAAACCCCAACCAAACTGATTTCTCACTGTTTTCTCATATAAGCCTTGTATTTCTTTCCCTTTGATGCTTCTTAAAAAAGGTATTTATTTATTCATGAGAGACCCAGAGAGAGAGGCAGAGACATAGGCAGAGGGAGAAGCAGGTTCCTTGTGAGGAGCCCGATGCAGGACTCGATCCCAGGACCCCGGGGATCATGACCTGAGCCAAAGGCAGACGCTCAACCACTGAGCCACCCCAGGTGTCTCAACATCTATTCCTTTTTAAAGCTGACCTCAAACACACCTCCTGCAATGAGGATTTCTCATACCTCTTTGCCAAAAATAACAGTTTCTCATAATTATCAGTGATATTTCTGTACCACATTGGGGGACTTCCATTTGATTTTGTACATCTGTTTCTCCACTGCTAGACTGTCCATTTTTCAAGAAACTGGATGTCATGATACCCATGTCTGTGTTTGGCATTAGGCACATAATTCACATTTGCTCAAGGAATGTCATATAAATAAATACCTTCAGGAGAACATCTAATCTGTTTGGAGTATCTGAGACATCTCTTTCCTCTCATTGATTAATTTTGTCTTTCCTTAATTTATCTTTTTACTCAAATGTAAAAATCAATATCAGAGTAAGCCCCCTACAGTAGCATATTATTTTTCTAAATACATCTAATGACGACCATTTAATCAAGGCTCTGGCTGGCACCACGGTAAGGTAAGAAATTAAGAGAGAAATCTATACAGAAAAACTTCCTGTGCCCTCCTCAATTAATTTTCCCAAGATTATCCACATGTTCATTTAGACAAGCTTGCACATAAGGAGAAATAAATTCTTTAACTTCATCCTTTTTCCCCTATCACATGGAGCACCACTGAAGGTGGTATTTCATATAATTCATTGAAGGTATTTTAACTTGTTCATAGGGCTCCATGGGAGTTTAATGGAAATCAATGACCCCCAAAACTTCCATTTGTTTTTATTTGTTTCTGACTTTAGTAAGATGTTTTTCACAGCCTGAGATTAACTCATTTATACTCAGGCTTATAGGGATATGCAAACATCTACTAAGCTATTTCTTCAGCAGAAATGATTAAAAAAATTGTTCAAATGTTCATTATTATTCTTCAACAAATAATTAAATCATAGCATCTTCCCTAAGCCAGCAAGGAGGCATGGCAAAAGAAGAAGGTATCAACAGTTAGGTGAAGAAAGAGGAATACATAACCATGGGGTTAAAGGAGGTTAGATTAAAATTGGCTCTGGAGGACATGCATCCTTGAAAGGGAAATGAATCCCAGAGAGGAGTAAAAGGTGGGTGACAAATAATGAATGACTGAAATGGAATAGGTAAATTCGAAAAAAATATGGAGGAGTTACAAGATAAACCAAGTTGGGAATAGGCAGGAAATACAGAGAAAATAAAAATCCATGGAGGTTTAAACTTTTATTCAGAAAAAATAGTTGTAGCCAAGACATTTTGAAGTGGCAAGATCAGTACCCAGAAATGTAAAGCTGGGTGAGCTCAGAGTGGGGCCAGTTTAGTTCTACTGCCACTTACTGAGACCCTACTAGGGCCAACGTGCCATGGTAAGAGCTACTGAGACCACCAAGACAATAAAGAAAGGTCTTGCTCTCCAGACGCCTAACAGAATGACAAAAAAAAAAAAAAAAAAAAGAAAGAAAGAAAAAGAAAGAAAGAAAGAAAGAAAGAAAGAAAGAAAGAAAGAAGAAAAAGAAAGAAAGAAAGAAAGAAGAGAAAGAAAGAAGAAAGAAAGAAAGAAAGAAAGAAAGAAAGAAAGAAAGAAAGAAAGAAAGAAAGAAAGAAAGAAAGAAAAAGCCATTGATGCAGGAATGAGTTAGAGGCAGACAGGGAAAGATAACGGAAAGACCCCAGAGTCAGGTTCTTACCCATCCAAAGAAAACAGAGATAGGACAGTAAAAACAACAACAACAAAATAAACCTGGCTCCCCAGCTCCAAAATGTTAGGGAGTGGGATCCCTGGGTGGCTCAGTGATTGAGCATCTGTCTTCAGCTCAGATTCTGATCCCAGGATCCCGGGATCAAGTCCCTCATTGGGCTCCTCACAAGGGACAGAAACAGAAATAGGGTTTCTATTGCTGGATTTGATTTCCTTGTGGTTTTTTATATTTTTATGGCCATGTTCCTGAGAATAATGGTCTTTAGTGTTCATTTCTTGCAGTATTTTCACCTAGACTTGGTATTGGGATAATAGGACCTCATAAAGTGAGTTGGGAAATGTTCCTTTTTCACTTGAAGATCATGTGTAGACTTAATATTATTGCTTCCTTGTATGTTTGGTAGAGTTCAGTGCTGAAGCCATCTGGGCCAGAAGTTTTCTTTCATGGATGGTTTAATTCAATTTCTTTAATAGATATAAACCTATTCAGATGATATATTTCTTCCTTCTTTGGTGAGTTTTTGTAGTGTGTGTATCTCAAGAAATTTGTCTTTTCAATTAAGCTAACAAAATTATCTCATAAAATTATTCATAATATTCCCTATTACCCTTTTAATGTCTCTGTAGGATGAGGGATGTCTCCTCCCTCATTCTTAATCCTGTCAATGTGTCTTCTTTCCTTTCTCTTGGTTATCTTGGATAGAGGTTTATAAATTGTATTATTCTTTTTAAAGAAAAGGCTCTTGATTTCATCAATTTTACATACTTCTTTTGTGTTGACAGTGTAATTAATTTCCTGCTTAATATTTATTATATTCTTCCTCCAGCTAGGTTTGGACTTTATTTGTTCTCCTAATTTTCAAGGATAAAAACTTAGGTTATTGATTTTAAATTTCTTTAAAATGCATTCAGTTGGCACTTAAATTTCCTCAAAGCAGTGCTTTAACTGCCCACCCCATTTTAATATGATGTATTTTTTAAAGATTTTATTTATTTATTCATGAGAGACACAGAGAGGCAGAGACACAGGCAGAGGGAGAAGTAGGCTCCCTGCGGGGAGCCTGTCGTGGGACTCAGTCCCAGGACCCTGGGATCACAACCTAAGCTGAAGGCAGATGCTCCACCACTGAGCCACCCAGGTGCCCAAAAACTGTCTTTTCTGTTCTTCCTTTAAAGCTGCTATATCTGAGAGAGTAGGCAGAGAAGCAGAATAATAAAAATACATGTGATGAATATGTGATATATAAATATATGTATTAAAAGGGCATTCTTTATAGAGTCGGGAGTGATGTGTGAGGTTACATTAGTATTCTCAAACCTTTAAAAGCAGTTAAGTATATCCTAAAGGCTAAATGACATACTATACAAAACAGGAACCTCAATATTTATTAAATACAAAAAGCTGATGGAAATAACAGCATGAGCAATAATATATCTTAATTTAAAAAAAATATATCTTAATTTTATAATCATTGAATTGGCAAAATTAAACATAATCATGTCAGATCTAAAGAGAAGTTATATTTGAAGAGAGTTGAAGGAATGTATCACATTAGTAAGATACCTTGGGACTCATAGCATTCAATGAAGTGATCATTAAAAATTGAGAACAAAATATTGCAGTGACAAAAAGAAAACATAGTTAGAATGTACTTGATGGAGAATATTTATTTTTGCTTAAAAATATCCCATAATCTCACATAGTACCATGAATTAATTTGCTTAAAATATTCCATAACATCTCATAGCACGTTGTAAATTAATTCCTTTATATTTTTTGCAGATAAGTCTTTTCACACTTCTCCTTTTCCTCATTCATGATCATGCAGCTGAATAATATGAATAAATTTTTCTGCTTAGGTTTATCCAGGAATAAAGTAGTGTTTGTCACTTTCTTCCTTTTCTTCTTGGGGATGTAGTACTTTCTGATTATTACTACTTTCAAGTCCAGCCAGGCACTCGGGAGTCTGGTATACTTCTTCCTTTTCCATTTATCCTCATCTGACACCTGCTTCTGTACTCCCATAGCCCCTAGAATGATTATGGATGCCCTTTTGAAGAAGATCACTGTCTCTTTCAGTAAGAACATGATACAGTTTTTTTCATTCCGTTTCTTTGGCTCCCTGGAGATCTTCATCCTCATCCTCATGACTGCTGACCGCTATATGGCCATCTGTAAGACCTTGCACTACACAACCATCATACGTTGACGGATCTGTGCTGTGCTGGTGGCTATGGCTTGGGTGGGGTCCTGTGCACATTCTTTAGTTCAGACATTTCTGGCCTTGAGTTTACCGCTCCATGGTCTCAGTGCGATTGCTATCTTTGTGACTTGAAGCTTTTGTTGAAACTTGCCTGTGCAGACACCTATGTGATCAATCTACTTCTGGTGTCCCAAAGTGGGGCCATTTGTACATTGACTTTTGTCATGCTGATGTGCTCCTATGTTATAACCTTGCAGTCTCTGAAAATCACAGTGCTGAGGGGAGGAGAAAAGCCCTCTCCTACATCATTGTGGTCATCTTTGGTGTTCTTTGGTCCTTGTACATTTATATACATACATCCTGCAACCACCTTCCCTATGATTAAGATAATAGCTGTGTTTTATATAATCGGAACACCTTTGCTCAACCCTCCGATTTATACTCTAAGGAATGCAGAAGTGAAAGGCATCATAGGAAATTATGGAGCAAGAAGGTGATTTCAGATGACTGGAGATGAAAGGGAGTTTCAAATTTTTCTTTATAGTTTGAATTTGCTTAGAAGTCCAAAAAGAATATAACCTTCTTAATGAGGAGCTAATACAATCCTGTCTTTGGACATGAACAGTACTTCTTTCAGGAAAATAAGTAACATGAATACACACACTCATTGGTGTTAGGTCCGTTTTATGTAGAGGAATAGACAGCGTAAGGTACAAACAGGTATGTAAGGTCTATAGCTTTAGGTGTTCTTCACCATTCTGTCTCTGCCTGTCTTGCCTGCCCAATCACTTGTGGTTTTGACCTACTGCTTTCTCTGCCCCTCTTCGTGTTGACTCCTGGTGTTCTCTGCTGCTCTGTACCACCCTATATGTTTGCATCCACACACTGGAGGTTTTCTCTCTTCCAGGTTCCTGTATTAGGCACTTCTGTGTCATCATAGCTGACCATGAACCTTCAGTTTAGTTGTTCTTCCTGGCTTGGTAGGAAGTATTAGATTCAAATAATTACAGGAGCTTCACATTGTAAAGGACAATATGTAATCTAATAATCTCCCAATTTTAGGGGTTATATTCCAAAATCCTTTTTTTAAAAAAATATTTATTTATCTATTTTAGACAGAGAGAGAGGGAAACAGAGGGAGAGAGAGAGAGAGAGCATGAGCAGAGAAGCAGAGGAAGAGAGAGAATTACAAGCAGACTCCCTCTTGAGCATGGAGGTGGAGATGGGGCTCGATCCCATGATCCTGAGCTAAAATCAAGAGTCAGATGCCACCCAGGCTCCTCTATATTCTGAAATCTTATGATGTGCTTACCTACATCTTTCTAGAACAGTACCAGAACTTAGAAAATTCAAGTTTCTTAATAGTTCTTTGCTATTAGGAAAGGCTTTAATGGTTGAATTTAAATACATCAGAGTATTCTTTTGGTAAAATCAAGTTTATGCTTTTATATTGATTCCTTCTAATTTCAGGGGTGATAGGTTTCTCTTGAGTTATACCAGTTATAGTGATTTGTTTATGTTATTTGTTATTATGTTTATAGCATAGATGACCCAAATTAAGAATGATAAATTTATGTGGTAGAAGTAGAGAGTGTAAGCAGTAGATAATAGTGAATTTTAAAATATTAATTACTGAAACAATAAATGAGAGGATATTTAGGCTTTGAAACAAAAATATTTATATCACAGATATGAATTCTGAATTTCCTTTCTAGATAAGAAAAAACTGGTAGTAGTAAAAAAAAAAAAGTCACTGGTTGGCAAAGATTCAAGGATAGAGGAGAAGAGGTGACTAGGTGGAGCAGAGGACATTTTTAGGGAAGGGAAACTATTCTGTATGATACGGTAATGGTGGATACATGACATAATAAATATGTCAAACTCCATAAAACTTGACAACACCAAGAATAAATCCTAATGTAAGCCACGGACTTTAGGAATATTGTACCAGTATTGATTTACCAGCGGTAACAAATGTGCCACACCACTGCAAGATATAAGAAAACAGAAATTACGAGGGGCAGAGTGTATATGGGAAATCACTGTACTTTTTGTGTTATGTTTCTACAAATCTAAATCTGCTTTAAAAAATAAAATCTATTTAAAAATGTATTTGTGACAATATGCCATTATGTCATTGCAGTCTTTAAAAATATTTTATTTGAATTTTATGCAAATTTATTATATAAGTACATCTTTTAAGCCACATTTTGGTTCCCCCAAATCCATTACAATTTATGCTATACAAATCTCATTAATGAATATAAAATATTAAATTTTCTGTGCACACCTTTTTAAAAATTGAGATATTCTAAAGTTGCAAGCACAAATTTGAATGCTGTGACACCTCATTCATAAAGAATTTCAGCAAAAGGTGTTAGCTACATTTGACAGGACAGTCTTTAATAGTTTTTAAGTTTACATGTTTTTTCTCTTTTTCTTTCCATTTGTTTTCTTCTTATAACATGCAACCTTTGTCAACATTTTCACATCAATAAACATAGAAGTGGATATAATTTTTATAAATAATTTAAGGCTCAAATAATAGCAAAATATGTTTGGGTTTTACTCTTAAAATATCTAGATCTATCTTAGATTCTGATATGGAATAATTCTATGATCTACCTCTTCAAAATCTCAGGCAGGATTTTGTGTAATAAAGATGACTGAGAAAGTTTGGCATCTAAAAAAATTCTCATCATAAGAAAATAATTTGGGGATGCCTGGGTGGCTCAGTGGTTGAGCTTCTGCTTTTGGCTCAGGGCATGATCCTGGAGTCCCAGGATCAAGTCTCACATCAGGCTCTTTGCAGGGAGCCTGTTTCTCCCTCTGCCTGTGTCTCTGCCTCTCTCCATGTGCCTCTCATGAATAAATAAATAAAATCTTAAAAAAAGAAAATAATTTGTGAGTATGTGTGGTGACTCATTAGCTAGACACATTGAGGTGACTATTATGCAACATATACTCATATCAAATAATTATTTGTATACCAGAAACTAATATAATGTTATACATGATTTATCTCAATTTAGAATAAAAGACAATGCTCTCAACTTATTAAACACAGCAAACACTGTAAGAAGTCCAAAGTGACTTCTGTGAAAATTGTTGGTTTTATAGAATGCTAAACTCTCATGAACATAGAATGTGTGACTCCTGGGTGGTCAGTTAAGCATCTGCCTTTAGCTCAGGTCATGAGCCCAGGGCTCTGGGATGGAACCATGCATCAGACTCTGCTCAGTGGGGAGCCTGCTTCTTTAACTCCCTCTGCCCCTTCCTGCTCATGTTCTTTCTCACTATCTCTCTCTCTCTCAAATAAATAAATAAAATCTTTTTAAAAGGCCTTTAAAATGAATCTGTTTTTTGATTATCTGAACTTCTGTTTCATTTTTAGAGAGAGCTTTATTTGGCCCAACTAAGTAAATAAACATTATAGTAGATGCCTAGGTGAAAAGTTTTAATCTGGACTATTTCTGTTTATTTGTGAATAACCACTGAGAAAGTGTGTCCACTTCCTCTCTGCTGTAATGGCTCTAGTTAATTTTACCTTCCTCATTATTTTTTTCTCCTCTTTATATGTCTGGTACAGTGCTTCCAGACTGATTATAACTCTTGGGTTTTACTTAGACAATCTAAAATGCTTTCCATATTTTTACCATCTTCTTTTTTTTTAAGATTTTATTTATTTATTCATGAGAGACGCACACACACACACACACAGAGAGAGAGAGAGAGAGAGAGAGAGAGAGAGGCAGAGACACAGGCAGAGGGAGAAGCAGGCTCCATGCAGGAAGCCCAATGTGGGACTCGATCCAGGGTCTCCAGGATCACTCCCTGGGTGGCACTAAACTGCTGAGCCACTAGGACTACCCCATCATCTTCCTTTTCATAAAATCCTGTTATCTAGCATCTTCTCTATAATGATCTTTACCGTTTCTTAAGCAACCTTTTTAAAATCCTATTAAACATGCAAAAAAGGCCTTTCATAAATTCTTTATTTTGGTAGAAAATCTTTTTCAGATGTGTCTTCTTCATTCCAGTTACAAAATTTGATACATCTATCATGCCATAGTGTATATTTTTAATTAATAAACTTTATTTCTTAAAGCAGCTTTAGCTTCACAGGAAAACTGAGCAAAAAGTACAAATATTTCCCATATAACCTGTCCCCACACACAGACAACCTCCCCTACCAGAGTGATATATTTGTTAAAATCAAAGGAACCTATGCTGGCACATCATTACCTCCTCAGATCTAGTTTTCATCAGACTTCACACATGATGTAGTACATTTTATGATTTGCAATGTATAATGACATGTATCCACAGCTTTAGTAACATAAAGAAGTGCTTCATGCTCTAAAAATCCTCTGTGATCTGCCTCTCCATTCAACCCTCCACACTAACCCTTGGCAAACACTGATGTTCTCAAAGTCTCCATTGTTTTGCCTTGTCCAGGATTCATATATTTTCAATCACATAATATGTAGCCTTTACAGATTGGCTTCTTTCACTTATTAATATACATCAAAGTTCTCTGCATATCATCTCATTCCTTAATAGCTCATTTCTTTTTAGTGCTGAATAATATTCTATTGCCAGATGAACCATGATTTATTTGTCTATTCACCTATGGAGGGACTTCTTGGTTTCTTCCAAAATGTTTGGCAATGATGAACAAAACAGCTTCAAACATTCATATGAGCCCAAATATGCTCACAACATATAATTTGGTTTGCTTTTGGTTTTAGATCATGGTCTAATCTGTCTTTAGCTAGGCTGCTATTCATTTCTCTTTATAGTATAAAATGTCTTTGGTTCTGGATCCAATAGCTTCCCATTTACTTATCAATTTTAGGCAGGTAGGGGTTTGTCAACACTTACACTTTATTATTGATTTTCTTAAGTTTTACAGAAAATGTTTTGTATTCTCGTCAATAGGTGGAATAACAAGAAATTATGTTTTTAGCCTCCTGAGTTATTGATTTTTGCTCTGTCTTAACTAGGTATTACTATTATTTTTAATATGAATTCAGGAAAAATGATGATCCGGAGCACTTTAAAACAAGTTCTACTATACAGATTTCTTTGTTGCATAGCTGATTTCGGAATGCCACTAGAGGATATATAAATGAATATTCTATCATAAAGATATTCATGATGATTTAAAGTCATTATATTAATTTTAGATTTCAATTTCATCACTAGTACAGAATGTGTATCACTATAAGCACTGGTATATAAGTCCAGGATTTTTAATAGAATTATCATTACCATTGTTTTGCCTTTATAATTCACTGACCAATTAGTGTTGCCTTATTTGCTTTAGCTCAGACAGATTTTTCTGCAGGTAACCCTGTCCACATCTCCATAATACTCCATAAAATTAAGTATTCAATTAATTCTGGTATGTGGCAATTAATATTCATTTAACTATTTCTTTAAATTTCTTTCTTATTCCTCTTTTTTTCATGCATTCATTTCATTAGAGTGATGGATAAAGTCTATGAAATATTTCTAGCTTGCTTAGTCACATCAAGCCCTTTTCTTTTATAAAGTTGCTTAGCTATACTGTTTCTTCAAATTAATTGTGTGCTTTCCTTGAAAATAATGTTTGACACCAAACTTTTGTCATGGCATTTTTCATTTCTGCATTTCTCAGAGTATAGATTAAGGGATTGAACATAGGAGCGATGATGGTATAAAATAGAGCAAATACTTTGTCCTCAGGGAAAGTAGTTGGAGGTCGTAGGTAGGCAAAGATTGAAGGCCCAAAGAATAAGATGACAACAGTGATATGAGACCCACAGGTGGAAAGGGCTTTGTGTCTTCCCTCAGCTGAGTGATGTCTTAGACTAAACAATATAATGATATAAGAAACAAATAAGACAACAAAGGTAACTAAGGCAACCATACCTGAATTGGCAACCACAAGGACACCAATGATGTAAGTATCAGTGCAGGCAACTTTCAGCAAAGGGAAGATATCACAAAAGTAGTGATCAATTTCATTAGGACCACAAAATGGCAATTGGATTGTCATTGATAATTGAGGAAAAGAATGAAGAGCCCCACCAGCCCAAGCAGCTAAGACTAGGAGATGGCACCTTGCCCTGTTCATGATAAGCATGTAGTGGAGAGGCCTGCAAATAGCAACATAGCGATCAAAGGCCATGACAGTAAGGACAAAGACCTCAATACTCCCAAAGAAGTGCATGGCAAAAACTTGTAACATGCAATTACCATAAGAGATGGTTTTAGTCCCCCCTAGTAGGTCAGCAATTAATTTGGGTGTAACGCTAGAGGTATAAAAGATGTCCATAGAGGATAAATGGCTAAGGAAGTAGTACATTGGTTGGTGAAAAAGAGGGCTGCATCGAATGGAGACAAGGATTAGAAGGTTTCCTACCAACAGGGCAATATAACAGAATAAGAAGAGTACAAAGCAAAATATTTGCATGTTCTGGTCATATGAAAGTCCTAGAAGAATGAATTCTGAGATGTTTCTCTGCCGCTCCATTTACTCGAGTTTGCTGTATGTTACACACAATGAGTTATATATCTGAAGGAAATAAACATAAATTTGGTGAAAACTTAACAGTATGAACTGAATGATAAAAAATTTACTAAGAGTAGATTGACGTAAATATAATATTAATATTAATTATTCTTGATTTCTTAAAGTTGTTTTATCTTTTTTATTAACTCTTATTTTACAAAAGTATTATGGAATACTTTTATATTGAAAATAATGGAAATAATTATGTATGCTATTCAATGTTGCTGGTAATGATTTTTAAATATTTAAATGATATTTTGAAAATTAAAAATTATTTATTATTATTAATTATATTATTTATATAACAAAGAAGATTTTTAAAAAATTGTCCCAAGTCAAAATAGTTTTGTTGCATATATTTTAAATACGTGTGCCTAATGCATGGTCAACTTTCCTCTTTTCACCATTTTCTGGTCAAATTCCATGAATTATCTGGGAGTGAATCCCCAGGAAATACAAATGTATCAGCTTGGGGATCCATGGGTGGCGCAGCGGTTTAGCGCCTGCCTTTGGCCCAGGGCGCGATCCTGGAGACCCGGGATCGAATCCCACGTCGGGCTCCCGGTGCATGGAGCCTGCTTCTACCTCTCTCTCTCTCTCTCTCTCTGACTATCATAAATAAAAAATAAAAAAAAAGAAAAGAAAAGGAAAATGTATCAGCCTGAACTGCTAAACTTTAATTTGTATAAAGCAAGCTCTTTTTTTTTTTTTTTGCTATGTGACCAAACATTGCCAATGGGTCATACTAAACCAATGGAATCATTGTTATTTTAAAAAACAAAGAATGGTGGAAAAGTATAAAGCAAAATAGAATGTCAATTAATGATTGAAACTGTGGAAAATAATCAGCAATTTTATTCATTTCTACTATTTACATTTCATGTATTAAAGAGAATTTTAAAATTGTATATACTGTTATTGAAGTTTGTGATGACTATCACTAGAGGATAGATAGATCATTAAATTGCCCAAGTATGTTTGAATCATGGCTCTTGCCAAAAATTTCACGTGTTTTATATACAATCTAAGGAACTAATGTCAATAAAAAGGGATGATACAGAAGGTAATGTTAGTCAAACTTTGTGGCCAGATAGCATGCAGTGGTATTTATTCAAACAAAATAATGAAAAATTCATTTATTTGCATCTTTTGTATCAGATGTGTAATTTTAAGACATTATTTAATCAGTACAAAAGGAGTTAAGAATAGAAAGAATGCTCTTCCAGGAGTTATTTTCCTCAAGATGAAGAATTATCTACCCCTAGTGGTTTGAACAACTAGTGCACCTTCTATATTTCTCTGGATCTGATGTGACAGTCATATCTAGGTCCCTAGATGTCTATTTTTTAAAAGCCACAGAATGCTTTTGTAGCAAAGTTACAGATGGTTATAGAAACCATCAACTCTAGTGATTCTCAAAATTAATATCTATGTGTTTTATAGTGTTGAAGACTATTATATATATATACATACATATATATGTAGTAGGTCTCTCTATATTTTATATATATAGTATATCTCTCTATATATTATCTGTATGTATATGTTTATTTATAAATATATATAATTTATAAATTTATAAAAATACATAATTTATAAATATATGTGCACATATATAAATATATATCTTTAAATATATTTAATAGAGAGGCATTTAGAAATGGTCCATACTGTTGGACAGCAATTCTGCTTTAAATTATCATTCAAAACTCTAACTTCACAAAGGAGTAATTTTTAGTGTGTTCCTACTTTTTTGAAAATAATAATCAGTTACAGAGTATTCAGCAGTTAACCTTCACTAAAGAGTGTTGAAAAGTTTTAGGGAGGTAGAGTTCATTGATCGTATTTTTTACTCGTTGCAGGTGATACTGATTCTTTGTTTTTTTGTGTTGTTGCTGTTGTTTTGTTTTAAGATTTTATTTACGTATTTGTTTATTTATTTGATACAGAGAGAGAGAGAGGCAGAGACATAGGCAGAGAGAGAGAAGCAGGCTCCTCACAGGCAGCCTGATGTGGGACTTGATCCCGGACCTAAAACAATCTGGCTTAAAAAGAATTACTATGCAAGAAGACTGCAAACACTTTAAAGACAGAATTCACATGATTAACTCAAATCTCTGATTTTAAAAAAGAGTCTCAGATCAAGAGAATCTAAACATTTCTTGGGGTGGGGAAGTAACACAGTGTGAATGTCAGGAGACAGAAATCCTGATTCTCCCTCAATTTGGGACTATTTTAATGGAAGAGAGCTGAGAGGGATGATGAAGGGTGTCATGAATGAAAGCTTGAAAAGACTATCTTGAATCCTCATCTGAGTAGAAAAGAATATGCAAGACTAATCCATCTGTCTTTTTGAGTATTTATGTAAGTAAAGATATATGGACTATCCAACATAAATGTATCTGGAATTCTCTCATTCTAAATCATTTTGAAATAATTTTCCTTCAGCTTTACCAACATGTACGTTGCTTAAATCAGGATTTCTCCTTTTTTCTAGACCATTGTTGGTATTGAATCCACAATAGTGCTTCATCTGTCTCATCTTATAACCTGAGAGGCCATTATACATGCTCGCTGCACTGAGCAAATGTAAAAGGGAAAAGTCAAGAGGGGAGAATTATTGTCATAAAAACAACATTTTGATCACAGAGATATTAAGGATCCATCTTGGATAAAAACTGAAGTTACAGTTGTTGGAAAAAGAACATCAGGCAATCCACTAAACAAATGGTTAGAATAGTAGCAACACAGAAAGAGGTAGAAATATTGAGGCATCTCAAATAAACTGACTAGCTTGAGTGAATTGCTTAATCTCTTTAAACTTCATTTTACTGATTTTACAATTAAGATATCATTACAAAACTTAGAATTTTGATGAAGGATACATGAAGTAATATGAAACAGCCCATGACACATGTGGTTCAAAACTGTCATTTTTCCTTTAGTCTTTCCTCCCTGAGTGATTAGCTTAGAACCATAGAAAGCGTCATGCACACACAAACAAGCAAGGCCAGTGGAAAAATAAAGAAAAAAAAACTATTAATAACATGGATTTAGTAATTTATCAGGTAAACTCCAATTTCAACAATTTGTTGGGAAAAAACCATTTAGGTTAGTTGATGGAAGATTGGTAGTCTTAGGGTATCCTTAACTCTAATCTTTAGTCTGATTCGTTTGGACTATAAAAATATAGTTAAATTATTACTTCTTTGGTAGTACTAAATGAAAATTCTAAATGCCCTTTTTGTTAAACTATTAGAATAAGAATAGAAGCTTTTATTTTAAATTAATATTCCATCACGCATTCATATTTTCCCTTAGTATAACAGAATCACATGCTATAAACTTACCTTTGTTGATTCAGATGAAATTAGTCTATTCTAGGATGGCAAGTGTTTTGAAATATAGAAAATTCTTCATTATTGTATATATTCAAGTATAAACAGGGCTGTTTCTTAACAGCAATATGGAGGATTGTACATAAGTACAAGAATGGGACACAATGAAATTCACTGCCAACTAGAAAATGCTTTAATTTCATTGTCATTAACTGAAATTATGCATAATTGGGACATCTAGGTGGCTCAATGGTTGAGCATCTGCCTTTGGCCCAGGGCATGGTCCTGAGATCGGGATTGGGGGATTGAGCTCTGCATCCGTCTCCCTGCAGGGAGCCTGCTTCTCCCTCTGCCTGTGTCTCTGCCTTTCTCTGTGTCTCTCATGATTAAGTAAATAAATCTTTTAAAAATAATAAATGATGCACAACTAAAACTAATATATGTGAACGCATTTTTATAGTGTTCAAATTATCATATATTGCAAAAGAAGTTTTTATAGACTTAGAATTAAATTACATGGAATAAGAGCATATATAATTAGTCAGGTTTGTGGTTAATGGGACATTTCCAAAACCAAGGTGGCAAGGTGGCATTCACTAACCATAAGATCTGAGTGGCTGTCAGGCTAGTTTTAGACTACATCAGGTTGAATTCTATCCGCCCAGATGCTCACTCTGCCAAATCGTCCCCAGCATCAAAATCTGGAATAAAATGAAGAGAATTATAAATCTGTAATGCAAATACATCCAGATTAATTCTCTACAAATACTTTGAAAATCTCAATGTGACTTACACCTTCTATGCATTTACAAGGGAAGTGGAATTCAAATATTTGCCAAACTCATCAGTGATGAAGGAATGCATTGTTATGCCCCAGAAATTTAGAATGCTGATTTAAGATCTCAAAGCCATCTCACACACACACAAATACAAGTATTTCTTAATTCCTGCAAAAGCTAATAAGAATATTGAGGTCTTGGGAATCATTGATCTTCTCCCTATTGCTGAAGAAAATTTGGTTGGGAGAAACAGAATATAAACTTAAGTGACAACGTGGAAATTAACAATCCTTTGAAAACTGTAAGTAATTAGATTCCCAAAGGCATTTCTAAACAGATTCTGGCCAAATGTTGCTAAAGCACTGTCCAGAGTAATGTCCCTGGTTGCCCTGGGTGTTACTTTTCAACTTTGCATTAGCTTGTATCAGGCTCTATTTCTCTGGAGACCCAAAAAGGCCATAATCAAAGCAGTTCAAGAAATTTGGTTTAAAGATTTTATTTATTTATTCGTGAGAGACACACAGAGAGAGGCAGAGACTTAGGCAGAGGAAGCAGCAGGCTCCCTGCAGAAAGCCTGATGCTGGACTTGATCCCAGGGCCCCCGGATTATGATCTAAGCCAAAGGCAGATGCTTAAACACTGAACCACCCAGATGCCCTGAGTTCAGGAAATTTTGACTGTTCTGTGTTCATCTAGCTTTCTGAAGAATCAGAGGGAAATCAATGTAGCCTGTAATAGTATTTGGCTAGCTTTCAGGAAAATTTGAGATGAGATAGACCAAAGAAAACCACACAGAAGCATTTATAGTCCAAGTATGACCCATTATTGAGATCATATGTATGTAGAATATATTGATCAGTAAAATTAATAACCTGCAATATCAGAACTGGTGCAAAACTATTCATGGTTTGGGACTAACACTGAGGGATTCCATAATTGAAGGATGGGAGACAAAAAGAGGAATGATAAAACAATAAGCATTTCTTTCCCCATGAACATGGAAGGTAGCAGAAGTAAAAAAATGATGAAAAAATTTCAGAAGAAGGGGGTGCCAAGGTGGCTCAGTTGTTTAAGCCTCTGCCTTCCACTTGAGTCATGATCTTAGGGTCCTGGGATCCAGCGCTGCGCTGAACTCCATGCTCAGTGGGGAGTTTACTTGCAAATGGTCTCCCTTTGCCCCTCCCTGCATTCATGCACACACACTCTCTGTCCAAAAAAATAAATAAAATATTTAAAAAATTTTTCAGAGGAAGGAAGCATTAAAATACAGCAAAGCATTTATTCTGTTCACCATTCAGTTCTTTCTCCTGTCACCGGATGTTCAAAGGTTGCTTAGACTCAGTTTCATCTGCAAATACTGGGTTTAACTAGTTTAACTCGTCTTTACCTCTCTACCACAAACAAATCCATACATATTTCTCTTGTATTTAAAATGTCAGGAAATCAAATTTTATAGCCTCTAATCTGATTTGGATCAAACTGGTCAGCAAAACAATAAGAATAACAATAATTTATCCAAAGAGCCTTGATAGGTTCAACTTATTTTAAATTCATTAAATTATTTAGTACTTACAATAACCCATATTTTGACATAAATATCATTACCTTTTATGCATATAAGAACACAGAAGTTTCAGGGATCCCTGGGTGGCTCAGCAGTTTGGCACCTGCCTTTGACCCTGGGCATGATCCTGGAGACCTGGGGTCGAGTCACATGTTGGGGTCCCTGCATGGTGCCTGCTTCTCTCTCTGCCTGTGTCTCTGCCTCTGTGTGTGTGTGTGTGTCTCTCTCTCATGAATAAATAAATAAAATCTTAAAAAAATAATAAAAGAACACAGAAGTTTCTAGAGGTTAAATAACTGGTTCAAATAACCAGTAAGCAAGAAAATTGATATTTCTAAATTTGCTGCTTGCTTCCAGGCTTTGAAATGAAGGAGTCTAACTGATGGAGTTCAGGATAGGCTGCTCCAAAATGTGCCACTTTGACATGTGGATTGTTCTGAGCTGAAAACAATCAGATATAAAGGATTCAAGAAGACATTTTTTCTTCCCCACTAACTGCCTAAAGAATTTAGAGGGCCTGATTAGGAAGAGAGGTACCACCAGAGATACCTACAGTGTGGGGTAGGTAAACTGTGGGGTACTCTGCAGGGCTTGCTTCAAATTTCCCTCTGTGGCCCATTGAATCCCTACTCTCTTTTTTTAGCTCAGGATAGCATATAAACCTGTTGCCTGACTGTCAGGGAGCTTAATTTCCTTTGGATTCCCATACATATCAAATTAAAATTTGTGTTTCTCTTGTTACCCTGCCTTATATCAATTTCATTGTTAGACCCTCAGACAGCAGTGTGCAGACAGCCATACCTAGAGAGGGGGCAGGCAAGAGCAGATTGGCCTCGGCCTCACTACACTTGGATGCCAGGGACCATAAGGATAGCCCTGGAGCAGGTGCCTGCTCCAGGGAAGTGCTGTCCTCCTAAAGCCAGGGGCAGCTGCAAAGACCTCCTGACCTTTGTCCCGGAGGGCACATGGTGCAACTGGACATGCAGTATCTGTGTTATGAATAGGCACCACTAAAGCAAGGGAGGCAGAGGGGCTGGGTGTGCCAGTGAAGGCCCCAGAGGAGGGGAGTCCTCTGCAGGCTACAGGTCAGCGCGCTGGACAGGGAGGGTGGGAGATGCCACCCTTATGGGCTCCAGTGCCACTGTCCTGATTTTTTTTTTTTTTTTTTTTTTTTTTAGAGAGAGTCTTCTGGTTTGTATTGTTAAGTAAGAACAAATAAAGTCACACAGTCACAAACAGAAAAATACAAAAATACAAATATATCTTAGGAAAGAAACGAGCCTCCTAATCCTGGCTCCACAGGTTTGCATCGATCATAAGAGCATCAAGAATGATGTAGAAGGTAACATCTCAATGTTTACATTAACAGCTCAGGAGCAGGAGGCAGTCTCCACTGTAGGAAGTGGTACTTCTGTGACATGAAGCCCTGTTACACTTAACATCAGGTCTGGGTTCACAAACACTCCGGAATACCTTCATCTTTGTTGATTTGGCCTCCTCATACGTCTGTGTAGTGGGTCAAATAATGGCCCCCAAAGGTCCGACGACCTAATCCCTGGAATCTTCTACTGCCATTTGCTGTCAAGACTATGTTTACTTCACTAAATTGCCTACAGACCCCTGTTGAGAATTAGTTGACCAATGTGTGCAGGTCTATTTCTGGACTCTCTAGTCCAGCCCATTGATCTGGTTATCTGGCTTCATGAAAATGACACACTGTTTTGAATACAGCAGCTTTATAATATACCTTGAAATGAGAATATGTAAGTTCTCCTGCTTGTTCTTTTTAAAGTTATGTGAGTTAACGCAGTTTCTTTACATTTCTACACATTTTAGATCACTTTGGAAAATAATGAGCATGTTTTCATTTCATTTCTTTCATATTTTATAGGGAATTACTTAAATCTAAAGATTTATTTGGAGATAATCCACATCCAAATAGTATTGAGTCATCTGGCCCATGAGCACAGTATTTCTTTCTATTAATTAAGTTATTCATATACTTTCAACATAGTTTTTATAAAGTTTTCAGTATATGTCTTGCTCCTATTTTGTCATATTTTTCCTTAGGTATGTTTGATGATATTGTAAATGGAATTTTAAAAGTCCAATTTCTATTTGGTAGTTTCCAGTACAAACTATCCAATTGATGTTATATATTGATCTTATATGGCACAACCATGATAAACTCACATTAAAAATAAAGTCTTTTGGGGTACCTGGGTGGCTCAATGGTTGAGCATCTGCCTTTGGCTCAGGTCGTGATCTCAGGGTCATGGGATCAAGTCCCACATCAGACTTCCTGAGGCAAGCCTGCTTCTCCCTCTGTCTATGTCTTTGCCTCTCTCTCTGTGTCTCTGATGAATAAAAAAAATAAAATCTTAAAAAAAAATAGTCTCTCTTATTGAACAACAGTTTTGTAGAACTGGAAGTTTTTACCATGACACAACTATAAGAAAAGTTCTATATAAAAAGTTCTAAGAGGGCAGCCCAGGTGGCTCAGTGGTTTAGCACGGCCTTCAGCCCAGAGCCTGATCCTGGAGACCAGGGTTTGAGTCCTACCGACATCAGGCTCCCTGCATGGAACCTGCTTCTCCCTCTAGCTGTGTCTCTGCCTCTCTCTCTCTCTCTCTTTGTGTGTCTCTCATGAATAAATAAATAAAATATTTTTTTAAAAAAGTTCTAAGGAATGTGTAGAAAATCTCCATAATTTAGAATTATCAGAGAAATGCTGGACAGATGGGGAGTGAGTTTAAATATACTCACTTATGTTTTATTTTTGTGAAATTTTGTGAAGGATAAGAATGATTTTTTTCTAATGTTGGGTAGAATTCACCACCAAAGTTATCTGGATGGGGGGTGTGAAGACAACGTAATAAATTATTATTTACAAAAAATATTTATTTATTCATGAGAGACACAGAAAGAGAGGCAGATACATAGACAAAAAGAGAAATATTCTCCCTACGGGGAGCCCAATACAAGATTCTATCCCAGGACTCCAAAATCACACTCTAAGCTGAAGGCAGATACTCATCCACTGAGCCAGCCAGGGATCCCTTAAGTTACTTTAAGATTTAAAAAAGGACAATTGATAATATCTTTAATTTTAAGGAGCTTGCATAGTTTATATCATTTGAAAAAAATTTTTCATTTTACTAAGGTGTTGGATTTATTAGTCTTAATAAGATCAATGTCTTTTATTATTATTTTAAAAGTCTGTAGCATATGTAGTGATATCACTTTTGTTATAAAAACAGCTTTGTGTAGCAATCAATAAGTCATAAATATCTCAGGAATCAAGATCCAGGAAACTAAAGCCAAATTAAATCCAAACAAAATACAAATAACTATATAATAAACTAAGAAAAGAAATCACTAACATAACTAACATTCTAAAATAGAGAATAGCTAAAAATCAAAGGTTAATTCTCTGAAAGAACTAATAAAACTCAGATTTTTTTTTTATTTTGTTGCATAACATTCTTTCCAGTGGGGTAGGAATTTCTCTGACCTGTCCTCAAGAACTCCAAGAGCCCCAAGAGTTCCCAAACAATACATGAACGGACACAATCATCACACACACACACACACACACACACACACACACACAGAGGCACATGACATTTGTATACTTAAAAAAAAAAAATCCAAAACACTTTGGAAAGGGTCTACATTAAGCCACCAAACAGAACTATGAATAACTTGTCAAAGCTAATTTCCTATGGAACAGACAAAATGTTTCCCCATCATATTCCAGAGGCTTGAATTAGGAGGAAAAAAATATATTAGTTATACATGTGAAAGTTTCTAAAAGTAGAAACATCAAAAGAGTGGTCCCAGCACTAAGGTAATCGCTAATTACTTCCATGTTTTCTCTTGGATTTTGCCTTGGCTCTGGGGCAGGAGTAACTGAATCAAGTAAAGTTTGTGTGGAAGCAATGTAATTATTCTGCTGAGAAAAGACAAGTCTCTGGGAAAAGAGAAATGTCCAGACAAATATAAATGGAAGCACAGAGCTGAGACTGAGTAATATGATTCAATGGACAAAGAGGTAAACAATATTTGAGAGAACAGTTTCCTTTAAGCAGAAAACAAATAAGTAAAAAAAAAATCTAAAGGTCTAGTAGTCTGCTGAATTTCATTACTTCCCTAATAGACACAATGGAATATATGTTAAATTTTCCGCCTTGCTGACATTACTTATTTTGTTATTAACATATGATTGTTCATGAAACAAGGAGAAGTTCTAGATATGTAAGAACAATGCATACAGTCAAATAAAAGAGGAAGATATGACCCTAGAATTGAATTCAGTTCCTCTTTGTTTGCATCTTAATTTGTGCAAGTTTATTATCAGAAAAAAAGAAAGATAAAAAGAGAAAGATAGGGGCAGCCCGGGTGGCTCAGCGGTTTAGTGCTGCCTTCAGCCCAGGGCCTGATCCTGGAGATCCAGGATCGAGTCCCACGTTGGGCTCCCTGCATGGAGCCTGCTTCTCCCTCTGCCTGTGTCTCTGCCCACCCCCACCCCCCCGTGTCTCTCATTAATAAATAAATAAAATATTAAAAAAGAGAAAGATATACCACATAGTTTTACTGCTCAAACTGGAAAAAACACAGTTCACAAGAAGAAACACTATTATAGAACACAGGATTATTTGGAATGGAGAAAACATACTGCTGAATAGTAAGAAAAGGACAGGGCAGAAATCAGAAGTACTTTGGGTCTGTTAGATTTGCAAATTTTCCTGAACAAGAAAACATTAGGAGTGTGAATTACACATAAGACATGGACCCTCAAACATGGGAGTGAATCCTAATTAGAAGAGATTGCTGAAATACAGCCATAATGCTGATAGATTCTGGAGTGTGTTTGTGGATGGACCCAGTGTAGTTGACTGAAAGCACCAAGCAAAGGGACACATGAGAGGAAAGGCAGGGAAAGAGGGAAATACATAACTTGACTTTTCAATGTGCCTTATTCTGTGTTAAAACTTCACGTGTGTTAGTCCAAGTGATATTATATCTTTATGAAGTATAACATTACCCCATTCCATAGACACTCAAAATAACTAAATCAAATTTCCAAGACTCAGAGATAAAAGCTTACAGAGTCAGTGTGTCACCCAGCTCTCTCTGACCCCAAAGCCTGTCATTGTAACAGTGTGATGACCTCTGATATTAGCAAATTAGATCCAAACCATTTGGGGAGACTTATAAGATAAACAAGTGAGAAGGTTGGATTTTATTCCAAGAATAATAGGGTTCCATATACAGTTTTTGGAGATAGCAATGATTTGATCAGAGAAGTGCTGGAGAAGGGCATTTCTTGATTACCTCAAATTCAAGTGCTCACACTTGGAATTAATTGAACCCTATAAAGTGGAGATTATGAGCTGAATTACAATGACTTGCTTCTTTAGCTCTTAACAACTTCAGAGGTCATTCAGTTAAGTTCCCCAAAGAAAGCTTATATGCTTTCTGTAACATCACAAATGATAAATGCTCTTCAGACACAGAACTGAAAGCACAATGAAAATCACTTTATTTACTTGAATTCTGAATGTGCCACTTTAGACCACACCTTCTGCATGGCGATTTTCATCTCCATGTTTCTTAAGGTATAGATGAGAGGATTCAGCATGGGAGCAATTACAGTGTAAAACACAGAGATTTCCTTATCCTTGTTCTCACTCCCTGCAGGTAGAACATAAGTATAGATACAAGGCACAAAAAATAAAATGACCACCATTACATGAGAGCTGCAGGTGGAGAGAGCTTTGCGTCTCCCTACAGAGGAGTGGGTCCTAAGATTATATAATATGAGAATATAAGAAGCCACCAGGACAAGAAAAATGACAACCACCACCATTCCTGAGTTTGCAATCACTAAGATACTAACAACACGAATATCTCTGCACACCAGTTTCAAAAGAGGCTTCACATCACATATGTAATGATCTATCTGATTAGGACCACAGAAAGGTAAATTGAGTACCATGAGCAATAGAGCAACAGAGTGCCAAAACCCCACACCCCAGGCCATGAAGATCAACAGGTTACACCTCCGCCGGTTCATGATAACCATGTAATGCAGGGGCTTGACAATGGCAACATAGCGGTCTAAAGCCATGGACACCAAGATGAATATCTCCACCCCTGCCAACAAGTGGGCAGTGAAGAGCTGGGTCATACAGTTGTTATAGGAAATGTTTTTTCTTGCTGCACCTAAGTCCCTGATTAGCCTGGGGACCACAGTGGAGGTGTAGCAGAGGTCCATGAGGGAAAGGTGACAGAGAAAATAGTACATCGGATGTTCAATTAGATGGCTGCAGGTGATCGTGAGTAAGATAATGAAGTTTCCCATTAAGACAGCCAGGTAGCAGAGCAGGAACAAGAAAAAGAACAGTAGTTCTAGTTGCTTATTTCCCCACAGACCCACGAAAACAAATTCTGTGACATTGTTCTGATTTTCCATGAGGTTGAGGTGATTCCAGAGACACAATAGAAACTTAGTTCACCTGAAATGATAAAGAATATATGACATTTTTAATAATCCTTTTTAAATTTTTGGAGTTTTTTTTTAAGATTTTATTTATTCATGAGAGAGAGAGAGAGAGAGAGAGAGAGAGGCAGAGACATAGGCTGAGAGAGAAGCAGGCTCCATGCAGGGAGCCCGATGCAGGACTGGATCCTGGGACTCCAGGACCACGCCCTGAGCCAAAGGCAGAAATTCAACCGCTGAGCCACCCAGGCATCCCTTTGGAGTATTTTTGCACCAAAAAAATATGCATGTTGCGGAGGAATTATTACACTCAGTCTTTGGAATTGTTTTGGCTTAAGGCTATTATCACATTTCAAATGATGTTTAATGACAGCATACTTTATGGGGAGAACTTTTATACACATTTTGCATGCACTTAACTCACTATAACCAAAGAGTTACTATTCTGATACTCATTTTTCATATGAGTAAACAAAAACGGGCGGGTTCAGATAATAATACCTATTCATTCAGATATTAAGCAGTAACCTAAGATATGAACCAGTATCTGATGCAAAGTTCTATTCTCTTTAGGGCTATGCTACATTAGCCACTGACCAAATGGACTTCTACCTGTTTTCTACCTCCTTAAAAGATACATTTTTTTCCATCTCTGCCATTAATGGAGAAAACATACTACTGAATAGCAGCAATTAACACTCAAAAGACTATAAGCAATTCTCTCTCCTATATGCTATTTCTAATATTATGAAGTCACAATCTCACGCCACATTCCATACACAGTGGAACTAAATATTTATTCTTGAAATAAAAGCAAAATCAAGATTCTTAATCATAGCAGATAAAAAACCTGAATTAGCTGATAATAAATTTGGTGACTCTTCTTCTTGGCAGTTTGGTCAAGATTCAGAGCATGGAGAGGCAGGAAATGGAATGGGAGGCATAACCTGGATATCTGAATACAGGAATACAGGTTATTATTATATAAAACTTTTCTATTTTCCCAAATCATTCTAAAGACACATTTTAGAGGTTGCTGTTTAAAATGTTAGAAACATTGTGGTAAGTTAGTTGTTTTTTGTTGGCATATTGAAGAACCCAAGGTGATTAGAGAGTGTTGTGTGTATTTTTTAAAAAGATTTTATTTATTTATTCATGAGACACACACACACACACACACACACACACACAGGCAGAGACATAGGCAGAGGGAGAAAGCAGGCTCCATGCAGTGAGACCAATGTGGGACTTGATCCTGGGACTCTAGGATCACGCCCTGGGGCAAAGGCAGGTGCTCAACTGCTGAGCCACCCAGGCATCCCATGTCCTGTGTATTTAACCACGCAGTTAGAGTAGTGAAGCTGCCTAGTTACAGTAGAGCTAGGAGCAGAGAGTGAATATGTTGAACCATCACCTTTTACCCATAACCAAAGGTCTGCCCTCAACAAAAACATGATTTGCCTAGAAAGCTCTCAATGTGAATGAATTATTTTAATGGCACAAGCGGGAGAACAGTATGGTGTAGTGGGCAGTGTCTGGTCTAATGATCATGAAGGTGAGCATCCAGGCTTCTATGTCTTGTCACCTTTTTCTTGTTAGCACTGAGCAATTCATTCCCTCTGATTCTTCTCCAGCTGGTAAGTGGAAGTAAAAATACTGGATCCATTTGCCTTGTGCCAAGAGCAAAATGGAGACCATTTAAGAATATACAATAGAGGGTCTTATGATTCTTACTTGTCATGGCCACAGAAGAGTACTCCCAAAAATATTTGGAGAGGAAAAACAGTTGTATAAAAAATAGATATCAGAATTTTCTTCATCAATTACTTGATTTTAACTGTGTATTTTATATTCTGCCAGAGGGATAGGTCGAAGATTTTATATAAGGATAAGGAAAAAAACAAACAAACAAAACATTGACGTAGGAATAAGTTTGTTCTAGGTTCAACATAGAGCTTAGCAAAGTACTTCTTTATATATAAATGGAGAATATCCAAGCCTAACCTTTGTTTATACAGAAGAATATGATCAGTTAGAGGACATATATAAATCCCAGGGTAGCTTTTCATTAAAATCATAGAACAAAAATAAAAAAATCAAAACCTTAGGAAATGCAACTCTTGGTTTACAGTGTGTCCTTAACAGTGGTGCAAACCTCATCATCTCTTAACATAAGATCCAGTACTGATCAACCTACAATGCTTAAAAATCAGTTGTGAAAATATAGATCAATATAGAAAAATATCCTTCAAAGCAGCTCCTATAAAGTCTCTCCTGAGAATCTTCTGGGAAAAAAGAAAAAAAAAATCCATAAAATACCCCTGTGACTTTTTCCTCTCTTTCCCTTTCCCTATTCTTTGTCTCTCCCCCTCTCTCCCAAAATATCATACTGTACTCACCTTTATTTTACTCACCCTTCTTCTTGTGATAATATAAGATAATAAAATGCCTACATGATGGGATGAAGTGAGGCAAATGAGGTAGGCATTGTGAGGTAGTGTTAACTACTCTTGATCTTACAATACATCAAATGAGGATCATCTGCTTCTGAACCATGCTTGACAGCAGGTAACTGAACCCATGGAACATGAACCATGAGTAAAGGAGTCTACTGTATTATTGTCCTTGTTTTGCAAATAAGGAAACTTGAGTCCAAGATTGCACAAGTACTAAGAGGGAGGTCTACCTCTAAACCATTGATTTCAGCCATATGATTGGTAAGTGCCTATTTTTTCATTATCCTTAGGTGTTATATTCAAAATACAAATAAAGGCTTAAAACCCTCATCAGTTGCACTCAAGAGTTTCCTGAATGTACTGTCTTGAAAATAACCACCAACAAAGTTATTACAGAAGAATTTAAAAATTTAAATTATGAAATAAAATTTTTATAAAATGAAGATTTATGGACATTACAATTATTTTCTCTGTATCTTATATATATTATATACAATATATATGTCGAGGTGATCTTTCAGGCATTTCTTTTTACTTTCTGTATCTGTACCATGCAGCAGCAAACAGATGTGATGCACCTCTGACTCTCCTGTGAATCTTCCATCCAAAGGAGCTTTCAGGAAAACATTGTTGGGAATACCACGAATTAAAGCATGAAGGGGTCCTGAGGGGGAAACTCCCACAGGCATCTCATAGAGCCAATGTGTTTGTGATTATAATTTGAAAAATAAAGCCTATATTAGTAGAGCGGTCATATAGATGGTCTTGAGGCTTACTTGGTATATTTCTTTTTTTTTAAAGATTTATTTATTTGAGGGAGAGAGCAAGGGGAAGGTCAGAAGGAGAGAGAGAGAGAAAAAAAGAAAGAGAATCCGGAAGCAGACTCCCCACTGACCATGGAGCACAAGGTGGGCTGGATCCCAGGACCTAGAGATCATGACCTAAGCTGAAATCAAGAGTTGGATGCTTAACCAACTGAGACACTCAGGCACCCCTTGATTTATCTCTTGAGGGTTATTACTTAAGTGATTCAATATTTTTGTAATGTTATAGTACTGATGTAATGTGGATATCTATTTTTCTCTCTCTCCTCTCCTAGAATAATTTCCTCAGAGACTGGAGATTATATATATATATATATATATATATATATATATATATATATTTAATTGTTCACATAATCTGAGTTAAATATACAAAGAGATTAGAGAGGATTATTAATATCTTACTCATCAACATAGAGTCATTGCCATTAGCATGAAGATTTTGAAATTATTCTCAATGGTTAGTTACATCCATTGGAAACTTTGAAATCCTATACATTGTTTTGTGTTACTAGGTATCATCTAAAGCAGGATATCAGTTAGAATTTGGAAAATGCCACTATGCACAATTATTTTCCTTATTTTAGTTTTGTTTTTATTTTACGTTGTTTGAGTAAATCCAATTGAGTGAATTGTAGTCCTTTGTTCATAGCAGCAATCCACATGGGTTCATACTAGATCCATGTAAGTCTAATTTTACTTTATATTTTTTTATTCATTGTTCATTTGTATTTCTGCTTGCCACTTTTGTGCACCTACTGTATTCATTTGTACTCAATTCCACTAGCCCAGGACATTGTATATTCCTTGTGATTTTCCTACAACTATCCACATCTTGAATATAACCTCTTCCAATACTATCTTCAAATTATGGCATTTGGTCTGTCTTCTTGTGGCATGACCCTTTCTCATAGATGCACTTAATAATCTAGCTCCAAATACATAAGTTTAGATAATTCATTGAAGAAAAATATGAATCTACCTTCACAGTGGAAGATTTCAACCTTCCTTTTAAAATTATTGATGCATAAGGAACGCAGTAAGTATAGAGGGTATAAAAGATCTGAACAATAGAACTTAAAAGTATCGGGATATATACATCATATATATTATATATAACATATATAATATATAATTATACATCTAACAAGGATATATAGATGGAATATAGATAAAATTAATTATTTTGTATGCACAGATGGGATATACTTATAATAATTTATTAGGTTATTTTAAAAGCTTCACCATATTTAAAGATGTGATGTTATACAAAACTCTGAGTACAATAAAAGGTATAAGTAGATATAGATCTTATATCTATAGGTAGAGATGAACATAAGTACACAGACAAGTACATGATTGGTAATTAAAACTATACTTTGCAAAATATCTAGTTTGTTAAGAAATAAATCACACTGGAAATTTAAAAATCTACCTATACTTGAAATATAAGGAACATACTGCCTGTCAAAGTTTATAGGATATAGGAATAGTGGTACTTTTGAAGAAAATTATAACTTTAATATTTTCATTAGAAAAAAAGAAAATCTGAAAAAGAATATATCATTAGAAGACAGGAGCCCATCAAAAAGTAATATGAAGAAAACATAGGCAAATCAAAGTGAAAATTAAAAAGAAAAATACAAAAGAAATAATAAATCTTGTTATTGTATCTTTGAAGAAAATCTTTCAAAATAGTCGGTTTTAATAATAGGGATCAATATAAAAGAAAAAGGGTATTTAGTGAAGGATAACATAACTATTGGTAATAATGGAGAGGAGAAATATAAAACATTATCAACAACCAAATGCCAATGATTCTAAAGGATAACAGAAAAACATGTTTCTACAAAAAATTATAACAAAACTAACTGGAGAAGAATTACAGAAGATAACTAGTCTATAACTAGTAAAACTAGAGTTAAACAAAAATAATTCTGCGAAAGAAATACCAGTCTCAAATGGGTTTATAAGATTTTACCTTAGTTTTTCAAAATAGATTATTCCACTCTCTTACAGTTTCTAATAAATGAGTAAAAATGAAACTATCATTAGTTCATTTTGAGGGCTATGGTTAAAAGGAAATACAATTAATCTTTCATCCTATTCCTTCTGAGGGTGACTAAAAATTTTAATAAAAAATTAAATTACTTTAACTTTATAAAAAAGTCAATGTTCCATCACCAAGTTTTATCCTAGATATTCTTTAATATATTATTATTAGAAAATTGAAAAATATATCATCAAGCTGGAAATTAAAAGTGAAAAACCAAGTAAATATTTCAATAGATGCAGAAACAGCATGTGATAAACTTACAAGATCATCATAAATATGTTTACCAATATTAAAAATCAAAAATATATTAATATAAAGGAACTTGCCTAATACTAAAAATAGTATTGCTTAAAAATCCTGCATAAAATGTTATTTTAGAGGGATGAAGTTAGATACATTCTCTTTAACACCAAGAATGAGACAAATGCTCATTTCTATCACCATTCTATTCAACACTGTAATGTAGCACAGTGAGACCAAAATCCGATCTGTACATGGTCACCTGGTGGCTCAGTGGTTGAGTGTCTGCCTTTGACTCAAGTCATGATCTTGGGGTCCTGGGATTGAGTCCTGCAGCAGGCAGAAAGCCTGGTTCTCCCTCTGCCTGTGTCTCTGACTCTCTCTCTCCATGAGTTTTGCTGAATTGATTGAGTCTTCCTTTCACAAATGAGTTCTCAGTAGCATGAGATACTGTTTGATAGCATTTTACCCACAGTCGACCTTCTCTGAACACTGGAGTCAATCCTCTCAAACCCTGCTCTTGCTCTATCTACAATTTTATTTACTCTTCTAAATCTTTTTGTTGTCATGTCAACAATCTTCACAGCATCATCACCAGGAGTAGATTCCATCCCAAGAACCACTTTCTTTGTTCCCCCACAAAAAGCAACTCCTCACATGTTAAAATTTGATTATGAGATTGCAGCAATTCAGTCACATCTTCATCCTCCACTTTGGATTCTGGTTCTCTTGCTATTTCCACCACATCTGCAATTACTTCCTCCACTGAAGTCTGGAACCCCTCAAAGTCATTCATGAGAGTTAAAATCAACTACTTTCCAACTCTTATTAATGTCAGTATTTTGATCTTTTCCCATGAATTACAAATGTTCTTAATGGCATCTAGAATGGTGGATCTTTTTCAGAAGGTTTCAGTTTACTTTTCCCAGATCCATGAAGGAATCACCATCTATAGCAGTTATAGCCTTACAAAATGTATTTCTTAAGTAATAAGATTTTAAAATCAAAACTACTCCTTGCCCATATAATATAACAGATGTTACATTAGCATGAAAATGTGAATCTCTTTGAATATCTCCATCAGAGCTTTTGGGTGACCAGGTGCATTGTTAATGAACAGTCATATTTGGAAAGGCATCTTTTTTTTTTTTCTGAGCATCAGACCCAAGAGTGGGTTTCAAACATTCAGTAAACCATGTTGTACACAGATGTGCAACATGTCATGCAGCCTTTGTCGTTCTACTTATGGAACATAAACAGAACAGATTTAGCATAATACTTAAGGGTCCCAGCATTTTCAGAATGGTAAATGAACATTTTCTTTATCCTTTCTCCATTGATGGACAGTAAGGTTATTTTCATACCTTAGATTTTATAAATAATTTTGCAATGGAAGAATGAAAAACTTTCTGTGAAAAACCACAAAATACTTTTGAGGGAAATTAAAGAAGACCTAATTAAATAGAAACACAGTTCATATTCATGGCTTAGAAGACTATAATAAAATAAGATGGCAATATTCGTCAAGTGATCTACAGATTTCATGCAACTTCTACAAAGATATCAATAGCCCTTTTTGTCAAATGGAAAGTTAATCTTAAAATTTAAAAGCATTGTATGGGCTCCAGAAATAAAATAATACAAGTTCTAGACAAAGTCTTTCAGAAAATGGAGACAATACTAGACAATTAATATATGAGGTTGGTATTGCCTAGATGCCAAATTCATATTACAAGAAAAAAATGACAAACATCCATTATGAACTCATTGTCAAAGATCTTAAACAAAATACCAGTAAACCAAATCCATCGATGTTGCTTTAAAAATAATAATTAGCCATGATGGTGTAGAATTTATGCTAGGAATAACAGGTTGATCTAACATTTAAAAATCCATGTAATTCGCTAAGTTAACAGAATGAAGAATTAAAAGGTCATTTCAAGTTGATATAAACATCATTGGATAAATTTCTATTGATTTTTATGATTAAAAAAAGACTTTAACAGGGGCACCTGGGTGGCTCAGTCATTTAAATGTCTGTCTTTGGCTTAGGTCATGATCCCAGGGTCCTGAGATTGAGCCCTGCATTGGGCTCCCTGCTCAGCAGGGAAGCCTGCTTCTCCCTCCACCCCTCACCTCACTCTCATGCTCTCTCTCTTACTCTGTCTCTCAAATAAATAAATAAAACCTAAAAAAGAAGATCTTAACAAATGAAGAAAAGAATTGTTCAGCTTGATAAGAAGCACATCTATAAAACCTACAAGTAATATATTATTTAATAGTAAATTCCTTTTTTTTTAAGGATTGGAACAAGTCAACTGTGTCCACCCATCATTTCTTTTCTGCATTGTCCCTTACATTCTAGTCATTGCAATAAGAGGGAAAAAGAATAAAGACCTGCAGATTGGAAAGGAAGAAGCAATTTGCAAAAGTAGATTTATGTTAAGATGACATGATTATGTAGGCAGAAAGTGTTAAGTGCCTACAAAAATTCTAATGGACCTAATTAATTGATTTAGTAATGTCACAAGATACAGTGTAAAGACAAAATACCATCCATACTTCTATAATTGCAACAGTTAGAAATTAAGATAAGAAACAATACTATGTAGAATATTATTTTAAAACATAAAATTTTGAGGTGTTCCTGTGTGGCTCCATTGATTGAGTGTCCAACTCTTGGCTCAGGTCATGATCTTGTGGTTGTAAGATCTAGCCCTCTGTCAGGCTCCATGCTCAGCAAAGAGTTGGCTGGATATTCTCTGCCTCTCCCTCTTCCTCTATCCTCCCCCAACTTGTGCTTTCTCACTAAAATACTAAAATAAATAAGTAAAATATTTTTTTTAAAAAAATTGAGGAATATATATTTTTTATTTTTTTAGAGAAAGAGAGTAAGTGTGGGAGATGGCAGAGGGAACAGGAGAGAATCTCAAGATCAAGACCCTGAGATCATGACCCAAATCAAAATGAAGAGTCAGATGCTCAACTCAACAACTGAGTCACTCAGGCACTCCAGGAATAAATTGTAAATTCATTCCTGTATATTCAAGAAATGTACATAAAAACTAGAAAGCACTGCAGAGAGAAATTAAGTACAAAAATGAAGAAATATACCTTGACGTCATTTCATGTTTTCAATACAATTCAAATAACAATCTCAAGAATATTTTAAAAGAAATTAACAATTCTATTCTGAAATGTATATAGAAGTATACAAATTTATTGAAATCTAGAAGATAAAATCATTTAAAAAAAAAAACCCACAACATAGTTTTAATGGTTACTCTACTTAAATTCAAGAATTGCTGTAAAGCTCCCATTATCGTGCTGTGTGGTATTGTTATAAGGATAAACACTGAGACCTCAAAACAAACAAACAAAAATGCCCAGAATAGGCCTGAGTATATGAATTTTTACAAAGATCAGGTAATTCAATGAGAAAAGTATAGACTTTTCCACAAATTATACTGGATCAATTGGGATATCCATAGTAGAAAAAGAACAAAAGTAATCTAAAACCACAACCTCACTTCACACCACACACAAAAATCAACTCAAAATGAGTCAGAGGCCAAAAATGTCAAAGCTAAATCCACATAAATTCCAGAAGAAATCTTTTTGAACTTGGTGGTTGACCAATATTGAATATTTGTTAGATATAAAACAGTATTCATGAACCATAAGAAAAGATTAAAAATTGGAATTCATCAAAGTTTTAAAATTCAGTGCCTATCTGGTAACACCATTTATAAAAGAAGAGGCAATCCATGAGTAGGTGAAAATTTTGTATATATGCGTATCATATATGTGATAAAGACCTGAATTATATGTAAAGAACATTTATAATTTAGTAATCAGGAAACGAGAAATTATTTTTAAGTTATGCAAAGGACTTGTACAAAAGTACACAAGAGAAGGTATACAAATGGCCAATAATAAGATGAAATAAAATTTCAACATCATGCATCATCAAAGAAAGCAAATTAAAACCACAACAATGCATCATCACGTGGCCCTCAGAATGACTCAAAGGAAATAACTAACAGTACCAAGTGACAAAGATGTGGAACAAATGGGAGTCTTCTTGTGTTTTGATCTCTCTCCACAATTTTAATGTTCCCTAGTACGCTGTACTAACCAAACCATGAATCCCAAAGAAAACTGAGAGCCTTTTAGAATTTCTGTTTACTTCCTGCCTCCTGGTGAATATGGGAAAAAAAAAAAAACAGCTTTTGGAGGGAAGAACTATAAAATGACTACCATTGATTTCATGCCCTCACTGCTCTAACTCTCAAGCAATCAGTAGCAGGTTCCAGAAAAGTTTTATTATTGCTAAGAAGGCAGAAGTTCTCTCTGTGACATGAGTCAACAGGTTAACTACATCAGAGGTCCCACACTGGAATTATGCCATTTTTCTATTTACCTGACTTTTAGCTTTCTTAGAAACTCAGGTTCACATAGAAAAAGGTGATTCTTACATGCTTGGGTTCAAAGTACATGGAATGCAATTCCCTATTCAAAATTTTATGTTTGTCTAACATGTCTCTTTAGCATGGTTTCTAAGACAAAGTCTTTCCATCAGAGGAGATAATTAATTCCTGGGAGAGAAAGTAGCAGCTATAAGACAAGGTCCTTGAACCTTTATGGAAACCTCTTTAAATATCCATTCAGTGTAATGTGAAAATGATTTTTGTTGACCACATTTCCAGAGCAAGATTCATTATGGTTAGAATAAGCCATTTGAAGGTGTTTCCTCCACATTTCCTGCTTTTTGCCTATGGAACCAGAGCCATCTGTAGATGATTTCTCCATAGTGTTTCAAAATAATCCATTTAAAATTCAAATCCCAAGTGTTCTGTAAATGCTTTTGAGGCTTTAGGTTAGAAGGGAAGCTTTTGATTTATAGATATACTTTCTTAAAAACTGTTGATTTTGATATCAAATTATTTGAAGAATTTCTTAGTGCATCATATCTTTTCTATTGAAAGTTACTATCTAAATAGAGGCCATTTTGAAGATGGGATTATTTCTGGAGGTGGGTATGCATCAAGATCTTCTAAGTCTGTAAGGTAAGTTTTCAATATTGCTGATTATCTTAAAGATTGTTATTTCCCATATATATTAATCATTGTTTCAGTCCCTTCAAACATAGTAATGCAGTATTCCATCCTCACTTCATTTCTTCAAAAGATACTTCGTAAATATCATATACATAAGGTGACAATGAAATATTTGAGACTCATTGAATTGAAACCAATTGTAGGACTGTACTCTTCATCACTAGACAGCATGCTTTTGCAATGAGATGTGTTTTAATAATACAGACTCATAATCAGAGTGAAAACAAAATGTAAATATATTTCTCACATAAAAAGACACAAGTTAGAATAATAAATGACACTGATATCATCAGCGGTTTAGTCTAAGCATGAAAAGATAACTCTTTCTGATAAGAAAGACTATGACTAATTGAGTCTGTATGCCTTCTTTATTCACTAATTTTTAAAAAAATATTTTATTTATTTATTCATGAAAGACACAGCAACAGTCAGAACATAGGAGGAGAATAAAGCTCCTTTCAGGGAGTCTGATGCTGGACTCTATCCCAAGACCCCAGGATCACTCCCTGAGCTGAAGGCAGACACTCAGACCCTGAGCCAACCAGACATCCCTGCCTTCTTTAAAAGTTAAATTAGTAAAAATAAAATAAAATAAAAAATAATAAAAGTAAAATTAGAGATGATTCTTCCTGAACATTTTGCACAGTTATATTATTGAATAATTAACACTCAAAATGTCAATCATTCCTTTTGAGCATACACAGTTAAAAAGGTAATGAAAGTCCTCTGTGTGTACAACATGGTGGTGATATATTCAAATATATTGCCTTAATCAATTTGCATCAAAAGCTTTGAAGTGGATATTATTAATCTTGCTTTACAGATGAGAAAACAAGGATGAAATGTGCTAGAAATGCACTCCAGATAAAAGAAGATGCAGATGGAAAAATGAGAATTCTAAACTGGTCTTTTTGATTTTCAAATAAATTAACCACAGTGGATATCCTTTTTAACATTTCACAGATGGTTTGCTTTGGAGATGGATTGTAATAGGGAGAACTGGGTCTGAGAGAGAGAAGTAAAGGTAAAAAGATCTTTCAATGAGTACAATACCACATTTTATTTGATAATTGACACTTCAAACATGTCGGTATGTGTATGTGTGAGCTAATGTTATTGTGTTATACACATTTGTATAGTGTAATAAGTATATTCTATAGTATTAATAAGGCAGTTATAACTCTTATGGTCATATAAAGATTACTAATTCAATGTAAATTATAGCAATAAGGAATTTGGAAGAAAATTTTTAAGTATAATTTGAACGAATCTTGGCTCTGCCCTTAGTTAGCATCTTGATCTTGGCAGGGTAACAATAGTGGGAATTATCTTACAGGTTTGTGGTGGGGATTAAATCAGCAAGTGTCTACAGAAACACTCAAGGCCACTAAATATTCAATATTAGTAAATACTGTTGCTGTTATTATTACCATCAACATAAGTCTCTAAGACTGTTTCCACATCTCAAAATGGATGATATAAGACCAACTACACAGGATGTTATAAGTATTAAATGGGATCCTTTACAGAGCACTTGCTACTATATACATGAACATAGCAATCAATTGTGTTGGTATGTTGCAATTATATATTTAGCAACTATAATGTTATTGTATTTAAACAATAAGCATTATAAATTATTTTTATAGTAGCTTTTGTAAACTTTTTTACATACCCACCTCCAATGCTCTATTATTTCTATGTCGACTATTATAAATAATCTCCTAATTTGGGTTTCTATCTCTGGCTTCCATCCCCTTACTGAACTTCACCCAAGACACATGAAGATCTTTATTAAAATTATAGCTCTATTCCCCTTCTTCAAATTTATCTTCACTTTTCTACCTATCTTCTCAATGTCTCACCATGGTGCCCCATTTCCTAACAACAAAGGGAAAATATGTTAACCTTGCATGCTTAGCCTTTACATCATAACCTACCTCCCTTTACCTACTCCCCTGTCACTTGTGTACACTACACTACTTCATGTTAGGCTTACTCACCTCAGATGATGAAGTATACACTGATGATCTCCAGCCTGTGTATTTATAAATTTCCTTATGTCTATACTCAACAGAAATTTCACCCAGGAGATAATTTAAGTAATCTTCAAGGACACAGAACTTGTTTTCTATCTCAAAAAACCTTACGGAGAATAAACAACTCAGTAGAATCTAGGCTGTTATTATTTACTAGATGAAGAAGCTTAATAAATTCAAGGTTGCAATAACGAAAGATATTTCTTTTACAGGTCATGTAATTAAGTATAACATGAAATAATGGAGAATAGAAACAATGTGACAGAGTTTGTTCTACTGGGGCTCACAGAGAATCCAAAGATGCAGAAAATTGTATTTGTTGTGTTTTTGATCATCTACATCATCTCTGTGGTAGGAAATGTGCTCACCGTGGCAGCTATCACCGCCAGCCCATTATTGGGGTCCCCCATGTACTTTTTCCTGGCCTATCTGTCCTTCATTGATGCCTGCTATTCTTCTGTCAATAACCCTAAACTGATTGTAGATTCCCTCCGTGAAAAGAAGACCACCACATTCAATGCATGTGTAACCCAAATCTTTGGGGAACATTTTTTTGGAGGTGCTGATGTCATCCTACTTACTGTGATGGCCTATGACCGCTATGTGGCCATCTGCAAACCACTGCAATACATGACCATCATGAATCGGCAGGTGTGTGGCCTGCTCATGGCAGTGGTGTGGGTGGGAGGCTTTCTTCATGCAGCCATACAGATCTTCTTTATCATCCCTCTACCTTTCTGTGGTCCTAATGTCATAGATCACTTTATGTGTGATCTCAATCCTTTGCTCAATCTCGCCTGCACTGATACCCACACTCTTGGGTTCTTTGTTGCTGCCAACAGTGGTTTCATCTGTGCCTTAAACTTCCTCCTCCTCATGGTCTCCTATGTGGTCATTCTGCGCTCCCTAAGGAACCACAGCTTGGAGGCGAGGCTCAAAGCCCTCTCCACATGTGTCTCCCACATCACAGTGGTCGTCTTATTCTTTGTGCCCTGCATATTTGTATACATGAGACCCGCAGCTACTTTACCTATTGATAAAGCAGTTGCAGTTTTCTACACTATGATAACACCCATGTTAAATCCCTTAATCTATGCCTTGAGAAATGATCAGATGAAAAATGCCATTAGGAAATTGTGCAGTAGAAAAGTTATTTCAGATGAGAAATAAATATGCCTGAAGTTCAACATTGATTCAATAGGTCAAAAGGACATTGTCCATTGTCAATGGATGATCTCAACAAGGAATACTTACCAAGTAAAGAAATAACTAAATTGCTATGAATAATAATTCTGCACTGAGTGGAGCAGAAAAGTGTGCAAGAAAGAGTAAACCCAACTACAGACTATGCTATAAACCTTATACATATATTAACCATCTATAAATTCTAATGTTTTTATTAATTATTTTATACATATATTAATCATCTATAAATTCTAATGTTTTTATTAATTATTCTACTCATTTTTATACACTGGGCTTGATAAATACAAGTTGCCTAATAAATAATGGTGAAAAATAAATATGGGGTCATAGAAACAAAGAGTTGTTTGACCTCTGAGGGATAATTAAGATTACCCCAAGTTTCCAAATTTCCCTTTAGATGTCAAGTCATTTCATATTGTTCATGTCACCCATCTTATGATGCTAATCTATCAGATCGAATGAGGGTTCAAATAACTCAACATCTAATTATTTGAGAAGAATTCCTATTTATTAAATAGAGTCACACTCTACAGAGTACTTAACTACTTATTAAAAATTTTTTGATAAGACAGCATGTCTGATGCACAATAAATATTGAATGAGCAAATAATGGTATAAAGGAAGATGAATAAAGGCAAGAAATTGTAGGGCAAAGAAATAGTACTGGAGACAAGGGACTTTTTTCCTACTCTTATCTGATTCAAGAAGAAGACTCTTGAGTATTCTAGCTAGATCTCCTCGAGAAACAACAATTTGTTTTAACTTCTGCTTAAACTGTGTAATGAGAAAGAAATTGAAATGGAGATTCCCAGTGAAGGAGCAAAGAGCTTACCTTGATATTCACCATGCTCTCAACAAGATTTCCTCATCTTATGAATGTGAGCTGTTCATGTCATTGTACTCTGTTAATTAGTTTACTTGCAACTATTCATTATGAAAAGCTGTGTTTAAAAATATGTGGCTCCACCTACACGCAAAACAACTTCAGAATAAATATATTCCATTTATTTATATTTGGTAATGTATCCCTCTCTCATTCATCAAGGAAGTTTCTTAAGTCCAAAGAACATATCAAAGACATTGATGGTTGCTGGGCCTTCAGTGATGAATTGAGAGGAACCTGGGTCTTGCCTTCACAGAGCTTAGAACCCACGGAGAAATACCCAGAGAGGAGCAGAAAGTGACAACATCCTGTTAATAAATGGTAAGGTAGTGGCAGCAAGGGTGCTGGGAAAGCATGTTTGGGGAACATACAGCAAAGATCAGGAGTCAGGAAGATTTCCTAGATGAAACGGACATCAAAAATGGATGAAGGGGAATCATCAGAATGAAAAGGGCTATGTTGGGCTGAGACAATTCCTAGAAGATGGATAACAAATGCCAGGGGTGAAAAAGTGTATGCGGAAAACCTAATTAATTCAATATGGTTATGCCTATTCACTCAATAATTAATTATTGAGCCACTCCTGTGTGTTGGGTTCTAAGCTGGACACTGAGCTTGTAAAAGTCTGTGTAGTAAAATACGAAAATGGAAAATTAGTGACAGGAAAGATCAAGAAGAGTCTCGTAATTAGGTTTAAGCTGAATGTTAAGGACGCCGGAGAGAACATTGAAAAGTTCTTCCCCATCATTTCATGGCCTATATTTTATTTCTTTTTGCACTGAAATGTACCCCACTGTCTGATGTTGCACTTTATCTATCCTAACCTATTGATGGACATCTTGGCTGCTTCCAACTGTTTTGACAATTATCAATAAAGCTGCTGTTAAACACCCATGTGCAGGTTTAATGTGGGTATAAGTTTTCATCTCTTTAGGGTCAATGCCAAGGAGTGAGATTGCGGGATTGTACAGTAAGGACATGTTTAGTTTTGTAAGAAACTGAAAAACCATCTTCTCAAATGGCCATCCATTTTGCTTTCCCACCAGCAATAAATAAGGGTTCCTGTTGCTTCACATCTTCACCAGCATTTGTTGGTGACAGTGTCCCATATTTTATCCATCCTAACAGGTGTATCATGGTAAAACATCATTTGAGTCATTTGCTTATCCAAAATGTGCATATTGATTAATAAAAAAGTTTCATGGACTTGAAGCAAATTGGTCAAAACCTCACAATTGAAATGTGATGGGTTCAGATTCTCTGCTGTGTTTGACCTAATATACACATATTTCGTCACATCATCATATTAAGGTCAACTTATGTTGAATTCTACATACAGTACTGTTCTTACATAAAGTTAGATTTATTCCAAGGGCAATGGGTCATTACATACAGTTTCTGAAGCATGAGCAATGGAATCAGAATTGTCTATTAAATTCTGTTTCTTTATTTCTTCAGGTCCAAAGACTCACATTTTACAGATAGACTTTTTATAGTTCAGTTTAAAATCTGGCATTTATAGTGAATGCTAGATTCCTGGGTGGAAGGAGTAACATAGCAGACACATGCTCACACATGATAAGGTAGCAATTATGGAAAACAGAATCATCTCTGATAAGTCTGGAGAGCTACTAAGGGAAGAAGAACTAGAGGGAATGATATAAAAAATAGGGCATAACACAGCTGAGGTGAATGACAAGAACCACCTTGACCTGATAATTGTCATTTCTGGGTAGAGGATGAAACTCAGGATCCATGTTTTATGAGAGCTTTGGTCAGAGAGCTAGGGAATCTCAAGGACACATCCGTTTTCCCTCATTTGTGAAATAGTGAATCCACATAATATAACCAGGAGAAAACTGGACTTCTAAAAATAATACAGTGTTCAATTTTATTCTTTTCTTCATGTAACATAGTGTTTTAGAGGTTTATCACACTGCATTATCAGTAGTTCATTCCTTTTAGTAAGAATAGTATTCCACTGTACGGCTCTCCCACATTTTGTATACTTATTCACTAGCTGATGGACATTTCAGGTGTGTCCAGGTAACGGCCATAGTGAATGAAGCTGCTGTGACTACTCATGTACAAGCTTTAGTGAGGACTTATATTACCATTTATCTCAGATTGATACCTGAGCATGGAATTGCTGAGTTATATGTTAAATGTATGTTATCATTTTAAAAAATTGCCAAACTGTTTCCAGAAGTGGTGGTGCTATGTTATATGTCCACCAACAATGTATGAGAGTTCCCGTGTCCCCATAACTTCACCAAAAGTTGGCATTGTCAGTCTTTTTAAATTTAGCATAGACTTGTTTGAAATATTCTCTTAACTCATACGTTCTATAGAGTCTGTGGAAATAGTATTCTATTCATTTTGGATACAATCTTTATCAGTTTGCTTATTGGTTGCATGTCTTACTGAATTGGCTAGTTCTTTCAGTAAAATATTGAATAATGTTAATTTGAATTGGTGATACAAAGGGTCACTTCCTGATTCCAAAGGAATAACTTTTAGCTTATCACAATTCAATATGCTGTTGGTTCTAAAATATTAATTGGTAATAATTTGGGCATTGTTACAACTAGGGTTTTTGTTCAAATTTTAATTTAAATTTCAGTTAGCAGACAGTAAAATATTAGAGTTAGGTACAGAATTGTTTTTCTTTTTTTAAAATTTAATTTGTTTGTTTCAAATTTGTTTTTAAATTCCAGGTAGTTAATATGCAGTATGTTAGTTTCTGGTGTAAAATTTAGTGATCCAATACATATAACACCTAGTGGTTCAGCTAGGATAAGGTGTAGTTATAATTTGATAACAAATCAACTCTTGATGTAATAATGTATTTTTTGCCTTAACACAAGCTAGGAATTTACCTCTAAGAATTGGTATACATTTTTGATAAATACTATTTGTATTAATTTTAAAATTATTCTCTAATTTCCATTATGATTTATTTTAAAGCTTTTAAAGTACCGTATACTCAAGTTTAAAAACTATGTTTTTATTATTGTTTTGTACTTTAATGCATTGTCGTTAGATAAGTGGCTCTACAGATAATTTGACACTTGTTAAGAATAAATTTGTGGCACAAAATAGGATAAATTACTTTAAATAACTCATACTCACTCACCAGCTGATGAGTGTAGTGTTTTATATCTATCTATCTATATATATATACTTTGCTGCTTATTATTTTGGATCAAATCCTCTATGTCCTTCTATATGCATACACATTCAGATTTGTAAATGTTTCAGGGTTGCAAATTCTATCAACAATGATTTTGGGAATTGATAATGGCTCTTGCCTTTGAAATAGCTATATATATTTCAAATACTATTTCATTGTGACTGCTCTATCTTTTTCATGTTTTTAGTTTCAATTTTGCTTTGCCCTAGGTGTAAAGCGCATTTTTTGTAAAAAGCATGTATTTACGGATGAAAAATAGTCACCAAAAGACATGTTTCAAAATGTTCAAAGCAGCTCTACTCTTAATATCCTTAAATAGGAAATGGTCTGAATGTCTAGATAAAACATGAAGAATGAATCTCATGAACATAACAATGAGAAAATAGACACTGAGGAGTATAATCTGCATTAGTATTTTTCTACAAAATCAAACACTAGGTAAATTTCATCAACTTTATAGATGAAGCTAGTGATTACTTTCTGAAGGTGGTGATTTTAAAGAAGTATGAAGAGGACTTCTGGTGTATTGGTAATTTGTGACTTTTAATCTGATTGCTAATTACATGATATTGCTCATTTTATGGATCTACCCATTCGACACATGAAGATGATCTTTCTTTTAGTAATGAAGTTGGTCATTTTAAGCACATGCCCTTTCAATCTTTAGACTGACAAATGTTTTGTGATGGTCTTTCAAAAGATAAAATCAAACCTTGCAATACTCTTCTTTCTTTATTAGTAGCTGCTTAGAAGGTAGTTTGTCCAATTTTTCACTGCTATAAAAACTCTACTTCATGTTTTCTCCCTCATCATTTTTCTCCTGCTATTCATTGCTTCTTTGCACAGTGCCTCCAGAATGATTGCACTTCTTGCATCACATGTGCCTAATCTGAAACCCTTTCAGGGGCACCTTGGTGGCTCAGTTGGTTGAGCATCTGCCCTCAGCTCAGATCATGATCTCAGGGTCCTAGGATCAAGTCCAGTGTCTGGCATCCTGCTCAGGGGGGAGCCGGCTTCTCTCCCTTTCCCTCTGTTTCTTCCTCCCCTATTCTGGCTCCTGTGTGCTCTCATGCTCTCTCATATAAATATAAAGTTTTTAATAACAAATGAAACTCTTCCAGGATTGTGACTACCTTCTTCTCACAAAATTCCACTATCCAGTTCCTTCTCTGTCATAATGGCTTTGTTTCTTAAGAGATCATATCGTTTAAACTATGAAACACGAGCAAAAGACCTGATATTACAGTTGAAAGATTCTAAGGTATTACCTGTTTATACTAGAAAATCTTTTTCAGAAGATGCTTCATTTAGTTACAAGATGATTTCATCCAGGTATTGTGCTGCAATGCATTTGTTTTTAATTAATACATTTTATTTTTTTTAGAGCAGTTTTACTTCATCATAATATACAGTGGAAACTACAGAGAAACCCACCTGTCCTTCTCACTGGGACAGCCTCTCCCCCAGAGTGCTACATGTGTTACAGTCAAATGAACCTACACTGACACCTCATTATTACCCAAAATTCAGTTTACATCAGGGTTCACTGTTGCTGTTGTACATTCTGTGAGTTCTGACATGTATAATGACAATTTCCAAAATGCAGTGACATACAGAAGTTTCACTACCCTAAAAATCCTCTACGTTCCACCTATTCATCCCTCTCCTGTCTTTAATCCTTGGCATCCACTGACGGTTCTTTTTGCTCTTTCCATAGTTTTGCCTTTTCCAGAATGTCGTACACAGATTGCTCCCAACTTATAATGGTTTGACTTGTACTTTTCCCTTTACAATTGGGCAAAAGTGATGCATAAGTGTAGTAGAAATTGTATTCTGAATTTTGGATTTAGATCTTTTTCTGGGCTAGTGATATGTAGTATAATACTCTTTTGTGATGGAGGGCAGGGATAGTGAGCTTCTCGTGGGTCAATGATCAAACTTAAAACAATTCTGTACCCATATAACCATTTTCTTTTTCATGTTATAGTACAGTATTCAATAAGTTACATGAGATTTTTCAATTGTTTATCATAAAATAGGCGTTGCATTTGATGACTTTCCCCAACTGTAGGCTAATTAATGTAAGTGTTCTGAGCACAGTTAAGTTAGGCTAGGCTAAGCTATAAGGTTTGATATGTTGAAAGTGTTACATGAATTTTTGATGTAAGATATTTTCTACTTATGATGGATTATTGGGACATAACTCCCTTGTAACTGAAGGAAGAATTCTAGTTGAAATCATACAAATTTCTCCCTTCACATTGGCGTCTTTAACCCTGAAATATTCATTTATGTTTCCTGCATATAGTTTCTTACCTTTATAGTTCAGTTCTTTTTAGTGCTGAATAATGCCCCATTCTCCAGATGTACAATAGTTGATTTATTTCTTCACGTCCAGGAAGACATCTTGGTTGCATCCAAGGTTTGTTGATTAGGAAGAAAGCTCCCATAAACACCCATGTGCAGGATGCCTGTGGGGCCCTGGTTGAGCTTCTGCCTTTGGCTCAGGACGTGATCCCAGGATTCCAGGATCAAGTCCCACATCGGGCTCCCTGAAGTGAGGTTCCTTCTCCCTTTGCCTGTGTTTCTCCCTCTCTCAGTGTCTCTCATGAATAAATAAGCAAAATCTTTAAAAATAAATCCATGTGCAACCAAAATGCATTAGTTTTTTCATTTACTTTGTGATGAAATAAAATCTTGTTTCTCTTTGCTAATTCTTTCATCTCTCTGTCTCTTCTCTATATATGAATGTTCTATCACAAATTTAGATTAATTCATTTAGTTTTAGATCATAACCTTTTTTATTAGATTACAACTTCTGAACTAACAAAGAATATCTATTATTTTGTAGTCTGGCCTCTGAGTCAAGTATTTTAATAAAATTATCATCAAAATATTTTCTTTTATAATTCACTAATTAATATACCATTGGTTTATGTCCATTGACTCAATCGTTTTTTCATGAAGGTTACACTACCTCTACCATCTTAATACTCCAAAGACTAAGTTTCCAATTAATTTTGGAATGCAAGACTTAGTATTTCTTCTGAAATTACTTTAAACCTGTAGTCCTATTGCCGCCTTCATTCTGCTTGCACGACTGATGATAGACAAAACCTGTGAGATAGTCCCTGCCTTTTTCATTTACATCTTCCTCTTTTGTTTCTCAGAGTTGTTTAACCAATAAACTTCTTCAAATTAATTACATGCTTCCTTTGAAAATACTGATGGACACCAAACTTTCCTCACGGCTTTTTTCATCTCTGAATTTCTCAGAGTATAGATTAAGGGATTGAACATAGGAGCAATGATGGTGTAAAACAGAGCAAATATTTTGTCCTCAGGAAAAGTGGTAGGTGGCCTAAGGTAGATAAAGATTGCAGGCCCAAAAAATAAGATGACCACAGTGATATGAGACCAACAGGTAGAGAGGGCTTTGCGTCTTCCTTCAGTTGAGAGATTTCTTAAAGTGAACAGTATAATGCCATAAGAAAAAGATAAGACAATAAAGGTAACTAATGAGACCATACCCGAAAAGGCAATCACAAGGACACCAGTGATGTAAGTATCAGTACAGGCCACTTTAAGCAAAGGAAAAATATCACAAAAGTAGTGATCAATTTCATTAGGACCACAGAAGGGCAAACCAATTGCAGTAGAAAATAAAGGAAAGGCATGAATGGCCCCACCAGCCCAAGCAGCTAAGACTAGGAGATTGCATCTTGTCCTGTTCATGATAATCACATAGTGGAGAGGTTTGCAGATGGCAGCATAGCGATCAAAGGCCATGGCGGTGAGAATGAAGATCTCAATGCCTCCAAAGAAGTGCATTGTAAAGACCTGTAACATGCAATTGTCATAGGAGATGGTTTTCCTTTCCACTAGCAAGTCACCAATTAACTTGGGTGTAACTGTAGAGGTGTAGCAAATGTCTATTAAGGATAAGTGTATAAGGAAGTAGTACATTGGTTGGTGAAAAAGAGAGCTGCATCGAATGGAGATAAGGATCAGAAGATTTCCTGCCAACAGAGCAACATAACAGAGTAAGAAAATGACAAAACAAAATATTTGTATGCTCTGGTCATATGAAAGTCCTAGAAGTATGAATTCGGAGATGTTTCTCTGGCTTGTCATATATTTGCTTTGGTGTATGCTTCCACAGAGACTTAGGTTTCTGAAAGAAAGAACACATAACCAAAGGTGAAAATTAACTCTATAAACACAATAATGTAAAATTTATTAAAATGAAGATTGACATGTTAACATTAATTTTTCTTGATTTACTGAATTAAGCTGATTCTCTTTATTTTGTCTTTTATAAATCTAGCATGACATAATTTCATAATGGCAATCATGAGAATAATTACATATTTTATTCAGTTACTAGTACTTTTTAAAAAATTTAAATATTATTTTGATAATACATTTTATTACTATTAATGACATATTTATATAAAAGAACTGCTAATTATATCAGTTAGTCTTAAACAAGAAGAGATTTTGTCCATATTTACCAGTTCTTATACCTTACAAATAAAATAAATGATCCTCCTTTAAAATTACCTGAAGAAACACTCAGTATTCTGGGAATGAATCCTGAAGAAATGCACATTTGTTTATAGATCCAGTTTGAACTACTTACCTTTGATTTCTGTAGAGCATACTATATTTTCCTACATAGTCAAATATTGTCAATGGATCATGTTAAACCAACGGAATTTCTCTTACATTAGAAAGCAAAGTATTTGAAACAATACAGCAAAAGAAAGAATATCAGTTAATGACTGAAATTTTGAGAAATATTCAGGAAGCCCATTCATTTGTCACATTTATACTTTATGAGTTAAATAAAATTTAAAAAATACATAGTAGGGGTGGTGGAAGGGGAGGTGGGACAGGGTGGGGTGACTGGGTGACGGGCACTGATATGGGTGCTTGACAGGATGAGCACTGGGTGTTATTCTATATGTTGACAAATTGAGCACCAATAAAAAATAAAAAATTAAAAAATTAAAAATACATAGGATCATGGAAGTTTGTGATAGCAATTGATCAAGGAAAGATAAGATTGTTGAATTGCCCAAATATATTTGAATTATGCATGAGTCATGGCTCTTGCTGAAAATTTCATACTTTACTTACAATGTGAAAAATCAAATGCCAATTAAACGAAATAAAAGTGAAAGCAACTTGAAGACAAATTTTGGGTAAGTTAGCACTTGGTGGTATCTGTTGCAATAATGACTAAATGTAATATTCAGGAAATCACATCTTTGTAACATTTATCTTAAGACATTATTTAATCGGGGCAAAATGAGTGTAGGATAATGAAGAAACATTTCGAAAAGCTATTTTACCCTCTAAGGAGGAAATATCTGATCCTAGTGGGTTTGCAAAAACTAACACATCCTCTACCTTAGTCTGATTCTGAAGTGACAGACATATCTGACCCTCAGATGTTTATTTATAAAATAAGAAATGTGGGCACCTGTGTGGCCCAATCCATTTAGCAGCTGCCTTTGGCTCAGGTCTTCATCCTGGGGTCCTGGGATCGAGTCCCAAGGTGGGCTCCCTACTTGGCCAGGAGTCTGCTTCTCCCTCTAACACTTCCTAAACCTCGTGCTCTCTCACACTCTCCCTCTCTCAAACAAAAATTTAAAAAATTGTAAAAAATGTTTAACAATATTGCTATAACAATATTGTTTAACAACAATCATCTGGAGTGACTCACAAATTTAATACCAATGTTACTGATAGGCTTTAAGAAGATTTTACAAGGCAAATAATTGACATCTATAACATTTTTAGAATGGTCTCTACCTTACCACATCAATTCTATTTTAAATTACTACTCACAATTCTAACCTCATAAAAATAGAAATTTTCAATTAGTTCCTACTTTGCTTTCAGAATCACTAACAAGGCTTCCTATCCTCCATTACATAACAAATAAAATAATTATATCACAACTGATATCAGAGTGTTCAGCAATTAACAGCAACTAAAAGAATACTGAGAAGTTTTAAGAGTATGAGGATCATTGACTCATCTTCTGTTCATTGCAGCTGGTGCTAGTCTATGTCCATGAGTTAGAAACAATGTTAGTTCTTAAGTTATACCTAATTACTATAACAAACTGATTTAAGTAATTTTTTTAAAAAATTTAAATTTAAGTAATTTTTAACTGATAAGTAATTTTCTCTGGGTCTAAAGAGAAGATACATTAAGAGAATCCTAGTAATTTCTCAGATTTGAAAGGGAATACACTGTACATATTAGAAGACAGAAATTCTGATTCTTCCTCAATCTGGGGCTATCTTTCATATGGGAGAGAACTGATAGGAATGTCATGAAGGAGAGCATGAAAGAACTCTTTTGGTTCCTCATCTGAGCAGAAAGGAATATACAAGACAATGGGTTAACAGACAACCCATCTGTCTTTTGAGTATTTATGTTAGTAAAGAGGTAGGGAATATTTAATATACACACATATAGAATTCTCTGATTCTAAAACATTTGAAATAATTTGCCTTCAGTTTTACAAAGACAAATATTCCTAATCAAGGTTCTCGCTTGTTGGGACACCTGGGTGGCTCAGCAGTTGAGCGTCTGCCTTTGGCTCAGGTCCTTATTTCGGTCCGAGATTGAGTTCCCAATCTAGCTCCCTGAGAGGACTGTGCTTCTCCCTCTGCCCTGTTTCTGCCTCTCTCTTTCTCTGTGTGTGTCTCTCATGAATAAATAAATAAATCTTAAAAGAAAAAAACAAAAACAAAAAACGATCCTGCTTGTCTTCTAAATCATCATTGGAATTTCTTCTCCAATAGCTCAAAACCTCATCCTGTATTCTGAGGGAACTTGCTCTGTGATCAGTGCTGCTTTTAGAGGGAAAAGGTAAGAAGGAAGATTCAGTTGATGAGAATTATTGTCATAAAACAATATAGTGATACTGAGGAATCCTCCCTTGAGAAAACTGAAGTCACAGTTGGTAAAGTAAGAACTTCAGGGAACCATGAACAAAAGATTGAAACAATAGCAACACAGAAAGGTGTAAAACATTGAGACATCTCAAATAAACTGGCCAATGTGATCCTTGAGCGAATTGCTTAATCTCTTTAGGCCTCATGGTACTCATTTCACAATTAAGATAGCATTATAAAATTCAGAAGTTTAATGAGGGATACATGAGGTAATATGAAATAGCCAGTGACATGTATGGTTTAAAGCTGTCATTTTTCTTTTACGGTCTTTCCTCTTTGAATGACTAGTTTAAGACCACAGATTAGTATGCGTGCACACACAACCAATGGAAAAATAAAGGAAATTTAAAAGAACATTCATAACATGGATTTAGCAAGTATGATCACAATAAACTCCAATTTCAACAATCTTTACTGAAAGTGTGTTAATGTCATAATCAATTGGTTATCTTAGCATTTTTCTTAACACTAATTGCTAGTCTAATTTTTCTTCTCTCCCAAAAGATACTCAAAAGATTACATTGGTTTTGGTATTGTTGAATACAAATTATGTATGTCTTTTGAATTACAGTATTCATAAGGAAGTTCTTATATTTGAATAAACGTTTCTACCACACATTCAAACTTTCTTAGTGCAACAGAATGTGGGATGCTATAAGTTTACCGTAGTTGGCTCAGATGAAACTACTCTATTTTAGGATGGCAGATGTTTTGAAGTCCTAAGAAATTCTTTGTCATTGTACATATTCAAGCATAGAGTCTGTTTCTTAATAATAATACGGAGGACTGCCTGTAAGCAAGATTCGGGGTCACAATGAAATTCAATGTCAATTTGAACATGTTTCAACTAACTCTACTGTTTTGCTCTCCAAAAAGGGGAATTTTGCTTAAAGCTAATGTCCCATTAAAACTGAAGTAAGCTAAAACATTCGTATAGTAATCAAATTTTCATATGCTGCAGGAGAAGTTGTAGCCTTTAGGATGAAATTATATACAATAATTGTAAAAAACACACAATTAGCCTAGCACATGTGGGGTGGTACCCTTCCCCAACCAAGGTGACAAGGGGTAATCCACTAACCATAAGGTCTCAGTGTCTGTCAGGTTAGTTTGGGGCTGCATTCAGTCCTCAGATATTCACTCTGCCAGTTTGTCTCTAGTATCAAAACCTGGAATAAATGAAGACAATTACAAAGCCATAATTCAAATGCATTCAGATTAATTCTCTACAAATATTTTGAAAATTTCAGCATGTCTTAAACCTTCTACGGTTTACAAGGGAAGTGGACTTCAAGTATTCACTTAGACTTGGTGATGAGAGAACTGGATCTTCATCCCTCAGGAAAGCAGGCTGGGAATTTTGAGAGTTGATTTAAGTTCTTAAGAATAGCTCAGAAATAAAAAATAAGCAAAATGTGTTTTTATATTCCTTCAAAAGCTAACACAAGTACTTAGGTTATAAGACTCATCCACTTATTTTATGCCTATGCCTGAAGACAATTCATTCAGAGAGACCAATACAAACTTAAGTGGCAATGCGAGATATAATAGGTCTTTGAAAGCTTTATGTAATTATGTTCCCAAAGGCATTTCTAAACAGGTCTTGGCCTAAGTGTTGCAAAGTCACCATCCACAGAAGTGTGCTTGGTGCTCTTGGGTATAAACTTTCCATATTTGCCTATCTGAGAAAAAGAAAAATATTGGCCCTTTTCCCTGGAGGCCCCAAAAGGCTATAATCTGCCCTGTGCACTTCCATTTTTCTGAAAAGTAGGAAGGAAATTGAGCCTGTAATACTATCAAGTTAGCTTTCAGGAAAATCTGAGATGAGTTAGGAAAAAGAAGAACCAAAGACAACCACTTGCAGTCCTTTTTTGGAAATTTACAAGATCTTTGGTGCACAGAGTACTTAGATAAATAAAATCAATGATTTCTGATAATATCATTGGTATAAAGTTAGCCCTGAATGGATGAGCCATTGGAAAACGAGAGGCAAAGACAGAATAAGAATAAATAACTCTTCCTCATAATGTGGCTGGGACAAAAAGCAAAAATGATATGGAAAAATCAGAGGAAGGAAGCAATGTACAGCAAAACCTTTAGTGTGTTTTCCATCCTGTTTTCTCTGCTCACTGGCTATTCACAGGTTGTTTAGACTCAGTCTCATCTGCATGCACTGAAGCTAATCGGTCTCTCTCTATTAGATGCCAATCATGTATGTAAAGTTTTCTCATGTAAGAAGTGTCAGGAATTCAAATTTTATAATATTTAATCTGTTCCAGATCAATCTACTTGGCCAAATAACAACCAAAATTTAGTGAGAGATTGTTGGGAAGACTAAGTTAATCATATTATTTAATGCTTGTAATAATGCAAATTTTGACACAAATATTATTAGCTTTACTATATAGACAGAAACACAGAAGGTTCTAGAAGTTAAATAACTGTCTCAAATTAGAAGTAGAGAACTGAAGCAAGAAAATGCATTATTTTACTTTAGTACTTCTCTGGGGGCCTTAAATGTTGTATAGCCCTGAGGAAATGAAGGATTGTAGTGCTTCCTCTTACAGCACTTTATAACCCAGTGATTTATAGCTTCTCTACTTTAACGTTATGCCCAGTGTTGACCAAGCTGTACTCAAGGGCTAGCCTATACCAACCTACAGCAGGAGATAACTGGTCATATCTCTAACCTCTTCCTGTACACACACTTGGACAACCCTTGGGGATGAATATAAGTTGCATTTATGTCCTCAACTGTTTAATGCATCCCTCTTTATATACTAGTTTTGTTACATAGATTTAATTTTGTTGAAGAGCAAGTCATTTTTTTATGAGCAGCTTTGTTTTAGATTCATTTATTCATGTTAGAGGGGGAGAGAGAGAGAAAGAACGAGAGAGAGACAGCACGTGCACACAGTGGAGGGGAAGAAAGAGAGGGAAAGAAAGCCTCAAGCAAACTCCTACCTGGGAGCTGAGCCCTGCAAGGAGCTCCACCTCAGGACTCCAACATCACCACGTAAGGGAAACCAAGAGTTAGATGCTTAACCAACTTTGCCACCCAGGTGCACCTATTTGGACACCTCTATTCCACACATTTAGAAAATTTTCCTTGTAATCCAAAGTCATGAAGATCCCCTATAATGTCTCCAATTTTTTTACCTTTATATTTCACATATAGGTCTAAGATCCATTTTAAATAAACCTGTACAGGTTTAATGTATAGATAAAAGATTTTCTGTCTTTTTTGTTTTGTTTGTGTGGTAGATCCAGATGTCCAACGTTGCCACTCTCGTTTGTTGAACACTATTTTTTCTCCAGTGAGCTGACTACAGACTTTTGTTGAGAATAGTTGACCATAGATGTTCAGGTCTACTACTGGGCTCTCTAGTCTGTTTTGTTGATCTTCTGGGATATCTTTATGAACATACCACATCATTTTGAACACAGTAGCTTTAAAACACCACTGGAAATCAGATGGCTTAAGTTCTCCAACTTTGTTTTTTTTTTTTTTTTTAAAGTTGTGGGACCCAGTTTAAGGCCCTTGTATTTCCATATAACTTTTAAATCAATTTTGAAAAAATTTTAAAAAGTGCATGAAATTTTGTTTTTGAAAATGCTTGACTCTGGAGATTCCTTTGGGGAGAATTCACATCTTAATAATGTTGAGTCATCTGTCCATGAAGGCAGTGAATTTTCTTGTTAAGGTGTTTATATTCTCTTAACAAATATTTGGCTTTCAGAGAAAATGTATGCCTTATATCTTGCTAGAGTCATCCTTAATTATTTTATAATTTTATAATTTTATAATATTGTACGTGGGATTTTTAAAATCTAATTTTTATTTGTCAGTTGCTAGTATAAGCTATGTAATTAATTTTTAAATATTGATATTATATCCTGCAATCATGCTAAATTCACATTAAAATGTAGAAGAACTAAAACTGTCCATATTGACATTGAAGTGATTGCCTAAATAGAAAGTTCTAAGGAAGATTCAGAGAAGCTAGTACAATTGATGTCTCAAAAAAAAATGTTATACTAATACATTCAGTGCAGAACATTTGTTTCTATTCTTTTTAAAAGAGTTTGTATAAAATGAATATTAGTGTTTTCTTTAAAGTTAGGTAGAACACACCATTGAAGCTATGTGGACAGGGCGTAGGGAGACAAAACAATATACTAAGTTTCTTTAAGAAATACAAACCATTGAGAGTATCTATTTTTATTTTAGATATTCATTTATTATGTACTTGATTGGGAGAGGGAGAGAGAGAGAATCCCAAGCAGTTGTTCCACACTCATAAGCCTGATATCGTGACCTGAGTCAAAATCAAGACTTGGATGCTTAATCAACTGAGCCACCCAGGTGCCCCAAATATCTATTATTTTTTAATGTGCTTGGGTAATTAATACCAAAGGATTTGTTCATCCTATCTAAGTTGTTGAATATATTGATCTTGTGATGATCACTATATTCCTTTATTATCCATTTAAAATCTGTAGAATGTGTAGTGATACTGCCTCTATCATGAAAAATAAGTGTTTAGTGTTCAATGGTCTACAAATATCCTAGAAAGTAATATCTAGAAATATAGAAGTAAATAAAGACCAGATATGAAAATAGGACATAACAGATTATAAATTTATTTACAAGTTATAATAGGAATGATGTCAAAGATATAGCTAGCAGCCTTAAATAGAGAATTAAAAAAAAAAGTATATGAGATGAAAACTATTCCTTCTCCCTTCTCCCTTCTGGATCTAATATTAGATGTCCCTTGGCTGATCTAATAATTAAATTGACATAGAACAGATTAAAAAGAAATTTAATTTTGTACATATAGGAATCCCAAAGATATAAGACTCCCTGAGAGTCAGGCAATCAGAATTTGTGCAATCTTGAGCTCAGGAGAAGGGGTTGGGCTCTAGAGCTTCAAAGGCAAAGAAGACAATTCACAAGAAGATAGAAGAGCAAAAGTTTGGTAAACAGATGTTTGTCCTGCTAATCAGGTAAGTCTTTCTGATGTAAAAATGTATGTCTATTGTTAGCTCTCTTCCTGATACAGCCCTCTACCTAAATTATCTGAGGTACTTCAAGGAGAGGTAAAACAACTCTACCTGAGTAGTTCAAGGAGAGGTAAAACAACTCTACCTGAGTCTGTTGGACTTTGCTTGCCTTCAGCTCAAACAGGCTACATGCTAAAGGGGCATATTCTGGGATCTTGTATTCTGCTCCCCTTCAAAAGCAAAAGTTGTTCCTCTAAAGAGATGAATAAAACCAAGAAAAACTTATCAAGATCAATAGAGCGAAAAAAAAGAGAGAGAGAGAGAGAAGGAAAGAAAAAAAAAACACAAATTACCAGTATAAGGACTGGAACTCTATATTGCTAATGAAGTGCAAAATTGTATGAAAACATTGAAATATAGTTTGACAGTATCTACTCAAATTACAATAAGCCATTTCCCATCAATTCTCCATTTAGATATTTGTTTAAAAATCCATGATATTGCATGACTAGCCCAAGTATCATGAGTTAAATGTAGAGTTAGCAACATTAGATAGGGAGTTATACCTGGTCTTAAGAGAAACAATGTGTCACATGACCATGACTCAGTCTTAGATATGCCATATTTTGTTTGTAATAAGTTTCAAAGAGCAGATGACCAATTATACTCAAATAGAGATGAGTCCTTAGGCTTAAAGGCAGCTTACAGAGCCATTTCAAAAACAGTTCCAAAAACTCTAAGGCCAGACTTCTTGCAACCTGGATGGGGCACATGGGGCAGGAATCTTAGCAGACAGGACAGATCAGGTATTCTGCAGAGTCTAAGGTGGCAGGACCCAACTTGAAATTGCCCTACAAATTCTGTGTGAAACCTCTCAAGTTAGATTGAGAGCTCAACTCAATTTTTGTTTGATGATTTGGGTGACTTGAATGGAGAGCCTGTGAAAAGCAAATTTGAATAAACAATAAGAAGCAGTTTGATAAACAACTAATTACAAAGAGAGAGCTCCTGAGAAAGTCTTAATACAGTTAACAAAGCTTTTGCAGTTGACAGAAAAGGAATATGTTTAAGTATAACATGGTGTATTGCCCGTCCTTATGTTTTAGGTATAGTTGTGGTACAGACATATCATTACAAATTTGTTATTTCATAAATTTATCATAGAATTTACAATTTCTGAAAGCCCAGAAATAAATGATACCAGTGTAAGAAACCATTACATTAAGTTTAAAATTTAGGATATAAATATTAACAAGTGTTTCACAATCCAATCCAAAAGAACTTGCACATGGGTTAGACCCTGGCAGACCTCGAGGATGGATATTGAATGGAGCCAGACTATTCTGCAGGCCAAGTAGTGGCTTCCAAGGTTCTTCTTTCTTCTAAGGAAAACATGACATTAAGGCACACCCCTGTTCCTCAGAAACAAGAGCCACTCAAGCCCAAACTTGACTTCAGGACAAAATCAAGAACATCATCTCCATTTCCTCATCAATAGGTGGCCCCAGCTAAGGAGGAAACAAAACACCTGTTCTTCTTTTTAAAGTTAATAGTAAGAACAACAGTTAGTGCTGCTCATGGACAGGTAAGCAGCATAGTTTTTGGAAACTTCAAACTTGAAACTCAGAGAGTTTAGATACCCTTTCCTAGCCCTACTGCTTAACACGTCTGGGTAAGATACTTAAATCCTCTAAAATCCTAATAAAATAACAAAATACAAGCACTTACAAAATCCTTATTACTGTTAAACCCAAAAATAAACCAGAATCATTTAAAAGATCCAGCTGGTTTTATTGAATGATTCATGAATCAGGCTAGATAGTAGAAAAGAGTTTGTCTAGAGAACTGCAGAAAAAGAAAAGGTTTTAAAAGCAGAGGAGCACCATAAAAAAGGAAGAGTGCACTGTTTCAGCCGAGTTGCCCTCCGAAGGGGGATGGATGGGGTCTATCATTAAATTTTGTACTGCTGACCAGGAAATTCCATGTTGACTGGTTAAAGTTATATCCCTAGAAGGGTTGAAAAGGCAGTTAAGTTAGGTAGTAAGCCTTGCTTTCCTGACTTTGGGCCTTAACCTAACTTATGTCATTTTGGGCCTGTGATTTTCCTTTTAGCACTATTCACCAGGAATTAGACCACCCTCTGGGCTATGTTTAAAGTCACACAGTTAGCCTGTCATAATCAGGTCTTACTGACTCAGGAGTTAAATTTCCTCACCGTAATGCAAAGGCATGTCATATCCCCTCAGGACCATCTGAATGTGATAACATACTCTAATCACTGTAGCTGTAAAGTTGAACTTGACTGAAATGTTGGGACCCATATCTCAGAAAACCCTCCAACTTCCTCTGGTATGTTTAGCTGATAGTCTAATTTTCCTTCTGAGGGACCCAATTCATATTATAGTTCATTTTACAGTAAAAGTATCTGAATGTGAAGGAAAATAAGACTACTGTGTGTACTTTCAGATGAAGCAGCTGGTCTAAGAGATATTTAATAAAATCTAACTGCTTTGGGAAATTTGATTATCTAAATAATCAGGGGAAAGAATGAACTATGTGAAACTAACATTCTTTTTGTGCAGAGTATTAGTAAAAGACATGATACAGAACAATCTAAATGGATGAGTGGGTAAAAGAGATGAAATATACACATAAATTAACCAAGAGAAAGAAGGAGAAACTACAGAGATAGAACTTGTGGGCATTATGCTAAGCAGGTAAGCCAAAGAAAGAAAGATAGTGTATTGTATCACTTATATGTGCTATATTAAAAGAAAAAGTCCATGTCATATAATCAGAAAGTAGAAAAGTGGTTGCCTAGGCGGGGGGGGTTGGAGGAATCAGAGGGAGGTTGGTAGAAGGTTATAAACTTTCAGCTCTAAGATGAGTAATGTCTGAGAATTGAAGGTGTAATGTGATAACTATAGCTGAAAAAACTGTTATGAAATTGAAATTTGCAAAGACAGTAGAACTTAAAACTTTTAAAAAGATTAATATGTGAAGTGATTAACAAGATGGAAGAAACTTTCACCATAAGAAAAAAAAACAGTAAAAAAGAATGCTTTGAAATATTTAGCACATGTGACATCATAATCCTGGATGTGTCTCTGGTGTTGAGGAGAATACTAAGAGAGTCTAAAAGTGTCTAAATCAGCCTTTTCAATGGGTGCCTAGACACAGATGAAGGATTGAAGAGAGGGTGCGGGATCTGGAGAGGCTGCTGAGGCAGGAGGTCACATACATCGACGTCACTCACAGCTAGTTTTGGCCTCCAATCTTTCCCTTAGGGCCCATCCAAAATGTTGAAGGTTCTTCCAGGCTGATAATTTCTGAATCTTGGGGCTATTATACTGTGCCTGTGTAGTATGAGTGTTCCTTAGCAGGTTACGATATTACTTTAACAAAGATAGTAATGATGTATTTTTAAATTAACAATAAATCTGGGTAGAAATGGATAGGATTTCTTAAACTACACATTTGCAAGCATAAGTATTATTTTGTATTCTGTGGTATAGGGGGTCCCTGGGTGGCCCAGCTGTTTAGCACCTGCCTTCGGCCCAGGGTGTGATCCTGGAGTCCCGGGATTGATTGAATCCCACATCAGGCTCCTGGCATGGAGTCTGTTTCCCTCTCTGCATGTGTATTTCTCTCTCTCTCTCTCTCTCTCTCTCTCTCTCTTCTTTCATGAATAAATAAATAAAATCTTTTAAAAATAAAAATAAATAAATATTCTGTGTTTTGCATCTGGCTGTGGCTCAGTTGGGAGAGCCTATGACTCTTGATCTCAAGGTCATGAGTTTAAGCCCCACATTGTATGTAGAATTTACTTTAAAAAAAAAAAGGTAATAATAATATTCTGTATTTAAACTCACATGGAGAGCAAAACATCGTGTGAATTCCTCCTATGCATTTACCTGAGAGATATTTTTGAAGATAGTAGACATTTTGGGGCTCCTGGGTGGCTTGATTTGTTGAGCGTCTCTCTGCTTTGTGCTCAGGTCATGATTGGTTTCCTGGGATTGAGCCCTGCATTGTGTTTCCTCCTCAGTGAGGAGTATGCTTCTCCCCGTCCCTCTAGCCCTCTCCCCTGCTCGTGCTCTGTCTCTCTCAAGTGAATAAATAAATATATTTAAAAAAATAGTAGACATTGTGCTATAGACTGGAAAATGAATCCTAGAAAGAACACCTGGCAAGTAGTTCAATAATCGTACTTCAGTGCATTTTTTTGTGAGGTTATTCTTTTTCTCATAAAATCTTGTGGATCTTAAGAAAAAAATAAGAGATAATAAAAAGAATTTTGGTTTTGCTGCATAACATTCTTTCTAGTGGTTATTCCTTTTGATATATCCTCACCTCCAAAGTCCTCTTTACCACACACAGACACAATTATCACACACACTTAGGTACAGATATACACACTACATCCTCATACTTAAAAGTAATACAAATTCTATTTGGAAAAATGTTACATTAAACCAGAGGAAACAGGGATCCCTGGGTGGCGCAGTGGTTTAGCGCCTGCCTTTGGCCCAGGGCGCGATCCTGGAGACCTGGGACCAAATCCCAGGTCGGGCTCCCGGTGCATGGAGCCTGCTTCTCCCTCTGCCTGTGTCTTGCCTCTCTCTCTCTCTGTGTGTGACTATCATAAATAAATAAATAAATAAATAAATAAATAAATAAATAAATATTTAAAAAATTAAAAAAAATAAAAAATAAACCAGAGCAAACAGATCTATGAATAAATAACCAATCAGAGGAATTTCTATGGAATGGGAAGAATGTTTCCCTTGACATTTCAGAGGTTTCAATGGCTCCAAAAAGCCATTGAAAATTTTAAAAAAGAAGATATTAGTTATATGTGTGAAAAGTTCTAAGAATTGAAACATGCAAAGACGACCTTGGCACCACAGACATACACTACTGCCACCATGGTTTTTGTTGGATTTTGCTTGGCTCTGGGACAGTAATACCTCAGTCAAGCAAACTCTGTTTGGAAGCATAGCAATCATTCTGCTGAGAAAATGCACGTTTGGGCAGAGAAAAATATCCAGACAAATGGCAATCAAAACACAGAGCTGGGATTGGATTATGTGATTCACTGGACATTGAAGTAAACAATCATTAAAGTTGTAGTACGTCCATATTGTATAAAATAAATAAGCAAGAAGATATTCCAGGGGTCTGGAAATCTGCTGGATTTCATTACCGCCCTGAGGCACACGGGGACACACGTTAAATTTTTAGCCTTTCAGATAATACATACTTTATCATTATTGCATGATTGTTTGTGACATATGGAGAGTTCTAAATGTATAAAAACAATATACATAGTCAAAAAGAGAAAAACAGTATCTTTGAATTTAATTCAGGAACTGTTGGTTGGTTTGCATTGTTTACATTAGTTTGTGCAGGTTTATAGCTAGGAAAAAGAGAGACACATTGAAAAATGAAGCTAGATAATAATCTTCTGGCTCAGTCAAATTGAAAAATAAAATACGTAAAAAGAAACAGTCATACAGGGCATAGGATTATTTGCAAAGGAGTAAGTGTACAGATGCATATCCATGAAGGAAAAAGAAGAATCCGAAATAATTCTGGTCTGTTGACATATATGAAAAATCTTCCTGAATAAGGTAACATCATGATTGTGAATTATATGTAACACAGGACGTCTAGAGCATGGGGCTGGGGAATCCTCAGCAGAGGGGATAGTTGAAATACAGCCACAGAACAGGTAGATTCTAGAGTGTTTTTGGAGAATGTAGACGGACCCAGAGTAGCTGGATGAAAACATCTGAGCAAAGGGTCACACAGAGAAAAAAACAAAGAAGAAAAATAATTAACATGAGTCTCTGGTAGCCATGTGCCATGTTAAAACTTCACTTGTGTTAGCCAAAGTAACTTTACATCTTTGGGAAGTACAACATCACACCATTTTATAGATATTTTTAAAAGGGAGACTAATAATATGAAAGCAAATTGCCAAGACCCAGAGATAAAAGTTAGCGGTCAGTATATAGCCACTTCTCCCTGATCCCAATGCATGTCATTGTAACACCACACACTCAACCAATATAGTGACTTCTGAGAATGGCAAATTAGACTCAGATGATTTATGGAAGATTTCTGATAAACAAGCAGGAAGGTTGGGTGTATTCCAAGGAAAATAGGATCCCTTACAGATTTGGGGGGAAGGGAGTGATATGATCAATCAGTGATGTACTTCAGAAGGACATTTCTTGCTTCCTCACATACAGATGGTCACACGTGGAATGATTTCGATCCATAGAGGTGACAGATTGCGATCTGATTCACAGTCACTTGCTTCTTCGGTTCACGTAACGTCAGTCAAACGTAATTTAGCCCAAGTGCCCAAAGAAAGCTTATATGCTTTGTATAATATCTCAAATAATACATGCCTTGGACACAGGATTGAAAGTACAATGAATACTACCTTATTTACATGAATTCTGACGTGTCATTGTAGACCACACATTCCCCATGGCAATTTTCATCTCTATCTTTCTCAAAATTCAGTTAAGAGGATTCAGCATGAGGGCGATCACAGTGTAAATATGGAGAGTTCCTCATCTCTGTTCTCACTCCCTGCAGGTAGAACCTAAGTACAGATACAGCCATGAAGAAAAAAACTACCACCATTACACGAGAGCTGCAGGTGGAGAGAGCTTTGCATTACCTGGCGGAGGAGTGGGTCCTAAGATTATGTGATATGAATATGTAAGAAGCCACCAAGACAACAAAAAAGGCTGCCACCACCCTACCATCCCTGAAATAGCAATCACTAAGATTGTACAACACAGGTGTCTTTGCACACCAGTTTCAAAAGGGACTTTATATCACATATGTAGTTATATATCTGAGAACTGCAGAATGGTAAATTGAGTAAATTTGGTAAAAAAGTAAACATTAAATAAGGGGTAAAGCTTGAACTTTTAAATCTGGCAATATTTTTGTTTTATTACTAACTCGACCAACTAGTCATCTGTCCAGCTTGTCTGTGCTATAAAAACACTAATGAATTACATCTCCCTTATCAATTTTTCTACCCTTCCTTCCTTCTGTATATAGGGCCTTGTATAATCATTATAATTTTAGTATTGCATTTATATGGACAAAACCGTCCTTGTGTATTTTCACCATCATCCTATCCTGGATACACAATGTCTTCTGTCTTAAGGATACTTGCTCTGGTTTCTAAGAAGTCGTTTCTTTTTGTATCTTGTCAGACATTCAAATAAACAGATGACATCAAATTTTTTTTCGGGTTCCTCTAGGAAATACTTCTCATTCATCTACTCTTCAGGTTATTTACAAAGATGATTTGTATTTCCATTCATTTCCATGACTTGTGTCACGGGGTTTTTTGATTGAAGTTTTTGTTAATTTGAGCTCTTACTTGCTTTTTGCTTATGTTTTACTTGTGAACATAAGAAAGCCTCTGGGTCTAATAAATAGAGACTTCATACTAATTTCTGGCATTTCATAGATCGCTGTTCCTTTATGGATTTTTTACATGAGCCAATACGTACAAGAGCAGTGAGTGTGTTTTTAATACCCTGGGTGACTGACTTCACTCTATTTTTACTAGTATACATATGTTTTAAAGATTTTATTTACTTATTCATGAGAAACACAGAGAGAGAGGCAGAGACACAGGCAGAGGGAGAAGGAGGCTCCATGCAGGGAGCCCAATGCGGGACTCGATATCCAGTCTCCAGGATCATGCCCTGGCTGAAGGCGACATTAAACCACTGGGCCACTGCGGTTGCACTACTAGTTAATTTTTATTTCCAATGTGTAGCCAAGAGTTTAAAACCAGGGTATCGCTTTAAATCAGGTTCTGTTATGCAGACTTCTTGATGTGTAATAAACTTCTAAATACTACTTGAGTTCATTTAGCTGAAGACCCTATCATGAACCAAAACTTGGTTATAAAATCATGGGTTTTAACTACTCCTTTGCCATCCAGAATGTTTCATCATGTGGTCTAGCCACCAAACCTGACTTTTCTAATACAATTATTATTAGAATTTTCTTTTTTACATCACAATTCACAGCTCATATGGCGTTCTTAACTGCACATATAACTTTTTATGCATGTAAACTTGCTCATGCCATCTCAAAATCCACAAAATTAACTATGTTTTAAGCTTATGTTTGTATGGTTGAATTAATATTTCTTTGAGTTATTCTGAAACTCTAACTCCTAAATTCTGTCACTCATAACATGATACCAGTAGGAGAATTACCCTGTCAGATGGTCTCCTCCCTCCCCTATCCACATGTAGCTGCCCCTCTGTTTTGCTAAAATGATGTTGAGCTCTCATGTTTGACACCAAAATTTTCTCATGGCATTTTTCATCTCTGAATTTCTCAGAGTATAGATTAAAGGATTGAACATAGGAGCAATGATGGTGTAAAACAGAGCAAATACTTTATCCTCAGGGAAATTGGTTGGAGGTCTAAGGTAGGCAAAGATGGAAGGCCCAAAAAATAAAACTATAACTGTGATGTGAGATCCACAGGTAGAGAGGGCTTTGCGTCTTCCTTCCGCTGAGTGATTTCTTAAAGTGAATAATATAATGACATAAGAAAAAAATAAAACCACAAATGTCACTAAGGTAACCATTCCCGAATTGACAACCATAAGGACACCAGTGATGTAGGTATCAGTGCAGGCAACCTTTAGCAAAGGAAATATATCACAGAAATAGTGATCAATCTCATTAGGCCCACAGAAGGGCAACCTGATTACCATACAAAATTGAGGAAAGGAGTGGACAGCCCCACCAGCCCAAGCAGCTAAGACTAGGAGATTGCACCTTGTCCTGTTCATGATAAGCAGGTAGTGGAGAGGTTTGCAGATGGCAGCATAGCGATCAAAGGCCATGACTGTAAGGATTAGAACTTCAATCATTCCAAAGAAGTGCATGGCAAAGACCTGTAACATACAATTACCATAGGAGATGGCTTTTCTTTCCACTAGCAGGTCAGCAATTAATTTGGGTGTAACGCTAGAGGTATAGCAGATGTCTAAAGTGGATAAGTGGCTGAGGAAGTAGTACATCGGTTGGTGAAAAAGAGGGCTGCATCGAATAGAGACAAGGATCAGAAGGTTTCCTACCAAGAGAGCAGCATAACAGAATAAGAAGAGCACAAAGCAAAATATTTGCATGTTCTGGTCATGAGAAAGTCCCAAAAGAATGAATTCTGAGACATTCCTCTGGCCCTCCATGTGTTTTGGACTGGCATATATTGTAAACAGATGGGTTCAATATCTGAAAAGAAAGAAAACATGAATCTAGACAAAATTAGTATCATGACAAAAATACCATAAATTTTCAAAAAATCAGACTGATGTCATTGAATAAGTGATATTAATTATTCCTGACATTGAGATTTATGCTTCTTTTTTATTTTTCTCACTTTTCAAATCTATTGTAAATAATTCTGTAATGGGAACAATAGGGTAAAATCTCAACTTTACCATTAATGATTAAGGAATATTTAAATGTTAGTTTGCTGTTAAAGAAGCAATTTTATTATTGTCAATTATAATATTATATAACAAAAGGAATATAATTTACATGATTTTTAAAAATAAACATGTGCGTTATAATGTGTACTCTGAGATCATGACCTGAGCTGAAATTAAAAGTTGGATGCTTAACTAAATGAGACACCCAGGTGCTCCACAAACTGATATTTTTAAATAAATTATCTATCCTGAAGACACAGTCCCGAATAAAACAGAATTTGTCCAGATCATCCTGAAAGAAGAACAGGAGAGAGCCCTGTGTCAGGCATGGAACCTGCTTAAGATTCTCTCTTTCTCTCCCTCAGCTTCTGCTCTCTCCCTCTTCTCTCTCTCTAAAAAAAAAAAAAATTAAAAATAAAGATAATCTTCCTTGCCCTGTGGACAAATATATCTTGCACAAATTAAACTAAAATAGGTTCAGGCACATTAAAAGCAAAGAATGCTTGAAAATTATGCAGCAAATAGACTGTCAATGGATTCAAGTTGTAAAAAATAAAGAGCCAATTTATTCATTTATCCTATTTACAGATTACAAACTAAACAAAAATTTTTGTTGAAAAATAAATTTGTAATGGCAAGTGATAAATGATAAATAAAAAGAAATTGCCCAAGCATATTTGCACTCTTCATAATTCACGACTTTTCCTAGGAACTTCACTATTTTATACACAATCTAGGCATAACATTCAACCAAAGAATCTGTTACAAAATGTAATTCCAAGGGAAATTTGTCTCAGCGCTCAGTAACTAGATGTTGCATTAGTGATTGGATCAAAGATTCACAAGTTTGTATCTTGCACAAACTTGAGTCATTATCTATAGATAGGGAAATAGAGTGTAGGAACAGGGAATGCACTCTGGGAGCTGTTTTAGCCAGTGTTGAGGAATTAACGGACACTTAACGAGATGCAAACATTGCAGCACACTTTCCACCTTTGTCTGATGCAATGAAACCACTATATCTGGGCACTTGGTTGAATATTTTAAAAACACAGAATATAACTGTAGCAAAGTTATTTAGAAGCCATCAAAACCGCTAACAAACTCAAGACATATGTCTTTAGGATCATTTTAGAGGTAACTGATGTAGCATTTTAAAATGGTGTATACTCTAAGAAACTCTGTTTTAAGTTATCATTCAACCCTAATGTCATCAAGAAGAAAAAAATCTCCTTCTGTTGCCACTATGACATTAGTACTGCTATCAGGCTTTCTGATCTCTCTCTTGTCTTTAACAAAGCAAAAGTAATTATCAGGTTCACAGTGTTCAACAGTGAACAGTATTTAAATAGAGGTTAATAATTTTATAATTCATTGATCAATTTTCACCTTACCTTATTACAGCCAGTGCTGATTCCTAATTTAGGAAATGGCATACTGTTTACAGAGAGTTGTGTTTGCCTAAAACAAATGGACTTAAAGTTAATTGTTAGATAAGTCGGTTATTAAACAACTTAAAGATGTCAATTGTATATCCAAACCCCTGATTTTCAATAAAGAGATTCAGATAAAGGAAATCTAAGTAATGTATTAGCATCAAAAACTAATATCATGTGGAGGACAGATATCTTGATTCCCACCCAGTCCGGGGTTGCATCCCGTTCTTGTGAGCAAAGAACAAAGTTCGGGTATCCTGGAGGCCAGCAGGGAGAAGAGGCATGTTGATTCTTATCTCAATAAAAAAAAAGTATGCAAGGTGACAGATTACCAATTACCTAAACTACGTTTATGAATAGTTGGGGGGGGGGATATATTTTGCAGTTCATATAAATATATGGTCCAGAATTCTTGATCCCAAATAACTTTGAAATAATTTTTCATGGGTTTTATCAAAATGAGCTTTCTTTCAGGTAGGAGTCTGTCTCAATTTCTGGATTATCACAGATGTTCCACGCACAGTAGCTCTTAAACTTTCATCCTGATATATAAGGAGACATGCTATCATGATCACTGCTGTTTGCTGAAATAAAAGGGACCTGTGAATGCAGTCCAGTGAGAAAATTATTGTCCTTGAAACACATACTATATTCTTGACCACATGTCCTCAATTTGTTAAATAATCGAAATCATAAGTGATGAAAGGAAGAAATATTATTCATTCCCTGGTTGGAATCCCAGAACAAAAAAGATGTAGACACACAGAGAAGGATAGTAACTGAATGGAGAATGCTTTTGATTCAGATTATGTTTCTACAGCAGTAACAATCTGAATATAAAGAGAAAACCAGTTGCCTAAATGCTCCTACTAGTCAGAGGTTTGATATTAAGTGAACTGTGTCCTTATATTTGCTTTATTCCATTTTAGTTATGGTTATTTAGAATTGATGTGTACAGTTTAAAATCAGAGTAATCTGGCCAATGTTCTATGAGAAGTCGATCAACCATTTTAAGCAGACACTATCCAAACATTTTTCTCATTTACTTTATTGTCTTCCTTTCCTATATCCACTAACTTTTAATAAGATCTCAGTACACAAAATTAATTTTCCCCTTCCATACCATTTATGAATGTTGAGATTATTGCTGACCTCTTAAAATTTCATTGTCCACATTTATAGAATCCATTAACTATTACATAATCCAGAAATATACTGAAGAATACCAAAAATAATGTAAACCACCCCAGTGTCATTCAAGGTTCAAATCCGCACACTAGTTTCCTTTTTTACCTTTTGGAATCAACAGTCTCTGAAATTGCCATGTGCGCATATATAACCAGCCTCACAAGGAAACAAAATCCTCCCACAAAATATCACAATATAAATTAAAGAGGATGACCATGATAAATTTCAATTTGGAACAATCAGTTAGTAAAGAGAAATAGAATTACTCTAAAGCATTGGTTGTCTTTGGCATTTCTTAATACTATTATTCTAGCCTGCCATTTCCCTGCACAGTAAAGATACTGTCAAATTATTACTTTATTTCTTTGGTTGCACTGCATAAGCAAAGCTGCATTGTCTTTTGATTGTGCTATTTAAACAATAAGAATAATTGTTCTTAGATTTTCCACTATGAGTTCAAATTTTCTCCTAATGATATCAGAATATGACCAACTATAAAGTCACCTTAATTCAGTCAAATAAATCTAGTCCATTTTAGGGTGACAAGGTTTTTTGAAAGTTAGTAAGTTATCCATCATTGGGACATGCAATCATAAACTGGGCTATTCATAAGAGAATATGGAGAAAAATATAAAAGCAACCAAAAAGGAACTCAATAAAGTTCACTGAAACTTAAAGATTTCATTAACCTCAACTGTTTTCATTCTTAAGTGGAATTCTCCTCATAATAATGTATATAAGACTACAGTTGGCTAAATTGTTTTGTAGTAATCAAATTATCTTATGCTGCTACAGAAAATATAGCCTATGATCGGGATTAAATGGAATAAATTTAAGTAGCAGATAACCAACCCAAAGCACAGTTGGTGGAGCATTCTCCAATGAAAGTGCCATGGTTAATTCACCAATCATTAGCTTTCAGTCTCTGTAAGATCAGTTTTAGATCAAATCAGGAGGGCTCCCACCTGAGGTACTCACTCTGCTGATCCTTCTCCAGTATCTAAAGATGAAATAAAATGCAGAGATTATAAACCAATTATTTAGACACATTTAGGTTGATTCTCTTAAATTATTTAAAGAATATCAACATGTCTTAGGACATTTTATATATTTGCAAGGAGAGTAGAACTTAAACATCCATTGACCATCAGGAATGTAAGAAGTGGCTTTTCAGACTTAAAAAAAAATGTAAGTATTTTGAGATTCTTGCAAAAACAAATATACATTTTAAGTTCTAGGAGTGTATCCCTAAAGGGAAAGTTGATTTAGAAGAGCAGAATATAACATATGACAACACAAGAATTAATAGGTCTTTGCAACTGTAGAGAGTTATCTCCCAGAGGCATTTCTGAACAGAACTTCATCCAAGGCTCTGTGTTGCTCTCCATGGTACTGTCCCTGGTGCCTGTGGGCATTTTCTGGATATAACTTTACTTATCTGTGTGCTAGCCTGTGTCAAGAAGTTTCTCTGGAGGCTCCACAAGCCGACCTTGGGCTCATTTTGCTTTCTGAAGAAAAAAAAAATCATATTGCATGGAATAGTATTAGGGTAGTGCTGACTAAGAAAGAATTCACTGAAAATTAAAACATACAACCATTTGGTATCCCTGGGTGTGGCTCAGTGGTTGATAAGCATCTGCCTTCATCTCAGGGCATGATTCTGGGTTCCTGGGATGGAGTCCTGCATAGTGCTCCAGGCATGGAGCCTGCTTTTCCCTCTGCCTGTGTCTCTGCCTCTCTCTCTCTTATCTGCGTCTATCATAAATAAATACATCTTTAAAAAAAAGAAAGTGTAGTAACCCTGCAGAAATAAGAGATTCTACTACTTTAGCATGATGGATATCAGAACTCACTGTTTTACTGGTTGTCTATTTCAAGATAATGTTTTTGACCAAGCTTCTCTCAAAGAAGAGAGAATTGTATCAATACACAGAAGGAGATACCTGGTCATATGTTTACCAATGACACACACAAATACACCAGGATACTCCTTAGAGATGTGTACAAGTAACTCATGTGTAACCCTAAGCTCTCCATGTGTCTCAGTTCATATTAACTTGCTCTTCTGAGAATTGATTTTGTTATATTTTCCTTATTTTCTAGCCCCTTCTAAAACCATTTGTTTTGTGGGTTATATGGGATTATTTATAAAACTGAGATTTCAGGTATTTTTGAGGATATTAGGCTACAGGCTAGCACAAATGTACATGCTACATTATTATACAATACAAAATAATCAATAAATCCTTGGATAATTAATATGTTAATTGAAGTCAAACCAAACAATAACTAGACAGACTTAATTTCCTATGAAATAGAACATTTTCCCTTGCTATTCTACAGGTTATCATGGATCCATGAAAAAATCAGTAATCAATTAGATGTGAAAAGTTCTAAAACTACAAGTAACAAAAGAAGATTTCCTGACACAGAAGATAAACACCATCACATTTATGGTTTTTCCTGGACTTCTTACTCTCGGGCAGGAGTATTTCAGCTGAGTGAACTCTATGTCCAAAATATGCAATCATTCTTCTGAGAAAGGGCAAATGCTTCAGCAGAGAGAAATGTCTACACAAATGGGAATCAAGACACAGACCTAATGGGATTATATGATTCAAAAGACAAGAGGATAAAAGAAAATTAAAGTAGTAGCACCTTCAAATGTAGAAAATAAGTAAAAAGACATAATAGGGAGCTGGAATCTCATGGATTTTATTCCTTTCCTGAGAGCTACACGGGATGTATGTTGAATTTTTAACTTTTCTGACATTACATATTTTATTACTAATGCATGATAGTTCATAACATAAGGGGAAGTGCTGGATATGTGAGAACAGCATGTAAAATCCAATAAAAAGAAAAGATAGCATCTTTGAATTTAATTCACTGTTTATTTATTAATTTGTATGGGTTTATTCCTACAAAATAGATAAAAGAAAAATAAATATACAGTACATTTTTGACTGAGTTGACTCAATCAAACTGGAAAAACATATAAGAAGAAACACCAAGATGGAACACGGGATTATTTTAAAAGGAGTAATTGCACAGTTTCATAGCAACAAAACAAGGAAGAAATAATAAATACTACTGGTTTGTTCATGAATTGGCAAAATCTTCTGGAATAAGAAAATATCAGGAGTGTGACTTATACGTAAGACATGAGCACTAATGCATCATGGGAGCAGCATTATAAGCAGAAAAGATAGAGGAAATAGTCATAGAGCTGATAGACTTTAGAGTATGTTTGGAGAATGTAGAGTGCAGTGTAGCTGACTGCAAGCATCCAAGGAGAGGGAAACAAATGAAGAAAAGTACAAAAAGAGGAAAAATCTATGTTTCTAGAAGCCATATACCGTCCTCAATCTTCACACGTGTTAGCCAAGGCAATATTTCAACTTTATAAAGTACAGTGTTACACATTTCATAGATATTAGAAAGATGGAAATGCATATATAATTAAAGCAAATTGCCAAGACACAAAGATAAAAATGTATCAGAGTCAGTAATCGCTGAGCTCTCCCTGACCCAAAAACTTGTCATTTTAACACCATCCTTTCTACCATTATAGTGCCTTCTGAGATTAGCAGATTCAGCCAGGACCAATTCTAATAAACAAGCAAGAACTTTGGATTTTATTCCAAGGAAATGTTGTTCTGTGTACATTACTGGAGCGGACAGTGCTATGATTAGGCATGTGTTTTAGAAAGACATTTCTAGCATTCCTCAAACCCATTCAACCACATCTGGAACTAGTTGGCAACCTTAGTGTACATATTGCAATCTGAACCACAGTGACTTGCTTCTTGTCTCTTATATTGTTAGAGCTCATTTAGTTCAACTCCCCAAAGAAAGCTATATGTTTTCTATAACATCTCAAATTATAAATACCCTGGGAACACATGGTTAGAAGTGGAACGAATATCATCTTTACCTGAATTTCGTATGTGCCATTTTAGACCACACCTTCCACATGGCATTTCTCATCTCCATGTTTCTCAGGGTATAGATGAGAGGATTCAACAAGGGAGCAATCACAGTGTAAAACACAGAGATCTCCTTATCCTTGTTTTCACTCCCTGCAGGTAGAACATAAATATAGATACAAGGCACAAAGAATAAAATGACCACCATTACATGAGAGCTGCAGGTGGAGAGAGCTTTGCGTCTCCCTACAGAGGAGTGGGTCCTAAGATTATATAATATGAGAATGTAAGAAGCCACCAGGACAAGAAACACAGCAACCACCACCATTCCTGCATTTGAAATCACCAAGATATTGACAACACGAATATCTCTGCACACCAGTTTCAAAAGAGGCTTCACATCACATATGTAATGATCTATCTGATTAGGACCACAGAAAGGTAGATTGAGTACCAAGAGCAATAGAGCTACAGAGTGCCAAAACCCCACACCCCAGGCCATGAAGATCAACAGATTACACCTCCGCCGGCTCATGATGACCATATAATGCAGGGGCTTGACAATGGCAACATAGCGGTCTAAAGCCATGGACACCAAGATGAATATCTCCACCCCTGCCAGCAAGTGGGCAGTGAAGAGCTGGGTCATACAGTTGTTATAGGAAATGTTTTTTCTTGCTGCACCTAAGTCCCTGATTAGCCTGGGGACCACAGTGGAGGTGTAGCAGAGGTCCATGAGGGAAAGGTGACAGAGAAAATAGTACATTGGTTGTTCAATTAGATGGCTGTGGATGATCGTGAGTAAGGTGATGAAGTTTCCCATTAAGATTGCCAAATAACAGAGCAGGAACAAGAGAAAGAGCAGTAGCTCCATTTGTTTATTTTCCCACAGACCCATGAAAACAAATTCTGTGACATTGTTCTGATTTTCCATGAGGTTCAGGTGATTCCAGAGACACAACAGAAACTTACTTCATCTGAAATGATAAAGAACATATGATATCTACAATAGTGTTTTAAGTTTTGGAATATTTATTAAAAAAGATTTAGATTATAGAGAATTTGCTACACTCTTTTAAGTCCTTTCAGGGCAAGTGCATCATTATATTTCAAATTATATTTATTTATTTATTTATTAAAGATTTTATTTATTTATTCATGAGACACACACACACACAGAGAGAGAGAGAGAGAGAGAGGCAGAAACACAGGTAGAGGGAGAAGCAGGCTCAATGCAGGGAACCTGACGTGGGACATGGTCCCTGGACTCTAGGATCATGCCCTAGGCTGAAGGCGGCGCTAAACTACTGAGTCATCTGGGCTGCTCTCCAATTATATATGATAAAAGCATATATTATGTTTGAAATTGTTGTAAACATTTTGCAAGCATTGAAGTCATAACAAGGCAATGGTTACTATTCTGATACTCATTTTACATATGAGGAAACAGAAAAAATAGGTTGGTTCAGTTAATTCCACCAAATCATTAAAGTATTAGGTAGCAACCTAAGATATCAGATGCCTGTATCAGATGCCATTTCTATGCTCTTAACATCTATGCCACATTACCCACTGAGTAAATGGGCTTCCAGCTGTTTTCCACCTCCTTAAAAGATACGGGTCTTCCTCCATCTCTGCCATTAACTACCCATATAAGTTTAAACAAATACCATCCCTTCACTGTGCTACATATATTTGTGTGTGTTGCATGTAATTGTCATATTTCTTTTTTTTGTTTCAATTTTTCATTTAAATTTTAGCTACTTGATATATATGGTAAAATTGGGTGCAGGTATGGAATCTAGTGATTTGTACCTTACATGTATAACACCCAGTGCTCATCACAAGTGCCCTCCATAATACCCATCACCTATCTAGCCTCTCTCCCACCCACCTCCCTCCAACAACCCTCATTTTGTTCTCTGTAGTTAAGAGTCTTTTATGGTCTGCTACCCTTTCTTTATTTTTTCCCTTATCCTATGTTCATCTAGTTTGTTTCTTAAATTCCACAAATGAATGAGATCATATGGTATTTGTCTTTCTCTGATTGACTTATTTTGTTTAACATAATACACTCTAGCTCCATCCACATTGTTGCAAATTGCAAGATTTCATTCTTTAAATAACTGAGTAATATTTCACTGTTTATATGTACCACCACATCTTCTTTATCCATTCATCAGTTGATGGACATTTGGGAATTTATATATAATGTACGAATCACACACACTTTCAACACATCCAGTAGAACTTAAGATAAATTGTTGAAATTAGGACAAAATCAAGGCTCTTAATCATAGCAGAGAAATATCCTTAATTAGTTGATAATATTTTCAGTGATTCTTCTTTTTGAACAGGTTTGGTCGAGATTCAGAACATGGAGAGGAAGGGAACAGGCAACTGGAACACAATCTGAGCATCTGAATATAGGAACACAGTTTATTGTTATATAAAAACTTTCCCTTTTTCCCCATCATTCTAAAGACACATGTTAGAGGCTGCTGTTGAAACATTAGAAACATTGTGGAAAGCTAGTTGTTTTCTGTTGATGTATTGAAGAACCCAATGTGATTAAATAGTGTCCTGTATATTTAAACATGCAGTTAGAGCTGCACAGTCACTTAGATGCAGTAGACCTAAGAGCAGAGAGTGAATATGTTGAACCATCACCTTTTACCCATGAACAAATATCTGCCACAGCAAAATCATGACTTGCCTAAAACACTGTTAATGTCAATGATTTATTTTAATGATACCAGTGAGGGAACAGTATGATATAGTGGACAGTCTCTGGTCTAATGATCATGAAGCTGAGCATCATGTCTCCTATGTCTTGTTACCTTTTTCTTCTTAGTACTGAGCAATTCATTCTTCCCAACCTCCTGCTTCAGCTGGTAGTGATACTGGATATGCCTGCCCTGTGCCAAGAGTGAAATAAAGTTCACTTACAGAGGCTTATGATTCTGATAATATCAAGGGTGAAGAAGAATGCTCCCCCAAATGGAAAAGAACAAGTTGTTATATAAGGAAACAGATTATCAATACTTTCATCAGTTAATTTATTTTCCCTGAGGATTTTGTATTCTACTACAAAAGGATAGTTGAATAACTCGTTACAAATACATTAAATGCCTGGTTCGGAATTAAGGTGATGCTGGCCTCATAGAATGAATGTGGAAGTACTCCATCTATTTCTATCTTTCCAAACAGCTTTAGTAGAATAGGTATGATTTCTTCTTTAAACGTTTGATAGAATTCCCCAGGGAAGCCATCTGGCCCTGGACTCTTGTGTCTTGGTAGGTTTTTGATGACTGCTTCAATTTCCTCCCTGGTTATTGGCCTATTCAGGCGTTCTATTTCTTCCTGCTCCAGTTTTGGTAGTTTGTGGCTTTCCAGGAATGCTTCCATTTCTTCTAGATTGCCTAATTTATTGGCGTACAGCTGTTCATAATATGTTTTTAAAATCGTTTGTATTTCATTGGTGTTGGTAGTGATCTCTCCTTTCTCATTCATGATTTTATTAATTTGAGTCTTCTCTCTCTTCTTTTTAATAAGGTTGGCTAATGGTTTATCTATCTTATTAATTCTTTCAAAGAACCAACTCCTGGTTCTGTTGATCTGTTCCACAGTTCTTTTGGTCTCGATTTCATTGAGTTCTGCTCGAATTTTAATTAACTCTCATCTTCTACTGGGCGTGGGGTCCATTTGCTGTTTTTTCTCTAGCTCCTTTATGTGTAAGGTGAGCTTTTGTATTTGAGTTCTTTTCAGTTTTTGAATGGATGCTTGTATTGCGATGTATTTTCACCTCATGACTGCTTTTGCTGCATCCCAAATTTTGAATGGTTGTATCATCATTCTCATTAGTTTCCATGAATCTTTTTAATTCTTCCTTAATTTCCTGGTTGACCCTTTCATCTTTTAGCAGGATGGTCCTTAACCTCCCCACCAAAAAGGAGAATTACAGACCAATATCCCTGATGAACATGGATGCAAAAGTTCTCAACAAGATACTAGCCAATAGGATCCAACAACACATTAAGAAAATTATTCACCATGACCAAGTAGGATTTATCCCCGGGACACAAGGCTGGTTCAACACTCCTAAAACAATCAATGTGATTCATCATATCAGCAAGAGAAAAATCAAGAACCATATGATCCTCTCATTAGATGCAGAGAAAGCATTTGACAAAATACAGCATCCATTCCTGATCAAAACACTTCAGAGTGTTGGGATAGAGGGAACTTTCCTCGACATCTTAAAAGCCATATACAAAAAGCGCACAGCAAATATCATTCTCAATGGGGAAGCACTGGGAGCCTTTCCCCTAAGATCAGGAACAAGACAGGGATGTCCACTCTCACCACTGCTATTCAACATAGTATTGGAAGTCCTCGCCTCAGCAATCAGACTACAAAAAGACATTAAAGGCATTCAAATTGGCAAAGAAGAAGTGAAACTCTCCCTCTTCGCCAATGAAATGATACTCCACATAGAAAACCCAAAAGCCTCCACCCCAAGATTGCTAGAACTCATACAGCAATTTGGTAGCGTGGCAGGATTCAAAATTAATGCCCAGAAATCAATGGCATTTCTATACACTAACAATGAGACTGAAGAAAGAGAAATTAAGGAGTCAATTCCATTTACAATTGCACCCAAAAGCATAAGATACCTAGGAATAAAGCTAACCAAAGAGGTAAAGGATCTATACCCTAAAAACTATAGAACACTTCTGAAAGAAATTGAGGAAGACACAAAGAGATGGAAAAATATTCCATGCTCATGGATTGGCAGAATTAATATTGTGAAAATGTCAATGTTACCCAGGGCAATTTACACGTTTAATGCAATCCCTATCAAAATACCATGGACTTTCTTCAGAGAGTTAGAACAAATTATTTTAAGATTTGAGGGGAATCAGAAAAGACCCCGAATAGCCAGGGGAATTTTAAAAAAGAAAACCATAGCTGGGGGCATCACAATGCCAGATTTCAGGTTGTACTACAAAGCTGTGGTCATCAAGACAGTGTGGTACAGGCACAAAAACAGACACATAGATCAATGGAACCGAATAGAGAACCCAGAAGTGGACCCTGAACTTTTTGGTCAACTAATATTTGATAAAGGAGGAAAGACTATCCATTGGAAGAAAGACAGTCTCTTCAATAAATGGTGCTGGGAAAATTGGACATCCACATGCAGAAGAATGAAACTAGGCCACTCTGTTTCACCATACACAAAGATAAACTCAAAATGGATGAGAGATCTAAATGTGAGACAAGAATCCAACAAAATCCTAGAGGAGAACACAGGCAACACCCTTTTTGAACTTGGCCACAGTAACTTCTTGCAAGATATATCCACAAAGGCAAAATAAACAAATGTAAAAATGAACTATTGGGGCTTCATCAAGATAAGAAGCTTTTGTACAGCAAAGGATACAGTCAACAAGACTAAAAGACAACCTACAGAATGGGAGAAGATATTTGCAAATGACACATCAGATAAAGGGCTAGTTTCCAAAATCTATAAAGAACTTATTAAACTCAACACCAAAGAAACAAACAATCCAATCATGAAATGGGCAAAAGACATGAAGAGAAATCTCACAGAGGAAGACATGGATATGGACAATATGCACATGAGAAAATGCTCTGCATCACTTGCCATCAGCGAAATACAAATCAAAACCACAATGAGATACCACCTCACACCAGTGAGAATGGGGAAAATTAACAAGGCAGGAAACAACAAATGTTGGAGAGGATGCGGAGAAAAGGGAACCCTCTTACACTGTTGGTGGGAATGTGAACTGGTGCGGCCACTCTGGAAAACTGTGTGGAGGTTCCTCAAAGAGTTAAAAATAGACCTGCCCTACGACCCAGCAATTGCACTGTTCGGGATTTACCCCAAAGATTCAGATGCAATGAAACGCCAGTACACCTGCACCCCGATGTTTCCAGCAGCAATGTCCACAATAGCCAAACTGTGGAAGGAGCCTCAGTGTCCATCGAAAGATGAATGGATAAAGAAGATGGGGTTTATGAATTCAATGGAATATTACTCAGCCATTAGAAACGACAAATACCCACCGTTTGCTTCAACGTGGATGGCACTGGAGGGTATTATGCTGAGTGCAGTAAGTCAATCGGAGAAGGACATACAGTGTATGTTCTCATTCATTTGGGGAATATAAATAATAGTGAAAGGGAATATAAGGGAAGGGAAAAGAAATGTGTGGGAAATATCAGGAAGGGAGACAGAACATGAAGACTCCTAACTCTGGGAAATGAACTAGGGGTGGTGGAAGGGGAGGAGGGCGGGGGATGGGGGTGAATGGGTGACGGGCACTGAGGGGGGCACTGACGGGATGAGCACTGGGTGTTATTCTATATGTTGGTAAATTGAACACCAATAAAAATTAATTTATTAAAAAAACAAATACATTAAATGCAAAGACAAAAATTGGTTCTTTTTATCAATTTGTTCTGGGTTGAAACAATGGAGCTTAGCAAAGTATTTTCTATGTATAAATTGATAATATCCAAACCTATTCCTTATTTATGTAGAAGAATATGATTGGTTAAAGGACATATATGAATTCAAGGATAATCTTTCATAAAATTGTAGAACAAAACAGTAGCAAGTTCAACTCTCAGTTTAGAATGTGTCCTGGACATTGGTGCAAGACTCAACCCTTCCCAATGTTTGGTCCAGTGTCACTCAGCTTACAATGATTGAACATCAGTTAGGAAAACACAGTTCCATATAGAAAAACATTCTGCAAAACAGTGCCCATAGAATCCTCTGGGAAAGTTTCTTTATGCATGAATATCCTCTGGCTCATCTTCAAATCATTTTCTTTGTGGTCTTTATTTAATCCATAAAAACAAAACAAACCTGTTCCTCTCCTCTCCCTCTCTCTTCCCCACCCCCGTCTCTCATACAAACACACACCACAAATATTTACAGGGTTTGTGGGGTAAAGAAATTTGAGTCCATCTTTTTGCATATTTTTATTTAAAGAATTTCTTTCAAGGATCTCCCCTTAAATTTTAAGTTACTTGAGAAAAATCTCCGAGGAATTATTTGCAAACACATGTCAACTACAGGTTAAAAAGAAAAAAAGTTTCATTAGCTTATTTGGAAGTGGGGATTATGACTAAGGCATAAGAGTCTACAGAATGTATCAAGGACAATTTGACATGATTTTTCTGCCTTTTTAAAAATATTTATTTATTTGAAAGAGAGAGCAAGCAGGGGCAGGGGCAGGAGGAGAGAGAGAATCTCAAGCAGACCCCACACTGAATGCAGAGCCAGTGCAGAACTTGATCTCAAGACCTTGAGATCATGACCTGGGCCCAAACCAGAGTCAGATGCTTAACTGACTGAGCCACCAAGGCACCCTGATTTTTTCTGGCTTTTTAAAATGATTTATCATATTTATAATGAAGAAAAATGTGAAGTTGAAAGTATGGGCTGAATTATGTGATATATTTAGACTAAAATTTTTATATACCAAATATTAAGTAATAATATATTCTAAGCACTTTAGTATTTAGTAAGTACTTTTTCTATAACACTCATTTCACCTACACTATGCCTTGATGAGGTATATTATTGTACTATTGTCCCTGTTTCGCAAATAAGGAAATTTGAACCCAAGGTTACACAAGCATTAAGGGGGAGTCTGTATCTAATCTTTTTCTGTACGATTTGGGAGCTCACACTTCATTCATTTTGCTTAAATACCCTCTCACAAGTATAAAGAAAATCTTTAAATCTTCAATTTGTCCTCAAATTATCCATATTTTATTCTGAATATCTTGAATGACTTCTCTTAGAAATAACCATGAAGAAAATTTATTCCAGAAGAATTTACATATAAAGATAGGATTTCAATAAGGCCAAATTTTTATGTAAAATGAATTGCTAAAAATCCCAATTATATTCTCCCAAATTAAATATACATATATATGTAAAAATTAATATATAAAAATACTATACACACACACACACACACACACAGACATACCAGAATGCTCATTTCTGCAGGATTTTGCATCTCTTTGGAATGTCAAGGATCCTTCAGGCTGTTTTGTTTTGTTTTTTAATTCCTATGCCTGTGCTATACAACAGAAAACACATGTGGAATGTCTCTGACTCTCCTGTGAATCTTCCAACCAAAAGAACCTTTCAGGAGAGCATTACTGGGAATACCTTGAATTAAGAGCACAGAGGGGCCTGAAACTCCCACAGGCATCTTACAGTGGCCAATGCATATGTGGTTATTATTTGATAAATAAAGCTCATATTTTTATAAGATCATCGAAGCCCATATATGGGCTTGAGGTTTATTTTATTTATCTCATGAGAGTTATTACCTGAGTGATTCATTACTTCTCTAGTGTTATAGCAGTGATGTAATATTATGGGTATTTGCTTTTCCCCCCTCTGTCCTCTCCTAGAATAATTCTTTAAAGACTGAAGTCTCTGTTGTTTATTAGGATACATATATATTACATTATATATGTATATATTATTAATATATCAGTATTATCACGATACATATATATAATATATATTATATATATTACATTATATATATATATATATATATATATATATAATTAGTATTGAATTCCTTATCATTCCAATTATAATCTTTCTATGTTACTGGATATTACCTTGTTTGGGCAGTGGTTAGAGTTTGGAAAGGCCACAACGCACAGTCATTTTCTCTCCTTATTTTAGTTTGTTTCTGTTTTGCTTTCTTTTATCTCCCTCCCTACCTTGGGTGAGAGAGAAATAGAATGTCAGTAGAATCTAATGGGAACAGGTTGAGTAAATGATAGCCCTTAGTTCATATCACATGATTGTCATGGGTCCATGAAGGTCCATCTAAGGTTTTATTTTATAATATATTTTTCTTTCCTATATTGCTCATTTCCATGTCTTTTGCTCGCCCCTTCTGTGCACCCACCATACTCTAACACACTCAACTTCACAAGGGCCATTACACATTCCTTGGGATCTCCTACAGCTGTACACATCAGGAAAATAACCACTTCCAATACATCTCTTAAATTATACCATTTGTCTTCTCCTTGCCACAGGACTCAGACTCACACATGCATATAATAATACAGATTCATAATGCATGAATCAAAATTAAGTAAATCCATATGAAAAAAATATGAATCCCTCTTCACAGAAGATTTCAGTGTTCCTTTTTAAATTATTGATAAATAAAGCAAGCAATACGTCAGGAAAGATAGAGAAAATCTAAACAATACTTTTAAAAGTATTGTAGACATGTACATAAAATTATTCATCTAACAAAGAATACATATATTTGCATGTGTAGATGGAATATTTGCACAACTAATTATTATATTATTAAAAAAGAAAAAGCCATAACCTATATTAAAGAAGACACATTACATCAAATCTGAACACAACAAATGTTAGATCAATATTTATGTATTATTATTTTTTGTGCAAATAGTTTAAAGATGTCTTTGTCAAATAACTAGCTAACCACTAGGCTAATCGAAGGGACAGTTTAATAACTGTGCATAGAAAAGAATATAGATTTTTAAGAAAACAATTTAGAAAAATCACTAAACAATCCAAAACCACAATCCACAAAATATTTCCCTGAGAAAGTCAAAACATACAAGGGTATTCACTCTCACTACTTATATTCAACATTTTACTAAAAAGACTTTTAGTAAACTAGGTTACAATATAAATAAAAGCATCTTATTGAGAAAAGAAGAAATAACGCTCTATTAACTAATGACATATGTATAGAAAATCCTAAAGACTCCACCAAAAAAATATTAGAAATAATAAATGAATCACATTAAGTTGAAAAATAAAAAGTCAACATATAAAAATAAATTGCATTTCTACAAAGTAATGACAAACCCCAAAAGAGAAATTAAGAAAGTGATCCCATTTATAACAGCTTCAAAATCAATAAACTACTTAGAAATAAATTTAACCAAGCAGGAAAAAGCTTCGTAGACTGAAAACCATAAGATGTTGATGAAATGGATTAAAAGATACACAAATAAATGGAAAGGTAAGCTGTGCTTATGGATTAGAAAGATAAATATTGTGAAAATATCCATATACCCCAAAGCGATCTATAGATTCAACGCAATTCTGATCAAAATTCCAATGGCATTTCTCTCGGGAAGAGACAAAAACAATCCTTATTCTCTTTGGAACTACAAAAATACCCTGAATAACCAAAGCAATCTTTGAGAAAGAAGAGTAAACCTGGAGGCATCCCATACCTAATTTCAAGCTGGATGACAAAGCTATAGTAAACAAACAGTATGATATTGACATAAAGACAGTACATGGAACAGTGACACAGAACAAAGAACCTAGACAACATACACATATATAGTCAACTGATTTTTGACTAGGGTTCCAAAACACACAATAGGGAAAGAACAATATCTTCAAAAAAGTTTTGAGAAAACTGAATATCCATATGAAAAAAAATAAAATAGGACATCTACTTCACAAAAATCATAAAATTAAATTGGAGTAAACCAGAGGTAAACATAAGACTTACTACCATAAAACTCCCCGAAGAAAAAAGAGGGAAAAAGATTTTTGACATTACTCTTGCAAATTATTTCTTGGATAAGACAGAAAAAAAAAAAACAAAAAAGAACCAGGCAACAAAATCCAATGAATAAGTGAGACTACGTCAAATCAAAGTATTCTTCACAGAAAAGAAACAAGATACAGGACATTGAAAGGCAATCTACAGAATGGAGGAAATATTCACAAAACATGTAATTGATAAGAAGTTTTTAAAAATCATAAAATAAAAGAAATTACATATTGATTTCTTGCAACTTAATAGCAAGTAAATAAATAAATAATCCAATTGAAATTGGGCAAAAGACCTGAATAGTCATTTTTTCAAAAGAAGACATAGAAAAGGCCAAAGAATATAGGAAAAGTTGCTCAACATCATTACCGGGAAGTGTAAATCAAAACCATAATTGAAAAAAAAAAAACACAATTATCACCTCACACCTGTTCAGACTGTTATTATAAAAAAAGACTAAAGACAACAAATGTTAGCAAGAATGGGAACAAAAGGAAACTCTTATACACTGTTGGTGGCAATGCAAAATTGCATGGCCATTAGAGAAAGAATATGGTAAGACTTCAAAAACTTAAAAAAATATACTATTATAGATATGATGTATATTTAAAAGACTTAAATTAAGCCCCTTGGGGGTTCCTGGTTGGCTCAGTCCGTAGAGCATGTGACTCTCGATCTCAGGACCTGGAGCTTAAGCTTCACCTTGGGTGTGAAGCCTACTTAAACACATACAATTAAAAAAAATTAATAACATGAGGACATATTTGCACACCCATATTAACTTCAGCATTATTCGCAATAATCAAGATATGGGGAAAAATAAATTTCCTTCTATAAATGAATGAATAGAGAAGATAAATATTATTTGGCCATTTAAAAGAAGAAAATCTTGCCATTTGCAATGTCATGGTAAATCTGGAAAGCATTATGCTAAGTAAAAGAAGCCAGAAGGGGAAAGAAAAATACTGTGTGCTACCACCTATATGTAAAATCTAGGGAGAAAAATGGAGAATAGTTAGAAAATTTATTCTAGCTAAATAAAAGATCTATATTAAGCTCCCATAACACGCTCGCTGTGTGGTATTGCTATAAGGATAAACATAGAGATCATCGAAACAATAGAATGTCCATAAATAGACCTAAATGTGTGATTTTTTTTTACAAAGATGTCAAGGTGATTCTATGAAGGACGGAATAGACTTTTTTTCTACTGATTATGCTGGGTCAGTTGGATATCCATATGAGAAAAAGAATGAATCACAGATACTATTTCACATTATACACAAAAATTAACCAAAAATGAATCAGACATTTACATGTTAAAAGAAAAACTTATAAACATATGAAAAAGAGTATTTTTAACTTTGGGGGTAGATCACTATTTATTAAATATTGCAAAATAATTATAAAACTTTTAATTATAAGAAATTCTTAGAAAAATGTTAAGATTTTAATTCTTTTTCTCATTAGATGTTAATTTTTTAAATATGTAAAGGCTATCCATGCACTAGGAAAAAGCCATATATAGACATACACTTTATGAACATTTTATATTATATAAAATTTGTATACGTAATTTTATATGTAAACTATATAAAATATAGTTTATATCTATTTTTAATATATGATATATATAGCAAAAAGTCCTATATCCAGAATATATAAAGAATGCTTAGAGAGAAGGAATAAAAAACTGAGAACTACTATTTTTATGTTGTACAAACGACTTGGAAAGAAATCAACAAAAAAGATATGCAAATGCTAAGTCAAAGGGTAGTTTTGTTTTTACCTTTTTGAGGAACCTCTGTACTATTTTCTAAAGTGGCTGCACCTCTTTGCATTACCACTGACAGTGCAAAAGTGTTCCCCTGTATCCACATCCTTGCCTACATCTTTTCCTTCTTGTATTGTAGATTTTAGGCATTCTGACAAGTGTGAGGTGATTTCTCATTGAAGTTTTGATTTGTGTTTCCTAATCATCAGTGATGTTGAGCATCTTTTCATGTGTCTGTTAGCCATCTGCATGTCGTCCTGGAAAAATGTCTATTCAAGTCTTCTGCCCGTTTTCTAATGGGATTATTTGTTCTCTGATTGTTAAGTTTTACAAGTTCTATATATATTTTGGATGCCACCCAATAATCCAGGTATTGCGCTATTAGGTATTTGTTCAAAGAATACAGAAGTACTAATTCAAAGGATACACACATCCTAATATTTACAGCAGCACTTTTTATAATAGCCAAATCACGGAAATTGTCCAAGAATCCATCACCTGATAAATGGATAAAGAAGAAGTATTGGATTTGATGTGATATGATATATATATATATATATATATATATATCCATATATAACCATAAATATATAACCATATGTATAAAATGGAATAATTAACCTTCAAAAAGAATGAAAACTTACATTTGCAATGACATAGATGAGCAAGAAAGTATTTTGCTAAGCAAAATAAGTCAGAGAAATATAAATACCATATGATTTCCCTCATATGTGGAATTTAAGAAATAAAGCAATGAAGTATGGGGGGAGGAAGAGACAGAGAGAGGGAGGAAAACCAAGAAACAGACTTCTAAATATAGAGAACAATATGATGGTTACCAGAAGGGAGATGGGTGGGGGGGATGTGTTAAATAAGTAAGGAGGGTTAGGGAGGGCACTTGTGATGAGCCAATAGATTTGCATCACTATATTGTACACCTGAAACTAATATTACCTTGTATGTTAACTAACTGGAATTTAAATGAAAACTTAAAATATATATGGAAATGGCCAAAAATAATGTGAAAAAAAATGCTCAACATCATTAGTCATCAGGGAAAGCAAAATAAAACCACAATACTATATCATCACATACCTCCTTGAATGACTACATGGAAAATAACAATACCAAGCAACAAGAATATGGAACAATTCTTGTGGTTAAAATTAGAATTTTCTGCTTGTGTTTTGATATCTCTCCACAAGTTTAATGTTGCCTAGTATTCCTTACTGACCAGACCATGAGTTCCAGAGATTACTAATTAGGAGCCTATTAGAGCTTCTGTTTAATTTCATTCCATTGATTTTATGCCCTCATTGTTCTAGCTCTGATGCAATTAATAGCAAGTTTCCAGAAATGTTTTAATATTGTTAAGGAGGCAGAAGGTCTTTCTGTGACCTGAGTCAATAGGATAAGAACATCACAGGACTCCACACCCAAATTATGCCATTTTCCTATTCACATTACCTTTAGCCTTCTTGGAAATCAAAGTTCACAAAAAGAAAGGGCATTCTTGCATGGTTGGGTTCCCAGTAGAGGGAATGCAATTCCTTATTCAAAATTGGGTGTTTCTCAGTCATGTCTCTTCAGCATACCTGCTTCTAAGACAAAGTCTTTCCATCACAGGAGATCATTCCTGAGCGAGAAAGCAGCAGCTCTAAGCCAAGGTCCTTGAATCTTTTTGGGAATGTCTAAATATCCCTGCGATGCCAGAGGAAAATATTGTGAGGGGTTTATATTTCCAGAGCAAGATTCATTACGAGAATGACCCATTTGGGAAACACACACACACACACACACACACACACACACACACACACAAAAAAAAAAAAGAAAAAGAAAAGAAAAGAAAGTGTTTCCTCCACATTTCTTGTCTCTAGCCTATGGGACCAAAGCCATCTGGAGACCATTTCTCCACAGTGTTTCAAAATAATTCATTCTAAATTCAAATCCCAGATTTTCTATGAAGAATTTTGATGCTTTAGGGTAGAAAGAAAGATTTAGATTAATAGAAACACTTTTCAAGAACCATAAATTGTTTATCTAATTGCCTAATAGTTTGTGTCTGAGTGTGTCTTATCTTTCATATTGAAAGTTTACTATCCAAGAAGAGGTCAATTTGAAGGTGTAATTATTCCTCAGAACCCTAAACATCATTGAGACCATCTAAGTCTATAAGGTAGGGTTTTCAGTAACATCCTAAAGACTGGTAGTTTCTATATATAGTAAGCATTGAGTTTCAACAGGTTTCAAATAGTATAGTATTTTAGCCTCAGTCCAATTCTTCAAAAGATAGTTGTTGAATGTCATTAACCTAATTTGGGAAATGAAAACTTTGAGACTCATAGAGGTTACACAACTGTTTGGACTCCTCTCTCTGACACCAGGCATTTTTGTTTGTTTGTTTCTTTGTTTGTTTGTTTTTGTCTTGATAGATCCCCTTTAATATTTTATATCACCTTACAAGGCCAGCAACATGCCTTCACTGACCTCTCTCGGGGGTGTGTCAACTCTCAGGCACAATGTCATAATTTAATTTGTAGGAACCTTGATTGTCTTTCATTATACAAAGTATCCATACTGGTCCATCATAAGGGTGACATTACACTGAGTGGATCCAATGATCAAGACATAACTACTCTAGACTTATTGGTAAGACACTTCTGTGGATGCAGTCACAGGATGCAAAATAAATATAATTAAAATTTAAGTAACTGAAGCTTAGTGAAATTTCCATGGTCTAAGGAATATAAAACATATAGAGATAGTTCTTTTTTTTATTTTTTAAGATGTATTTATTTATGATATGTTATTATGATATGTTATGATTATGTTTATTTATGATAGACAGAGAGAGAGAGACCAGGATCGGACCCTGGACCAAAGGCAGGTGCCAAACCACTGAGCCACCCAAGGATCCCCTCGAGATAGTTCTTTTGAAGGAAAAATAAAATAGGATAGAAACAGAGAGGAAGAAGAATCATAAGAAGAAAACACTGAGGGTTCCAGGAAGGGAGGAGAGTGGGGTGTTGGGGTAATTGGATGATGGGCATTAAGGAGGGCACATGAGGTGATGAGCACTGGCTGTTCTATGCAACTGATATATCACTAAATTCTACTCCCAAATTAATAATCACTATATGTTAACTAACTTGAATTTAAATAAAACCAAACCAAAAGATATCCCTTTTAAAGTGAAGAGTATCTTGGTCCAACTATCCCTTCCAACACCAAAATGATGTACAAGAGCCAGTAGGCCTCCTTGGATTGGAAGGGCAACAGACTCTTCATTTGAGTGTTTTACTATGGTCTATTTATCAAGTGATTCATGATTTTCTTTCCATGGTTATGATTACCTTGAATTCAGAAGCAGATGATCCTTCTCACATATTGTCAAAAGGTCAGTAGTAGGGTCATGCTATAATACAATGTCTGTGTTACTCCCCTCACTTCATCTCATCACAACAGCATTTTATCATCTCACATCATCCCAAGGAGAAGGGTGAGTGCAAACATTCTGGTATTTGAGAAAGACACACACACACATACACACACACGCACACACACACACACACATACACAGACTATATTCAGATAACTTTTGTTATAGTGTATTGTGGTAATATTTCTATTTTATTATTGTTGTTAATCTCTTACTGTGCCTAATTTAGAAAGTGATCTATATCACAGGTATGTATGTATAGAAAATCATATTATATATAGGGTTTAGTACTAACCATAGATTCAGCATCCACTGAGGGTCTTGAAACACATATCTCCCCCAATATAAGGAAGGATCACTGTATATGTGATCTGGCCCAAAAAGAAACTGAAGAAAAATTAACATGAAGAAGTGGCCTGGTACACAAGGTCCCCACTTTTGCTTTAATGCTTTCTCTCTCCTAGCTGTACGTATGGCCTCATGAGGGATTCACTATGATCAATTGGCAGAAGTAGAAAAGATTTGGGCCTGCTGTAGAGAAAATTCTGCAGTGATATGTGAGTATAGCTCAAAAGCAAATTGATGCAACACCACAGCCCCATTCTGGAAAATCCATGAAGGACAGTGGTGAAGAGAACTCAGTGGTGAGAACTTTAAGCAACACACCTGGTATTCGCATTCTTGGAAGGAGAAATGGCCAGATGTAGAAGGTATCCTGATTCATGAGTTTTAGCTAAGGATCTGGTTGAATGATCAGGGACACAAAAAATACATTATTGGAAAATTGGTAACAAGAAACTGTGAGAAAGAGGCATGTTTGCATAACTTTCTGAATTAGTAAAAACATACAAGAATATTAATGTCCTTTATGAGTACCCATCAAAGAGTGACCAGGAGAAGAGGAATTTAACAATCAAGTGGATACAATGACCCAACATCGCATACCAGTCAGCCTCTATCCCAGTCACTTCTGTCATCACCCAGTGGGCTTATGAACAAAGTGGCCATGGTGGCAGACATGGAGATTGTACATGAGCTCAATAACATGGACTTTCCCCTACCAAAGATAGGCTGATCATGAGAGCACTGCGAAGTGCCCAACCTTCCAGCAGCAGAAACAACATAAAGTCCCCAATATGGCACCATCCCTTAGCATGATTAGCCTGCTTGCGGGTTGATTACATTGGACTGCTTCCATCATGGAAGAGAAAGATTTTGTTGCTAATAGCATAGACACTTTCATTGGATAAGGATTTGCCTTCTCTGCATGCGACTCTTCTGCCAACATTACTACCCATGGATTTAGAGAACATTTAATCCACCATTATCGTATTGCATACAGCATTGCTTCTGATCAATGATCTCACTTCACAGCAAATGAAGTGTCACAGTGGTCCCATGCACATGGAACCCACCAGTCTTATTATATTTCCCACTATCTTGAAGCAATTGGCCTGATAAAATGATGCAGTGAGCTTTGGCAAAATTAGTTATACTACCAGCTAGGTAGCAACACCTTCTAGAGCTGGAGCCAGAGTCTTCAGATCTCTGGAAGGCCTTATATGCTCTGCATCAACACTCATTACTTGTTGCTTTTCTACCCAAAGCAAGTCCTGTAACCAAAGGTAGAAATGGAAGAGGCAGCACTCATATAACCCTTAGTGATCCAGTAGCAAAAAGTTTGTTTCCTGTTCCCATTAACTTATGTTCTTCTTGCTTTGAAGTCTTCATTCCAAAGGGAGAAATTCTCCCGGCAGGAGAGACAAGACTCAACTGAACAGAAACCTGAGACTGCCATCTCACCCCTTTGGGCTGCTCATGACCTTGAATAAATAGGCAAAGAATTAAGTTGCTGTGCTGGCTGTGGTGATTGAACCTGGCAACCAAGGGTAGTTGGACGACTGCTCCAGAATGGAAGGAAGAGTATAGCCAGAATACAGGAGATCCTGTAGGACCACTGTTAGTACCCATGCTCTGTGATAAGGTCAATGGAAAACTACAACCATAGAGACAGAATTACTAATGACCCAGACCCTTCAGTAATCATATTTATAAAAGGAAAAAAATCTCATTTTTGGAATCCAGTGTGCTTAGAGAGAATGATACGATTAAAATAAATTTGACCCTAAATTTGACTAGAATTTCCTTAATTATGATAAAGATTTTGTTAAAATTTTTTATTTTTAAACAAAAATAATAAAATAATAATAAAAAATAATAAAATTTGTTATTTAATATTTTCTGGAGTAGTATTTTGGGACTAACTTGCCAGATTTTTTTCTTAAAAGTGTCAAAATTCAGGGGAGCCTAGATGGCTCAATTGGTTAAGAGTCTGCTTTTGGCTCAGGCAATGACCCCAGACTCTCTTCTCCCTGCTTGTGCTCTCCATCTCTGTCTCTATGTCTCTTTATGTCAAAAAAAAAAAAAAAAAAACAACTTTAAATAAAGTAAAAAATGTCACTCCACCAGCTAAGGAACCAGCTATGACCAGCTTTAGTGCTTGCACAAAAGGCACATTGAATACAGGATGATTAATAGAAGAAACTATAAATTATTCATGTGACTGTTACAAAAGTGAAGATTGTATTTACTCTTTGTATTATGAATATATTTGTGTGTGAATATATATAAAGCAAATATTTTTTTGTTTTCTTCCCTCTCTTATTACCTTATCATGTAACAGAACACATACTGGCTTTCTGTCATAGCATTTTAGAATTTTTCTTTTTCTTTTTTTTTTAAGATTTTATTTATCTATTCATGAGAGACACAGAAAGAGAAGGGAGGCAGAGACACAGGCAGAGGGATAAGCAGGCTCCATGCAAGGAGCCTGATATAGGACTCAATCCCAGGGTTCCAGGATCACGCCCTGGGCCGAAGGCAGGTGCTAAACCGCTGAGCCACCCAAGAATCTCCAGAATTTTTATTTTTCATCATAGTATTTAACTTATTGAATATGAACGTAAAAGTAATCACCCTCAAAAATCACCTTCCCTACTTGTGGAAATTTTAGTGTATTTTCTGTTGTATAGAGAATAGCTGTAGGATGTTAGGTAGAATTATAACCTTGAGTTGTCTTTATTTGGAGATTCAGTACAATTTAAGGAGATGTCTATTGACATCTAGTGGATAAGCAATGAACTTGGCCTGGCTATAGAGTGCCTGGACCACAGAGTGCACACATAATTTGTTTGTGTGTTGTTTTGGGTTGTGACCATGAGATTTTTTCTGGATGATACTAACTTTTGAATTGGCACACTGAATAAAGTAGATTGCTCTCACTAATGTAGGATCCTCATCCAGCCAAACAAATGCCTGAAAATTACAAAAGGCTAACCTCACCTGAGTAAGAGGGAATTCTCCTACCTGGGGCCCAGACTGAACCATAAGCTCTTCATGTCTGAGGGATTGTCGTGGACACATTAACTCTTCCTGATTCTATAGTAGCCTCCAGCCCATAGACCTGTACTGGGACATTGGCTCTTACTGGTATATAGTAGTTTCTGGTCTGTAGACTCAAAATGGGACATTGTACAGATTTTCACCTGCCATCTCCCATGTACAAAAAAGCTAATTCTTTACAGTAAATCAATTTGTGTGTGTGTGTGTATGTGTGTGCTCTGAAAGATATCATATTTTCATGGATCAGACAACTCAATATTGTTTAGATGTCAATAATATCCGAAATAATACCCAATTAATACAACCCCTATTAAAACTCCAATGACAATTTTTGCAGATATAGAAAAATCAGCTAAAAGATCCACATGGAATCTCAAGGGATATGTAGTCAAAAAAAAATCTTGAAAAAGTTGTAGGTCTCACATCTCCTGATTTTAAAACTCATTTTAAATTGACAGTGTTCTAAATAGTATGGTACTGGCATAAATACAAATACTGGCATATATACAAATGGAATAGATTGGAGAGCCCAGTAATACACCATCACATATATGGTCAAATTGCTTTCTACAGGCGTTCCAAAGTCATCCATAGGAAAAGGTAGTTTTTTTTCAAAAAATAGTTTTGGAAAAACTAGATATTCACGTGTAGAATGAAGGCAGACCCCTAACTTCACCATCTACAAAATAAACTCAAAATGAATCAAAGACCTCAGTATAAGAGCTAAAACTATAAAATGTTTAGAAGAAAATATAAATTAAAAAAAAAAGCTTCAGGACATTATCTTAGGCAATAATTTCTTGAATATGACACAAAAACCCAGGCTACAGAGAAATAAATGAATTAAACTACCTTAAAATTAAAAACTTCTATGAATCAAACGCCATAATCAAAAGAATGAAAATGCAACTCATGGAATTCCTACAACTAAATATCAAAAAAGGCTTGATAAACACTTCTCAAAAAAAAAAAAAAAAGACACATACAATAGGGAAAGAGCACTTGAAAAAAAATACCGAACATCACTAAAGAAACTCAGTGTTCATAAGAATAAAAAAATGGTGCAACCACTGTGAAAGGCAGTATGACATTCATCAGAAAGTAAAAAAAAAACCCAACTGACCTAGCATTTCCACTTCTGGGTATATGCCAAAGCATTGAGTGGGCACCAAAAGAGATCTGTGTACACTCATGTCCATATCAGCATTAGTCATGATAGTCAAAATGTGTAAGCAACCCAAGTGTCCATCAACATATGAATAAACAAACTGTGGTATGCATACAGTGGAATTTTATTTGGTATTGAAAAGGAAGATATTCTGGACCCATACTAAAACACAAACTTTTATGACATATTAAGTCAAATAAACTATTTTTAATAAACTTTATATTTTGTAACAGGTTTACACTTACAGGAAAATTGTGGAAATAATACACAGAGCCCCCATATATCTTATACTCAGTTTCTCTTATTACCATCTTATATAGTGTGGTACATGTGTCACAACTAATACACCTGATGCATTATTGTTAACTAACATCCATACTTTATTTTCTAAATAATGCCACTTTTCTTCTCCAGAATTTCATCTGCCATACCACATTACATTCAACTATCATGTCTTTGTTAGCACCCCTGAAAAAAGTGACCATTTTTCTGAATATTCTTTTATTTATTTATTTTAAGTAGATTAATATACAGTGTTATATTAGTTTCAGATGTGTAATGATTCAACAATTCTACACCTTACTCAGTATCCATCACAATATTTGTGCTCAATATTTCTTGTTTTTGATGATCTTGACAGTCCCAAGAAGAACTAGTCAGATATTTTGTATAAAAACCTTCATGTGGGGTTTGTCTGGTACTTCATTCAAGATTAGACTGGGGTTGTGGGTTATTGGGAGGTCACAGAGGCAAAGTGCCATTTGCATCACATCATACCAGGGGATACATACTTTCAATGTGATTCACTACTGTTCATGTTAATCCTGAGCAGCTGGCTGAGGTGGTATCGTCACATTTCTCCTCTGTAAATTTGTACCCCTGCCCCATTCCACAATGTGCCTTTAGGAAGGAATTCAGTTATGTACAGCACACAAAGAAGAGATTGAGAGTTATCCTATAACCTTCTGAGAGCAGACAACCTACAAAATCATTAAGAATTATTTTTAATGGAAGAATTGTCTATAACCCGTTTTTAATTATCTATATAAGGGTTATATAATTATGAACTTGTGGATTTTATAAACTATGAGTTATATACTTCAATTCAGTGTCATTGATTTTGTTGCTCAATTTTTTTTCCAGCTTTTGGCATTGGAAGGTCTATCCATTGGCTCTTGTGTCCCTTTGGCATATTCTCAAGAGTGTGAGTGACTGTACTTGTGTGTGTGTATTAACATCTGTACCTTCTAACCTTACAAGATGCTCCAGTTCATCTTATACATTCCCTGCACCAAACCTAGAATCAGCCATATCTTTAAGAAGTCCTAATTCATTTTCTTGGATAATGGTATCAGATACCAAGTCCTGGGCACTCTACCAGTAGATAATCACTGATTGTTTGGGGTTTTTTAGTCAAAAGATGTCATTTATGGCCCAAATAACACCTTTAATTGGAAGAAGAGATTACCTTTTACCCATAATCTATTAATACATATTGAAGATTAAGTTCTTTATCACATCTAGTTCATGTGTCTTAATTAAAAGGGAAGAAACACTTTAGGGAATGACCTTCCCCAGACTCCTATAATTTTGCATCATTCCTGTTTAAATACTACTGCAAGAAAGGCAAAAGAGAAGCATTTCCCAGCGAGAATGGATTTCAGACAGTGTGGGATGAATCCAGGACAACTTTGTCGTCTGCCATGCAGGCGAGAACCTGAGCCTCAGTGACATTAAAGAGCTCAGACAGAATTTTTGAAACACTTTTATTAAAAAAAAATTTATTTGAGTAAAGTGGCCAAATTATCTTGAGAAGACAAGGAAACCACTGAACATCTTATCCTTTGCATAAGCTCTTATCAAAACTGGTAAGATTTGTGTTGGGGATTCATTTACTTTCATTTAATATGCAGAGAAAATTAATCCTATCAATGTCACAGTGTGCACTTAACACATAAAAGGCATTTGCAGACAGAAAATTTAGAGAATTTTCCAGAAGTGTTTTACAATCTAAGGTGAGAAATTGGAATAAAAGAAATGGACAGCAGCTCCTGGTAGAGAGATAAGCAAATAGAAATAATAAGCAAATAGAAACACTATTGAGTGTTCCAGGAAATGCTCCTTGGAAATGATGATTTTACTTTGGGTAGAGTAGGCTTCCCTGTTCAATGGGAAATGAGTATTGAATAGGATCAAACACTATTGGGTTGTATCAATAAGAAATTCTCTTAATTCTTTCATTCACTTTATGAATACTTATGATTAAAGATGTACTTTTTTCTAGATGCTTAAATTAAGCAGTGAGCAGACAAAAATTACCTTCCTTCAATGCTTAGTTCAAATGTATGCCACTCTTATCTCTATTATTATGTGAATTATACAAATGTTTTAGTTTATATTTCTATCAGGCAGATAGATGATAGATAATAGATCAATAGGTAGATGGATGGATAGATAAATAGATATGTTTTTGTAATAGCTAATTGTTAGAAACCACAAACAAGTTTTCATTCCTCTTTGGAGAAGAGTTGGACAAAGAACATATTTGGCAATCTCATAAGACTACAGGGGAACCTGTAGTGAATGGCAGTGTGATTGGGGCCTGAGATGGTAAAGAGCCTTGAGTCCAGAACTGCCTCTACAGCTGACTCACCCTCTTTCTCAGACATTTAAACCTACCTCTGGACCTGGGAATCTTGCTGTCTCTGAGCCAATGTAAGAAGATGGCTGCTATCGACCAGTAATATGCCAATGTGACTAACAAACCATCTACTAAAAGGAGGTTTTTTTAAAGCTTTTTTTTCAATCCGGCATGATTATGACATATTTTCAACTACCAAGGGGAATATTTTAAAGGGCAAGTCATCCTCCTAATTCTAATTTCAAAATGCAATTTCCTCACTCTGAGGCTGCAACTATTATGCTATCTCGGTACTCTCTTAAATAAAATTAATTGATTTGAGTCCGTGTGTGTGTGTGTGTGTGTATGTGTGTGTGTGTGATATTATTCTGCTGTTATTGAAAATATTAGCACCCTCTGCATACAGTCTGGAACTCTATCACTTTACAACATATTTTAGAAACCATTGCATAAATATCCACTTCACTTTTTTGATGATTGCATAAAATATTGTCCCTGATTCATTTAGCTTCCTTCATGATGGGCATTGAAGTTGTTTCTTACCTTTTGCTAACATGGAAAGAACTGCTATGATTGTTTTTGTGCCTGTGAGTGAGATTACTTGGAGCAAATGGAATCACTAGACCTGTGTCTATGTGACATTGAAGTATCATTAATGCTGAAAATCACTCCACAAGAGATTGCACCCCGTTAAACAACTACCAAATGTGTGCAGGGTCAGTTGTTTCCCACATCATTTTCAGCACTGTTTGTTGAAAAACATTCATTAAAAGGTCACTTTGTTGAAAAGATACATAATTAGAATTTAAATGTGAATTATATTTTTATATGAATAAAATTTAGTATTTTTGAGACTATTTTTAATAAGAAGAATTTCTTTTGAAATCATTTTTTGCCAATTTTTATTTGCACTGGTTTTTAAAAAATATTTTATTTTTTTATTTATTTAAAGAGAACACAAGCAGAGGAAGCGACAAAGGGACAAACAGTCTTAATCAGGTGCCATGCCCAGCATGGGAGCCCACTGTAGGGATCGATCCCACAACCCTGTGATCATAATCTGAGTGGAAATCAAGTCAGATGCTTAACTGACTGAGCCTCGAGGGAGCCCCTATGCTCTGTATTTTTAAAGATTGATTTCTGAAATCCACCTATATTTGAGAAAATTATGCATTTGTCTGAAATACATGTTGTAAATAAATGACTTGGCCTTTATGTATTTAACTATGCTACTATTTGGAAAATACATGTGATGAGGACAGAAAAGGACTTTTCCAGTGTTTGGTATATGTAAATAAATGTTAATTCCCTTCCTGTTTCTAACCTTCTCTTACTGATGTCAGGTTATGGGACAATCAAGAATATAGATTCCAAGAATTCTACTGAACTATTCTATTGAAAAGTTCCAGCTATGACTTAAAGCTTCCTTAGCTCATTTTCTAAACCCTGGTGTTTAAAATAACATGAAGTTTGAAAGACTATTTTGATTTATGCCAAATGTTCTCAATTTATCCTTTATTTTAGTCTCAGTCGCTCCTTCTGTGTTAAGAAATTATGCGGAAAGACTGATTAAAATACTGAAAGAGATGAAGAATTCAACTTTGGACAACATAGTATGTTTAAAGAGTATAAAGGTTCATGATAGAACTGAATTTAAAGGGATGCCTGGGTAATTCAGTGGTTGAGCATGTCTGCCTTCTGCTCAGGGCGTGATCCTGGGGTCCTGGGATGGAGTCCCACATTTGACTCCCTGAATGGAGCCTGCTTCTCCCTCTGCCTGTGTCTCTGCCTCTCTTTCTGTATCTCTTATGAATAAATAAATGAAAATATTTTTTTAAAAGGACTGAATTCAGAACTGCAAACAACCAGAAATTATTGAGAGTTACAGTAAGAAGAAATAAGCTTAGTCAAAGTAACCTATTAAAATAAATTTCATGTTAGAATGGACCAGTTGACTGAAAGTTCACTGCTAAAATTTTGTTTCTCTTGTTCTCTTTCTCTTTCTCTCTCTCTCTCTCCCTCTCTCCCTGATTTAGGTTTCATTAAGGAAAACACTATCAAATTCTCTACATCATTCCTTGAATATTCAGAATATTTAATAGAAGATACTTGTTAACTTAATTCCCAGGTTGAAGTAATGTGAAAGTGGAATATGTAAATCATACATAATTTTTCCCCATTTTGCATCATTCTACCCTAACAGGTCCTTGACATAAAATAAGGAAAGACATTCAGCTCAGAAGGTACCTTCTCAAACCAAACCCCATAAACTAATGTTTATTATGCCTGAAGAATCAAGTCCTCTTTCATTGTCGATATATTATATTATTTCCATAAGCAATCAGTTGAATAGATTGTGAATAAATATCATGATTTCCACTTTATTCAGAAGAATACAAGGGGATTATAAAATGGAAAGTGACACTTCCATAATCAAGTATATAAATTTGACCTCCAAATTCATTTCATAATATTTTTTCTTTGCAGATTATATCTAATTTGCATTTTCTTCACTTTGCCTGAAATAATGCAGCAAAATAACAGTGTAACAGAGTTCATACTGTTAGGACTAACCCAAGATCCTATAAGACAGAAAATGATATTTGTAATCTTCTCCATTTTTTATGTGGGAACTGTGGTTGGGAATTTGCTTATTATTGTGACCATCAAGTCCAGCCGGACACTTGGGAGCCCCATGTACTTTTTCCTATTTTATTTGTCCTTTGCTGATTCCTGCTTTTCAACTTCCACAGCCCCCAGACTAATTGTGGATTCACTCTCTGCGAAAAAAATCATAACTTACAATGAGTGCATGACTCAGGTCTTTGCACTACACTTATTTGGCTGCATGGAGATCTTTGTCCTCATCCTCATGGCCGTTGATCGCTATGTGGCCATCTGTATGCCCTTACGTTACCCAACCATCATGAGACGGCAGGTCTGCACCATCCTAATTGTTCTGGCATGGATTGGATCTTTTATCCATTCTATAGCCCAGATTATCCTGGCTTTGAGATTGCCCTTCTGTGGACCCAATTTGATTGATCATTACTGCTGTGATTTGCAGCCCTTGCTGAAACTTGCCTGCATGGACACTTATAAGATCAACCTACTGTTGGTGTCTAATAGTGGGGCCATTTGCTCAAGCAGTTTTGTGATTCTGATGATCTCCTACATTGTCATCTTGCATTCCCTGCGAAACCACAGTGCAGAAGGGAGGAAAAAAGCTCTCTCTACTTGCACTTCTCACATAATTGTAGTAATCTTATTCTTTGGTCCCTGTATATTCATTTATACACGCCCCCCAACCACTTTCCCCATGGACAAGATGGTGGCCGTTTTTTATACTATTGGGACACCTTTTCTCAATCCACTTATCTACACACTGAGGAATGCAGAAGTGAAAAATGCCATGAAAAAGCTATGGCATATCAAAATTACCTCAGAAAGCAAAAGATGAATTGAGGACTTTGGTAGATACTTAATCTGTGGAAATATCAAATATGATGGAGTATATCCTGGAGTAAGTATATCCTGTCTTTCCTGAAGAACTATTCTGCATTACACGAAATTTCCTTATTTTTTCTCTGTACTTCTGCCCTCAAACTAGTAGCTTCCTTCATATTGTCACCAGTCACTCCTTCTTTTCCTGAAAGCTCAATTTTGACATTGCTGATTGTGAGATACTCCTCACATCTCAGTCTACACTTTGGTTGATAATAAGAAAGATATTTATACAATCACAACTCTTCAAACAGTGAGTACCCATAAATAAAGTATCGTCTGTTCTCTATGATTTGTAATTACTTCTATAGCACATTTCAAATAAGGTATCCTGCTCTCTCTTGAACACTTTCAGGGCAAATGAACTAACTTTATGTATCAAGAAGTTCTTTTCATTATATCTTTATATAATGATATCATTAGTTATATCATTAGTTTATCTTTAAAAAGTTCCATACCAGTGGAGTAAAAGAATGTACCAGAGGCATTCAGAGATACTCACTTGGCTTCTCTGGTCAATGGGGCTAGACACAATCTACTTTTGCAGCAGGAACCCACTTTCTATGTTTGTACTTTCTTAGCAAAGGTGTAGTATCTATTCTAAGTTAGACTTGCCAATTGAATTTTGATGCATATAGTTAGCAGAGCAGATTAGCAGCCATACATTGAATATATACATACCAATGGTTATTTTATGAACTTTTAAAATTCATTGATTTCAGGGAACCAAAATACTAATTCAAAGACATATATGCACCCCAATGTTTATAGCATCATTTTTAACAGTAGACAAATTATGGAAACCACTCAGGTGTCCATTGACTGATGTATGGATAAAAATGTGGCATTTATAGATGATAGATAGATAGATAGATAGATAGATAGATAGATAGATGATAGATACATAGATACATAGATAAATGATAGATGATGGTAGATAGATGATACATAGATGATACATAGATAGATGATACATAGATAGATCACATATATAATGGAATATTACTCAGAAATAAAAAAGAAAGAGATCTTGTCATTTGCCATGACAAGGATGGAGCTAGAGAGCATTATGCTAAGCAAAACGTCAGTCAGAGAAAGAGAAATACCATGTGAATACCATGTGATTTCATCCATGTGGAGTTTAGAAAACAAAAAAAAAAATGAACATAGGGGAAGAAAGAAAAAGAGACAAGCCAAGAAACGGGCTCTTAACTATAGAGAATAAACTGATGGTTACCAGAAAGGCGGTAGTAGGAGGATGGGTTAAATAGGTGATGGGGATTAAAGAGTACACCTGTTGTGGTGAACTATGTCCTCTGTAAATATTTAATCACCTGTATATTACACTGTATGTTAACTAAATGTAATTTAAATAAAACCTTTTTATAAATACATAAATGAATGAATAAAGGAATAAATTCCATTGATTTCAGTGTATTCAAGTATACCACATCCTTATAACTGTTATCATATTCCATTTCATTTTTAATTCTGTTCCCCATTATTTACCTGAAAAAAATTTTTCAATATCAATATTTTCTTCCTGCCAAAGAATATCTTAAAATGAATTCATTAAAATACCATGCTTTCAGTGTTGTCACTAATTTTTGCTTTCTGGGATATTATGAAGCTTAGTCACTGCACTAGTGTCTCAAAGTTGGCATGCTGACATAAAAAAATGTATATTTCATGTGTACAACTTGATTTTTTGATATACATATAGTGTGAAACAACACCACAATCTAATTAGCACATCTATCTTCTCTATATAGTTTATTCATTCTGCATAACTGAAGCCTTGAAACCTTGTGCCAACATCTCTCCATTTCCTCAATCCCTGGCCCCTTGTAACCACCATTCTACTCTCTGCTTCTATGAATTGAGTTATAGCATTTTCATCGATACATGAGATCTTGCAGTATTTCTCTTGTGTGTCTTGCTTGTTTCACTTAATGTAAAGTCTTCCAGCTTCATCCATGCTATTTCAAATGGCAGAATTTTCTTCTTTATAAAGTCTGCATCATAAACACCTCACATTTTCTATATTGATTCATCAGTCAAGGATGAGGTTGTACCCACACCATGGCTACAGTGGATAATGATGCAATGAACCTAAGAATAAAGTTAGCCCTTCATGATTTCAGATCCTTTGAATATGAACCCAACAGTAGGATTGTTAATTTTTTGAGGAACCTCTATGTTCTTTTCCATAATGATGGTACAAATTTGCATACCCATCAATAGTATACATTGGATCCCTTTACTCCACAGCCTCACCAATATTTCTGATCTCTTGTCTTCCCAATAATATTCATTCTAACAGATGTGAAGTGATATCTCAATTTGATTTTGATTTGCCTTTCTCTGAGGATGAGTGAGGTTGAGCACCTTTTCATGTACCTGTCAGCCATTTGAATGTATTTGGAAAATGTCTATTCAGTCCTTCTGCTTATTTATAGATCAGAGGAGATAAAGGAAATCCCCATAACTTCTTCTCAACTTCCTGTGAGCCTGAAATTCTTGTAAAAAATAAAGTCTATTATTTAAAATATGTCAAGAAGATAAAAATGAATATTAGACCAAAATCATCTACTCAATTAGTTCAAAAGAACATAGAAAAGAAATAAAATGAGTTATAAAGGGGAAAATAAACTACAATAAGATGAACTCATTCCGAAATATTTAGACACTACATTAAATGCAAATATACTACACTTGAAAGACAGAAATGTCAGAATAGACAGAAAAATCTTCAGCTAAGAAAAGTAATGGATTAATGATACACACGTGTGATAAATCCCAGAACAAAGAGACCATGCATGATGAGTAAATGCTTTATTCAATTTACATGAAGTTATAGATTAGGCAACACTAATACAGAGTGATACAAATCAGGATGATAGTTGCCTTGAGGGAATTAACCTAAAAGGAGCATGACAGAACGTTGTGGGTTAATTAAAGTATTCTACCTCTGGTCACCATCATTTTGTTCTCTATAGTTAAGAACCTGTTTTTTTATTTGTCCCTCTTTCTTTCTTCCCCTATATTCAATTTTTTGTTTTGTTTTGTAAATTCCACATGAGTAGAATTCTCATAAATTGCTGGTGGTAATGTAAAATGCTACAACCACTTTGGAAAACAATGTGGCAGCTCCTCAAAATATTAAACATGTAATTACAGTGACATAGCAATTCTACTCTTGGGCATCTACCCAAGAGAAATTAAATAGATATTCACACAATAACTGTATACCAATGTTCATAGCAACATTATTCATAATGGCTGAAATGGGGAAATAATCTACATGTCAATCAACTGATGAGTGGCTAACATATATTTATAAAATGGAATTTTATTCATCAACAAAAAAGGAAAGAAATACTGATATTTCCCACAACATGAATGAGACGCATACTAAGAACATTATGCTAAATGAAAGAAACTTGTTACAAAAGAAACATACTATATACTTCCTTTTATATGAAAAGTCTAGAAGAGCAAATCTATAGTGAAAGAAAATGGGTTGTGGGGTGCCTGGGTGGCTAGACTGATTAAACATGGGACTCTTGATTTCAGCTCAGGTCATGATCTCAGGGCCATGGGGTCAAGGCCCATTGGGCTTGGCATTCAGCCTGGAATCTGCTTAAGAGTCTCTCTTCTCTCCTGCCCCTCTCCCCACTGCTCATGCATGCATTCTCACACTCCTGCTCCTTTAAAAATAAAATAATAAAATAATAAGAAAAGGCCCCTAATGGCTCAGTCTTTAGGCATCTGGCATGAGCTCAGGTCATGACTCCAGGGTCCTTAGGTCTAGCCCCATATCAGGTTCCCTGCTTGGTTGGGAGCCCGCTACTTCCTATACCTCTGTCACTCTCCCTGCTTGTTCTCTCTCTCCCCCCCCCTCTGTCTTATAAATAAATAAAATGTTTTAAAAAGATAGAACCTAGATTAGTATTTGTCTAGGACTGCTGGTGATGGTGATGGAGAGGAATGAAAAGTGACTGCAAATGGATATGCAGTTTCTTTTGAAGGGGGCAAAGATGTTGTAAAATTAGATAGTATTGATTGTTTCACAGCCTTCTGTACTGAAAACTGTTAAATGATATACTTTAAATAAATTAACTGTATACTATGTAGGTTATATCTCAAGAAAGCTGTTAAAAACAGATGAATGTCAAATCTAGTGATTATACTTATAATTAGTGTAAAATAGTGACTTGGATCTTTATTATAAATAAAATGTTAGATAATCAACATAATACTTCATGCAGAATGATGCTTAGAAATTTTATTATTGGGAAAGAAATAAGATATGGCATTAGAAAAGGTCATTGTTTCTAATCTGCGAAATGCTGCCATAAGAACTGTACTCAGGACATCTGCCTCAGCAGTCAAGTGCAGAGCCCAGTGCTGTCCCCTAAAGCCAAAGTTTCCTTGTGCTGCTGGAGAAGTACATCCTCCAGGTGCCCAAGCAGCACAGCAGAAAGCCTTAACTGGAGCTGAAGGGTGTATGGCAGGACCAAACATTATAGTCAGGAGATCCTGACAGGTTTAGGTCCAACGAAACAGCCCCAAATGTCTGCCCTCATAAAAATTAGATATTGTCCTCCTTTTGAGTGTTATCACTTGTGACAACATGATCTCAGAGTCGGCATGTAGGGAACCCAACCTAACAGAGAGACAAGGGAGACTTTAAGAAATATTTAGGAGTAAAAAAAAAAAAAAAGAAATATTTAGGAGTATAAACAGAAGAACTTGACACGGATGAAGACTGAAGTCATGGCTGAAAACCAGATTCCTCCTTAGATTACTAAGAGGAAGAGGGAACAGAGAAGATCTGTCTTCTTGCCATTGAAGTGGCTTCTCGGTCTTAGTCTGAAGCATTAATTCAGCATTACCTAAGGAAAGTCTCTACTTCCCCTCTGAGGTAGGTGCCCTGAAAGAAGGGGCTGATTCTCCTCAGAATGCACCCCCACCACCATTTTTGCTCCTAGACCTATAACTACTAGGATCTCCTAGCAGATCAATAAAGGTGAAGTATGAAGTGTAAACCATGAGGAGCACACTACACTCCAAAATAACTAAGCACTTTCTATATTATAAAGACAGAAATAAAGAGACATAAAGTTCAATCCAACCAAGTGTCTTGATATGGGTTCACTAAGCAGAAATTCTTCATTTAATGGTATAGCTTGGGAACTGAGGAAACACTCACATTTTTTCTGCTTGGTGGCTAAAGCATGAACCAACAGGTGGCCCAGTGTAAGCAAAGAGAAATGTCAGATCTACCTTGGTTTAATGTAGAACGAGAAATTTAAAGCATGGGGAGATTGGGACAATAAAATGGATTTGTCATTTAAGGGAGGGTCCAGAAGACATACCCATTCATCATGACCAAGAGAAAGATATTTTCAGGCTAGTGCCAGCATCCTTGAAAAACTCTCTAATCACTGTTGTCTGTAGGCTAGACCTTTAGTGTTGCTGAACTGGAAAATCTCAATGCAGTGGGAGTTATTTGAACCCAGATAACAGTGGCCTGTGGTAGCACTCAAGCTCCTTAAAGGCAAGGTGGGCATGCTTCCCATAAAGGACAGAAGAATCAAAAGAACAATCAGAATAATGATACAAGCAGATTTATAGTGTTGGTCTGTTTTGTTGGTGTTCCTAAAAGTGAAATAGAGAGGAAGCCAATACAAGTCTTACTTGATCTCTGTTAGCAAAAAAGGTCTAGGTTAAGTAAACAGAAGTACACTTAATCATGAAAGCAGAGATTCATGAGCTTGCAATCAAGTCCCAGACTAGAACCAGTTTATAGACTCAAAATTTCCTTGAATAAAGTAGAGATTTAATACCATTCAGGAAGGAACCAGAGACATTTCTAAAATGTATATATTAATCTTACCTTCATCTTTCACCCAAAGAGGCCTATGACCTTTTAGCAGTCATATTGTGTATTGGAGAAAAGAAAATAAGCAGACCTTTCAGGGACTACTGGACTCTGGCTGTGACCTGAAATTTATTTCAGGAAACCCAAAACAACAGTGTGCTCCCCCAGTCAAAGCAGAAGTTTACACAGAGAAGTAGTCATGAACTTTTAGCTCAGGCCTAATTTGCAGTAAGTCTAGTACATCACTGAACTCATTCTGTGATTACTTCCCCATTTCCAAAATGCA